>NW_028270145.1:93975964-94634191 GCF_037043375.1 Chiloscyllium plagiosum | reverse complement strand
TCCATGTTGAGGGTTCCTTCTCAGCCATGAAAGATTTAAGAAAAGATGTTCAGAGAAGAATAAATGACTTTCAAATATTTCATCTCCCAAGTTCAGCGTCAAAATCTGGAGTGAAAGCCTCTGAAAGAAAGCTCACAAGGTGTGCCTCGGAGGGTGAAACCCAGATGACCAAGCAGCAAAAGGTTGCAGCCGAACCGAGTGACAGAGTTGATGATGTCTTGTGTCCTCATGTACTTGAGAATGAAATTATTCTAGATACAGATATTTTTGAATACATTAATGCACTTTACAAACAGCAATGCGAGAATATGCTTTATCAATATAATGCAAGAGTGGAGGTGGTGAATTATAATGACATAACTGTTTTTCAGCTGGTAAAAGCTAATGACCAGTGTGAACAATTCCACCTGACAAAGGCTAAGTTTAAAATGGAGGGTTTAGTTAGTGAAATGCAGCAGATGTTACTCTGTGAGAAAATTAGTTTGGATGGTGGCAGTGAGCCAAGCCAAATACTGGAGGTGTGCAAGGAAACAATGCAAAGTTTCCCCAAGGTTTTAGTTCGCTTTACTGGTGACTATGTATCCCTCATAGGCAGTGCTTATGATTGCACTCAGTTTAAGAAGGAAGTGAATGAGAAATTGAAGTCCATGCAATCAATGTCGAATCCGGTCTTCAGTGGGCAGTCAAATATTCCAAATGTATCTGGACGTCCGCACCATTTTGGGGCAAGTTTAGATTCAAGTGCTGTCCGTGGAAAATATGTGTCTAAGAGAAATGAGCGCAGTCTAAATCAGAATTGCCACTTTGGTCAATATACAAGTAGTCATGCTGACCATTCACAAACTGGTTATAGAAGGTAATGGGAAGTTCTCATTGTGGTGCAGGTGCATTACATGGTGGATCATCTTCTTTGCCAGCATTTTCAGTATGGCCTCAAGCACTAGACAGCACCGAAAGTTGGAAAATGCTTCAAAGATTGCCAAACAATAGGCTCATTTTTATGATTGAATAACATTTATTTGTTCCTTATGTGTGGCATTGTCTTTATTCAGTAACTACAAGAAAGGGTGAGCAACTCATTTATAACTGTGGTACTTTATGGACTGTGTACACTCTGATGTTATCTCCAGTGCCCAAATCCTGCAAAGTATGGCCTTAACCAGAACAGGAATGCTGATGTAATGTGTAACAAAAGCTGTTCTGGTTATGGAAGGCTGATTAATCATTTGAATAGAGTGGTAAAGCATCCGTATAGATGAATTGTTGTCAGGTTTTCATGCAGTTACCATCTTTGATATTGCCAAGTACATATTTTGTGTAAAGTAGATTTCACTATAAAGCTTGGAAAGGCTGTGTTTGAATCAATGAGTTGGGGACTGATTGGTTTATAATGATCTTGAATTGCAATTCTGAGAGTGTTAATTATTTTTGCAGTCTGCACTTTATAAATGAGTTGTACATGCTACTGATTATTCATGATCTCAGTGAGCTTGCTAATCATCTTGCCACTTTTAAAATATTTGCTTTTTCTTTTGTTTGGCATCTAATGGTAACACTAGCACAGATGTTGTGCATGATAAAACCCATAAACAGTAGCTAAACTGTTCTTCTGATTAAGTAATTATTTTGAGGTCATTAAAACCAGTGACAGTACATTGTTGGGATGTAAAGTTTCTTGTATTGGGTATAATGGTGTGCTTGGATTGTGCTAAGTAATGTATTTTCAGAGAGGAAAAGATGTTAATTTCTATAAATGCATTAAATTTCTTAATATTCTCTGCACATAATATTATCATTTTTAAAAAAAAAAATCAAACAGCAATGTACAATAAGTATTTCATGTAGTAAAATGTCTCAATAGTATTTCACAGATGTGTTTTCAAATAAAATTTGATGCAAAACCAAATGGAGCAGATGATCAAAAGCTTTGCTTTAAAGATAGGTTTCAAGGAGCATCTTAAACAAGGAAATCACAATAGGGAGATGGAGTGTTTTAGTGATGAAATTCCTCACGATCTTGGCACCTGAAGTAGTAGAACGTCAGCAATGTTTAAGAGCTTGGAAGAGTGTAGAGATCTTGGAGTATTGCAGATTGGAGGAGATTACAGAGATCGGGAAGGTGAAGCCACTGTGAGGACTTGAAAGCAAGGGTGAGAATTTCAAAATAATGGGTGTTGGTTGCTGGTTAACCAGGTAGGTTGGTGAAACAATGGTGACAACTGAGACGGAGGAGGGGGGGGGCGTCATCCAAGTTTTGAATAACCTGAGGCTTTTAGTGTGTAGAGTTTTGGATGCTAAAGTCTTGGACAGTTTCCAGGGAGAAATGGAATCAGTGGTTAGGGAGCAGTGTGTGAAATGGGGACTGGGAACAATGGGATTGGTCTTCTTAATATGTAAGTGGAGGAAATTTCTGTTCACTTTTTTTTCTGGTGGGTGGTACAATCCTGATGTTTTTGAGATTGTAGCCAAATCAAGTAATTTATGAGGTAAACTGTGGTCCTTCAATCCTGTTCTACCATTCAGTATAACTGTGGTTGATCCTTTATCTCAATATTGTACACCTACTTTCTCTCATACCCCTTGATGCCTTTAATCTCTAAAAATAATCTTTCTTGAATATCTTCAGTGGTTTGGCCTCTACTGTCTTCTATAGTAGAGAATTCCACAGATTCGCTATACCTTGAGTGAGGAAATCTGTCCTCATCTCAATCCTAAATCAACTACTCCATATCCTCAGATTGTGACACCTGCCCAACCAGGTCAAACATCTTCTCTGAATCTAGTTTGTCTGGCTATGTTAGACTTTTAAGTGTTTACTCGCATCCCCTTCATCCTTCAAAACTCACAGTGACTACAGGCTCTCTGATGATTGTCTGTTGCTCTCCCTGTATGGTGTATATCTTTTTAGGTAGAAAGACCAAAGCTGTGTATAATACTTCAGGTGTGGTCCCACCAAGACTAGGTATAACTGCAATAAGACATCCCCATTTCTGAACACAAATCCTCTTGCAATGAAGGCTATATAGTACAATTTGCTTTCCTTTTTGCTTGCTGCACCTGTTTCCTTATGTTGACTAGTATGCAAGGACACCCAGATCCCATTGTGCATCCACATTTCCCAATATATCTCCATTTAAATAATACTATGCCTTTTTGTTTTGCATACCAAAATATATAAGTTCATGTTTAGCCATGTACTGCTTTGCTGTGCATTTGTTCACTCGCTCAACTTGTCAAAGTCAGTTTGAAGACTCATTGCATCATCTTCACAACTCTCAGTTTTGTGTTGTCAGCAAACTTTGAAATGTTGCATTTCAGTCTGTCATGCAAATTATTTTTATACATGTCATGAATTGCTGGAACTATTAATTGTGTTATCTCACTTGTCACTGTCTACCACTTGGAAAACTTACACTTCTCATGTATTTGAATTTCTTACAATTTTTTGTAAATACATAGTACACTCTAATAGCATTATCAATATTAAAAATAGGGCAGACCACATTTGGAGCATTATGCACAGTTTTGAGCTCCATATCTTTGGAAGGATGTACTGGCCATGGAGCCTGTTCAGAGGAGGTTCACGAGAACGGTCCCAGGAATGAAAAGCTTAACATATGAGGAACATTTGAGGACTCTGGGTTTATACGTGGAGTGTAGAAGGATGAGGGGGGATCTAATTGAAACATACACAATGCTGAATGACCTGGATAGAATAGATGTTGGGAAGATGTTTCCATTGGTAGGAGACTCTAGATCCTGAGGGCGTAGTCTTAGAATAAAGGGAAGACCTTGTAGGACAGAGATAAAGAGAAACTTCTTCAGCCAGAGTGGTGAATCTATGGAATTCGTTGCCACAGAAGGCTGTGGAGGCCAGGTAATTGAATATATTTAGGATGGGTACATAGGTTTTTGAATATCAAGGTGATCAAGGATCACTGGGAGAAAGTGGGAGAATGGGTTGAGAAACTTATCAGCTATGATTGAATGGCAGAGCAGACTTGATGGGCAGAATGGCCTAATTTCTGCTTTGATATGGTTTGGTCTTAAGATATATAGTGTGAAAAATCGGTACTTGCCTATCTCCAGTGTTGTTTAATTGTCAGAAATCTTGTGTATTTTTGTTTTCAAATGTGACAGTTCAAATATCATCAACTGGAAATGTTTCTGTAATTTTAGCAATGCTGCTGTTAGCAAAGTCAATGCAGTGATGCTAGGAACAACCAATAACAAATATGTTCTTCACATTCCAAACAAACTGGGATAATTGTCGGAGTGGGAATATGTCATTGAGAACAAAGTGATTTTCTTTTTACTGTTGTGTCTATAACTACAAAGTATATGTAAAAGCATGAGCCTAGTAAACCCTAAGTAAGAGTACATAGGAAAAATTGAGAGGTAATTGGGGCAGAAATGTGGTAAATATACTTCAACATAGACTAAATAGAAAGGGCCACATTGAGCCCACGCCATTGTGAGCTGGAGACCAAATGATAGCAATAACATGGGTCATGTAAGGGTCAGAGATAAGAAATGAAATGTCATTCAGATGGTGTACTTAATGCAACAGACAAACAGAGGGTTTCAGAGATGTGATACACATACCTAAAAGTTGACTAACAGGTTTATAAAGTCTCAAAACTACAAATCAGATTTTGACTTTCATGTACAGTCGCAGGAATGTAGATGCTAAGAAATACATGATAAACTTGTTGCAACATCTACTACCTTAGGCAATGTCCTCATTTGTTAGTAGCCTGCACAAAGTTTACTCATTTATTAACACGTACATTAATTTCTCTAACTGTGAGGCTGGTTATGTTGGAATTGTTGGTCCATATGCCAAAAATGCCAATGTTCTTACCCACACTGACACTTGAACCCATTTCATTCCTTGTACTTGCAACGATTCATTCTTTGGTTTACGGCAAGATGATTGACTGTAAAGATTGCCATTTTCAATAGACATGCAGTTCCCTGCTTTTTGAGACGACCTGCCAGGTTGATGTCTGTGCTTACATTATGGTCGTGGCCTATTAGATGTTTTCCTATATCCCAATATTAGTAGTTATTCCTTCAGCTACTTTTCCCCATTCTCCATAATTTTCACTTTATCACATTCTTCTCAACCTTCCAAAATGTACACCCGACTCTCGCATTGACCTTTTACTATCCTGACTCTCTAAAACTGATTTTAATTGTTTCAATTTCATTTCAGGGCTCTTCAGGAGCCTAAAGCTGGAGGCTTTCAAACAACCCTGGGAATAATTCTTAAAAAAAACACGAAGAGCCACAGATGCTGGAAATGAGAAACAGAAACAAAAATTGCTGGGAAAACTCAGCAGATCAGATCTGACAGCATCTGTGGAGAGAAAACGGAGTTAACGATTTGGGTCCAGTGACCCTTCAAAAGGATCTGACAGATCTTATTCCACAGAAAGGTCAGTAGACCTGAAACATTGACTCTGCTTTCTCTCCACAGAGATGCCAGAGCTGCTGAGGTTCTCCAGTAATTTCTGTTTGTGTATTTGTGAATAATGTTTTTTTTTTGTAAAAAACTTAACAAAACAAGGAACCATTTAAGGGGTTTAAGAGGCAACAGCCAATAAATATTCACAGATCTGTTTCTTTAAGTTACACAGATCTATTTTATACAAAAGCCCAATAAATTTGTACCTGAACTGCATCTAGGCTGCGTCATCTCATTTTTCTTTTCATGAGTGATGTATTAAAGTAAATACACCCAGGTAGCTGACAGAAATGTGTCTCGATAGATAATTGTATCAGTGCTGGACTAAACTTTACATGAATTATGACTTTATTGATATTACAGCTGCTTTGAAATAATTACGCAAAATTAATGGAATCTGACCATTAACAGGCTGTATCTGACTCTATTTGCTGATTTAAAAAAAAACAGATTGATAGAAATAGATTGCCAATTTCAATTAAAGCTTTCTTATTCTCTGCTTCACTGGTTAAAAGAACCCACCGCTTCGCTAATTGGATAAGTCAAAAGGTAGTAATAGACCAAAGGATTTAATTAACCTTCTGAGCTTACTGGATAACTGAGTGAGATAAGGCAGCAGACTGGGTACTTGTGGTGCAGTGGTAGTGTCCTTGCCGCTGAGCCAGCAGACCTAGGTTCAAGTTCCACCTGCTCCAGAGGTGTGCCATAACATACCTGAACAGGTAGATTAAAAATACCTACTCGTAGACCTAGCTCTAAATTTAACCAATGGATTCAGAACCGATGCGCTAAATCTACATTACTAAGCAACATTTGTTAAAAGCAGAGTTTATTACGTTGATAGGTTGTCGTGATTATAAATCATTACATTATTGGAAATTTCTGTGTAAAACTTGGGTTGGAATTTAATGGTCTGAAATATTTGAGTTTTGGAAACATTTCATAGTCATGTATTTAGTGCTTCACTGTTACTGAAACATGAATTAATGAAATTTGATCAGTTTTTATGCATTTGTGCACATGTATTTTTGTGCACTGACAGATTTATCAGATTCACCATGTCACAGTTGGCTTTGCAAGATAAAACAGTATTGATTTTTTTCATGTATATGATCGTATATAGAAGTGCTATTTTCAGAAACCACTGATCTGAGGCCTTACTTAGGAATTATTTGGATGTTTACAGTTGGGGAGAGTGAATTAATATAGTGGAACAGTTATAAGAATTGATAAAGAACACACACCAATTAGAGTTAACTCACTGGCAAAGAGCAGTCCTCGTTCTCAAGAGCAGTCTCTTACTTCAGTAGGTTAAGATGTAAATTATAATGGACCTAAAGGAATCTTATGGCAACAGCCTCAGGAGGAGAAGCAATTATCAGGATAGTAGGCATGCTAGGGTTGGACTGAGCCAGACATGCTGCAACCGAGTGAAATTCATTCTGCAGGGCATTTAGAGAAAAGAGAATTGCCTTCATCTAAGTGAAAGCAAGTTGACTGGTAAGACCAAAACACTGCAAAATTCCGCCATCTTCACTGGTCACAGTCTTGCTTTGCCAGTGCTTTGTCTTCATGCTCCTGTTTTGTGGCATGAAGAAAATACTCGCACATATGAACTAGGAGTAGGCCATTCATCCCCTCGAACCTGCTCCATCATTCAATAAAACCATGTCTGATCGACTTACAATCTCAAATCCACATCTGAACCCATCCTGATGATCATTTGCCCCTCACTTAACGAGCAATTCTGTACATCTGCCTTAAAAGTATTCAAGCATTCTGCTTCCAGCACCTTTTCCAAAGACTTTCGACCCGCTGAAAGAAAACAAAATGCTTAATCTCTCTTTTAAATGGGTGACCCCTGACCTTTGTCTGCTATCGTGCGAAAGCACTTATCAATGCTTGATTCGATACCAGTTTGAAGATGCGCAATACACAAGCACCCAAGTTACCCATTAAAACTGCAGAGGAAATATACAATGTGATGTATTCTCAGCTTTGCTGTGCAGACCAGAGAGATCATCCATAAATAATGTGAATTTTCAGATTATAGAATGTGATAATTAAGTACCAATGCTTACCACAATAAATACAGAAAATAGTCTACATATTCAGCAAGGTAAAAACAATGACTGCAGATGCTGGAAACTAAATTCTGGATTAGTGATGCTGGAAGAGCACAGCAGTTCAGGCAGCATCCAGATGCTGCCTGAACTGCTGTGCTCTTCCAGCACCACTAATCCAGAATACATATTCAGCAAGTCAGACTGCACATCTGGAGAGCGATGGACTTAATAAGTTAGCTAGATGGCTGGTTTGAGATGCAGGGTGATGCTAACTGCACGGGTTCAGTTACCACATTGGCTGAGGTTACCAAGAAAATTCAATCTTGTCCCTCAGATGAGGCAGGATGACCATTAGGTTAAAACACCAGCAGTCATCTCTCTCTCTCTCTCTCTCTAATGAGAGAGCAACCCTAGGATTCTTTGGGACAAGAGCAATTTAGCCTCAATTCACCTTGATTTTGTTCCAGTGCTTACTATATCTCTCTCAAATTCTCTCTCATGGTGTTGATGTTAAGATGATTTAGTGGCTTCAGTTAAACACTGAAGAAACAAATAGAAGAGAAATGTATAAGTGCTCATTCATTACCATCATGTGATGTAATGATAAGACATCATTACATAGTGAGACATAGTGAGTTGTTATCTGAAATATTAAAATTTCAAACTCCATTTTAAAGGTCACGCAATTGTTTTTTCCGTTGCCAACTTCCTTAATGTTTTTCAAGCAGAATGTTCCAAAGTGGCAGCAGAGTGGTTATGTTACTGAACTCAGAATCAAAAGTCTAGGATTAATCACCTTATTATGTGTCTTCATTGGGGGAATTTAATTTCTGTTAATTAAAGAAATAAAAGCAAATGTAATTGTAAAAAAGCTAGTATTAGCAACAGTGACCATATGCCTACCAGATTGATTTTTAATGACAATCTGTCAATGTCCTTTTGAGAAAGAAAGCTGACATCTTTATCTGCTATGACCTACATGTAGACTCACAGCAATGAGGTTGCCTCTTAAATACTCTCTGAAATGACCAAGCAAGCTAAACAGTGGTACTAACCTGTCCTGAAGAAGGGTTACACCCGATTTATTGACTTCCCCACCTCTTGATGCTGCCTGGCTTGCTGTGTTCCTCCTACCTGTCTACTTTGGATTCCAGCATCTGCAGTTTTTTCTCTCATGACAAAATGAATAACATACTAAAGTTCAAACCCAATGGGCCACCTTGCATTCACATAGATAATGGATTTGGATATCAAGCTCAGCAGACACTGTAAAGATCTCCTCACCAATAGCTGGAGACCAAGACTATGAAAGCCGTCCCACAAACCAAGTGAAGCAGCATCCCCACACAATGATAACTTTCAGGCAACATGATTGATTCCTCCATTGCCATCCTCTGTAATGTCCTGCTCCATTGGCAGAACAGAATGATTAGAGATGGCGATACAGTGATGTACAATCTGAGCATCCTCAATGTTTGCTTTGGACTTCAATAAGTCTCGAGGCATCAGGTTAAACATAGTCAAGGAAATCTCCTGTTGCTTGACTCTTTAGCTGATAGATCAAGATTCTTGCACATTGAAAACCACTTGGAAAGAGGATGCAGGGGTGCAAGAGCATAGAGTATACTTGGGTAGGGGACTTCAATGTTCATCAATGAGAATGGTAACTTTCTAAGCAAAACCTGCTGACTCCTGAATGGTCTTTCTGTCAGACTAGACTTGGACGATGATGACAGAGCCAACATGAACGAGAAAAGGTCTGACTTTATCTCCACAAATCTACTTGTGACAGATTCATCTATCTATGACAATAGTGGTTGGAGTGAATACACAATAAATCTTTGTTGGGGTGAAATCTTAGCTTTACAATGAGGATACCCTTCATTGTGTTGTGTGGTAGTACTGTACTAATTGGATTGTTAGGTTAGCTTAGTTGGTTGGATGGCTGATCTGAGATACAGAGTGATGCCAATAGTATGGGTTCAATTCCCAGACCAGCTGAAATGATCATGAACAACTCTTCTTCTTAAGCTGTCCCCTCACCTGAGGCATGCTAAACCACCACCAGTCATCTCTTTCTAATGAGAATGTAGCCCTATGATCTGCTAAGACTATGCCAACTTTGCCTTTTACTAAGTGGGATGGATTCCATGTGGATCTAGCAGAAACGTAATTGGATATGCCACATAAATACAGTAGCTATAAAAGCAGGTCAGAGGCTGGGAGTTCAGCAGGGAGTGATTCACTTGCTATATTTTTTCAGCGTCTGCAAGAGCTAAATCAGGAGCATGATTAAATCTTTTCCATAGGCCTGTGCAGTGCCATCCAGGACACATGCTTGACACTCTGTGCACCACCTTAAACATTTACAGCTGCCATTTGCTGTCTTCATCCCTGCACAGTGGATTAGAACTGAATGTGGAACCCCTCCAACATCAGAGACTCAATGCAGCCTTGCTAATGAATCGGGGTAATCTGGTCCCTTTGACCAGCAAAGAAACAAGGCAAAGTCACCAACAACCAACTCATGCTATGCTCAGGAAAAAGTCAACATGATTTTGTGCATGGGAAATCAAATAACTTGATTGAGATTTTAAAGAAGTAATAAAGAGGACTGATGAGGGCAGAACAGTGGACATGATCTATATGGACTACAGTAAGGGGTTCAACAAGGTTCCTGCATTTTGGAAAGGCGAATCAGGGCAGGATTTATATTCTTAATTATAAGGTCCTGGGAGTGTTGCTGAACAAAGAGTCCTTGGAGTGCAGGTTCAAATTTCCTTGGAAGTGGAGTCCCAGGTAGATAGAATAGTGGATAAGGTATTAGGTATGCTTGCCTTTATTGATCAGTGCACTGAGTTTAGGAGTTTGAAGTCAGGTTGTGGCTGTGTAGGACATTGGTTATGCTACTTTTGGAATACTGTGTGCAATTCTGGTCTCCCTGCTATAGGAAGGATGTTTTTAAATATGAAAGGTACAGAAAAGATTTACAAGGATGTTGCTAAGGTTGGAGGATTTGAGCTATAGGAAGGGGGTGATTCGGATGGAACTATTTTCCCTGGAGTGTCACAGGCTGAAGAGTGACCTTATAAAGGTTTATAACGTCATGAGGGGCATGGATAGGGTGAACAGACTAAGTCTTTTCCCCAAGGTGGGAGAGTCCAAAACTGGATGGCAGAGGCTTGAGGTGATACGATAAAGATTTAAAAGGGACCTAACGGGCAACTTTTTCATGCAATGGGTGGTGTGTGCATGGAATGAGCTGCCAGAGGAAGTGGTGGAAGCTGGTATAATTACAACATTTAAAAGGCCTCTGGATGGGTATATGAATAGGATGGGTTTAAAGAGATATGGGCCAAATGATGGCAAATGGGTCTAGATTAATTTAGGATATCTGGTCGGCATGTTTCTATGCTGTACAATTCTATGACTCGATGACTCTATGACTTCAGCTGCCATTGTGAATGCCAGACCGAAATCCCAAGCAACACTGCCTCTGAAAATTTGGGTTACAAAGTGAGCAGAATCATATTCCCCCTCATATTAGTGGTTGCACATGTTACAATCGGCATTACTGGGTCACCATCAAACTTCACTCTTCAGATACTGTGAGCATTATTTCAGGAATTCTTCTTAGGCAAGGGAAAAAATTAATCCTGGCAAAATCAGCAAGGCTATCAAAGTCTTTTCAATCTGACAGATATTTACTCTTCAGAGATGTTGAATACGGAGCAGATGGGATTTGAACATGAGTCTCTTGCCTGAGGAGCAGTGCACCACAAAAGCCCCATTCTTGTCACTGCAGTCAACTTACTCAGCTTATTTAATTTTACAAAAGACTGGCCGGTGTTAACCCTGACTTCTCTCGAGTCACCTTCCACCCTATCCATTAACAGTGCTGTTTGCAACCACTGTTGAAAGTTAACATAGAATGTTACAGCGCAGTGCAGGCCCTTTGGCCCTCAATGTTGTGTCGACCTGTGAAAATAATCTGATGCCCATCTAACCTACACCGTTCTATTATTATTTATATGTATGTCCAGTGCCTATTTAAGTGTCCTTAACGTCAGCGAGTCTACTACTGTTGCAGGCAGGCCATTCCCTACTACTCTCTCAGTAGTACAACCCTATCAACCTGGGTGGCAACTTTCGGGGATTTATGCACCTGGAAAATGCGATCTCTCTGTTCATCTACACTGCCAAGAACTTTACCATAAGCCCAGTATTCTGCATTCCTGTTACTTCTTCTGAAGTGAACTACCTCACACTTTTCCACATTAAACTCCCATTTCCCCTTCTCAGCCCAGCTCTATGTCCTTCTGTAACCCACAACATCCTTTGGTACTGTCCACAACTCTGCCTACCTTCGTGTCACCTGCAAATTTACTAACCCCTTCTTCTACGCCCACATCCAGCTCATTTATAAAAATGATTAACAGCAGTGGCCCCAAAACAAATCCTTGCAGCACACCACTGGTAACTGACTCAAGGATGAACATTTCCCATCAACCACCACCCTCTGTCTTCTCTCAGCTAGCCAATTTCAGATCCAAACCACTAAATCACCTTCAATCCTGAAACTCTATATTTTGTGCAATAGCCTACCGTGTGGAACCTTATCGAATGCCTTACTGAAGTCCATATACACCACATCAACCACTTTACCTTCATCCACCTGTTTTGTCACCTTCTAGAATAACTCAATTACTTTAACTTTGGCAATGTCAGCAACCTAGGATGAATTATCAAAGTACACAGAAATCAGTCCTGTAATTGTCTCTCACTCTCTTAACACTCTCCAGAATGACAATGGATGGACATCTTTTTCAAAGCCTCTCTCCAGCATTGTCACTGGCTAACTGAGTTCTTGCTCCATATTGATAGCTGTCTGCAACCTCCAGCACCTTGAGGCTGTTGTGCTGCTCGAGCTCACATAAATGGCTGACAGCTTTGTGTTTTAACTCAGTGGGAGTGAGCAAATTCGTCAGTGTTTCATATACTTCTGAGCCTGTTTTCGTCAGAATCATCACCCTTTCCCTTTCGTCATTGCTTGATTTACAGCTGATTGATCAAGGACGTCCATTGTATCATTAACAGTGAAAAACCATCTCAAACCTTAAAGTCTCTCAGTTGTGACTGCACTCTCCTAGTCTCCTAACAATACGATACTGATGTTTCCAACTTCAAAGGCCAGTCCAGTCATGTGTACAAATGGAGTAGATTGGTGCTGGAAAAGCACAGCAGTTCAGGCAGCATCCGAGGAGCAGTAAAATCGACGTTTTGGGCAAAAGCCCTTCATCAGGAATACATCTGGTTTCCAGCATCTGCAGTCATAATTTTTGCCTATGTGTACAAATGGCCTTTCCACGAAGACATATTTTAAAAACTATTACTTAGCATAACAAAAACAAAACTTTTAATTCCTCTGCTGGCTTGCTCTAAACATGTCAAATCCAAATTTGTTTGGTGAGGGTATTCATGCCTCTCATTACTAAATGTGATTTTTTTTTGCAGGACAGAAAAAGACTTGTGACTCAGTCACAGGAACAGGGACAGAAATCACACGCCCTACTACTGCTTTTGATCTGGGCCCCTGACCTAAATATAGTGGTGCCTCCCTGGCCCAGCACAATGGACCCCCGGAATCCCTGACCCTGGCCCTACCCCACCCATCTAAAACATCAATCCAACACGGGTTTATCTGCTCTGTGCATTTATACAAGACCACAAGAGGGTGCTATGACACCAGTGCATCACACCAGCCCAAGTCAAAATTGGCTCATGATATATCTCAACTTTTAACTTTGTATATGGAGTTGACAAGATTGGATATCACTCTCGGAACTTCAATCAGAGGGAGCCAGACACAAAGAAACTCAACTAGTCCCACTGGATCCAACCTGCCTCCCAGCAAAGAAATTAGGATCATAACCTCAAGGAACAGAACTAGACCACTGTGTCTGCCCTGCCATTCCATCATGGCCGATATGATTTTCAACCCCGTTCTCCTGCCTTCCTCCCCATGAGCCTTGATCCCCTTACCAATCAAGAGCCTATCCATCTCTATATTAAATACAATCAATGACTTGGCCTACATAGTCTTCTGTGGCAATGAGTTCAACAGATTCACCACCCTCTGGCTGAAGAAATTCCACTTCATCTCAGATCTAAAGGGTGGTACCTTCATTCCTTTTACTAGAAACATCTGCTCCACATCCACAGTATCCAGGGGGCTCCATATTCTGTAAGTTTCGATTAGATCCCGCTTTGTCCTTCTAATTTGCATCAAATACAAACCCACAGTCCCAAATTGCTCCTCTTATGACATCCCTTTATTCACCAGATCATCCTCATAACCCTCTTCTGGACCCTCTCCAACACAAGCACATCGATTCCTTAGATACAGGGCCTAAAACTGCTCATAATATTCCAAGCACATTCTGACCACAACCTTCTATAGCCTCAGCAGAACATTTCTGTTCTTGTATTCTAGCCCTCTTGCAATGAATGCTGACACTGCATTTCCTTCCTATCTGCCAACTGAACCTACATGTTAACTTTAAGAGAACCCTGAACTAGAAATCCTAAGTCCCTTTGCGCTTCAGATTTTCAAACCTTCTCCTCATTTAGAAAATAAGGTGTGCCCCCCTATTCTTCCTACCAAAGTGCATAATAATGAAGAAAGCTAGCCAAGACTTTTACCCTCTTCATGTAAGTTTAAATTTCAACTAAATTTTAGTGCGATTTTAATTTTCTTAGCTATTATGAGGAATAGGATGAAACTCCATGGTAAGCATTCCCTAAACAAAAAAGATTAGGATTTGGGTTCAGTAGTACTTTGATACAGAAAATTAAATGAGATATTGTAAGTTTGAAGTAAAGGAGCCATTAGGAGGTAGTGACCACAATACAATAAGCTTTAATCTGCAGTTTGAAAGGGAGAAGGTAGAATCAGAAGTGACAATATTTCAGTTGAATAAGGGGAACTATGGAGCTATGAGGGAGGAGCTGGCCAAAGTTCAATGGTGCAATACCCTAGCAGGGATGGCAGTGGAGCAACAATGGCAGGTATTTCTGGTATAATGCAGAAGATGCAGGATCAGTGCATTCCAAAAAGGAAGAAAGATCCTAAGGGGAGGTAGGGGTGGCCGTGGCTGACGAGGGAAATTAAGGACCATATAAAGACAAAAGGGAAAAAATATAACATAGCAATGATTAGTAGGAACTCAGAGGACTGGGAAGCTTTTAAAGAATAATAGAGGATAACTAAAAAGGAAATACGCAAAGAAAAAATAAGGTACGAAGGTAAACTGGCCAAAAATATAAAGGAGGATAGTAAAGGCTTTTTTAGGTATGTGAACAGAAAAAAAAGGTTAAGACTAAAATTGGGCCCTTGAAGACAGAAACGGGTGAATTTATTACGGGGAACGAAGAAATGGCAGAAGAATTGAATTGGTACTTTAGATTTGTCTTCACTGGGGAAGACACAAGCAATCTCCCAGATGTAATAGTGGTTGAAGGACCTGAACTGAAGAGAATTTATATTAGGCAGGAAATAGTGTTGGAGAAACTGTTAGGTCTGAAGGCTAAAAAGTCTCCAGGGCCTGATGGTCTACATCCCAGGGTACTGAAGGAGGTGGCTCTAGAAATCATGGATGCATTGGTGATCATTTTCCAATGTTCTATAGATTCAGGATCAGTTCCTGAGGATTGGAGGGTGGCTAATGTTGTCCCAATTTTTAAGAAAGGAGGGAGAGAGAAAACAGAGAATTATAGACCAGTTAGTCTGACCTCAGTGGTGGGAAAAATGCTGGAGTCAATTATAAAGGACGAAATTACGACAGATCTGGATAGCAGTAACAGGATAGGTCAGAGTCAGCATGGATTTATGAAGGGGAAATCATGCTTGACTAATCTTCTGGTATTTTTTGAGGATGTAAGTCTGAAGATGGACAAGGGAGATCCAGTGGATGTAGTATACCTGGACTTTCAGAAAGCCTTTGATAAAGTCCCACATAGGAGGTTAGTGAGCAAAATTAGGGCACATGGTGTTAGGGGCAAAATACTGACATGGATTGAAAATTGGTTGGCTGACAGGAAACAAGGAGTGGTGATAAACAGCTCCCTTTCGGAATGGCAGGCGGTGACCAGTGCTGTGCCACAGGGATCAGTGCTGGGACCGCAGCTTTTTACAATGTACATTAATGATATAGATGATGGTATTAAAAGTAATATTATCAAATTTGCTGATGACATAAAGCTGGGTGGCAGGGTTAAATGTGAGGAGGATGTTCGGAGAATATAGGGTGACCTGGACAGGCTAGATGAGTGGACGGATGCATGGCAGATGTAGTTTAATGTGGATAAATGTGTGGCTATCCACTTTGGTGGCAAGAACAGGAAGGCAGATTACTACCTAAATGGAGTCAAGTTAGGTAAAGGGGCAGTACAATGAGATCTGGGTGTTCTTGTACACCAGTCAATGAAGACAAGCATACAGGTACAGCAGGCAGTGAAGAAAGCTAATAGTATGCTGGCCTTCATAACAAAAGGAATTGAGTATAGATGCAAAGAGGCCCTTCTGCAGCTGTACAGGGCCTTGGTGAGACCGCACCTGGAATAATGTGCGCAGTTTTGGTCTCCAAATTTGAGGAAAGACATTCTGGCTATTGAAAGAGTGCAGTGCTGGTTCATGAGGTCAATTCCTGGGATGGCAGGACTATTTTATGTTGAAAGATTGGAGCGACTGGGCTTGTATACGGTTGAGTTTAGAAGGCCGAAAGGGGATCTGATTGAGACGTATAAGATTATTAAAGGATTGGACACTCTGGAGGCAGGAAGCATGTTTCCGCTGATGGGTGAGTCCCGAACCAGAGGACACAGTTTAAAAATAAGGGGTAGGCCACTTAGAACAGAGTTGAGGAGAAACTTCTTCACCCAGAGAGTGGTGGCTGTGTGGAATGCTCTGCCCCAGAAAGTTGTGGAGGCCAAGTCTCTTGATACTTTCAAGAAAGAGTTGGATAGAGCTCTGAAGGATAGTGGAATCAAGGGTTATGGGGATAAGGCAGGAACAGGATACTGATTGAGGATGATCAGCCATGATCATAATGAATGGGGTACCGGCTCAAAGGGCAGAATGGCCTACTCCTGCACTTATTGTCTATTGTCTATTGAAGCACACAGAAAGTTATCATAATGAAAAACACTTGCAATTCAGTAGCTGTATGTAAAGCATAAATCCTAAAGAAATAGCCAGTGCTCATTTCTATAAGGTAATCAAAAATTAAACCTTTACTTGTTACAGATATAAGTTTTTTTTAAAAGAAAGTAAGGTAGCCGTCAACTATTCAAGTTACTATAATCCTCGAGTGTGAGGCTTCAGTTATAGATCTGTCAATGTAGTGCAGGTGGAGTCATTCAGAGCTGAGGAACAGAAAGCATGTCACTATTCCCCTTCTCTTGGTCTGAGTAATTAGGCTGAAAAACCTATAAGAAGGAATTCTAATATAGGAAAAGACCTAAGTCCAACTGATCATCCAATAGAGTAAAGAATGAACATTGCTTTAGACAGACGTGATTGCGAAAATCAAAAGAAGCATTGAAAGACAATTTCGTTCATTCTTGAGATCTAAACTTTTGATCTTCAGGATTCTATTTCTCATGTCTATATTTATTTGTCCATGATATTTGTGTCAAATCATCTGTCTTTTGTCTATTTTATTTGTGAATGAAAGTGTGAGTGTTTGTGTATGTTTGAAGTCTTAAAGGGGTCCACTATGCGTACTAATAGGGGTAGGTAAGCTCAATTGGCTGGATGGCTGGTTTGTGATACTGAACGATGCTAACAGCATGGGCTGAATTCCCACACTGGCTGAGGTTACCATGAAGATTTGCCTGAGGTATGATGACCCTCATGTTAAACCCACTGCCAATTGTCGAGTTATAGAGTCTTGGAGATGTACAGCATGGAAACAGACCCTTTGGTCCAACCCGTCCACGCCGGCCAGATATCCCAACCCAATCTAGTCCCACCTGCCAGCACCCGGCCCGTTCTCATCTAATGAAGGAGGAGCCACCTGGAACTCAGGGAACTAAATCTTTATACTGTGAATGTTGTATAATCATAGACCGTGAGCCCTTCTTCTCTTGCCATTTGTTAAAATGCAACGTGTTTGCAATAAATAGATCTGTTAATAATGAAATCTGGTGTGAATTGCTTCTGTCTGGAATAGCAGTCAGTCAGGCACATTGCTCATCTTGGTGGATTAATTGAGTATTTACACATTTGTGACGCCTTGTGGAACAGCAGGGCTCATTGTCAATGTGCTCGAGCTATTGGCAATGTGACCATTCCATTTCTAACAAATGTTATTTTGAATTCAGCCTTGAAAACTAGAGTTAGGTGACAATGTTGTTGGCCAATTTTGCTTAAGCGAAGTACAGCAACCAGGAAGATATTAGGAATTGGTGGTCGATTATTCTTCAGTTTCCAGAGCTATCTTTGTTTGTGTTTTTACTAGTCCCATAACAAAAAACATAGGATAGTTTTTTCTATCAGTGTGAATCAGCAATTTTACATTGTTATGGGAGGAGCTAACCATGGCATGTTTCCAAGCTGGATTTCCCCTCTCTTACAAAAAAAACTTCGGTGCATGTTTTACCAAAAAGTAAATGTTAACCTAATGTTCCTGTGTTAATCCCATATATTACAATTAGACTTAGAATTAGATTTTATTGCCATGAGTACTCAAGTACAGAATTATAGGGGGACAATAAAAAATAAACAATGTCGCCATCTTAGGTACAAAGGTACCTAAGTCCAAAATCTTAGTTAAAAAAACACATAGTTAAAAGCTAAACATTACAATCCTTCTTAGTATAAAGTATAAAAATAAAGAAATAAAGTTAAAAGTTAAAATTTTTAGAATAGTACAGGCTAAAGATTAATTCGAGCACCTAATTTAAACTGAAACAATCAAATATTTCCCAACAAAAATAAATTAGGTTACTATATTTTATGTTATGTTTACATTTATGTTATATTTTATCTTATATTTATAATATTTTAAACTGGCTTCCTGGGAACTGAGCTCCGGTTGGATTTGTTCCAGTTGTTCTGGTTGCATCAGGCATTCCAGGCAGAGGCAGTTGCTGACACAACTGGTTCACCAACTTCACTTTACTAGACAAATTTCAGGAGTCTCGATGGTAGGATCTCGAGCCTCTGCACACTCTGTGACCAAACCCTCTAACCTCACTAATGGTGCAAGCGCCCTCATGCCACGATTGCACACAATTGTTTTGCAAAGTACCGTCTCTGAACATTAAACTGCCTACTGAAAGGAAGCCTCCGCTGACAGGGTTATCAAGATGCTGACAGACCTAGGTAAAATATACCATAATTATTAGCACGAATTTGGGTTGAGTGCCCTATTTCTGTTCTGCAAATGCAATGTAATTCATATGTATATTCATTTAGATTTTTATGGCTGCCATCAAAAATATATTGACATAACCCTCAATCTGCTGAACAAAGACTACTGTCCTAATAGGGGAGACAGTGGTGCAATGGTGAAATCACTGGACTAATAATCAAGGACCTAGATACTGTTCTGGAGATAAGGCAGGTTCGTGTCACCATGGCAGATAGGTTGAATTCCAAATAAAATAATTTGGAATTGAACGCCAGTCTAAAACAATCAAGCAACCTCAGCTGATTTTTAAATAAAAGACCCCTTTGCTTCATTAATACCCAAGGAAGGAAATCTCCTATTCTTAGCAGGCCTGGTCCCTATCAGACTCCAGACACACAGTGAGACGATCGACTTTTAATTACTCTCTGAAATGGCTCAGCAAGCCCCTCACTTCCAAAATATTTAGGTCATGCTGACTTAACCAGTGTTGCCCACTTCCTATGCATGATTTAAAAAAAAATCAGTTTATTCAAATCATTAATTATTACAATCCTTGTGATTAGATACAACACCATATTGCTAACAATTCAGGAGTTGCCATGGCAATAGTTAATGGCTGGATTTTGCATCTTCTGATGCCACCTGCTGGAAAGTAGAATTTTAAAAATAAATATAAAATAATCCTGATTTAAAATTTTACGCAGCTAGATAATAGAATTTGATTGTAATGAAGACCTAATTAAGATACTTCCAACATCTGCTGATCTAAAATGTATCTAATATTGCCTATTGAATGCGAATTAGCCAGATTGGATTCAGTCTTTGTTGCTTTTTTTGACTGAATGTGTTCTGTAAAAGGCAGCTGCCTTTTACAGAACACATTTAACAGCCAAATAACAAGTCTATACATTATCATCAACATTCCTTATGGTGAATTTCTCGTTATTTGCGTCCACAGCTATATCTGGTGACATCACTTCTTCATTCTTTTAACAGGATTGGTTGGAATCACCATTTATGCAAACTGTTTGCTGGCTCACTTATGAACTAAATCTCAATGTTCTCCGGCACCGCCTTAATTTAAGAGCAGAGACATTGTTATATGGTATTTTTTGCCCATCTTCTTTTTAACCAATTTATAAATTTTATCTTCTTTTCAAGCCTTTCACTGATTTATTATTCTTCACCGATGCCTACTTCCCCATTTCCCATCATGGATCGCCAGGGTTGCAGCATTAAAACTTTGTGTAGAGTAAAAGGATAATGCAAATACAAATGTAAGATTAATAAATAGTAAACTAACTCTGTAGTACTTTAAGAGATCACATCACGGAGCGACTCTGAGGAGAGACACTACTGTGTAGACCTCATGGTAAGTCTGAAGGTGTAAATAGTTCATAGAATATTGGAGGAACAGTAATCCTAAAATATTGTCAGAACACAGCAACTTCAGGTGTGCAGTCTCTTTCAAGATTACGACTACAATAATAGAGATTTAAATTACAATTCCTGCATGTTTATTAGTTTAATTTCAGCATGATTTTAGTTTTAAAGAAATAAAACGTGTTTGTGCCACATCTGCCTCCAAGGATATGTTATTTTGCAATGGTCTACTACTATCTGTGCCTTATTTTTTATTCATTCATGGCATGAGGGCATTGCTGGCTAGGGCAGCATTTACTGCCCATCCCAGAGGGCAGTTAAGAATCAACCATATTGTTCTTGGGGT
This sequence comes from Chiloscyllium plagiosum, assembly GCF_037043375.1. NCBI lineage: Eukaryota > Metazoa > Chordata > Chondrichthyes > Orectolobiformes > Hemiscylliidae > Chiloscyllium > Chiloscyllium plagiosum. Next base: position 94,613,512 of record NW_028270145.1, on the reverse strand, counting down.
GGCCTTATTTGACCGCTTCCATTTTCTTCTGTTGAGATTCCCACCCCTCCTTGTCATCTCACTTCCCCTTCTCCAAATCTGTTCTAGAGTTATGGAGACATACAGCACAGAAACAGACCCTTTGGTTCAACACGCCTGTGTTGTCCAGGTATTCCACACTTAATTGTCCCATTGTCCTGCATTTGATCCAAATCCCTCTAAAGTTTTTCTGTTCATCTACCTGTCCAAATGTCTTTTAAATGTTGTAATTATGCCCACCTCTACCACATCCTCTGCCATCTTATTCCATATACGGACTACGTGAAACATTTGCTTCTCAGGTCTCTTTTTAATCTTTCCCCTCTCACCTTAAACCTATGCGCTCTAGTTTTAGACTCCTCTATCACTGGAAAAAGATCTTGGCTATTCACCCTATCAACCTCTGATGCTCCAAGGAAAGCAGTCCTAGGCTATTCAGCGTCTTCTTATAACTCTAACTCTTCAGTCCCAGCAACATCCTCGTAAATTTTCTTTGTACCCTTCCTAGTTTAACAACATCCTTCCAATAGGAGAGTGCTCAAAATTGTATGCGGTGTTCTAAAAGTGGCCTCACCAATATCCTGTATAGCTATGACATGACATCCCAACTTTTACACTCAATACTCTGACCAATGAAGTCAAGTGCCAAAGGCCTTCTTCACCATCCTTTCTAACACTTTCAAGGAACTATGAATCTGCACCCTTATGCTTCTCTGTTCAACAACATTTCCAAGGGCCCTACCATTAAATTTGTATATCCTGCTCTGATTTGCCTTATCAAAATGCATCACCTCACATTTATCTAAACTAAACTAAACTCCATCTGCCACTTCCCGGCCCATTGACTCAACTGATCAAGAGTTTGTTGTACTCTTAGATAATGTTCTTCACTGTCCACTATATGACCTGCTGTTATCAGACTTTTAAATGGACCTCTTTAATTTTAATGTTGATATCTCTCTATAGCTTCTTGTCTCCTGCACTCTGTCCTGTTTCTCTGATGCACTTGTATAATACGATATGCCTGTAAAGCACATAAGACAACCCTCTCACAATACCTCAGTACACATGATGGTAATAAATCAAATTAAACCAAATCAAATCAAATACCAATTTTGGTGTCATCTGCAAATACTCTGACCATAGCTTCTATATTGTCTTCCAAGTCATTGATGTAAATGATGAATGACAGTGAACCAAGTACCTAGTACCAATCCTTCATAGCAACACTGTTCTTCACAAAGACATTGGACTTGCCTCAGAAAGTTGTAGGCCAAGCAGCACAGGTCAGTAGTTGTGCTTCTACCGTCTATCTCTCTGTCACTATCAACTTTTCCTAAACAATTGGGCTGAATTTCTGCCTATTTGTATTAGTTATATTGGTGCAATCAGGAGGAATTGGTCAAACCAGCACAAAAGGTTAAATATTCTGTTGTGATCTAGCTGAGGATTCAATCCTCAGATCAGATCCTGCCACATCTCCAGGCTGGAATTGTGAGATCTGGTTGATCATTTCTGGTTCAGGCAAGTTCTTCAAAATGGATCATTCTGTTGGACTCACAGGCACGTGTTTGTTTTGTTTTCCTCTGGGAGAATGGTGAGGCAAGCAGGTACTAGTCAGCATAGTTTAAACGTTTCTGTAGACCAAATATATTGAATTCACTATGAAAATGAATTGGTAGGCTTTATTGATCCTATTAAGTGGTTCAGTAAAGGTAATGTCACCACAGTCCTCCTCTCTCATTCGAGAGAGGTGATTAGTAGTCTTATCTGGGGGTCACCAATCCTCAGGCTTGGGGAGAGATTCAGGAGGAGAGTCTTTTATAGTAACCTCAGCTGGTGCTGAAATTCAACCCACACTGTTGGCATCACTCACTAGCCATCTAGCCAACTGAGCCAACCAATTCCTGGTCCAGTCAACTTTTTCACAATTATTTTCAGAGATTAGATGCCAATTTATCTGATCAGCAGGATGCCTTTACTAAAATATCTATTTTTGCAAAAAAGAGTGGCCTTTAAACGAGATGGATGGTATGGCTGTCTGGAGAATTACCACAGGATATCTTCCTTTCAGCTGATCTAATTTTTGTTGTCTTAAGAAACTGGAAGTCAACTAGAAAATCCCCATCGGTTTCCTAAACCTCCCTTTAACAAGGCTCTACATGAGCCTAATTTGCCTGCCTGATTGCCTACCTATTTCAGGGTGCCTTTCTTGCGACCAAAACTCCCATTCCCCAAAATGGAGCTGGGAATGATATTGTGCAATGCTGCTGGCAGTTTCATGCTCAATAAAGCACAAGTACCATAGGGGGGCAGTATGAGCATTTAAACTTCTGTTTTTAGTCAGTGTGATTTACAGACATCTCTCATTTACAATTTAGTTGCTCTGGATTAAATTGTACCTGTCAAACATAGACTGATTTTGCTATGAATGCCAGCATATTGCAATTGTGATTTTTGATTTATTGTATTTATCAGGGCCTTTTGAAGATTCTTTCTTGAAGTAAATTCACAATTGTTTGCCCGCAGGGTTCAATTAAGCCTCCGGACAATGTTTTTTTTTAACATTGGTAGTAGATCTTATCCAGACACTTAAAACTTACCTTTCCTCCAATATTTCCTCCAGTTGCCCTGGGTAGGTATGCATGGACATGTGAACCCCATCTGTAATCCCACAACTAATTGGTCTTGGTAAAACCCTGAATTTCAGCTTGATGTTTTATTGAACTATTATAAGAATTTTCATCACAGTGGGTTCAGCTACACACCTATTATATTGCAGGGTGAGGTGATGGCCGAGTGGTATTATTGTTGAACTATTAATCAAGACCTGAATACTGCCATGGCAGGTGAAGGAATTTGAATTCAATAAAAAAAAGTCTGGGATTAAGAATCTACTAATGACCAGGAAATCATTGCTGATGACAAACCCATTGGGCTCACTAATGCTCTCCAGCGAAGGAAATCTGCCATCCTCAGCTGGTTTGGCTTGCATGTGACTCCAGACCCACAGCAATGTAGTTGACTCTGAAATGGCCTCACAGAAAGCACTCAGTACTGAGGCAAGAGTGTCAAAGAAATAATATCTTTGCCCACAGAATAGTATAGCACAGTGTAGGCCCTTCAGCCCTTGATGTTGTGCTGATCTTTTATCCGACTCTAAGACCAAACTAACCTACATGCCCTTCTTTTTAACTATCATGCATGCACCTATCCAAGAGTCGCTTAAATGTCTCTCATGTATCTGACTCTACTATCACTGCTGGCAGTGAATTCCACGCACCCACCATTCTCTATGTAAAGAACCTACCTCTGACATCTCCCGTAAACCTTCCTCCAATCACCTTAAAATTATGCCTCCTCATGATAGCCATTTCCACCCTGGGAATAAGTCTCTGGCTATCCACTCGATCTGTGTCTCTCATCAACTTGTACACCTCTATCAAGTCACCTCTCATCCTTCTTCACTCCAATGAGAAAGGCCCTAGCTCCCTCAATCTTTCTTCATAAGACATACCCTCTAGTCTAGGCAGTAGCCTGGTAAATCTCCTCTGCACTCTCTCTAAAGCTTCCACATCCTTCCTATAAGGAGGTGACCAGATCTGAACACAATATTCTGAGTGTGGTCTAACCAGGGTTCTATAGAGCTGCAGCATAACTTCACGGCTCTTAAACTCAATCCCCCTGCTAATGAAAGCCAACACACCATTTGCCTTCTTAACAACCCAATCAACTTGGTTGGCAACTTTGAAGGATCTATGGGCATGGACCCCAAGATCCCTCTGTTCCTCCACACTGCCAAGAAACCTGCCTTTAACTCTGTAATTTGTATTCAAATTTGACCTTCCAAAATGAACTAACCCTTCCACTACCTCATCTTGGTCATTTATAAAAATCACAAAGAGCAGAGGTCCCAGAACAGATCTGTGCGGAGCACTGCTGGTCACCGAGCTCCAGACTGAATACTTTCCATTGACCAGTCAAATTTCCCTGTATCTCATGCTCCGAATTTCCTGAATGAGCCTACTATAGGGAACCTTAACAAACGCCTTGGTAAAATTTATATACACCACATCCACTGCTCTAACTTCATCAATGTGTTTTGTCACATTTTCAAAGAATTCAATAAGGCTTGTGAGGCATGACCTGCCCCTCACAAATTCTCTAATTAAGCTATGCTTTTCAAACTAGTCATAAATCCTGTCTCTGAGAACCCTCTCAAATAACTTGACCACCACCGACATAAGACTGACTGGTCTGTAATTCCCAGGATTATCCCCATTCCCTTTCTTGAACAAGTGACTAACATTTGCCACCCAGCAATCATCTGGTACCAATCCAATGGACAGTGAGGACACAAAGATCATCGCCAATGGTGCAGCAATCTCACCCGATAAATCTAATTAGTGTCTTGTTACATCAGCAGACTCAATCCAGACTGAAGGAGTACACCGTCCGCAGTTTTCATTGTGGCACTGGGTATGGCAAGCAGGAACTGCCAGTTATACTTCAAAATCATGATGTTCCCCAGTGGTGAACTTAAACTCCCAAGACTCCAAAATTTCCAACCTAGCTAGCAAGGAGGGGAAGGCGGGTGGTGGCCCCAAGTGCAGGAACCCCAAGGATAGGAAGCCTGATTAAAGTTTCCTAGATTAAAGCTGCTGTTTAGATTTAAATAGTGCTTAACCTGTGTTTAATGTAATTACTGTCCTTAATAGAGTTGGTTGTGTCAATTTCACTGTTTATTCTATTTCCCCTTATTTCTTGTATTATACTTACCTTTTGTATTTAATAAACACAGATATCTTTTGCCCTGAAACATCTGTCTACTGCCTTCTTCATTTCACTTTCCTAAATAGGTTCAGTATCTAGAACCAGAGATCTGGGGGTGTTTCAAACCACCGAGAAATCAGCAAATTACTGTTTGCAGACCAAAACCTGACATACTTGAGAAAGCTCTTCAGCAATCTCTCTGCCCATATCCACCAGATTCAATGGGCCATATAACAAATGCTCATGCCCTGTTTGACATCAGTTCATTAAGCATTCATGCAAAACTGCAAAATCAACTTCAATGTACTAAACACTGTAATGTGCATCTTTCCCACTAAGTCTCAACCTTCAACTTGCCAGCATTTAGGAGGACAAAGAGAAAGCAATTCTGCAGCTTTTCCTGAAGTGCAGTAGCATTGACATTAATGATTGGGAGGAACTTGTTATCCATTCCTCAAAATGGCGACATGAACAGCAGCAAAGGAAATAGAAGGAATCCAATGCTCACTTTGGATCTCACTAGCTCATGGGATAGAGCCCACTTTCTCATAGAACCTCCTGCCTCAAGGTTCCGTGAGTTGAGAATTAATCTTTTAATGGCATGAAAATGCACAGCAGAAACCCACGACCCTCAGTAGATACTACCCGTGAATTGAGAAATAGTTGCCACTAAGCTGTCACTGAATTGCAACACTTCTATTTTGCATCCTACCCAAATGGAATTTCACTCTCCCACCACTTTGTTTTGATGTGGAGGTGTTGGATTGGGGTGGACAAGATCAAAAGTCACACGACACCAGATCATGGTCCAACAGGTTTATTTGAAATCACAAGCTTTTGGAGCGCTGCCCCTTCATCAGTGACTTCACCTGACGAAGGAGCAGCGCTCTGAAAGCTTGTGATTTCATATAAGCCTGTTGGACTATAACCTGGTGTCGTGTAGCTTCTGACCTGTTTACATTGATTTACATTGGGCCTGAAACAATCTCAAGGAAAATATCCTCTGACAAATATTGGGAATGAAAACTGCCTGTGGGTGGAAATATCCTTAACTGTGTGTCTGCCAGCAAAACAGACACGGATCAACAGATGGTAAACATCTTTATTTATAAGTGTTAGGCTGCATTTTATTTTCTAAATGTGTGTTAGCAATGCTGTGGATTTGAAATTGCTGGTAGGGTATTTTTAGCTGCAGTATCTTTGCAGCAAAGTCAATACTTTTCAATTACCGCACAATCAAGCAATAATTTTATCAGTTATTTAACTCTTTAATAATAGAGTAATTTGCTGACAATTCAATCAAAAGAAAACAATTTCCTATATGCAAATGAAGGTTTAATCCATGGCAGGATTAAAGTTACCTTTTCATAAATCTTCATAACAGTGTAACATAATGGCTATTTAAGTGTATTTTATTTTAATTCAGTGTCTGTGTGCAACAGGTACATGAGGAAACTGAGGAGAGTTGAGTCAGCTGCTATCACCCCTCCTTAGTCACGACTGAACATATAAGGTCAACAGAACAGAAATTGTTTGGCTGCAAGAGAGCTACAATTTCTCAGGCACTTCGCCTTAGTCGGGAAGGCAGAGATGACATATGTCAGGATGTGCAGGCAGACCTAGATTTACAATATATGTTAAGAAAAGCCTTGCTAGCAGAAGTGTGAAAATGATGGCATCCATTAGTTCTTACCCTCCCCCAGCATTGATATACTTGTCAAATTGCAAAGATATCCTCACACATACAGCAAATGCTAATATTGGGGGAAGCTCCTGTGGCACAGAAGTAGTGCCCCTCCCTCTGAGCCAGGAGACTTGGATTCATGTCCTACCTGCTGTAGAGGTGTATAATAACATTGCTGAACAGGTTGGTCAGAAATATCTAAATCAACACCAGGAAAATCTGGTGCAGAGTGATCTGAAGAAGTGAAAGTTCAGAGATGCAGGTTTGTAGGGGTAAACATGAATTGTTAAATGGTAAAGTATATTGCTTTTACCTCGATTGAAAGTAAATTGCTCAGGTTTAGTTGACAAGCCCTAATATTGCCTCTGTTAAATCTGACACCAGTGCCAGCAACAATAGGAGTTGTTGCCCCATTTTCAAATGGTCCTGATTCCACTAACTGCACACAAATATCCTGAATAAAAGCACTTATACAATAAAAGACATAATACACGAACCCAAGGCAGATGGATTCAGATGCGATTCATACCATCATGGACTGGCAGAATTACATAAATTTAATGCCACAAAGAGCTTTTACATCATTATAAAACCACAATAAGTCAAATCACAGGGGACCCAACCTGCGATTTGTGTTAAGCAGAGCTTTAGGTAGCCACAGAAGTCTCTGTATGATCTAATTTGCCTCCAAGCATGCTCTATGTATCTCAAAAAAAAGGCAAATCAAATCACTGACAGTGAATATGTGAAAAATGATTTCTTTTTTCACAATATACGATGCCCTGGCCTTGTGCAGTAAAAAGCATTGCAGAATATTGGGTGATAGCTCTGGAAAAACCTTATTCTGCTTATTGTGCTGTCCTTACAATCTGCCAGGTCATCAATGCAGTCCAGCAGTTTTTTCTGTATTTTTGTGCTGAAGTGTGAAATTCCTGCCCACCTCCATGGCTTTCGTGGCTTCAGCTGGGGAAACAGGTGAATGAGTGGGTGGGTGTTTACCAGATTCTTCAGCGTCACTGTTGTGGACCAGGCCAGACCCCTCAGAACATTTTAAGAAGGTAGCCCAGGCTCTAGCTTTTCTATTTGTTTCAGGCAGATGCAAGGTGGATATCCCAGGAGTGCTCAAACCACTTGGCTTCAAATAAAACAATTTATTTAAACACCACAGAAGGAAACACAAACAAAAGAAAACAGAATTTAAGATGACAATGATTTGAAAACCCAGCCAACACGATATCCCCTGAAACTTAACGAAAAGCTGTTCTGATTTCCTGCAACATCCCATAAACGCATTCGTTGGTGAAAAGGTAAATTCAAACACAGATTCTAACAGAGAGAGAGAATCAGCTAAGGATCATTTATGAAGCAAGGAACCTCTGCTCACTCCAGCAGCTTATCTGGGTATCCAGCTAAGCTAAACCAAACTAGAAAAATCCCTGAACTGGGAGAACTGGCCACTCCCCTTTTATTGTACAACTGTTTTTAAGAAAAAACAAAAAGCCTTTTTCCAGATTGTTGCCTTAGGCAGTATCTGTTAGGTCCCTATCCCCAGACAAATCAGAACCTCTGCCTTTTACAATCCCTTTTGAAAAAAGACCAAGGACAATATAATCTTGTTAAAGGAGCAGGATCATCACATCACCAACTCCAAAAAACTACTTGATTGAAGTACATACCTACAGCTATGATTGCCTTGTCTGTTAGTTCCATTAGGCTGTATTGGGTTCCATTAAACACCTGACTTGTGCCTTGTAGATAATGGACAGGCTTTAGAGTTAGGAGGTGAGCTATTCGCTGCAAGATTCATAGCCTTTGATCTCAATTTGTCAGGAGCTTTGGTGACTTCCTGCAGTGCATCTTTGTAGATCATACACACCACTGGCACTGAATATCAATGGTGCAGTAAGTGAATACTTCTGGTTACTGTGCCAGTCATTCTGGCTGCATTGTCCTGATGGGTGAAGCTCCCTGAGTTTGTGGCACCCATCCAGGCACTTGGGGAATAATCTATTGCACTGCTGGCTTGTGCCTTGTAGATGGCAGGCTGACTTTGGGTGCTGAACATTGTGACATTGGTGAAAATCCCTATTTCTGACCTTGTGATGGAGGGAAGGTCATTGACGAAGCAGCTGAAGATGATTAGTTCTGGGATACTACCCTGAGACAACCAGGGATGGGCAATAAATGTTGGTCCAGTTAGCAATGCCCATACCCCATTAGTGCATAAATAAAAAAAAAACAAATCCTGTCGAGATGACCTGATTGAACATGTTGAATCTGCTCTGCTAGGTTATGAACCAACTGAATGATCTGAATGTAGAATGTAAACTTGAATTTTGATTCAACAATGTCCACTTGTAAGTTAAGAGAATACCTTTGTTCCTCACACAGTTTGGAAGTTATAGAATCATAGAGTTATAAGCACAGGAACATACCCATTTGTCTAACTTATCCATGCCAACTAGATATCCTAAAATAATTTAGTCTCATTTGTCAGCATTTGGCACATATCCCTCTAAACCCTTCCTATTCATATACCCACCCAGCTGCCTTTTAAATGTTGTAATTGTTCTCCCCTTCACTACTTTCTCTGGCAGCTCATTCTGTACATACACCACCCTCTGCATGAAAAAGTTGCCCCTCAGGTCCGTTTTAAATCTACCCTGAAAAAAAGATTTTAGCTATTCACCCAATCTCCACCCCTCATAATTTTATAAACCTCCATAGAGTGACCCCTCAGCCTCCAACGTTCCAGGGAAAAAGGACCCAGCCTATTCAGGCTCTCCTGATAACTCAATCCTGGCAGCATCCTTGTAAATATTTTCTGAACCCTTTCAAGTTTAACAATATCTTTCCTATAGCAGGGAAGCCAGAATTGAACACAGTATTCTAAAGGTGGCCTAACCAATGTCCTCCACAGAGTGTGGTGCTGGAAAAATACAACAGGTCAGGTAGCATCCGAGGAGCAGGGGAATCAACGTTTTGGGCGTCAGTCCTTCATCAGGATTCCTGATTGCTGATGAAAGGCTTACGTCCAAAACGTCAATTCTCCTATTCCTTGGATGCTGCCTGACCTGCTGTGCTTTTCCAGCACCACACTCTCGACTTTGATCTCCAGCATCTGCAGTCCTCACTTTCTCCCAATGTCCTCAACAGCCCACACCATGGGCTAAGGGGATTACGAATAGTCATGTGTGAGTCTGGTTTTGTGGGGTACTTTTAAATCTTCCCCCGTATCTTGTTTTGAACCCAGCTGATGTTATTGCCAGACAAGTCAGATCTCCGACAGGAACTTGGCTTGATAGGTAATATTTTGATTTGCTTGGGATTTAATGAGGTTGTCTCTTGCTGAAATATAACCATACAATGCCGTAGATTTTGCTTGAATAATAAATTAGAAGTTTATTAACAAAGGAAATGAAGATAAAATAGAATAAATTAACCTATCTACTTTTAGTACCAATTCAAAGATATTTAAACCCACAGTAAAAGTATAATCCCATTAATCCCAAAGCACTCTTTTATAAATTGGAAAATTCAAAACAGTACAAAGCATCCCTGGTACAGTGCCCAAAGAAACACTGCAATACTAACATTAGAGTGCCTGTATCTGATACACTGGTAGATTCAAGTCACTTATGACTTCAATTTTTAAACTGTCTGTAAACAGCTTCTTCCTGGAGCTGTTATGCACCTGACCGTCAAATTACTCAGCTTTAAGTAAACTTTTCAGGGTGTTATTTTGAAAAATTCATTCTTGGACTATGGTTGACATTAGTTGGGCCAGCATTTATTGACTATCGCGAATTGCCCAGAGGGTCTGGAGTCACATACAGGCCAGACCAGGTAAGGATGGCACCTAATTTCCCTAAAACTTATAAGTGAACCAGTTGGTTTTTTATTTTCCCCCAACTATTGACAATATTAGACTCTTAATTCCAGGCTTTTAAAAAAATATATTCAAATTCCACCATCTGCCACAGTGGGAGCTGAACCTGTTCCTAGAACATTACCTGGATTCCTGATGGAGAGTTTATGCTTGAAACGTTGACTTTCCTGCTCCTTGGATGCTGCCTGATCGACTGTGCTATTCCAGTTTCCTGTCTGCCACAACCAGTTCTCTATCCATATTCAATACCATAAGCTTTAATTTTCCTTACTAATCTCTTGTGTGGGACTTTGTTAAAAGCCCTTCAAAAGTCCAGATACACACACCATCTACTGATTCACCATTGTCTAGCCTACTGGTCACATCCTCAAAAAATTCCAGAAGACTTGTCAAGCATTAATAAATCCCTGTTGACTTGGATCAGTTGTGTTACTACTTTTCAAATGCTCAGTTATTATATCCTTAAAGATTGATTCCATTATTTTCCCCCACACCAGTGACAGGCTAACCAGCCTATAATTCCCCATTTTCTCTCTGTCCTTTTTTTAATGAGTGGAGTTACATTGACATTAGGATGTTGATCGTGAGGCATTCAGTAACACCATTGAATGTCAAGGCACAGTGGTCAGATTGTCTCTTATTGGTGATGGAGAAAGGGAGGATTGCAGGTGCTAGAGATCAAAGTCAAGAGTGTGGTGAAGGAAAAGCACAGCAGGTCAGACAGCATCTAAGGAGATGGAGAATCAACATTTTGGGCATAAGCCTTTCATCAGGAATCATGAATGATCAAGATCCTGCTATACTCTGAGGTAACCTTCTTCACTGTCCACTACACCTCCAATTTGGTGTCAACTGTAAACTTACTAACTATACCTCTTATGTTCACTGCCAAATCATTTATATAAATGATGAAAAGTAGTGGACCCAGCATCGATTATTGTGGCACAATGCTGGTCACAGGCCTCCAGTCTGAAAAGCAACCCTCCACCACTACCCTCTGTCTTCTACCTTTGAGCTAGTTCTGTATCCAAATGGCTAATTCTTTCTGTACCCCAAGAGGTCTAACCTTGCTCACCTGTCTCCTGTGGGGAACCTTGTCCATATAGATCACGTCTACTGTGCTGCCCTCATCAATCCTCTGTTACTCCTTCAAAAAACCCAATCAAGTTCCTGAGACATGATTTACCATGCACAAAGCCACGGTGACTATCTCTAATCAGTCCTTGCCTTTCCAAATGCATGTAAATCCTGTCTTTCAGGATTCCCTCCAACAACTTTCCCACCACTTATGTCAGGCTCACTGGCCTATAGTTGCCTAATTTTTCATTACCGCCTATATTATTACCGCCATGTTAAACAACCTCCAGTCTTCTGGCACCCCACCTGTGACTATCATTGATACAAATATCTCACTAAGGGGCCCAGCAATCACTTCTCTAGCTTCCCACAGAGTTCTAAGCTACACCTGATCAGGTCCTGGTGATTTACCCATTTTTATGTGTTTCAAGACATCCAGCACCTTCTTCTCTGTAATATTTTTCAAGATGTCACCATCTATTTTCCTCTATTCCATGTACTTCTCCACAGTAAACTGTGATGCAAAATACTCATTTCATGGTCAGGAGTAGATGCTGAAATCCACACTATTTTCAAATTCGACTACCTGCCATGGCTGGGTTTGAACCCAGGTCCCCATAACATTAGCAGAGTTTCTGGATTAATAATCCAACAACAATCGAATAGGCCATGACCTCCTCTGATTCACTAATGTCCTACAGGGAAGGAAATCTGCCAACTCTACCTGGTCTGGGCTTACATGTGACTCCAGATCCACATCAAACACTGCTAATGTTCTAGGGCCCTGAGTTCAAACCCTACCATGGCAGATAGTCGAATTTGAAATCAACAATTAAAAATAGAGTCTGGAATTCAGCATCTATTGATGACCATGAAAGCAGTCTTGGCAATATTTTCCAAGTCAATGGAAAACAAATGTTGGTGTGGTAAAAATTTGGCTTCTCATTTATTACAGTCCTACTGACTCAGATCATTTCATCCAACATCTTTTCTTTTCTCTTCATTCTTTTGTGGCTAATGGACATGCCAGATCAGACTGCTGCAGTCCAAGTGGTGCCTGTTAAGAAGGAAGTTTCAGATGTTTGACCCAGTGACAGTGGAGGAATGGAGGTTTTTTTTCAAGTCATGATAGTATAGGGAATTTGCAGATGGTGGTGCTGTCAGGAATTCTTCATGTCATAGGGTTTAAAAAAAAATTGATGTCTTTGAACACATGTTAATGCATACATAAGCTTAAACACAAATTCATGACTTGAACAAGAATTCATTAGCATAACTAAATGAGATGCAAAATATTGGTTAATGTCTGACATATTGAACAAGCTTATTAAATTCTCGCTTTTTTTTATTTTATGTCACATTTTCAGTGTCCTGCTGAATTGATAATAATTGCCTCATAGTTTACAAACCTATGATCTTTCTGTTCAAATCATTTCAGAAATGAATAAACTAATTGCATCGTAATTCTTGGCATCGCACAATAATATCACTTCTGTTTGTGGTGTTATGCTCAGCAGTAGCTAAAAGCTAAAGTGATGACAAATATAAATTGCTCTCTCTTCTGCAGGTTAAAACTCCCCCAATGTATAGCGACTTGGATTTAATTATCTCCCCAGCAATCATTCACAGAATGATAGGTTGACACCGCAGCCAAGGGGAAACTTAATATAATTAAAAAATACATATGCATAAGACTTCAGAGGGATGGATTAGAATGAACAAGTTTTCTCACTCTCAATATGCAATTCTTAAAAACAATTTTTGATAAATTTTACACTAGCAGGTATGGCTGTAGATGGTAATTTTTAAGCAAGTGTTAACATTTTCCCCTCAAAATATTTCTTAGTTGCTTGCATTGCACATCCATGCCTATTTGCCACAAATCTCTTGTATCTCACAAAATTGCTCAGAAGTGCTCTCAGACAGTAAACCTGTCAAATTTTACAATTTATTTGTGATTGCCAGAAACATATCAATTTTATGAAATATTTTGTACTAATGTTAACAGTAATTTCCTGTGTGAGCTTTAAGTCAACTGGTTTCATGAACAAATTGCTCGCAACTCTCAGTGTTGGGAAGCCCCTAGGATAACGAGTCCTTATTAGGAAAGAGTGGCTCCTCTGTGATAAATAGTTATTTTGTTTCATTTGGCCCAGGTCTTCTGGTCAGGATAGAGAGGGTGCGGCTGGGTACTGACTGTGATTTCATCTGCCCAGCTACCACTTAACATTGGAAACTTTTCACCTTGTCTCATCAGCTCCAGGAGGGATGCATGGATGAATGCTGCTTATTGACAAATTTTGTGGACATAATTCCAAAACAATCACATCCTTTTTTGTCATCATGACTTGACGACAAGCCCTTAAGGTTTGTCTTCAGGTTTTTTACTTAAGTTGTTTTAAATACAGTTGTCAACCTCTGAATCTGCACAACCCTCTAACTCCTGTGTTCACTTCCCTTCCTCGTTCCCCCAACAGTATTCACTCCATTGTCACCCCAACAACATTTGAACATCTCTGTCAGCTGCCTAACACTGTTGAACCCATCTTAACCATCTGAAAATGTTCTTCTCTCTCCCTCATTATCCAGCATCCCCTTCTTTCACTACCTAACATTATGTAGACCCATGTTCCTCCCTGACAGTGCTTACCCACTCTCTCATTCCCTGATGGTTTTCATCTCCTGCTCTGACTTCTGACAGTGTTCCCCTCTCTGCCCCTCAACAATGTTCAATCCTCCCTCACTCCCAGCAATGTTCATCCGCCCACACTCCCCCATAAGTGCCCACACCCTTTCTCAATCCTGATAGTCCTGTCTCCCTGCTGAAAGTTCTCATAACTTAGTGGGTGGCATGGTGGCACAGTGGTTAGCACTGCTGCCTCACAGCGCCAGAGACCTGGGTTCAATTCCCGCCTCAGGCGACTGACTGTGTGGAGTTTGCACATTCTCCCCGTGTCTGTGTGGGTTTCCTCTGGGTGCTCCGGTTTCCTCCCACATTCCAAAAGATGTGTAGGTCAGGTGAATTGGCCATGCTAAATTGCCCGTAGTGTTAGGTGAAGGGGTAAATGTAGGGGAATGGGTCTGGGTGGGTTGCGCTTTGGACTTGTTGTGAACTTGTTGGGCCGAAGGCCCTGTTTCCACACTGTAAGTAATCTAATCTAACTCCCTCATCTCCCCATCTTAGATTGTTATGATCATTTTCCTGAACTCTCTGGGTCCTGAGTAGATCCTCTGACATCAATCCTTCTTGCTGGTATTCATCTCAGCTGCTGATACCATCCAGGGAAGCATGTCCGCATGAAATTTTCAGCAGCAGGGTGCTCAGTCTCGATGAACAGTAAATAGGTTTATTACATGTTGCCCTCATTCCTGAAGAAGGGCTAATGCCCGAAACGTCGATCTCCTGTTCCCTAGATGCTGCCTGACCTGCTGCGCTTTTCCAGCAACACATTTCCATCTCTTATTACATGTTGCGAAATAGCTGGTTACACAACTTCTGAGATACATGATGGTCTCTTGTGAAACATTGGACTTAAGAGTCAATTCATATTACAGCTACAAAAACATCACCACACAGCATGGATATTTAATACAGAAATGGTATAGCTCTGGTACAGCCAAAAGCAAAATCAGTTAGCGGCTCCTTTTAGTATCTGCATGATAGTCAGGTCTTCAGAATTTTTAATGTCAACCCATTCAAAGGTGTTAGGACATGTCTAACAGAGCAGGTGGCACTTGTACCTGGATCTCTTGGCTCATAGGCAGGGATATTGCCTCATTTTCACAGGAGCCAGGATTCTTTGTTGTCCAGATATTTGGAACTTTTCTACTTGCCTTATACACACTTAGGAGAGAACTTAGGAAGTGCATTTTTTCACACAAAGGTTAGTTGATGTTTAGAATTCTGTCACTCCTTCCCACCCTCCAAAAAGCTGGGACAATTGGAGCTTTCAAGACTGATTGACAGATTTTTGTCGGTCAAGTTATCAAGAGATATGGAGCTATGGATTTGAGAAACAGATGAGCCATGAATTCTTTGACTGTGTGGAGCAGTCGCAAAGAGATATAATAATATGTTTCTATTATTCAGCATGCAAAGCCACAAGCTGGAAAGAAATGGCTTAATTTCAAACTTTAACCATGTATTAAACATTGCTTTCTCATGCCTGTAACCAGTCAGCAATAGAAGGCACATTTTAAAAAATAAACTCGCATTGGCTGGCTATGAAAAAAAATGTCGCTCAACAGGTGAAACTTTGACTAATCTGCTCAGTTAAGAAGTTACTGTCGGAGTGGATTGCTGTGTTCTCATATGTTTTCAATATCAACTTTGCCCTATGCCTGACGCATTAATAGATGCAGCTAAGGGGCACCTCTCTCAGTATTTACCCTCCTAAATGTGATAATAATAAATTGGATGATTCTCAACACCAGGACAAATCCTGTGTTTAATCAGGTGAAGTTGAGTTTCCAGTTCACTCTCCTGTAGAAGTCAACACGACCAGCCTCGCGAGAAAAAATTCATTATATTTTCATTATCTGAAAAGTGAAAAGAATTACATTGGATGCTGTCCAGTGAACCGCCCAAATGCAGCGCTGAAATGTCAGCACTGAAAGAATCATGTACTCTGTATTTTAGGTGAATACTTTTTGGTAAGCCATTATGTTATATAATTTATGTCAAAAGTAATTGAATGCGATGTCCAATTTTTTTTTTGAAAAACCATATTCTGTTCCTGTTCATAAATCATACATTACAAGACACTGAAACATAATGGATATTTTTAGCACAGTATTTGATTCAAATAGCAGTTCCTTTTTCTTATATATTAGAATAACGTTTGTAAGCATCGATGTGAGAGAAACGTAAACTGATGGACAGACCGACTGATCAATGTAATTAGATGATTACACTTTGCTGAAATCAAGGCTGTCAAATATACTTCTCAAATTTCACATTTCGTTTCAACACAATTCTTCTTTCCACCACAGTTTAGTTGCTCTGCATCAAAATAATATCTTAGGTATTGAATAATTCTTTACAAGGCTATTTTATTCCTTTTCCCTCAACTTTCATGCTGAGCTATGAGTGTAAGTCTGGTGACTTGCTGCTAGTTAACGATAAATGCAGTAATCTAAGAGAGGTAATTTTAAGCTGATTGACCGATCATGAAACTAACAAGACAAGGTTTCACACTCTGATTCTATAATTCATTGAAGGTAATGGAAAGTAGTAAAAAATAAGGTGTAAAACTTAAATTCCAGTCGGTGGTAGAGGGTTGTTTTTCAGACTGGAGGCCTGTGACCAGTGGAGTGTCACAAGGATCGGTGCTGGGTCCTCTACTTTTTGTCATTTACATAAATGATTTGGACACAAGCATAAGAGGTACAGTTAGTAAGTTTGCAGATGACACCAAAATTGGAGGTGTAGTGGACAGCGAAGAGGGTTACCTCAGATTACAATGGAATCTTGACCAGATGGGCCAATGGGCTGAGAAGTGGCAGATGGAGTTTAATTCAGATAAATGCAAAGTGCTGCATTTTGGGAAAGCAAATCTTCACAGGATTTATACACTTAATGGTAAGGTCCTAGGGAGTGTTGCTAAACAAAGACATCTTGGAGTGTAGGTTCATAGCTCCTTGAAAGTGGAGTCACAGGTACATACGATAGTGAAGAAGGCGTTTGGTATGCTTTCCTTTATTGGTCAGAGTATTGAGTACATGAGTTGGGAGGTCATGTTGCAGCTGTACAGGACATTGGTTAGGCCACTGTTGAAATATTGCATGCAATTCTGGTCTCCTTCCTACCGGAAAGATGTTGTGAAACTTGAAAGGGTTCAGAAAAGATTTACAAGGATGTTGCCAGGGTTGGAGGATTTTAGCTATAGGGAGAGGCTGAACAGGCTGGGGCTGTTTTCCCTGGACCGTTGGAGGCTGAAGGGTGACCTTATAGAGGTTTATAAAATCATGAGGGGCATGGATAGGATAAATAGACAAAGTCTTTTCCCTGGGGTTGGGATGTCCAGAACTAGAGGGCATAGGTTTAGGGTGAGAGGGGAAAGATATAAAAGAGACCTAAGGGGCAACTTTTTCACACACAGAGGGTGGTACGTGTATGGAATGATTTGCCAGAGGAAGTGGTGAAGGCTGGTATAACTGCAACATTTAAGAGGCATTTGGATGGGTATATGAATAGGAAGGGTTTGGATGGATATGGGCCGGGTGTTGGCAGGTGGGACTAGATTGGGTTGGGATATCTGGTCGGCATGGACAGGTTGGACTGAAGGGTCTGTTTCCATGCTGAACATCTCTATGACTCTATGACTCTATCCTTTTGCTTTTCTACCCAGCAAATTGCCTTCAAGAATACTGGCAGGCTCAACCTTATGAAGGTTTATGGTTGTTCTTGTACCTCTGCTCATCAGCCATTCACACATATGAATGTTCCAGCATAGGTTACTGAATTACAACCAGAAACAGGAATTGGTGAATTTTCTTGGATCCTTATCCCAGGTAACAGTGTACTCCATAATCACTTTGGTTAAGGTTAGCTAATTTGGCACAGAGAATTGAAAAGTCGAGTATGTATTTATATGCATATTCTCTCACATATCTGCCAAGTTAAGGGTTAGTTAGTAGCTCTCTCACCTCAGATACGCAATATTCTGTGACACAGGACTTCAATTAGAAACGTCAACATTGACATTCCAGGATTGAGTGTAAGCTTCAGACTCAGGGACCACAGATGCCCAAGATGGGCAATCCAGTAATCACAAGTAATTTTAAGGTAGTTTCTTGGGGGATCCAAGATGGTGGCGACCCAGCAAGTCTGAGTCTATAGTACTCCTCCCAAGACTTGAGCAAAGTGGGCCACCCGCCACCACACTCACCAAATCATTCAAAATAGTTTTTACTTAATGTATTTAGTTGTTTAATACTGAACTTAAACAATTTAATCTTCAGTAAAAATGACTAAAGGGAAGGGAGCCCGCAGTTCTCAGCAGGCAGGAACCCCTCCCCCACTCTCTCCAGCTGCAGCAGAGGCATCTGCATCCCCTCCCCGGGGGGACTTACCTATGGTGGCAAGCCTCGTGGAAATAATCTCTAAACTCGATGTGAAGATTGACGCCTTCATCGAAGAGTCCCGGAGCCGATGGGATTCACTCTCGGCCGCGCTACAAAAGCACGACCGAGACATCAAGGAAATTGACCGCCGAGGCAGAGGGGCGGAGCTAATGGCCGTGACCTCCGAGACCATAGCAGAATCGGCCATGGATCGGGTCCGGACTCTCGAGCAGCGAGTCCGGACCTTAGAGAATCACATTGATGACCTCAAGAATCGAGGTCGTCGAAAAAATATTCATTTGCTGGGCCTTCCTGAAAGGAAAGAGGAAGGCCAGCTTACAGCATTTCTCGAACAGTGGCTTCCACAGCTTTTAAATCTGGAGGCTGGATCAGGCCAGCTAAGGGTGGAATGGGCCTACCGGGTTGCAATACGCGGGCCTGGCTCGAACCAGCGCCCCTGCCCAGTCCTGTTCTGGCTGCAGAGCTATAAGGAGAGGCAGATTCTTTTAGAAGCTTCCAGAAATCTTGGGAAAGATCCCCAAACCATGATTGATAAAGGATCCAAGATTATGTTATTCCAGGACTTTTCCCAGGTCTAGTCCGAAAAAGGAAGGCGTTTGATGAAGCGAAGAAGTGTTTAAGGGACTTAAATATTCAGTACTCCTTGCACTCACTGTTAAGTTTAGCTCTGTAGTATATTTGAATTTTCTTCACCTTAGCGAGGAGCACCTGGGTCAAGGGTGGGGCGCTGGTTGGGAGAGGACACGATGGACCTTTGGAAAGGAAGTGATACCCCCTGGGAACAAGGAGGAAAATCTCCATTTAAATACATTTTATATATTTTTTATTTAGAAATAATTTTTTATTATATCGATGTGAGTGTATTAAAGATTCTTTATTTTTGTGAATTTTATATGCTCTATGCTCGGGATGTTCTGGATAGGGTTTCCCCTCCCGAGGGGTCTCGGATTTGCCCGGGCGATTATGGTTGATCAGTCGGTTAAGTGATGCACCTGGAATGTCAAAGGGAGTAATTCACCAGTCAAAAGGAAGAAAGTATTATCAAACCTCAAGAAAGAAAGGGTCGATATAGCTCTCCTACAGGAGACACACTTATTGGATAAAGAACACTTGAAATTACGACAGGGTGGATTTGATCAGGCCTTTTTTTCTTCTTTCAGCTCAAAAGGCAGGGGAGTTGTTATTCTTATTTGGAAGAATTGCCCTTTCAGAATCCTAAATCAGATAAAAGAAAAATCTGGACGATATGTTCTGATTAAAGCCCTTATAAATGGAGAGGAATATGGGATCTTAAATTTGTATTGCCCCCCCCGGCACATCCTTTTAAATTTATAATGGAAGCCTTCTCAAAATTGATGGCTCTCCCGTCATATAAGTATAGGGGGAGATTTTAATTGCATTATGGATCCAGAAATAGATGGGATTCCCAAGAGTACTGCAGGAGTATCTCCCAGATTTAGACAATTGGTGGATTTGAACAAAAAATTAGGTCTAGTAGATGTATGGAGATGCCTTCATCCACAGAGTAGAGGATTTTCTTTTTACTCCAATCCACATAAAAGTCATACCAGAATCGATATTTTTTTTGCCCCCTCAATTTTTTAAAATTCCATATCATCCTGTAAAATAGGCAGTATAGCAATTTCTGATCACGCTGCTGTATATATGGAAATCAAGGCGAGGAACAATGAGACATCCCCCTGGCACTGGCGTATGGATCCCTTTCTGATGAAAGATAGTAAATTTATAAAGTACTTCTCTCAAGAATTTAAAACTTTTTTAGAAATTAATTCAGGTACGGCTAGCAACCCATCAATGATGTGGGAGACCATCAAAGCTTACGCGCGAGGTTTGATCATCTCATACTCAGCGATCCAGAAAAAATTAAAGGGAGAACAACAGTGTCTGCTCGAAGCTCGCTTAAAAGCGGCTGAAACAGCACACGCTGACAGACTCTATATTATCAAATTACAAAGGATTACGGGCCTTAGGACAGCTCTAAACACCATGCTTACCCAAACGGCTAAAAGGGAAATATTATTTTGCAAAACAAAGGTTATATGAATTTGGCGATAAACCTGGTAGATATTTAGCATTTATCGCGAAGAAAAAGAAGGCCCCTCAAACTATCACGTCTATCAAGGAAAGTACGGGTATTCTGACTCATGATCATAAAAGGATTAACGCAATCTTTAGAAAATTTTATTCTGATTTATATAAATCGCAGGATTGCGAAGACTAGGAGGATGCAGTCATGTTTTAAAACCTGACCTTTCCGGACCTAACTCTAGAACAGGTATCGGTCTTGAATGTTCCCCTAACAATCCAAGAAATACTTGACGCAATCAGGCAACTTCAGAGCGGTAAGGCGCCTGGCCCAG
This sequence comes from Chiloscyllium plagiosum, assembly GCF_037043375.1. Taxonomy (NCBI): domain Eukaryota; kingdom Metazoa; phylum Chordata; class Chondrichthyes; order Orectolobiformes; family Hemiscylliidae; genus Chiloscyllium; species Chiloscyllium plagiosum. The sequence continues at coordinate 94,592,604 of NW_028270145.1, read as the reverse complement.
ATGGCTTTCAAGCTGAATTCTATGAAGAATTTACAGGAATATTGGCCGGTCCACTTATGGACATGTATAACTATTCGTACAGTCAGGGCTGTCTCCCGCCTTCGCTGAAAGAGGCGAATATCTCTCTTATCCTCAAAAAAGGAAAGGACCCAGAAGATTGCGTATCATACAGACCAATATCCTTGCTAAATGTAGATCTTAAAATCTTCTCTAAAATGTTAGCATTGAGGCTAGAAAGGGTATTGCCACGTATCATAAAGGAGGATCAGACAGCGTTTATTAAGGACCGTAGATCATCCAATAATGTTAGAAGGGTTTTGAATGTGATTCAAGCCTGCCATCAGGGAAAGATACCAGGAGTAGTAGTCTCATTAGACGCTGAAAAGGCATTCGACAGGGTTGAATGGTCATATCTGTTTTACACATTGGAAAGGTTTGGCGTTGGAAAGGTGTTTACCAAATGAGTCTCAACACTGTATAGTGATCCCAAAGCAGTTGTGATTATTGATAGATTAGGCTCGGATAGCTTCAGTGTGGATAGGGGCTGCCGTCAGGGATATCCTCTTTCGCCATTGCTATTTACACTACTAATTGAGCCACTAGCGGAAGCTGTACAAGCTGACCCTAATATAACGGCCCCGAGGATTGGTACATGTAAACATAAAATTACCCTTTATGCAGATGATGTTCTTCTATTTCTCAGTCATCCCCTGATGTCCGTGCCTCACTTAATCCAAGTTATTAATACATTTAGTGTATTGTCAGGCTATAAAATTAATTTCTCAAAATCGGAGGTTATGCCAATGGGTGGCCTTGCTAGTATATCCCACTTATTGGACGGATCCCACTTTTCCTTTCGGTGGTCCCTGGAGGGTTTCTTATATTTAGGCATTTTTATTACCCCAGTATTTGGTCAGTTATACAAGGCTAACTTTGTGCATTTACGGGAAAGGATAAGGCAGGACCTCCAGCGATGGGGAGACCTTCCAATTTCCTGGCTGGGTAGAATAGCACTAATTAAAATGAATGCCCTGCCCCATCTCCTATACCCTATGAGAATGCTCCCGGTGATGCTGCCGAGGCTGGCACTACGTAAATTATATGGCTGATTGGGTTCCTTTATCTGGAATCATAGATGGCCCCTCATTAAGCTGAAGAAGCTACAGCTTCCACAGGCAAAGGGAGGATTGGATTTCCCAGATTTCAGGAAATATCAGTTAAGTTCCCTATTAAGTTACATAGCCGATTGGGTCTTGTCTGACCCGCAATCAATCTGGCTGGACATCAAGGCTTCTCAAGTAAAATGCCCACTTATTAACCTTTTATTTTCAGACAAGAGGAAAATCATTACGGATCAATGTAAAAACCTATAATACTAAACACAATTAAAGCTTGGAATATAATGCAGCAAAATGAGGGCAACTCACATAAAACATCCCCCTATGCTCCAATAATGGGAGCATGGGGATTTCAACCGGGGCTTACAGATGCCACTTTCAAACTCTGGAGATCCAGGGGTATCTCATGTTTAGGGGATCTGTTTAAAGAAGGGGTCTTTTGAACAGCTACGTCAGAAATTTGGATTACCTAATAGAAACCTCTTTTGATACTTCCAAATTCGAGATTACATTCAGAAGAAGACTACGTTATTAGAAAGTCTTTATAAATCAGATAGAGAACGTAGAGTGCTATGGCCAATGGGGGAATCTTCCGTCAGCACTATTTATCATTTATTACATGGTGAAGTATTGGGAGATATGGACAATCTGCTTAAAACATGGGATCAGGATTTGGGACTGGAAATCTCTATAGAAACGTGGAATGACATTTGGGAAAATGCCAGAAGAATCACCATCTGCAACAGAATTTAGGCCATTCAGTTGAAGGTACTTCATAGGGCCCATATAGCACCGGACCGATTGGCAAAATTTAAGGCAGGAGCATCTCCAATGTATCCCAAATGTAAAATAGAGGTGGGCACGCTTGTACATTGCTTATGGACTTGTCATAAGATCTGTAGATATTGGACTAAAGTAGCAAGTGGTCTGACAGAAATCTTAGGAACGGAAATTAGAGTGGACCCTGTATCTCTCCTTTTGGGCTTTTCGAACTTACCCTCCCTGGATATGCACGGGAAGAGATTATTTTCTATTCTCTCTTTCTGTGCAAGGAAAAATATTTTGGTAAACTGGGTGGCTGAGAACCCCCCTGGACTTTCAAATTGGCACAGATTAATCATGGAATGTATTCCCCTTGACTTCCTTACAAATATGGTGCACCAAAAGACCGCATTATTCCATAAAATATGGCAGCCCTTCTCGAATTACATAAATAAAGATATTTTGGCCATCCTAACAAGGGCTTTTATTTAATTGAGATGGCGAACCTGGCTGGTCCGGAGCCCCTTGGGAGAGAAATCCTGCATGAATACGGGTTTTGTTACGATTTGATGTTAACACATTCCGAGCATGTATCTCACGACCCAATTTCTGTGTTATCCGTCGTTTTTTTTTCTCTTCTTTGAATAATGTGAGAGACTTAATTATACACTCTGGTTAGTTGTAGGTTAGATTAGTAGTTAGTTGAGTTTTGTTTTCTCTCGGTATCTTTTTTTTGTTTGATAAATTTTGGTTATTATTTATTTAAGATTTAATTGTATATCAATGTTTATACTTGGGGTTGTTTATTTGTAAACTTGTAAAAATATGTTAAATTTTCAATAAAAATATCTATATAAAAAAAGGCAGTTTCTTAACTGTTACAAAGAAGCAGCAGTTCAAATATGGTGCAATAGTTAAATAGGTAGGAACTATATACAACCCATGATAGATAGATAGATAGATAGATAGATAGATAGATAGATAGATAGATAGATAGATAGGTAGATAGATAGATAGGTAGATAGATAGATAGATAGGTAGATAGATAAGTAGATAGATAGATAGATGGATAGATAGATGGATAGATAGATGGATGGATAGATAGATGGATAGATAGATGGATGGATAGATGGATAGATAGATGGATGGATAGATGGATAGATAGATGGATGGATAGATAGAAGGATAGATAGATAGATAGATAGATAGATAGATAGATAGATAGATAGATAGATAGATAGATAGATAGATAGATAGATAGATAGATAGATAGATAGATAGATAGATAGATAGATAGATAGATAAGTTGTTGAGTATCATGGGAGAAAGTGGGAGAATGGGGTTGAGAAACTTTTCAGCCATGATTGAGCAGATTCGATGGGTTGAATGGTGTAATTTCTGCTCCTATGTCTTATGGTCTTTTGATTGTTATTGCCAGTTCTTTGATGCAGGAAGATGAATGGATGGTTGGTACGCACTGTGTTGATATCAGTAGCTTATGGTGGCAGTATCCTGCTTTATAGCTGGATTTTTAGGGAATTCTTTCCTTAGTTTTTCTCCAATTTTGAAGAGAACAGCTGCCTGTTTTAGTTCCAATGGTTAGTATGCTCCATAGCTCTACTTTGAGGAAGAGCAGGGAAGTTATCGCTGATGTCCTGACCAATAGTTAATCTTCAATCAGCATCACCAGATTTTCTGGTCATTATTAAATTGCTGTTTGAGTGGGTTTTCTCTGAAAGTATTGACTGCCATGTTTTCTCCAATACAACAGTGACTTCATCGTATTTCATTGACTGTAAAGTGTTTTGAGATTTCTGGTACTTATAAAGTCATATAGTCATAGAGATGTACAGCATGGAAACAGACCTTTTGGGCCAACTTGTCCATGACAACTAGATATCCTAAAATAATCTAGTTCCATTTGCCAGCACTTGGCCCATCTCTCTCAAAATCCTTCCTATTCATATACCTTTACAAATGCCTTTTAAATATTGCAGTTCTACCAGCCTCCACCACTTCCTCTGGCAGTTCATTCCATTACATGCACCACCCTCTGTGTGCAAATGTTGCCCATTTAGTCCCTTTTATACCTTTCCCCTCTCACCTTAAATTTATGCTGTCTAGTTCTGGACTCCCCCACCCACTTATAAAAAATTGTTATATAAATTCAAGTCTTCCCTTTCTTTATAACTTCCAGAGAAGCATTATTGCTCCAAACATGCAGCAGACAATTAGGAAAGCTTCCAAGAATTTTAGCCTCAGATCTACATTCAAATTATTTTTTAAGTTTGGATCAGAAGAAGTTAATCTTGTGAAGTAATGCAGCAGAACCACCTCTACCGTGTAACACAGATGAATACTTCAAAATCTCCTTGGACACAGAACTTTAAAATTGATTTCTTTTAAATTGCAAGTTCCTTCTTAATACATTATAGCAGTCCCATTGAAGCCTGAATTTTGGTAAATGTCATAAGTGCAGATAATGGGATGCTGAATGATTGATGGTCCTGTTTCTTTCTATCAGATTGTTGGCTAGGAATCTCTCCCACTCCTACTGCCTGCCATTGGTATACATTGGAAAGGTTTACAAGGTGACTCAACTGTTTGGCCACATTACATGTGGCCATCAAGTCCAGGTATGGGGCTAAAATCCAGAGCCTCTGACTCAGGGCTACTATGCACTGTGTCACAAGACTTAATAAACTAAGGTATGAAATAGCATTCTTTTTAAGTGCAACTTTCACATTGGAGGCCCGTGGCACCTGCCAATTCAAGTGCAAGGTGCACTTCAAAGCTGAGTCAAAGATCACAACAAATTTTGGACCTTATTTTGGCTATTTCAAGCTGAAATGCAGAGAAAGCAAAGCCCTGATTTCTCCTAATTGTCACCAGATGTTTGGAGAAGAACGCTGAGAAAAGCAAGGGCTAACTCTGTTGGCAAGGTGACACCCCTAATGACTGTCTTTCATAGCAACCCATACATTTCCTGAAGGAACACAGTAATGAAGAACAATTGCTGATAAGGCATTGTAGCAATAAATTTGCCAGAGCCAAATATAGAATGCAATCATGTAATACAGATTGATTAGTTTAGCAGCTTGGAGGCAGGTTACTTTGCCTCCACAAAAAGAAAATTCTGGTGGTGTTTAACTTGATGAATGGAAAGCACAAGCCAATGGGGAAAAAGATACTGATGGTTGCTCACCAACCATGTTTTACAAAAGAGATTTCTTTGTGAATAATTTTTTGCAGTGAGTTACCTGCCACAAGGATCACTCCTGGCCTCTACCTTTTGTCAGTTTCATAAATGATTTGGATGTGAGCATAAGAGGTACAGTTAGTAAGTTTGCAGATGACACCAAAATGGGAGGTGTAGTGGACAGCGAAGAGGGTTACTTCAGATTACAACGGAATCTTGACCAGATGGGCCAATGGGCTGAGAAGTAGCAGATGGAGTTTAATTCAGATAAATGCGAGGTGCTGCATATTGGGAAAGCAAATCTTAGCAGAACTCATACACTTAATGATAAGGACCTAGAGAATGTTGCTGAATAAAGAGACCTTGGAGTGCAGGTTCATAGCTCCTTGAAAGTGGAGTCACAGGTAGATAGGATAGTGAAGAAGGCGTTTGGTATGCTTTCCTTTATTAGTCATAGTATTGAGTACAGGAGTTGGGAGGTCATGTTGTGGCTGTACAGGACATTGGTTAGGCCACTGTTAGAATATTGCATGCAATTCTGGTCTCCTTCCTATCAGAAAGATGTTGTGAAACTTGAAAGGGTTCAGAAAAGATTTACAAGGATGTTGCCAGGGTTGGAGGAATTGAGCTATAGGGAGATGCTGAACAGGCTGGGGCTGTTTTCCCTGGAGCGACGGAGGCTGAGGGGTGACCTTATAGGGGTTTACAAAATTATGAGGGGCACGGTTAGGGTAAATAGGCAAAGTCTTTTCCCTGGGGTTGGGGAGTCCAGAACGAGAGGGCATAGGTTTAGGGTGAGAGGGGAAAGATGTAAAAGAGATCTAAGGGGCAACCTTTTCACACAGTGGGTGGTACGGGTATGGAATGAGTTGCCAGAGGAAGTGGTGGAGGCTAATACAATTGCAACATTTGAAAGGCATTTGGAGGGTATATGAATAGGAAGGGATTGGAGGGATATGGGCCGGGTGCTAGCAGGTGGGACTAGATTGAGCTGGGATATCTGGTCGGCATGGACTGGTTGGACCGAAGGGTCTGTTTCCGTGCTGTACGTCTCTATGACTATGACCTAGAGATAGATATGCTAACACAGCACCCCGAAACACCTCACTGTCAAGAATACAAGAGCCAATTTGTTATGGGGAGCCACAGTGTTTATCATTTCGTCGCACTTTTCAGCTTTTCCCTCTGCTGCTAAATAGAATACCTTCAGTGTGGAAAGAGGCCATTCGGCCCATGGAAACCACACCGACCCACCAAAGAGCAGTCCACCCAGGCTCATCCCCTGGCCCTATCTCTATAACCATCCATTTCCCACGGCTATTCCACATAAACTGTAGATCTTTGGATTGTGGGAGGAAACCAGAGCACCCAGAGGAACCCCACAGGGAGAATATTCAAACTCCACACAAAGGGTCGCATGAGGGTGGAATTAATTCTGGGTCCCTGGTGCTTTGAGACAATAGTTCTAACCACTGTGCCACTGTGGTGCTCATAGTTCTACATTCACGTAATGTGGCCAAACAGTTGAGTCACCTTGTTAACCCTTCCAACATGTACCAATCGCAGGCAGAAGGAGTGGGAGAGATTCCTAACCAGCAATCTCATAGAAAGAAACTAGATCCTCTCCCAATCATAGCTCCAGTATAGCTTATCAGGAGCACTTCTCCTTTGAGAGTTGTCTGAATGGACCAGATTGGTGCCAACAGCATGGGATTTGATCATTGTTCTGGGTGGGGTGGTTGTGAGATCTGCGTTTTTGCCTTACCCATAGTGGAAACTGTGGTGCTGTGGTTCAGACCTGCCTTTGGGGTGAGACCTTAAGATTTATTTTATTTTTATCCTGCTTCTCAAAACTTTATATTTTGCAATGCACAACAAACCGTAGCAGGAGGATTACAAATCACCCCAGTGCCATTTCAAGCCTGCTTTGTATCTGAATGTTGCAGAGAACATAATACCTTGCTCATACCTGAAGTATTTGCATTCAATCTATGTTTCATCATGGCGACAGAGTTAAAATTGAGAATATACCCTGCTGGAATCCATAAGAGCACATGAGCACAGGATATTATTTCACCATAAAACTGTGCAACTCATTGCTCTTTGTTTGTTAAGCTTCATGCAGCTTCATCATAGAGTCATGCAGCAAAAAAAAATAGGCCCTTTGGCCAACCATGTCTATGCTGTCCAACAAACACCAAACTACAGTTAATTCTTCACTTAGTCCAGAGCCTACTATGCTCTGGCATTTTTAGTGCTCATCCAGCTGCTTCTGAAATGTTGCAAGAATACCTGCTTCCTCCACCCTCTCAGGAAGTACATTCCATATGTTTACCACCGTTTGGGTGAGAAAAGAGTTTTTGGATTAGTGGTGCTGGAAAAGCACAGCAGTTCAGGCAGCATCTGAGGAGCAGTAAAATCGATGTTTCGGGCAAAAGCCTTTCATCGGGAATACAGGTAGAGTGCCTGAAGTGTGGAGAGATAAATGAGAGGAGGGTGGGGTGGGGAGAAAGTAACATAGAGTACAATGGGTGAGTGGGGGGGGGGGATGAAGGTGATAGGTCGGGGGGTGGGGGGCGGGGGGTGGAGGGTGGAGTCCCAGACTATCCAATCTTTTCTCATGACTGAGATTGTTCTACATTACATTCTTCCATATTGCCATGGGCGATGGTGGAATTTGAATTCAATAATAAAAAAAATCTGAAATTAAGTCTAATCATTGTAGATTGTTGGGAAAAAAAACATCTGGTTCACTAATGGGGTTTAGGGAAAGAAGCTGTCATCCTTACCTGGTCTTGCTTACACGTGACTCCAGTCCCGCAGCAATGTGGTTGACTCTTAACTGCCCGCTGGGCAATTAAGAATGGTAAATAAATACTGGCCTAGCCAGCAATGCCCTCACTCTGTGAGTGAATGAATAAGTGAAAATTTCATTTGCCATTGCTCCATCCAATTTTCCAGCTGATCAATATCAGTCTGTAACCTGAGACCATCATCCTCACTATTGACAACACCATCAATTTTTGTCATCTGCAAACTTATTAATTATGCCTTCAACCTTCACATTCAAGTTATTCATGTCATAATAGACAGCAAGGGTCCCAAACTGAACCCTGTGATACACCGCTGATCACAGGGTTCCAACCACAAAAACAATTCTCGACCATCATTTTTTTGCTTCCTGCTTATTAGTCAATTTTGGATCTAGTTTGCCAACTTCCCCTGGATCCCTTCACATAGCAAAAAGTCCAGAATTTTGCGCAGTATTCCAAAAGTGGCCTGCATGATCAAACTGCAGTTCAGACTTTTAGACCATTATATGTAAGCTTCTCGGCGTGACTTAGAAATGAATGCAAACCTGTGTTGCTATGGTTTCTCCTAGCGCTAGGAGGTTGAAGGCCAAAAAATGTGTTTTTCAATTGGAGAAGTGAAATTTGAACTAAACATAGATCTGCGTATTGTAGTCCTCAGAATGATTCACCAGGTCCTGGTATTTGTATTAGGTTTAGAGACAAAGGGTGTGATAAGCTGGAACAAAATATCTTTCAAGCGCTGTTGTGTAATCTGTTTCACTCAGTTCACAATTATCAGCTCATATGTACAGCTATTTTTTGAGCTGAAGGATGCAGAGTCAAGTCTAACTCAAAGAGAGATGACACTAAATGCCCAGCTACATCAAAAACTGACCCATTGGCTGAAATCAGCAAGTTATGTGCAGACTAAGAGCAAATTCCATGATTAATTTAATAATGACAGTATGTCTACTTGTCAAATACATGCATTTTTGGCCTCCCATCATTTGGCAAACTGATTTCTAACACATTTGTAATGCCTTGGGATTCTGTCTAGGTTATTTATGAAATGTGTAGCATCATGTCACATTTCCAGACCCTTGGAACATTTCCTCATTTAAATTGCACAAGTTAAAGTTTGAACATATAAATTGAAAATCTGGAGCGTTTTTATTATTGTGCAGCCATGCTTTCTGCTGCCTGCTGAATCATGAAGTTACATTGTATAGCATGTAGCAAAATGCTTTAATGTTCATTCTTGGTTTGCTGTAAATATGCATAAACTTTCAGCCAGATGATAACACAAAAGATGTACTCTAACTAGGGTGGAATGTGCTCTACAATATTCAGCCTTCATTTATTTACATCATTTTAGAAATGCATAGTCCAGAAGGAACCATTTGGACCATCACTGTCTGTGCTGTCTTTCTGAAAGAGCTATCAATTCATGCCACTTGTCTAACTTACATCATTTTCCTGTTTAAGTACAGACCCAGATCGTTTTTGAAAGTTATCCTTTCATGCAAGTCACTGTATATTAACAGAACTCACTGTGGAAAAGTAATGTTGTTTCTCTGCTTTGCACTGACTGTCTGCAAGGGGAAACACTTATTCATCATGTAGTTTACAAAACCCCCAGTAAAACTGTTACAATTTCATTTTTCTTGTTTTGTTTTCAAAAGACTCATTTTAGAATCAGTACCTACCTTATGGGGAAACAGGAAAGCTCCAAACCTCAATTTTTGTAAACTTTACCAGCAGGGGATACTTTAAATTCTACAAAAAAAAAATTGTGGCTGAAACATTGCATAAATAATATGAAACAATATCATTACGTTGTTTGTATGTGACATATTGCAATAAGCGGCTTGACAGGATAGGCATTGAAAGTTGTCTACTCTGACTGAGGGATCTAAAACATGGAGCACTGTCTCTGGACCATTTAACAGGGTCACTTAGGACTGAGTGGAAGAGACATTTTTTCACTCGGTCTATTGAGATAGAATTGTTGATGCTCCATTTTTTTAACATCATTGAATGTATTAAGGCTTAGAGAGGCTGATTTCTAGTCTCTCTGATAATCAAGGAATATGCGGAACAGCCAGGAAGATCAAGTTGAAGATGACTTGGAGGTGCGGGTGTTGGACTGGGGTGAACAAAGTTAAAAATCACTCTACACCAGGCTATAGTCCAACAGGTTTAGTTAGAAGCACTAACGTTCGGAGTACCACTCCTTAATGTGTGTTGAAGATGATTAGTCATGATTATACTGAACAGCGATGCAGGCTCGCGTGGATGTGATCCACTGCTGCTTTTTTTTACTTTGTAAAATGTCTTATGATTGAAAAACAACTTGCTTTCTTATCAAGACTTTAGCAGAAACATATCCTGAGATAGTTCACAATGCCATAAGGATTTGCCAAGCAAATGAAAGAATGAAGATGACTAGAAATGTGATTCTCAATCCAGAAGAAGAGATTGGAATCTATATACAATGCTGCCTAATGTAGTCCTCTGACTTAAAACTTTATCAAAGAATAAATTTCAAGGATTGTCTTAAGGGAACTAAAGGTATTTGTAAGGGAATTCCATATTGTAGGAGTTAGATAAGCCAAATGCATGGGTGTAGACTGTGAGGCAAAGGAAGCAAGGAACGTAGGAAGTGCTGGAGTCAGAAGAACAGGCCGTTCTGGAGGGATTTAGGACTGAGGATATGTGGGTGTTACAAATATACAGAAAAGAAGGGGAATCAGGTAGTGAAAAATCTGATATTTTCTTATCTCTCTTCGCCCAGTTGAAATTATATACACTAAACTGCACACATATTCCAACTGTATCTTTTGCCACTGCCTAATGCACATTGATTATAATCTGTTTAAGGATATACAGTATAGAAGTAGGTCATGCAGCCTATCACATCAATATTCTTGTATCTCAAATCCACTTTCTCACCCTGTCTCTGCTCCTGTGCTGGAATCTTCTCATTATAAAGGCCCACTGTTTGTCTTCTTCACTGCGTACTGCACTTGTTTGCTTAATCTCAGTGACTGATGTGTGAGAACAGCAGACGTCACTGTTGCAATTCACTAAGGATGTCATTGGATGCTGCCCAGTCCCCAGTGAAGTTTCTATGATCAATGATTCCACCTTAGAAACATAGGACTTTATCATCTTAAGTTGTGTGTCCTTGACTTTGTGGCAGTGTGAATTAAAATCTGTGCCTTTCTAAGAACACAGTGCAGAAGGAAATATTTGAACCATTTGGAACAGATTCTTCAACTCGAGGAACTTACTTATGCTTTGTCTGTCAAGAACAGAGTGATTAGCGTCCTGCTTCTGTACTGCATTGCATCAGTTTTGAACCAAAATCAAAAAAATGCTGAAAACCTCAGTAGATCTCAAAGATTGTGATCTCGGGATTACTACCAGTGCCAGGTGCTAGCTAGCGTAGAAATGAAAAAATAGGCAGGATGAACACATGGCTTGAGAAATGGTGTAGGAGGGAGGGATTCAGATTTGATGAACATTGGGACTGGTTCTGGAGAAGGTGGAACTATTACAAAGCGGATGGTCTACATCTGAACCAGACCAGAACCAATGTCCTTGGGGGAGTTTTTGCTACTGCTGTTGGGAAGGTTTTAAACTAATGTGGCAGGGGGCTGGGAACCAGAAGAGAAAACAAGTAGGCAGCGAGGTGGAGACTGAAGACTGTAAGAATTATGAAGATAACACTAATAAGGGGAAGAGTAGGCAGAGAGCAGGTGAGCACAAAAGAACTGGGTGCATGAAATGCATCTACTTTAATGCAAGGAGTATAGTGTGTAAGGCAGATGAACTTAGGGCTTGGATTGGTGCCTGAAGCAAGGGCATAATGATTGGCAACTAAATGATCCAGGATATAGATGTTTCAGACAGGACAGGGAGGGAATTAAAAGGGGGTGGAGTTGCATTGCTGGTCAGGGACAATATCACGGCTGTGCTAAAGGAGGACACTATGGAGATCTTGGGTAGTGAGGCATTATGGGTGGAGCTGAGAAAGAAGGGTGCTGTTACATTGTTGGAACTGTATTACAGGCCTCCCAACAGTGAGCGTGAGGTAGAAGAACAAATAGGCAAACAGGTTATGAATATATGTGGAGGCAATAGGGTATTGGTGTTGGGAGATTTTAATTTTCCCCACATTGACTGGGATGCACTTAGCGTCAGAGGTCTGGATGGAGTAGAATTTGTACGCAGCGTCCAGGAGAGTTTTCTAGAGCAGTATGTCAATAGTCCGACGAGGGAAGGGGCCATATTGGACCTGGTACTGGGTAACGAGCGAGGACAAGTGGTAGGAGTTGCAGTGGGGGATTTATTTTGGAACAGTGACCACAATTCTGTAAGTTTTAGAATAGTCGTAGATAAAGAAGAGAGTGGTCCTAGGGGAAGAATACTAAACTGGGCCAAGGCCAATTATAAGAAAATTAGGCAGGAGCTCGGAAATGTGGATTGGACACAGCTATTTGAAGGGAGGTCCACATTTAAGATGTGGGAGGCTTTCAAAGTTAGGTTAAAGATAGTGCAGGATAGGCCTGTCCGTTGAAGGCAAAGGACAGGAAGGGCAAGATTTGTGAACCGTGGATGACAGGAGAAATTGTACGATTAGCCAAGTGGAAAAGGGAAGTGTACATAAGGTCTAGGCAGCTAAGAACAGAACGGGCCCTGGAGGAATATCGGAAGAGTAGGACCAATCTTAAACAAGGAATCAAGCGGCTAAAAGGGGTCACGAAATAGCTTTAGCAAATGGAATTAAGGAGAATCCCAAAGCATTTTATTCTAATATAAGAAGCAAGCGGGTAACTAGAGAAAGGATTGGTCCACTAAAGGATAACAAACGAAGGCTGTATTTCGAACCTGAGCGAATGGGTGAGATTCTGAATGATTACTTTGCATCAGTGTTCACTGAGAAGAGGAACATGATGAATGTTGAGATTAGAGATAGAGGTTTGATTAGTCTGGATCATGTTGACATAAGTAGGGAAGACGTGTTACCAGCAGAGGTGGCGGAGGCAAGCACGGTAGATTCATTTAAGATGTAAAAACAATGACTGCAGATGCTGGAAACCAGATTCTGGATTAGTGGTGCAAGGAGTGCAGCCTCCTTGAAAGTGGAGTCGCAGGTAGATAGGATAGTGAAGAAGGTACTTGATATGCGTTCCTTTATTGGTCAGAATATTGAGTACAGGAGTTGGGAGGTCATGTTGCGGCTATACAGGACATTGGTTAGACCACTGTTGGAATATTGTGTACAATTCTGGTCTCCTTCCTGTCAGAAAGATGTTGGGAAACTTGAAAGGGTTCAGAAAAGATTTACAAGGATGTTGTCAGAGTTGAAGGACTTGAACTATGGGGAGAGTCTGAACAGGCTGGTGCTGTTTTCCCTGGAGCGTCGGAGGCTGAGGGATGACCCTGTAGAGGTTTACAAAATTATGAGGGGCATGGATAGGATAAATAGACAAAGTAATTTACCTGGGGTCAGGGGGTCCAGAATTAGAAGGCATAGATTTAGGATGAGAGGGGAAAGATATAAAAGAGACCTAAGGGGCAACTTTTTCACGCAGAGGGTGGTACGTGTATGGAATGAGCTGCCAGAGGAAGTGGTGGAGGCTGATACAATTGCAACATTTAAAAGGCATTTAGATGGGTATATGAATAGGAAGGGCTTGGAGGGATATGGGCCGGATACTGGCAGGTGGGACTAGATTGAGTTGGGATATCTGGTCGGCATGGACCGATTGGACTGGAGGGTCTGTTTCCATGCTGAATATCTCTATGACTCTATGACTTTATGATAAACAGGAATCTGGAACCAAAAGCTAGCTAATGAAACTCAGCCTGCAAGGTGTCTTTGGTCAGCAACACTCCCTAGGACCTTACATTAAGTGTATAAGTCCTGCTAAGATTTGCTTTCCCAAAATGCATCACCTCGCATTTATCTGAATTAAACTCCATCTGCTACTTCTCAGCCCATTGGCCCATCTGATCAAGATCGTGTCAATTTCATTTTCAATTTCCAACACACTCTCACCTTTACCTGGTCCATCTCTGACCTCTCCCTTTCCTCAATATCACCATTTCTATTTCTGGGGATAGGCTGGCCACCAATATCCATTTCAAGACTAGATTAAGTCAGGATATCTGATTGGCATGGACAAGTTGGACAAAAGCGTCTGTTTCTGTGCTGTACATCTCTAAGATTCTATGAATCTATGACCAGCCAACTGACTCCTACAGTTACTTTGGCTATACATCCTCACACCCTGTTTATTGTAAAGACTTCATTCTATTCTCCAAGTTCCTCCATCTCTATCACAACTGTTTCAATGATGCCATCTTCGAAAAGGGGGCATCCAAAATGTCCACCTTCTTCCTCAACCGAAAATTCCCCAGCACCACACTTGACAGGGTCCTCAGCCGGAGCTGACCTATTTCCTACACTTCCACCCTCATCCCCCCCTTCCCTCCCACCACAACTGTAGGGCACCCCATTTCCTCACCATCCCATCAGCATCTATGTCCAGAGTACCATTAGCCACCACTTCAACCATCTTCAGTGGGATACCACTACCAGACACACATTCCCCTCCTCTCCCTTGTCAGTCTACCATAAGGATCATTTCCTCTGAGACACCCTGGTCCATTCCTCTTTCACTCCCAACACCAACATTACCCCCAGCCCCATGGTACCTTCACTTGTAACCACAGAAAATATAAGACATATGTGTTTATTCCCTTCCTCCTTAGCATCCCAGGACCCAAAAATATCTTCCATGTGAAGCAACAGTTTACCTACAGTTCACTTAATCTAGTCTACTGCATTCACTGCTCACAATGTGGTCTCCTCTACACTGGGGTAACGAAGCATAGACTGGTTGACCACTTTGCAAAAGACCCATGTTCTGTCCACAAAAAAGACCCTGAGCTTCCAGTTATCTGCCACTTCAACACACCACCCTGTTCGCTGGCCAATATCTTTGTCTCAGGCTTGCTGCCGTGCTCCAGTGAAGCTCAGCACAAGCTGGAAGAACAACACTTCATTTTCCACTTGGGAACCCTAGAGACTTCGGGACTAAATATTGAGCTCAACAATTTTAGGGCTTGAGGCGCCTTCTCCCATAGTCTTACTGCAAACCCACATACCAGCCTTGTTATCACATGGTCTGCTATCACACATCACCCTTTGTAAGCCGCTAATAGTCTCCATAAGCAGCCGTTCATTCTCCTAGGCTTACTGTTATCCACTTCTTTGTCTCTCCAACTGTTCTTCTTTCTTTGGGCTCTCTCTCCACCTATTGTTTACTTCTTAACCCCTCCTCATACCCTACTCTCTGTGTAAAGAAACAACTTTTTCCTAGCTGCCATCAGTTCTGAAGAAAGGTCACTGGACTCAAAACTTTAGCTCTTATTTCTCTTCACAGATGTTGCCGGATGCACAGAGATTTTCCAGCAATTTCTGTCTTTGTTCCTTTGCTGAATTGAAATTCTACCAACTGCTGTGCCCACTCACCTTTTGCCTAGGCCTCAGAATGACTTGTGCAATGTTACTACTGCCCACATCACTATCTTCCTATCCATTGGTTTAGAGGCAAGTTTTAGTGGAAGCACAAAGAGATGGCACCAGCTCTTCTTCAAGTGTCCCATGTGCTAGTCCTTTCACTCTCTTGAAATAGCAGATAATGTCTTTGTTTAATGTCATGTTTGAAAGGCAGCATCCACATCACTGCAGCACTGCCCCAAGGTACTGCACTGAGGGGTCAACCTATTGATGTCCTCAAGACTCTGGAGTGGGCTTAGATCTATAACCTTGAGAAAAAAGACAATAATTTTCCATTAATACCCATTTTGAGTTGCAACCATAGCAACACTACATAGTATTACTGACAATCTGTTCAAGGTAAAAATAATTATTGGAGCACAAAGGGGTGCTCAAAAACAAGCCCAAACACACTTGTAATGTCATCATTTATAATTATTTCTCCTAAAGGTGTGTAGCTATCAGAAATTCAGTAATTAACTGAAAATAGAAAAACAGTCCTGTACATAATACAAGTATAGATTAAGATGAGAGTTAGTGTACTGTCATTTACCTTTGGCCCTTCAGGGGACTGTTTCTATTCACAGCCTTATAATAATAGATCAGCTTGAGTATGAGCCCGTGCAGATCTCCCTTTAGGAGCAACCATTTCAATTAAACAAGGGGGTTCGATCAAAACTGAAATAATTCGATCTGCAGAGAGTTGTACTTAAAATCAATGTTTTAAATTCATTGCCAGATAATAAGTAACCTCAATTGCAATATTGCACATATATGTGCCACAGAACTCATTATACAATTGATATTAGTGAAAGGTATAAGGACGGAGGAAGATTTTACTTCAATAATTACTAATGACACACAGAAGATGATGATAGTTTATGGAGAACAATATAATGATTTTATGTCATGCTTTTTAGATTAATCTTATAGTAAGTAGTGATCACCCCTGTTCCCACTCCTAAATAATTAATGTCAGGGTCAGATCTTCAGGGTTTACAGTCAATCAGTTTCACTTCTTGTGTTCTTGAACCTCGCTATTTCACTTGTTAGAACTATGTCTTAGTACTTATTTTCTATTTGATATGTCTTGTGGTCGCCTGTACTAGAATAATTTTAAAGATGTGTTTGTTCAGTATTCCCACATAGAGTTTTATTTCCCAGTTTATCTTTCTTCACAACCCTAAAAACACTTCTACTGTGTTCTGCTATATCAGTAGTTTTATTGGCCTGGATTGTGTGGGGAGCAATGAAGGGACTATGCATGCTATTGATTTTCAAAGAAAACTGC
Organism: Chiloscyllium plagiosum; assembly: GCF_037043375.1. Taxonomy (NCBI): domain Eukaryota; kingdom Metazoa; phylum Chordata; class Chondrichthyes; order Orectolobiformes; family Hemiscylliidae; genus Chiloscyllium; species Chiloscyllium plagiosum. The sequence goes on along the minus strand of NW_028270145.1, from coordinate 94,575,869 downwards.
TCATAAAGACCTAAAGGACCCTGGAGCATAGACTTCCTCTGTCTCAACATCCATTCCAGCTTGGCAGCCTTTATGAAGAATACGTGGTTCTGAGCATCAGAGCAGACAGTGGGCATGTTAACCAGTCAACCAAATTGAAGCATTTTCACAGATAGCAAATCAGAAAGTAAACTTCTGGAATTAAACTTGTTTCATGATTATTTTACAGCAACTAAAGACTTGAACATACACAAAGGATTAAGGTAAGAGCTGTGATGTCATAAATGCATTTAAATTTTTTTTTACGTTTTCAAAATCATACAATTTGCTAATGTTCTTCTGATGGAATGAATCTCTATATTTGTACACAATTTCTCAAGGGAAGGGAAGTTGCTAAGTAATTACAACTTAGAACACTATGAAAAGCTTCGTTACACCCGCTGAAGATGACTTCACAAGTGCATGTTATTTAGGCTGTGAATAGTATAGTGCCAATTCACTGGTTCTGTAACTTAGCACATCATGTAAATCCTGAAGAAGGCATACACCTGAAACGTTAACTTCTCCATGTCCTGATTCTGCCTGGCTTGCTGTGTTCTTCCAGCCTCCTGCTTGTCCATCATATAGACGAGCAACAACAGTAACGTCTCGATCTCTATGTTAACTGTGAAAGTTTGGAATTGCAAAGTTTCTGTTAGTTTTATAAAGTTATGGCAGTGACACTGTTAAGTTCACCTGATGTACAACTTCAAATTCTGGGTCAATATTTCTTACAGTAGTTGAGACACAAAAAGTTGAATATAATGACTTTGTGATCAGTAATACTCAAACACTCCCTAGACTCTCCACTATCCCCAGCTCAGATCCAAATGTTGTATCAAGCTGAGCTTTAATGTTAAAATCCACCTGAATGTACACAGAACCCTGGGGAACCAACAGAAAAAAATATTTTTTTCATGGCGGCAAGGTGGCTCAGTGGTTAGCACTGCTGCCTCACAGCACCAGGAACCCAGGTGTGATTCCAGCCTCAGGAGACGGTCTGTGTGGAGTTTGCACATTCTCCCCGTGTCTGTGTGGGTTTCCTCTGGGTGCTCTGGTTTCCTCCTACAATCCAAAGATGTGCAGGTTAGGTGAATTGACCATGCTAAATTGCCCATAGTGTTCAGGGATGTGTAGGTTCGGTGCATTAGTCATGGGTAAAATGAAGGGAATGGGTTTGGTTGGGTTACTCTTCAGAGAGTCGATGTGCACTTGTTGGGCTGAAGGGCCTGTTTCCACACTGTAGGGGATTCTATGAATTACACACAAGAAAAATATCTTTCAAATAAAATATCTTGGAGCTATAAATTTTGCATATAATAATCAAAAGGGTTATTTCAGTCTCAGAATCAATTTAATGTCATACTTGTAATTACCCTTATGCTTACATTGCAAACTAAAAATGGCACAGTTGACTATACTGCAAAGTTATGATATCATAGGATCTTACAGTGCAGAAGGAGGTCATTTGGCCAAATATGTTCTTGCCAGTTCTTCGAAAACAAAACAATCAACTAACCCCACTCTCCTGCTCTTTCCTCACTGCTCTGCTGGTCAAAAACCTTTGTCAAATTTCCATTTGTAAATTACTGTTGAATCTGTTTCCATTTCCATTTGACACACTGAATTCCGGATCATAACAGTTCATCGTCTGGATAAAATAAATCCCTCATCTGTGCTTTAGTCCTTTTGCCAATTCTTTTAAAGCTGTATCCACTGTCAAAGGAATCTACTGCCAGTGGAAACACTTACTTTTCTTTTACCATTTCAAAATCACTCTTATTTTGATTACTTCGATTAAATCTTCGCTTAATCTTATTGCTCTGTGGAGATCAATCCCAGCTGCTCAAGTCTCTTCACATAACTAAAGCCTCACATTCCTGTTATAGGGTTCTGCACATCCATTCCATGCTTGATATGCTTCCTAAAACGTGATGCCCCAAATTAAGCACAATAGTCTCACTGAAAACTGACTTATAAATAATTTAGCATAACATATTAGCAGCCCTGAGATCATAGCCTGCGTGGAGCTGTAAGACCAGAACACTTCAGTGCCAGGAGTAGTCATTCATATTTGCCTCTGATGAGGCTTGGTGGCTGACATCAATCTCTTGATGAAATGTTTTGGTCATGCCTGTGGAATTCTTGTGGAGATAGTTCTCTGTGCTTCTGTGTGCTGGTGTTTTCACATTAAATAGCAACTGGATACAATCATTTAGGCGCATGTAATTGCCCCGGTGTTTTTGCCAGGCTTTTTGGCACCTCGAACCAATACCAGATCATCCATGAAAATCTAGATGAAGATCCAGCAATCAGGTCTTTAACTCATATGAGTGATGTTGGCTCTCTAAAGTTAAAAAAAAACCTTGAGCCACAGACAGAACCATCCTGATAATGTATCACAAATGGCACATGCAATTGCAATTGCTCATATAAAGCACAATATGAGAAATTTCCTGGTGTGATATAAATTGAAATTTTATGACACCTTAAGGAACATATAACGTTTCATCTGTGAATAGCTGCAAAAACACAAGATGGAATATTGCAGTGCACACATATGTAATGATCATTTATTTGCCGTTTTCAATTCTCTTCTTTCTTGTTTCCCATAAGGTTCGGTCCCTCACTCACAATAATAATGAAAGAAAGAAAGAACATATCAAGCCTCATCACATTCTCAGAACACTGAAAATGATTCATAATTGAATGAACTAAATTTAGAAATGTAGTTACCATGGTTATTCAGGTAAGTACTGCAGTCAGTTTGTGCAGAAAGGTCCCACAGATAGACATCACACAATCAAATAAGTCATAACTGACCACAGATTTCCTCACTCCAGAAACTAAAAATTGCATCATCATGAAAACTGAGTCTTCAAAGTGAATTAAAACTGTTTCCACAATCAAATGTTAGATGATTCTATCTCTGAGTATATCATCCCTCCTCATTGGAGGCACTTTTACTTGACTTTTTTGATATCACCTAAAGAACGGCAAGCTGAAATCTTGAAATTAAATATTATTGAGAAATGTCTGGGTATTTAACTAAAACTTTACTCAGGCAGCTATTTTCTACTGGGAAGATGTTGAGCCAATCTAGGTGAATCTTTCTCAACCATTTTTTCCCCATCAAGCTAGGTCCAAGCCTTTTACTACAATCAGTGATAACTACATCAGCTGCTTCTCATAAGAGACCGGAACCAAAATTGTACTCTTAATCTGTAAAGATTCCCTGGTATAAGTTCTCAGTCTAGCCGCGGTCTTGTGCAAACTTAAGGGTTGGAGTCCAAAACAAATTTTATTTAAGACTGGTTCTTTGATCACTGAAATGGCTGTGCCAGTATTGACCTCCATGGATGACCGTATAACCAGATGTTAATTTTGATTAGTTCTGACTTGGATGTTGTTAAGCAATGTAATTGTTCCAAACCAGAGGTAAGTGGACTTTCCAGGATGTGCACTCTCCTGGATATTGAACTATGGGTTCTCTTATTCAATTTATGTCTGGTGGGATTCTTTTGCTGTCTTGAGTAGCAACTACAATGGTTTGCCAGCCCAGATCCTAAACAAACTCTAACCCTTTGGCTTTGTTTTGGAGTTTTGCTGTGGGTTAACTGAGAGTCCATCAGTTTAGGACATGTCCTGAGTCAGGCTATGCAATTTCCTTCTCCCAAGTGGTGTTCCCCAAACTCAGTCTGACTGGAGAGGTGTTCCACTTCCATCGGAATATCCTGGAACTCATATGCTCCACTTGCTGCATTTTCCAGTGATAAAGTCAGTTCTAATACCTATTTGAAGTCCAGCTGGACTTCAGCTATTAGGCGCTTTTCGATGGTCACATCACTAATGCCACATCCTAAATTATCTCTCAGCATCTCATTCAGTGTTAAATCAAAGTCACATGTCTCTGCTATTTGTCGTTACCTGGTTAAAACTCCTAATACTGATTCCCCTAGTTCTTGAGCTGCTATGTAATACTGATAGCATCTCAAGATTAGAGGAGGCTTGGGCTTCTAATATTCCCTGACCATATCCATCAGCTCTTGAAAGGTTTCTATATCTGGTGCCTCAGGGAAAGTAAGGCTCCTAATAACCGAAAACGCAGCAGGTCCGCCAGCTATCAGGAGAATTACTCATTGCTTTTCATCTGTCTGACCTCTGGGCAGCATGGTGGCTCAGTGGTTAGCACTATTGCTTCACAGCCAGGGACCTGGGTTCAATTCCCGCCTGGGGCAACTATCTGTGTGGAGTTTGCACATTCTCCCTGTGTCTGCATGGGTTTCCTCCAGGTGCTCTGGTTTCCTCCCACAGTCCAAAGATGTGCAGTTTAGGTGAATTGGCCATGCAAAATTGCCCATAGTGTTAGGTGCAGGAGTAAATGCAGGGGGAATGGGTCTGGGTGGGTTGCTCTTCGGAGGGTTGGTGTGGACTTGTTGGGCTGAAGGGCCTGTTTCCACACTGTAGGTAATCTAATCTGTCCAATGTCATTTGTTAGAGAAAATAACAAATTCTTTCCACATTCCAGTATTCAAAAGCAGCTTGAATGAGTCAATGCTTTCCAAATAACGGCATGATGCCAGAAATGTTTACTCAATTCAAAGATGACTGTTGCGAGCAAATTTATTCAGGAGCGTGCTTTACTGTCTGCTTTATTATCTGTTATAACTGTATCAGATTAACAGCCCCAATCAGGGAACTCATATTCTATGAGGTCCTCCTGGCTGACCTCATTACAATCACTACAAAAAGCATTTATGAATGGTTTCACATCTCTAAGTTACAAGGCAGGAGTTAGTGGGGTGGGAGAGGGAGCAGTGGTGCAAGACAAAATTTTCTCTGTTTGTATTAATGATTTTGTTACAAACAGCAAAAGCCCCTCCACCCGATCAGCAAATCACTCAACTGAATAGTCATTTTAAAAAATTGTTAACCTATTTTTCTAATCAACTTGTTCAAAGATGTTATTACACACATTTGGAGCAGATGGGATTGAACCAGGGTCTCCTAGTCCAGACATTACCATTGAGTTGTCTTTTACATGGAGTTCAAACTTGTTCTATCTTTGGTTATAAAGGCATGATTTTAACACTGGTTATTTCTGTGTATACTCCACTTTAGATGTACTTATCACAAACCCATCTTTTCTATGAATAACACATTTTTCCACAAATCTTAAACACCAAAGAAAGCAATGATGAGGGTAAGATAAACTAAGTAAGTTCACTAGCCATTTTGCTCATCCAGTATAAAACTGAAAGCCTGAAAAGCCACAATTGAAACAGGGTTAAATGAAGCTTGCAGATGTTATACAACATCAGTTTCTCATGTGAGTAGAATACTTCATTCGGCAGCAGCTGCTTCATCTTAGCAGATGATAGAAATGTGGAAAATGAGGCTTTCCCATTTTCAAATAATTCACTGGCGAAGAACCAACTATTTTGCATTAATAGATGAGCAATCATGTCATTTTGAGCTTGGTACAGATGAGATCACTGGTTTAGATTCACCCTTTGTGATTGTAACCTGTAGAAGTTACCGACACCACAAATGTATGCATTATTCACTGCTCCTAAATGCGAGATAGTGATTATATGAGCAACCTCCAGTAAAACAATGACTGTTTTACTGGAAACTGGCATATTGTTCATGAAGGCATCTTTTCCTGTTCGTTCTAAAAGAACGCAACATTGAAAAGAGTAAGGCTGAGACTGGAGCAGTGAGGAAGGATTATATCAGGAGCAAAGTGGATTGAAAGGATGAGACTGAGTGTGGGGTGATGTGAAGGAAGAAGCTGAAGACGGAACATTGAGACAGGAAGAACAATGAAGGGAGTGTTGAGAAGGGAATGGCTGGGAGGATGGTACCGTGAAGGGTAAGGTTGGGAGGATGGTGCCGTGAAGGGTAAGGCTGGGAGGGGAGTGTTGAGAAGGGTAAGGCTGGAAGGGAGCATTGAGATCACTAAGGTTTAGGAGGGGAGTGGTGGGAATTGTAAATCTGTGAGAGGAACTGCACAAATTGATGATTTTTGAGAGAAAATTGCAAGCAAACACAGCACAAGAAAGAGTAATGGGGTAAATCACAGATTAGCATTTAATTTGAATTGCCTCTAACTTTAACTAGATCAAATTAATGGTTGAGAAGTTGAAAATGAGCTAAATTGGATAATTACATAAACATCAATTAATTAAGAATATCAAACAAGATTAGATGGGGTGTATGAAGTGCAGGTTTATGCTGCAAGGCAGTTTATGGAGAGCAGCATAATTCTGGACCACCACATTGACAGTAATTTCCTAATACTTGGGGAACTTTAGCTCAGGGCTATTGTTATTAGAGTCATAGAGTCATACAGCATGGAAACAGACACTTTGGTCCAACTCGTTCATGCTGACTAAATTTTCCAAACTAAACTAGTCTCATTTGCCTCCATTTGGCTCATAGCTCTTCAAACCTTTCCTATTCATGTACCTGTCCAATTGCCTTTTAAATGTTAAAACTGTACCTGCCTTTACCACTTCCTCCAGCAGTTCATTCCACACATGAACCACCCTCTGCACCAAAGAGTTGCCCCTCATTTCCCTTTTAAAGCTTTCTCCTCTCACCTTAAAGATATGCCCTTGAGTTTTGAATGTCCCCATCCTCGGGAGTATACTCTTGCTATTTACCTTGTCTATGCCCATCCATATTTTATCAACCTCTATAAGGTCATCCTCAACTTCCTACACTCCAGTGAAAGAAGTTCCGGCCTATCCAGCCTTTCCTTATAACTCAAATCCTCCTGTTCGCGTGACGTCCCGGTATATCCCCATTCCAATTTAATAATATCCTTCCTATAGCAGGGTGATCAGAACTGCGCAGAGTAGTCCAAAAGAGGCTTCACCAAAATCTGTACAGTAGTGATGTGAATTCCCAACTCTTACTCTCAATATACTCTTAACATCCACAACCACTTGATGAAAGAGCAGCACTCTGAAAGCCAGTGCTTCCAAATAAACCTGTTGGACTATAACCTGGTGTTGTGTGATTTTTAACTTTGCCTACTCTCAATGGTCTAGAATGGTGAAATCAGATCGGTTGAAAGGATTGTCGAGGGTAGAATGATTATAATATGAGAACATTTTATTTTGAACTTGGTTTTGGTAAATCCGAGACTAGAGTTTTAAATCAAAACAAAACAAACAATGTGCATATGAGGGACACATTGGCAAGGAAGGCTAGATGAGAAAATATATTGCTGGATACGTACAGACAAACATTGATTGATCGATTTGTAATTCTTAATAAATATACATTTCCTTATGGAATAAAATCTCAAAGTTAAGGTAATCCAACTGGGCTACCAAAACAGATTAAGGATTGTACTAGGTTAAAGGAAGAGGATTATAATATTCCAGTTGGGTTGATCTTAATTTAAATGAGACTGGAATAAGATTGGTAAATTAAATTGCAGCAGCAACAGGTAGTACTTTAAACAAATGCATGATGATTCAGGGAGTGGTAAATGGGCACCAGGGATAGGCAATAAATAATTGCCGACTACTTTTTGATGCCAAATCCTATGAAGGGAAGTAAAGACAACGTTCAAATGTAGTATGTAAAATGTCAAGTAGCTATTTGGGTAAAAATAAGCAAGTATATGGACAAAGGAGATGTTAAGTCTGAATGAATTAAATGGAAAAAGGAATTCTGCTGTCTCTCCCTTCAGGAGGAGAGGCTTAAAATTTCTATGAGGATGTTTGATTGTTAATCACCTCATTAGGAGACAGATCTGTAAACAATTTGAGGCATGGTTCTGGATTAGTGGTGCTGGAAGAGCACAGCAGTTCAGGCAGCATCCAAGGAGCTTCGAAATCGAAGTTTCGGGCAAAAGTCCAGCATCTGCAGCCATTGTTTTTACCTCCTAAACAATTTGAGGCAGCCTGTCTTGTTTTTCTGTCAGAAGTGCTATTTCAGTTAGGGTCATGTTGATTACATAGAGAGGCCTAACAGACTTCTCTTTGACCTTACATTGGATGTCTAGGATGGCCTTGGGCCAGGCAAAGCAGAAATGGACCAGAAAAAGCTGATCAGTAGCTACAGTCTACAAACTTGGCAGGAGAGCAGACTGTAGTTGATGATGTATGATTTCTCTTGGGCTGCCTTCAATAAGTTGATTATGGAATCAAGCAACCAATATCTGCATGTAGGGCTCATATTTGGTGTTTAGGATCCCACTATAATTTTGACTTATTAAAAGTTTATTCTTTCATGGGATGTGAGCGTGATTGGCTGGCCGAGCATTTGTTGCCAATCCTTAATCACCCTGGAGGAGATGGTGCTGAGCTGCATTCTTGAATCACTGCAGTCCACTCATTGTTGAGTAACCTGCAGTACTGCTGGGAATTGAAAAAAAAATCACAATCAAGGAATTATCAAACACTCAGCCAACTGCAAAGCTAATTAGGACAATCTGACAGAGCAACTGGGAGCAGTATGTAGAAGAGCTTTCAGCTGCAGGTAAGAGTACTACACAATTTTAAGTGATAACTGTGCTGTTTCTAGTTTCCAGACTGCTTCTTTCTGTATTGAGCCTCAGTATCTTTATCTCGGCTACCATTGTTGCTTGTTTGATTTGGTAGAAGAAGAGGCAGAACATGGAAAACAGAAGCAGAAACATCATCAGCATTCAACATAAAGGCGCAACTGGCCTTCTAGGTGAGGAGGAATGTTCACAGAGGCCATACACAGTACACAGAAAGTATATTCCAAGATAGTTGGCAGGTCTCTCACCCCCCAGAATGGCTGACTATTGTCACAAGAGGTTTAATGATCTGACAAGGACAGGTGAGATAATGCACTGCCCACATTTGCTTGTTTTTATCTCATGCAATCTGGACACCAGCTTTTTCCTCTATGTCAAGCTGTTCTCAGGTTAAAGGGTAGTTCATTTTGGATGTTGCTCTTCATATAGTAAATGGGGAGTCTAGTGGTATTATCACTAGACTACTAAACCAAAAATCCAGGAAATGTTCATGGGGCTTGAGTTCAAAGCCTGCAATGGCAGATGATGGAATCCACTAAAAATCTGGAATTAAGAATCTAATGATAATCACAAAACTATTGCCAATTGTTGGAAAAAAATATCTGGTTCAATAATGTCCTGTAGGGAATGAAACTGCCTGGTCTGGCCCACATATGACTCCAGACCCACAGCAATGTGCTTGACTCTTAACTGAGTTCTGAGCAATTCGGAATGGGCAATAAATGCTGGCCTGGCCAATGATGCCCTACATCCTATGACTGGATTTTAAAAAAAACCCTCTAATAACAGCAACAGGCTGATAATATCAGATCTATTGCATTATCTGTCCTGCCAATGATGAAACAACCTTCAATTGTTTGTCTTTATTTGATGTATTCTCTTACCATTTATAGGACGTAGTTTTATACAAATTGGCTGCTGCACATCTCTATATCATAACAGTGTCTGAAGTTCAAAAGCACTCCAATGTATGTGAGGCTCTTTCGGATATCCTGAGATAGTGAAAAGTGCCTAGGTAAATGCAAACTCTTCCTTACAATTAAATCATCATCTGTTAATGATTCTGCAATGGATGCTGAGCATGAAGAGAAATGTTTCTTCTGTGTGCTTCATGCAGCAAACTTTCTAAAGTGCCCTCTATAATTGCAAATATGATTTAAAAATAGATCTCTCCCCAATATATTTTAATTAAAAGAACCAGAAAAAATATATGCCAGGCCTAAGAAGGGCAGAAACAAATTAAAAAAAAATCTCACAGGTGAACTTGCTCCCAGGCATTGGCTCTGAAAGAGCTGATATTTGATTCAAGATCATCCTGACAGCTTCACATTACCTTAGCAACCTTGAGGGAAGTTCTACAGTATGTTCTGTAAAAGTACAGGAGTGGGCTCTGGAATTTTAACAGACATTGTCTCCTGGGCACCGAAGGAAGTGGATTGCCTTTACACGTATTTGATTTAAAATTGTGCAGATGGTTCATTTCTGCTTTGAGGGTAGAATCAAGGATGAATGCAGCTTCAAATCATAGACTTCAAACACAGAATCTGTTTAGAGCTGTGGGTTATTTAGCGAGTTGAAAAGGGCAATGGTTTGCATGTTAATTTCTGTCAAGTTTAATATTCTCAATTGAAAAGAGATGGAGACTTAAGCGGGTAGAACAGAATGCTGTTACACCATATAACATATTTAGAAAAATGTCTTAATTTAGGTTTGTTGCTTTAATGGACTGTACTGAATAATTTAACTTGGATAAGTGGTTATTTTATGAATTACAGCAAAATACATTTTGATATAACTTTTGGGAATGTTACAGATTATTTCAGGAATCCAGTGTATCTTTGGAAAATTATTGAAAGCTTGTTATTTTACACTGCTGTCGCCAACATTAGGGTCATGTCCATAAAATTAAATAGTGAGGCACCGAGTATAATTGCATTTAGGAAAGTCCTCATTTACTGTTCTTCCTCAGTTTGCCCCATCAATTACCTCATTCGTTTAAGTATTTCATTAAGAAAGCAAGAGGTGAGGCGAAAAGAAATGTCTTTTTGCAGAAGGTTGCTGCAGAATCGAATTCTTTATCCAAAGGAAAAGGGGAAAGTGGATGAACATTCACGACAATGAAGATTTAAGGACATGGGAACAGAGTGGGGTTTGTTTTACCTCACTCTAGTAATGAACCAAACAGACATGTATGACCTCCTCTTGTGTTATAAATTACAAATGTTTTGGGTGAAGAATTCTATTTGTGTGGAATTCCATGTAACGTAGGTAAAAGACCCCTGACGGTAGACTCTTATGTGTTTCAAATATTCAGTTAACAATAGAACAATAGACAGTAATGATAATATTAACAAAAAACAATCCAGTACAACAAATGAAGCCTTTCTGTTTCATTCAGGATTCCACAATTTAATTTTGATGAACTATAGAAGGATTCCATTAAACTTTGGCTCAATGGACTAAAATAAAGAAATCGTGTTGTTCATTAGATTTCAAACTTCCTTATCAATCAATAATAAATGCAAAATGTAATGCTAAATGGTAATTGATCTGTATTTGATTCTGCTAGAAGGAGTAGGATGAGTACAAAATCTAGGTTAGTGGTGCTGGAAGAGCACAGCAGTTCAGGCAGCATCCAAGGAGCAGCAAAAGCCCTTCATCAGAAATAAAGGCAGTGAGCCTGAAGCGTGGAGAGATAAGCTAGAGGAGGGTGGGGGTGGGGAGAAAGTAGCATAGAGTGAGTGGGTGAGTGGGGGAGGGGATGAAGGTGCTAGGTCAGGGAGGAGAGGGTGGAGTGGATAGGTGGAAAAGGCAGATAGGACAAGTCCGGACAAGTCATGGGGACAGTGCTGAGCTGGAAGTTTGGAACTAGGGTGAGGTTGGGGAAGGGGAAATGAGGAAACCATTGAAGTCCACATTGATGCCCTGGGGTTGAAGTATTCCGAGGCGGAAGATGAGGCGTTCTTCCTCCAGGCGTCTGGTGGTGAGGGAGTGGCGGTGAAGGAGGCCCAGGACCTCCATGTCCTCGGCCGAGTGGGAGGGGGAGTTGAAATGTTGGGCCACGGGGCGGTGTGGTTGATTGGTGCGGGTGTCCCGGAGATGTTCCCTAAAGCGCTCTGCTAGGAGGCACCCAGTCTCCCCAATGTAGGGGAGACCGCATCGGGAGCAACGGATACAATAAATGATATTAGTGGATGTGCAAGTAAAACTTTGATGGATGTGGAAGGCTCCTTTAGGGCCTTGGATAGAGGTGAGGGAGGAGGTGTGGGTGCAGGTTTTGCAGTTCCTGCGGTGGCAGGGGAAAGTGTCAGGATGGGAGGGTGGGTTGTAGGGGGGCGTGGACCTGACCAGGTAGTCACGGAGGGAACGGTCTTTGCGGAAGGCGGAAAGGGGTGGGGAGGGAAATACATCCCTGGTGGTGGGGTCTGTTTGGAGGTGGCGAAAATGTCGGCGGATGATTTGGTTTATGCGAAGGTTGGTAGGGTGGAAGGTGACCACCAGGAGCGTTCTGTCCTTGTTACGGTTGGAGGGGTGGGGTCTGAGGGCGGAGATGCGGGATGTGGACGAGATGCATTGGAGGACATCTTTAACCATGTGGGAAGGGAAATTGCGGTCTCTAAAGAAGGAGGCCATCTGGTGTGTTCTGTGGTGGAACTGGTCCTCCTGGGAGCAGATACAGCGGAGGCGGAGGAATTGGGAATACGGGATGGCATTTTTGCAAGAGGTAGGGTGGGAAGAGGTGTAATCCAGGTAGCTGTGGGAGTTGGTGGGTTTGTAAAAAATGTCAGTGTCAAGTCGGTCGTCATTAATGGAGATGGAGAGGTCCAGGAAGGGGAGGGAGGTGTCAGAGATGGTCCAGATAAATTTAAGGTCAGGGTGGAATGTGTTGGTGAAGTTGATGAATTGCTCAACCTCTTCGCGGGAGCACGAGGTGGCGCCAATGCAGTCATCAATATAGCGGAGGAAGAGGTGGAGAGTGGTGCCGGTGTAATTACAGAAGATCAACTGTTCTACGTAGCCAACAAAGAGACAGGCATAGCTGGGGCCCATACGTTTGCCCATGGCTACCCCTTTGGTCTGGAGGAAGTGGGAGGATTCAAAGGAGAAATTGTTAAGGGTGAGGACCAGTTCAGCCAAACGAATGAGAGTGTCAGTGGAAGGGTACTGTTGAGGACATCTGGAGAGGAAAAAACGGAGGACTTGGAGGCCCTGGTCATGGCGGATAGAGGTGTAGAGGGATTGGATATCCATGATGAAGATGAGGCATTGGGGGCCAGGGAAATGGAAGTCTTGGAATAGGTGGAGAGCGTGGGTGGTGTCTCGAACGTATGTGGGGAGTTCCTGGACTAGGGGGGATAGGACAGTGTTGAGGTAGGTAGAGATGAGTTCAGTGGGGCAGGAACATGCTGAGACAATGGGTCGGCCAGGGTGGTCAGGCTTGTGGATCTTGGGAAGGAGGTAGAACCGGGCAGTGCGGGGTTCCCGGACTATGAGGTTGGAAGCTGTGGGTGGGAGATCTCCTGAGGTGATGAGGTTCTGTATGGTCTGAGAGATGATGGTTTGGTGATGGGGGGTGTAGTCATGGTCGAGGAGGCAGTAGGAAAAGGTGTCCTCAAGTTGGCGTTTGGCTTCAGCGATGTAGAGGTCAGTGCACCAGACTACCACTGCGCCCCCTTTATCCGCTGGCTTGATGGTGAAGTTGGGATTGGAGCAGAGGGATTGGAGGGCTGCGCGTTGTGAGGGTGAGAGGTTGGAGTGGGGGAGGGGGGTCGACAGGTTGAGGCGGTTAATGTCCCGGCGGCAGTTGGAAATGAAGAGGTTGAGGGCAGGTAATAGGCCAGCGCGGGGTGTCCAGGTGGATGCAGTGTGTTGGAGATGGGCGAAGGGGTCCTCGGAAGGTGGGCGGGAATCCTGATTGTGAAATTAAGCTCGGAGGCGGAGGCGACAGAAGAATTGTTCAAAATGAAACCTAGTACAAAATCTATGTAAGTGTACTTGATTGTTTAGTCTGTGCTAGATTAGTGGTGCTGGAAGAGCACAGCAGTTGATGAAAGGCTTTTGCCCGAAACGTCGATTTTACTGCTCCTCGGATTCTGCCTGAACTGCTGTGCTCTTCCAGCACCACTAATCCAGAATCTGCTTTCCAGCATCTGCAGTCATTGTTTTTACCTGTTTAGTCTGTGCAGCTCCCAAATCAAATAACTGATTCTACACACAAAGAAACTTCCAAACAGTGACTGGGGACTGTCTGCAAAGATCACATGTGTTTGAAACTTATTTAAGTTCAAAGACATCTAAAATCCTGTCAATAAACTATCTGGATTTGGAACTAGAGTCATTTGTGCATTGCTTTGAGGAGAAATCTGATACATAAGATATACATCAGCCTGACAGCTATACAACTAAAGGTGACTCAAGTACTCAACAAGTAGGGACAAAGATTTTGGAGAAGTTTAAGTTGACAGGCATCAGCACTATTTGCTTCATTGCTATGAGACTCTTGCATTTCCTGGGATTACTGCAGATCTAAGGTTAAGACTGTTCTTGTTCACAATGGGGATGGACTGTCTGAATGCAGCAGTATTCCATATGAAAGCAACACTTGTATGTTATCTTCTCACAGTGGGCCATTTTTTGAGGGCCTCACACATGATGTGGTTACATTTGACAGAGCAGTTTGTGCTCTTGAAAAATATTTTGGGCCACAAAGTGTGATTTACATTCTGCCTGAGAGCCCAGTGAAATGGTGAGCCTATCAGTCAATGCATGGTATTGTTTTGTAACAACTAGCTTCCAGATTTGATCCACTAACCTATAAACTATTTAGTGAGCAATTAATTGAAAGACCTTCAATTCCATGAATTAGGGAACTGCTCATTATGGAGGATGATGATTTGATGTTGGAATGAGTTACAAACTTGACAGTCAAATTGTATCTGCCACTTTGGATTCCCGAAGGTTTCACAGGAATGTAATCTTAGACACAGGGTTGCAGATACAACCTGCCTAACCATCTCAAAGGCATGAGCTACACAGCATCAACAATCGTTTCAACACATGAACCATCATGAACAGTTAGCTTTAAAACTGTTTTGTAAGGGCATTAGGGCCCTGGAGCAACCTTGTGATGCTATTACAGAGCTGCATTTCATTGAGTATAAATACCACAGTGCATGTGTGGAGCTAGAGATGTCAGGAACTGTGCACCAGAGCATAATGGAACAATTGAGACTGAAGAAGCACATGGGAAGAAACCCTCTGGATGAACGTTAGACCAAACTAGATTTGTCTGCAATTCTAGGAAGTACCCAGCTGGAGGAGGAACTATACTCACATCCTCTTGGAGTCTCCTTTCAGGTGACTGGGCATACCCTCTCCAACCTGCCTGCCACCCTCAGCCCTGTAGGAGGTCAGGACGAGGAGGGGGCCTTTGCATCTGGCCTGGGTAAACTCTGGGCTCTTCAGACAAATGCCACTGATGCTGAACCTCCATGGTCAAAGGGATCCCCTTCGGGCAGGCTCCCACTAACCTAACTGCAGAACCCAGGATTGCACAGAAGGAGGGAAAGAAATAAGGCTTTCTGGGGGCGGATAGGTAACAGGTTAGTGTACATATATGTGTATCTTCTTTTTTACCCTCAGCTGTGTATTTGAGTGTCTGTCCAGCTCCAACTGCAACAAGGTACAGAGCCCACCCATCCTTAATCATACATGATGTGTGATTATCCAAGGTATGAAGTGATTCTGCATCGTGTACAGATTATGGATAAATGACTGGTGATTGCTACTCTTAACACTAGGCTCCAGATAGACAATCATTGTTAACGTGTCAGAGGCAATAGTGGCAATGATTTATTATTTTGGCCAGGAGTGTTTGGAGCCAGGGTTTGGACTGCATCCAGGGGGCCAATGCTGAAGGTACAGAAGTAATGCATGAAATGCAGGTATGGTTCAGCTGAAATGCATGGGTGTTTGTGTAATGGGTAGTTGCCCTTTGAAGGGCATCACATCTTTGAAAATGAAGTCCCCTCCTTCACAGAATGAAGCATTGAGCCCCCCCCCCCACAGAGAGTGTGTTCACAGCCATTTTCATCTCCAGTGTATAGCTGTTATTTATGGCACAATGGAAGGCAATGGCAGTCACTTCTCAAATAGAGTTACAGGCTTCTCCTCTGTCTTGGTGAATGCCCAAACATAAACGCCCCCTCCCTCACAGCCCTTCTTGTCAACCCCTTAGGCTTTCAGCTTCCCCATGACTGAATCAAAGCTGTCTGTCTCAGTTTTCATCTAGGAGAAAGTGAGGACTGGAGATCAGAGCTGAAAATGTGTTGCTGGAAAAGCGCAGCAGGTCAGGCAGCATCCAAGGACCAGGGGAATCGACGTTTCAGGCATGAGCCCTTCTTCAGGAATGAGGAAAGTGTGTCCAGCAGACTAAGATAAAAGGTAGGGAGGAGGGACTTGGGGGAGGGGCATTGGAAATGCGATAGCTGGAAGGAGGTTAAGGTGCGGGTGAAAGGCTGGAGTGAGGGTGGGAGCGGAGAGGTCAGGAAGAATATTGTAGGTTAGGAAGGTGGTGCTGAGTTCGAGGGTTGGGACTGAGACAAGGTGGGGGAAGGGGAAATGAGGAAACTGGAGAAATCTGAGTTCATCCTTTGTGGTTGGAGGTTCCTAGGCGGAAGATGAGGTGCTCTTCCTCCAGCCGTCATGTGGCTATGGTCTGGCGATGGAGGAGTCCAAGGACCTGCATGTCCTTGGTGGAATGGGAGGGGGAGTTGAAGTGTTGAGCCACGGGGTGGTTGGATCTGGGTGTCCCAGAGGTGTTCTCTGAAACGTTCTGCAAGTAGGCGGCCTGTCTCCCCAATATAGAGGAGGCCACATCGGGTGCAGCGGATGCAGTAAATGATGTGTGTGGAGGTGCAGGTGAATTTGTGGTGGATATGGAAGAATCCCTTGGGGCCTTGGAGGGAAGTAAGGGGGGAGGTGTGGGCGTAAGTTTTGCATTTCTTGAGGTTGCAGGGGAAGGTGCCGGGAGTGGAGGTTGGGTTGGTGGGGGGTGTGGACCTGACAAGGGAGTCGCGGAGGGAGTGGTCTTTTCGGAACACTGATAGGGGAGGGGGGGGGGAGATATATCCCTGGTGGTGGGGTGCGTTTGGAGGTGGCGGAAATGACAATGGATGATACGCTGTATATGGAGGTTGGTGGGGTGGTAGGTGAGGACCAGTGGGGTTCTGTCCTGGTGGTGATTGGAGGGGCGGGGCTCAAGGGCGGAGGAGCGGGAAGTGGAGGAGATGCGGTGGAGAGCATCGTCGATCACATCTGGGGGGAAATTGCGGTCTTTGAAGAAGGAGGCCATCTGCGTTGTACGGTATTGGAACTGGTCCTCCTGGGAGCGGATGCGGCGAAGATGAAGGAATTGGGAATATGGGATGGCGTTTTTACAGGGGGCAGGGTGGGAGGAGGTGTAGTCTAGGTAGCTGTGGGAGTCGGTCGGTTTATAGTAAATGTCTGTGTTGATTCGGTCGCCTGAGATAGAAATGGAGAGGTCTAGGAAGGGGAGGGAGGAGTCTGAGATGGTCCAGGTAAATTTGAGGTCAGGGTGGAAGGTGTTGGTAAAGTGGATGAACTGTTCAACCTCTTCGTGGGAGCACGAGGCAGCGCCAATACAGTCATCGATGTAGCGGAGGAAAAGGTGGGGGTGGTGCCCGTGTAGCTGCGGAAGATGAACTGTTCCACATATCCTACGAAGAAGCAGGCATAGTTGGGGCCCATGCGGGTGCCCATGGCTACTATATCCGCCACAATTTCACCTGCACCTCCACACACATCATTTACTGCATCCGCTGCACCCGATGTGGCCTCCTCTATATTGGGGAGACAGGCCGCCTACTTGCGGAATGTTTCAGAGAACACCTCTGGGACACCCGGACCAACCAACCCAACCACCCCGTGGCTCAACACTTCAACTCCCCCTCCCACTCCACCAAGGACATGCAGGTCCTTGGACTCCTCCATCACCAGACATAGCCACATGACAGCTGGAGGAAGAGCACCTCATCTTCCGCCTAGGAACCCTCCAACCACAAAGGATGAACTCAGATTTCTCCAGTTTCCTCATTTCCCCTTCCCCCACCTTGTCTCAGTCCCAACCCTCGAACTCAGCACCACCTTCCTAACCTACAATCTTCTTCCTGACCTCTCCGCCCCCGCCCCCACCCCCACTCCGGCCTATCACCCTCACCTTAACCTCCTTTCACCTATCGCATTTCCAACGCCCCTCCCCCAAGTCCCTCCTCCCTACCTTTTATCTTAGCCTGCTGGGCACACTTCCCTCATTCCTGAAGAAGGGCTTATGCCTGAAACAACGTTTCTCCTGTTCCCTGGATGCTGCCTGACCTGCTGCGCTTTTCCAGCAACACATTTTCAGCTCAGTTTTCATCTGCCCACTTTTCACCACTCCCAACTCTCACTGCCCTGACCATGCCCGAGACCCTGCAGTGATATGGGAGGCTGCCTTTGATGTATCCCAAGGTAAAGGGTAACTCCCTGGAATTAGACCATAAGTCCATAATTGACTGAGGACTATTCCTATTAGGCTTTTCGACACAGTTGAAATAGTTGATGCGCATGCAGTGTGTTTGCCATATATGCAGCTGACACGTGGTGTGGGTGTGAGATTGTTGTAGCAGTTTACCATTCAACAAAATGTTCACTCCCTTGATGGATGACTGCTGCCAAACATGACAAAGTTGCCTGATCTAGTGCCTGTGCTAAACTGCAAGGCAAGATAGAAATACTGGGACACCTTAAAGTGCAGCTGACAGGTTAAAGCACTATAATGCAAGGCACGGGAGAGACACTGTCAATATCTCAGTAGGTGCAAAGTCAGTCAGAGCTAACAGAGTGAGCAAGCAGCCCTGATCTGCTTTCTGGTCTAATCCATGAGCTGGGTACCTGTCTGTGCGTGTAAAGTGTCCTTGCAACAGTATTACAATGAGAGGTATGGGCACACACCGAAAAGCAGCTTGGCAGTGCAGAAGCATGCCGTCAGTGGATCGGAGCGGATGCTGGTGTGGAGAGGCTGACATGTGTTGGATGCCAGTGTCTGCGGATTCAGGGTGCGTGTGGCCACTGTCCGTGGAGGGCGCAGTGAGATATTGGAACTGGATATCAAAGATGGCAATGTGAAGGAGCAGCTAGTGAGCTGGAGTGCCAGGTACCTTCTGTAATTTTTATGTTGGGAATTCTTGCTTTCTCATTTTTCTCTGGTGAGTGTATGTAAATAAGTTGAGATTAAGTAACAATGAAATTGATAATGAGCGACAATCTCTTTTAATAGGCCTATTGCTGCTCAATAGCGAGAATCATGTCTTGATCAAAAATGCAACTTGTTAGTCTTAATGTTGAGAAAGCTCGCACTCAACATCTCACATGATTCTCAAAGTTTCTTGCCATGGCCTATGTGTTCAGAGCCTGGAAATACTCCACTCATAATATTAAATGATAACTGTACAGTGTTTGGTTATCATAATCTGTTCACTGATCTAAAGTGGCAAGTGACAGAAAATAAGGATAATGGATGGATGGTGTCAAAGAGTGTGGTACTGCAAATGCACAGCCGGTCAGGCAGCATCTGAGGAGCAAGGGAGTCAATGTTTTGTGCATAAGCCCTTCATCAGGAATGATGCTTGTGGGCCAAGGGGGTTGAGAGATAAATGGGAGGGGTGGTGAGTCTGGGGGGAAGGTAGTTGGGAATGCGATAGGTAGATGAAAGTCAGGATGAAGGTGTTAGGTTGGAGGGGAGGGTGGAGCAGATAGGTGGGAAAGACGATGGACAGGTAGGGCCATTCAAGAGGGCGGTGTTGAGGTGGAAGGTTGGGGCTGAGATAAGGTGGGTGGAAGCAAAATGGGGAAACTGGTGAAATCCACATTGATCCCGTGTGGTTGGAGGGTTCCAAGGTGGAAGATGAGGCATTCTTCTACCAGGCGTCAGGTGGTTAGGGTTTGGTGATGGAGAAAGCCTAGGACTTGCATGTCCTTGGTGGAGTGGGAGAAGGAGTTGAAGTGTTCAGTTCTGAGGTGGTCCAGGTGAACTTGAGGTCAGAGTGGCAAGTGTTTGTGAGGTTGATGAACTCATGAAGTTGAGAAACATGATTCAGGTTCACCTGGACCATCTCAGAACAGCTATGCCTGCCTCTTTGTTGGATATGTGGAACAGTCCTTCCTCCGCAGCTACACCGGCACAATCTTCCACCTTTTCCGCTGCTACATTGATGACTGTATTGGCGCTTCCTCATGCTCCCATGAGGAGGCTGAATTGTTCACTTTCTACCTCGCGCTCAAGTTCACCTGAACAATCTCAGAATCCTCCGCGACTCCCTTGTCAGGTCCACGCCCCCCACCCCACCAACCCATTGTCCCCTCCTGGCCCTCCCACATGGTTAACAATACTCTCCAGCGCATCTCCTCCACTTTCCGCACCTCCGCCCTTGAACCCCACCCCTTCAGTCGCAACAAGGACAGAACACGCCTGGTCCTCACCTTACATTGCACCAACCTCCAGAAACATCGCATCATCCTCTGCCATTTCTGCCACCTACAAACAGACCCCGTCTCCTTACCACTATATGCATTTCAGCGAGACTATTTCCTTTGCGACTCCCTCGTCAGGTCCATGCCCCCCTACCCTCCCCTCCTATCTCCTTCCTCTGCCACCGCAAGAATTGCAAAACCTGCACCCACACCATCTCCCTCACTTCTGTTCAAAGTCCCAAAGGATCCTTCCACATGCATCAGAAATTTACCTGTACCTCCACACATGTCATCTACTGCATCTGTTGCACCCAATGATGTCTCCTCAACATCAGGGAGACAGGATGCCAACTTGTGGATCATTTCAGTGAACATCTGTGGGACACCGGCACCCACCAACCCCACCGTCCTGTTGCTGAACACTTTAACACCCCATCCCACTCCGCCAAGGACATGTAGGTCCTGGGCCTCCTCCATCGCCAAACCTCATCTTCCACCTTGGGCCCCTCCAACCACATGGGATCAATGTAGATTTCACCAGGTTCCCCATTTCCCCAACCCATACTTTATCCCAGTGCCAACCTTCCAACTCAACACCACCCTGTTGAATGGCCCTAGTTTTCATCTTCCTTCCTACCTATCTGCTCCACCCTCCTCTCCGACTCATCACCTTCTCCCTCACCTTCATCTACTTATTACTTTCTCAGTTACCTTCACCCCAGCCCAAACCCCCTCCCATTTATCTCTCAGTCCCCTTGGCCCACAAGCCTCATTTCTGATGAAGAACTTATGCCCAAAATGTTGATTCTCCTGCTCCGTGGATGCTGCCTGACCTGCTGTGCTTTTCCAACATGACTCTTTGACTCTGATCTCCAGCATCTGCAGTCCTCACTTTCTTCATAATAGACTGGTGCTCAAATTGACAGGGTATGACGAGTTGTGTGACACAAAGATCTGTGTTAAGACCTCAATTATTCACATTATTTGTTACCAACTTGAATAATGGCATTGAATATCATATATCCAAATATTCCAATGACACGTATTTGGGCAACATTTTAGACAATGTAAGTGACAGTGTAAATAATAGTATTAAATTTCAAAGGGATACTGAGAGACAGGGTGAGTGAACAAAACAATGGTCGATGGATTTGGAACTCCCTTCCACAAATGACAGTGGATGCTGGATAACTTGTTAGTTTTAAATCTGAGATAGATATATTTTTATTC
This sequence comes from Chiloscyllium plagiosum, assembly GCF_037043375.1. Lineage (NCBI taxonomy): Eukaryota > Metazoa > Chordata > Chondrichthyes > Orectolobiformes > Hemiscylliidae > Chiloscyllium > Chiloscyllium plagiosum. The sequence continues at coordinate 94,554,568 of NW_028270145.1, read as the reverse complement.
AACAAAGGTAGTAAGGGATATGGACAAAGCAGGTATGTGGAGTTGTGCCACAGATCAGCCACAATCCTATTGAATGATGGAATAGCACAGTTCACATTTCAAGTCATACGGCTCATCATTTTCCTTTTCTCAAACCATTAGTGTTTTGCAGCTTTTGCTTTGTGTGTATCAATACATGGAAATCATTCTCTTTAACAAAGAAAAATCCCAGTGTATGTGTAGGATGTGATAGATATTGTCTTAAAATTAATGAACAGTATGTCCTGCAGACAAGGTCACATTTCTTTCTGCAGTGGTGCACTGACCTGACAGGTCCTTTCTCATACCAGTCACCCTCATGGCTGCTCTTAGATGCAATTGTACCATGCGATAATTAGCAAGTGAAAATGGAAACACTCAGTAAATTATCAGCCAGAGGGATGTTTTCTACTTTCTGCATGTATAATGCTGTTAATAAATCATTTGGGAATGTATGCATTGAGGTTTTGAATTGCACTTCAATGTCAGGAAAGATTCCACTGCACAGATTTCATAGAATCCCTACAGTGTGGAAGCAGGCCATTACACCCAGAAAGTCCACACCAATCCTCAAAGAGCATCGCACCCAAACCCTTCATCCCTATTAACCTGCTTTTGTCTTGGCTAATCCACTCACTCTGCATATCTCTGGACACTATGGGCAATTTAGCATGGCCAATCTACTTAATCTGCAAATTTTTGGATTGTGGGAGGAACATAGAACATAGAACATAGAACATTACAGCACAGTACAGGCCCTTCGGCCCTCGATGTTGCGCCACCCTGTCATACTAATCTGAAGCCCATCCCACCTACACTATTCCATGTACATCCATTTGCCTGTCCAATGATGACTTAAATGCACTTAAACTTGGCGAATCTACTACCGTTGCAGGCAAAGCATTCCATACCCTTACTACTCTCTGAGTAAAGAAACTACCTCTGACATCTGTCTTATACCTATCTCCCCTCACTTTAAAATTGTGTCCCCTCGTGTTTGCCGTCCCCATACTTGGAAAAAGGCTCTCCCTGTCCACCCTATCTGACCGTCTGATTATCTTGTATGCCTCCGCATCACAGCACCCAGAGGGGACCCACACAGCCACAGGGAGAATGTGCAAACGCCACACTGAGAGTCGCCTAAGGCTGGAGTCGAGCCCAGATCGTTGGTGGTGTGAGGCAGCATTCTGATCACTGAGCCACCTTTTTCTGTGATGTAAACATCTATTGCTCTGTTATGTTTTCATATTGCTGTTACCAACTCTTAAAAGTTTAAACCTATTCTATCACTGATATATTGATCATGATCAGAGTAATGACAACAGACTGCCATTTCCTCAATGTTGAGAGAGTTCTGACCTTCTGAATTTATCCTGGTGAACATTGCAGGGCAGAATAAGAGCCCCTGGTGGCCACCTTGCAAAATCTGCATAGTTGAAAGATCGCGCGTTCAAAGTTGCTTCGTAGTTTAGGATTTTCAATTGTGATTCCCAGAGTGCAGTTACAATGATGTCACTTTACACAGTTCTTGGGATTGGGCACTGCCAGCAGCAGTGAGTCACTGATTTGTGCCTTTAAAAAGTTACCACGAGTGCGGGAGTCCTCCATTTCTGTTTTTCAGCTGCAGCTTGCACCAAGGGACTGCTAGGAGTGGTGAGTCACTGATTTGTGCTTTTAAATTTGAAGTCAGAGAGCAGAGGTTTCTGGGAAAGGAGGGACTTCTTATTGCTTTATAAGTCAGTGTCTTCTCAGTACAGGAGAAAGTGAGGTCTGCAGATGCTGGAGATCAAAGTTGAAACTTTATTGCTGGAACAGCACAGCAGGTCAGGCAGCATCCAGGGAACAGGAGATTCGACGTTTCGGGCACAGGCCCTTCTTCAGGAATGAGCAGAGAGTGTTCAGCAGGAGAAGATAAAAGGTAGGGAGGAGGGACTTGGAGGAGGGGCGTTGGAAATGTGATAGGTGGAAAGAGGTCAAGATGAGGGTGATAGGTCGGAGTAGGATGGAGGGGAAGAGGTCAAGAAGAAGACTGCAGGTCAGGAAGGCGGTGCCGGGCTGGAGGGATTCGGCTGAGACAAGGTGGGGGGAGGGGGGATGAAGAAACTGGTGAAGTCCAAGTTCATCCCCTGTGGTTGGAGGGTTCCCAGTCGGAAGATAAGACGCTCCTCCTCCGACCGTCGCGTTGTTGTGGTTTGGCGGTGGATAAGTCCAATGACCTGCAAATCCTCGGTGGAGTGGGAGGGGGAGTTGAAATGCTGTGCTACAGGGTGGTTGGGTTGGTTCGTCCGGGTGGCCCAGAGGTGCTCTCTGAATCGCTCCGCAAGTAGGCGGCCTGTCTCCCCAATATAGAGGAGGCCACACCGGCTGCAGCGGATGCAGTAGATGATGTGGGTGGAGGTGCAGGTGAATCTGTGGCGGATATGGAAGCTTCCTTTGGGGCCTTGGAGAGAAGTGAGGGGGGAGGTGTGGGCGCAAGTGTTGCACCTCCTGCGGTTGCAAGGGAAGGTGCCGGGAGTGGAGGTTGGGTCGGTGGGGGGTGTGGATCTGACAAGGGAGTCGCGGAGGGAGTGGTCTCTATGGAAAGCTGATAGGGGAGGGGAGGGAAATATATCCTTGGTGCTGGGGTCTGTTTGGAGGTGGCGGAAGTGACGGCGGATGATGCGCTGTACATGGAGATTGGTGGGGTGGTAGGTGAGGACCAGTGGGGTTCTGTCCTGGTGGCGGCCACAACAACGCGACGGTCGGAGGAGGAGCATCTTATCTTCCGACTGGGAACCCTCCAACCACAGGGGATGAACTTGGACTTCACCAGTTTCTTCATCCCCCCTCCCCCCACCTTGTCTCAGCCGAATCCCTCCAGCTCGGCACCGCCTTCCTGACCTGCAGTCTTCTTCTTGACCTCTCCGCCTCCATCCTACTCCGACCTATCACCCTCACCTTGACCTCTTTCCACCTATCACATTTCCAACGCCCCTCCTCCAAGTCCCTCCTCCCTACCTTTTATCTTCTCCTGCTGAACACTCTCTGCTCATTCCTGAAGAAGGGCCTGTGCCCGAAACGTCGAATCTCCTGTTCCCTGGATGCTGCCTGACCTGCTGTGCTGTTCCAGCAATAAAGTTTCAACTCGTCTCAGTACAGGGAGAGCAATGTTCCTTCTACAGGATGTTTGAGGTCAGGGACGCCAATAGTGTCCCATCCAAGTACATCTATGGGAAGTGCACCCAACTCTCGCTCCTCCAAGACCGTGTTAGGGAACTGAAGCGGGAGCTGGATGAACTTCGGATCATTCGGGAGGCAGAGGCTGTGATAGATAGGAGTTACAGGGAAGTAGTTACTCCTAGGCAAGAAGAAAGCTGGGTGACAGTTCGAAAAGGGAAAAAACAGTCAGTGGAGGGATCCCCTGTAGTCGTTCCCCTGAAAAACATGTATACCGTTTTGGATACTGTTGAGAGGGATGACTTACCAGGGGTATGCAGTGTGGACCAGGTCTCTGGCACAGAGCCTATCCCTGTTGCACAGAAGGGAAGGAGGGAAAGGAGGAGAGTGTTAGTCATTGGGGACTCAATAGTTAGAGGCTCAGATAGAAGGCCTGTAAGGAACGAATGAGATTCGTGGTTGGTGTGTTGCCTCCCAGGTGCCAAAGTCTGTGATGTCTTGCATCGTATCTTTGGGGTCCTGAAGGGAAAGGGTGACCAGCTTCAAGTGGTTGTCCATATAGGTACCAATGACGTAGGTAGAAAGAGGGATAGGGATGTAAGGCAGGATTTCAGGGAGCTAAGGTGGAAGCTGAGAGCTAGAACAAACAGAGTTGTTATCTCTGGATTGTTACCTGTGCCACATGATAGCGAGGCAAGGAATAGGGAAAGATATCAGCTGAACACGTGGTTGCAAGGATCATGTAGGAGGGAGGGTTTCAAGTACTTGGATAATTGGGGCTCATTCTGGGGAAGGTGGGACCTGTACAAACAGGACAGTCTTCACTTGAGCCAGAGGGGTACTAATATCCTGGATGAGCAATTTACTGGTGCTATTCAGGTGGGTTTAAACTAGCTCAGCAGGGGGATGGGAACTGGAGGTGTGGCTGCAGTGCACAGGAGGATGAGAGTAGGAAGCACAGGGACACAGGAATATGCTGGCAGACAGCGAAGTGGTTTGAAGTGTGTCTACTTCAACACCAGAAGTATCCGAAATAAGGTAGGTGAGCTTGCAGCATGGATAGGTACCTGGGACTTCGATGTTGTGGCTAGTTCGGAGACATGGATAGAGCAGATAGAATGGATGTTGCAGGTTCCGGGTTTAGATCTTTTATTAAAAACAGGCAAGGTGGTAAAAGAAGTGGAGGCATGGCCTTGTTAGTCAAGGATAGTATAACAGTGGCTGAGGGAACTTTTGATGAGGACTGAGGTTGTGTGGGCTGAGGTTAGAAACAGGAGAGGAGAGGTCACACTGCTTGGAGTTTTTTAAAGGCCTCCGCAGAGTTCCAGAGAGGTGGAAGAGAGGATTAGCAACATTATCCTAGGTAGGAGTGAAAGGAACAGGATAGCCATTATGGGGGACTTTAACTTCCCCAACATTGATTGGAAACGTTATAGCTCTCTTACGTTGGATGGATCAGTTTTTGTCCAATGTGTACAGGAGGGTTTCCTGACACAGTATGTCTAAGGGCCAACAAGAGAGGAGGCCACACTGGATCTCGTGCTTGGTAATGAACAAGGCCAGTTGTTTGATTTAGTTGTAGGTGAGCACTTTGGAGAGAGTGACCATAATTCAGTTACATTTAGCTTAGCGATGAAAAGGGATCGGTACATGCCACAGATCAAGAGTTATCGATGGGACAAGGGCAATGATAATGCGATTAGGCAAGAATTAGGATGCATAGAATGGGGTAGCAAAATGCAGGGGATGCAGACAATCATGCCCTCGATAGGTATGTCCCTGTCAGGCAGGGAGGAAGTGATAAGGTAAGGCAACCGTGGTTTACTACAGAAATTGCATCTCTTGTTAAGAAGAAGAAAGAAGCTTATGTGTTGATGAGGCAAGATGGTACAGATGAGGCGATGGAGAGTTACAGATCAGCTAGGAAGGATTTAAATAGAGAGTTAAGAAGAGCAAAGAGAGGACACGAGCAGTCTTTAGTAAATAGAATAAAGGAGAACCCAAAAGCTTTCTATAGGTATGTGAGGATTAAAAGGTTGATTCAGGTGGGAATAGGGTCAGTCAAAGACAGAAGCGGACCCTATAGAGATCAGAGAGGTGTTAAATGAACATTTCTCATTGGTGTTCACTCAGGAAAAGGAGAATATTGTAGAGGAGAAGAATGAGGTACGAGATATTAGACTAGAAAGGGTTGAGGTTATTTACACATAGGTATTATCAATTCTAGAAGGAGTGAAAGTAGACAAGTCCCCTGGGCCAGATGGGATTTATCCCATGTTTCTCTGTGAAGCTAGGGAGGAGATAGCAGAGCCTTTTGTTTTGATATTTGAGTCATCATTGTCTACGGGTTTAGTACCTGAGGACTGGAGGATTGCAAATGTTGTGCCCTTGTTCAAGAAGGGCAGCATGGATGACCCAGGTGATTATAGACCAGTGAGCCTTACTTCTGTTGTAGGAAAGGTTTTGGAAAGGATTATAAGAGATAAGATTTATAATCATCTAGCAAGCAACAATTTGATTTCAGATAGTCAACATGGTTTCGTCAAGGGCAGGTCGTGTCTCACAAACCTCATTGAGTTTTTTGAGAAGGTGATCAAGCATGTAGATGAGGATAGGGCAGTTGACGTGGTATACTTGGACTTCAGTAAAGCCTTTGATAAGGTTCCACATGGTAGGTTGATGGAGAAAATGCAGAGACATGGAATTGAGGGTGATTTAGTAGTTTGGATTAGAAACTGGCTTTCTGCAAGAAGGCAGCGAGTGATGGTTGATGGAAAATATTCAGTCTGGAGTCCAGTTATTAGTGGTCTTCCACAAGGATCTGTTTTGGGACCACTGCTGTTTGTCATTTTTATAAATGACTTAGACGCAGGCATAGGTGGATGGATTAGTAAATTTGCAGACGACACTAAAGTCGGTGGAGTAGTGGACAGTTTGGAAGAATGTTACAGGTTGCAGGGGGATTTGGATAAACTGCAGAATTGGGCTGAAAGATGGCAAATGGAGTTCAATGCAGCTAAATGTGAGGTGATGCACTTTGGGAAGAATAACAGGATGGCAGAGTACTTGGTCAATGGAAAGATTCTTGGTAGCGTGGATGTACAGAGGGATCTTGGAGTCCATGTGCATAGATCCCTGAAAGTTGCCACCCAGGTGGATAGTGCTGTTAAGAAGACATATGGTGTGTTAGGTTTCATTGATAGAGGGATTGAGTTCCGGAACTGCAATATCATGCTGCAACTATACAAAACGATGGTGCGGCCACACTTGGAATATTGTGTACAGTTCTGGTCGCCCCATGACAGGAAGGATGTGGAAGCATTGGAAAAGGTGCAGAGAAGATCTACCAGGATGTTGCCTGGTCTGGAGGGAAGGACTTATGAGGAAAGGCTGAGAGACTTGGGTCTGTTCTCATTGGAAAGAAGAAGGCTAAGGGGAGATTTGATAGAGACATACAAGATGATCAGAGGATTAGATAGGGTAGACAGAGAAAGACTTTTTCCTAGGATGATGACGTCAGCTTGTATGAGAGGGCATAACTACAAATTGAGGGGTGATAGATTTAAGACAGATTTCAGAGGAAAGTTCTTTACACAGAGAGTGGTAAGGGCGTGATATGGCCTACCTGATAAGGTAGTCAACTCAGCCACATTAGGGAGATTTAAACAATCCTTAGATAAGGTCATGGATGATTTTGGGATAGTGTAGGGGGACAAGCTGAGAAAAGTCCACAGGTTGGCACAACATCGAAGGCCGAAGGGCCTGTTCTGTGCTGTATTGTTCTATGTTCTGAAAGAAAAGCACAAATAATTAAATCATTTTAAAGTGTTACAGAGAGTGAAATCAAGATCAGGGTATGCACACTGGGTTGCAGCAGTAGGAGGAGAATTAGGAATAAATTTACAAAAAAAATGTTCTTTGTTTTGGAAATCTAGTTGACATGCTCAAGGAGACACTTAACAAGGAAGGACTCTTGTGGTGTAATGGTAGCATCCCTACCTCTAAGCCAAGACACCTGAGTTCAGTCTCACCTGCTCCATAGTGTACCACAAGTGCTCTGTGATAGCATCTCTACTTCTGAGGAGGCAACGTGGGTTCAGACGTTTGTAATAAAAAAAAGGTTGATCAGAAAATATACTTGATGTTTGATTAGGGCTGTTGCAGTGTAATTGCAATGCCCCTATCATTGGACCAGGAGGTCTAGGTTCATGATTGACCTTCACCAGAGGAATGTGAGAGCACCTCTGCTCAGGTGGCATGGTGGCTCAGTGCTTAGCATGGCTGCCTCACAGCGCCAGGAGACCTGGGTCCGATTCCACCCTTGCGCAACTGTCTGTGTGGAGTTTGTACATTCTCCCTGTGTTTGTATAGGCTTTCTCTGTGTGCTCTGGCTTCCTTCCACAGTCCAAGAGTGGGTTAGGCTTAGGACATTAGGGTTATAGGGTAGGGGTGGGACTGGGTAAGGTTCTCTCCAGAGGGTTGGTGTGGACTGGCTGGGCCAAATGGCCTGTTTACACACTGTAGGGGTTCTACTTAAAAAATGTTGTTGTTTGTGTTGCCAAGAGATCGACTCTCACAAAAGGTTTGTCGCACATGTGCAACCACTTCATTTTATTGAGCTCTCCCTCGTTTGCCCTCTCTTTCTGCTGCTCTCTCATATTGCCCTCAAAGAGGAGGTCTGTGTAGCTTCTCAGTGCTGAAATACTTACATCTTCTGGAAGCTGGAAGTCTTCATGCTATTGCAATTTCAAGCACCCCTTCATTTTTCTCATCATCTGTACAGGGAATGTTTAGCCTACATTACATCCAGACTACTGAGACCCCTCGGAATCCTAGTAGCACACAAACCCACCAACACTCTCAAACAAAAACTAACAAACTTAAAAGACCCAGTACAACCCATGGACAAAACTAATGTTATCTACAAAATTCCATGCAAGAACTGCCACAAACACTACTTAGGACAAACAAGAAGAAAGTTAGCCACCAGGATACACGAACACCAGCTAGCCACAAAAAGACATGACCCTCTCTCCCTCGTAGCCCTACACACGGATGAAAAAACCCACCATTTCAACTGGGACAACACATCTATCCTGGGACAGGCTAAGCAAAGACATGCCATAGAATTCCTGGAGGCCTGGCACTCCAACCACAACGCCATAAACAAACACATAGATCTAGATGCCATCTATCAACCCCTCAAAAAGCAAGCAGGAAATGACATCACCACAAACCCCAGGAACCCCATCCAGGAGAAAGATATAAATAGAAAGCAGGAGACAACTGCTTCGCTTCACTTGGAGGTTGCCACTGATGATGTTACCTAGTCAGGTAATGAAACGTCTGGATATCAAACCTACAGCTCAGTGAGCAAACCTACACCCTAAATCCCTTTAAATTTCCTCGGCATCGTTTCTAGTGTAATCACATCCTTCCTATAATGTGGTCACAGAACTGCAGACAGCACTGCAGTAGCTTAACTAATGTCATATACAGCTCCATCATAATTTCCTTGTTCTTATATTCAATGCCTTGATTAAAACAGCCAAGTACTCCATATGCCTTGTTATCTACCTGTCCTGATTCTGTCAAGATTCTTTGGACATGCGTATCAAGAATCCTCTGACATTAAGATCCTCCATTTAATGTTTACTGACTGGCTTTATTCTTCTCCCCCAAATGCATCACCTCCCACTTTTCAGGATTAAATTCCACTTGCCACTGCTAAGCCCATCTGACCAGCCCATTTCTGTTGTCCTGCAGCCAAAGGCTTTCCTCCTGGTGATTTCCCTCACCACCAAATTTTATGTCATTTGAAAACGTAGAGTCATAGAGATGTGCAGCATAGAAACAGACTCTTTGGTCCAACCCGTCCATACCGATCAGATATATCAACCCAATCTAGTCCCACCTGCCAGCACACAGCCCATATCCCTCCAAACCCTTCCTGTTCATATATCCATCCAAATGCCTTTTAAATGTTGCAATTGTACCAGCCTCCACCACTTCGTCTGGCAGCACATTCCATGCACGTACCACCCTCTGTGTGAAAAAGTTGCCCCGTAGGTCTCTTTCATATCTTTCCCCTCTCACCCTAAACCTATGCCCTCTAGTTCTGGACTCCCTGACACCAGGGAAAAGACTTTGTCTATTTATCCTATCCATGCCCCTCATAATTTTGTAAACCTCTATAAGGTCACCCCTCAGCCTCCGACTCTCCAGTGAAAACAGCCCCAGCCTGTTCAACCCCTCCCTATAGCTCAAATCCTCCAACCCTGGCAACATCCTTGTAAATCTTTGCTGAACCCTTTCAAGTTTCACAACATCTTTCTGATAGGAAGGAGACCAGAATTGCATGCAATATTCCAACAGTGGCCTAACCAATGTCCTGTATAGCCACAACATGACCTTCCACTCCTGTACTCAATACTCTGACCAATAAAGGAAAGCATACCAAACGCCTTCTTCACTATCCTATCTACCTGCGACTCCACTTTCAAGGAGCTATGAAGCTGCACTCCAAGGTCTCTTTGTTCAGCAACACTCCCTAGAACTTTACCATTAAGTGTATAAGGCCTACTAAGATTTGCTTTCCTGAAATGCAGCACCTCACATTTATCTGAATTAAACTCCATTTGCCACTTCTCATCCCATTGGCCCATCTGGTCCAGATCCTGTTGTAATCTGAGGTAACCTTCTTTGCTGTCCACCACACCTCCAATTTTGGTGTCATCAGCAAACTTACTAACTATACCTCTTATACTCGCATCCAAATCATTTATGTAAATGACAAAAGGTAGAGAACCCAGCACCAATTCATGTGGCACTCCACTGGTCACAGGCCTCCAGTCTGAAAAACAACCCTCCACCACCACCCTCTATTGGTGGGCGGCACGGTGGCACAGTGGTTAGCACTGCTGCCTCACAGCACCTGAGACCCGGGTTCAATTCCCGCCTCAGGCGACTGACTGTGTGGAGTTTGCACGTTCTCCCCGTGTCTGCGTGGGTTTCCTCCGGGTGCTCCGGTTTCCTCCCACAGTCCAAAAGATGTGCAGGGTCAGGTGAATTGGCCATGCTAAATTGCCCGTAGTGTTAGGTAAGGGGTAAATGTAGGGGTATGGCTGGGTTTCGCTTCGGCGGGTCGGTGTGGACTTGTTGGGCCGAAGGGCCTGTTTCCACACTGTAAAGTAATCTAATCTAATTTTCTACCTTTCAGCCAGTTCTGTATCCAAATGGCTAGTTCTCCCTGTATTCCATGAGATCTAACCTTGTTAACCAGTCTTCCATGGGGAACCTTGTCAAACGCCTTACTGAAGTACATATAGATCACATCTACCGCTCTGCCCACATCAATCCTCTTTGTTACTTATTCAAAAAACTCAATCAAGTTTGTGAGACTTGATTTCCCACGCACAAAGCCATGTTGACTATCCCTAATAAGTCCTTGCCTTTCCAAATATATGTACATCCTGTGCCTCACAACTCTCTCCAACAACTTTCCCACTATCGATGTCAGGCTCACCGATCTATAGTTCCCTGGCTTGTCCTTACCATCTTTCTTAAAAAGTGGCACCACGTTAACCAACGAGGTAAAAACAATGACTGCAGATGCTGGAAACCAGATTCTGGATCAGTGGTGCTGGAAGAGCACAGCAATTCAGGCAGCATCCGAGGAGCTTCGAAATCGACGTTTCTGGCAAAAGCCCTTCATCAGGAATAAAGGCAGAGAGCCTGAAGCGTGGAGAGATAAGCTAGAGGAGGGCGGGGGTGGGGATAGAGTAGCATAGAGTACAATAGGTCAGTTGGGGAGGAGATGAAGGTGATAGGTCAGGGAGGAGAGGGTGGAGTGGATAGGTGAAAAAGGAGCTGGGCAGGTAGGACAAGTCCGGACAAGTCAAGGGGACAGTTTTGCTGGAGGTAAGAAACTAGGATGAGGTGGGGGAAGGGGAAATGAGGAAGCTGTTGAAATCCACATTGATGCCCTGGGGTTGAAGTGTTCCGAGGCGGAAGATGAGGCGTTCTTCCTCCAGGCGTCTGGTGGTGAGGGAGCGGCGGTGAAGGAGGCCCAGGACCTCCATATCCTCGGCAGAGTGGGAGGGGGAGTTGAAATGTTGAGCCACGGGGCGGTTTGGTTGATTGGTGCGGGTGTCTCGGAGATGTTCCCTAAAGCGCTCTGCTAGGAGGCGCCCAGTCTCCCCAATGTACAGGAGACCACATCGGGAGCAACGCATACAATAAATGATATTAGTGGATGTGCAGGTAAAACTTTGATGGATGTGGAAGGCTCCTTTAGGGCCTTGGATGGAGGTGAGGGAGGAGGTGTGGGCGCAGGTTTTACAGTTCCTGCGGTGGCAGGGGAAAGTGTCAGGATGGGAGAGTGGGTCATAGGGGGGGCGTGGACCTGACCAGGTAGTCACGGAGGGAACGGTCTTTGCGGAAGGTGGAGAGGGGTGGGGAGGGAAATATATCCCTGGTGGTGGGGTCTGTTTGGAGGTGGTGGAAATGTCGGCAGATGATTTGGTTTATGCGAAGGTTGGTAGGGTGGAAGGTGAGCACCAGGGGCGTTCTGTTCTTGTTACGGTTGGACGGGTGGGTTCTGAGGGCGGAGGTGCGGGATGTGGACGAGATGTGTTGGAGGGCATCTTTAACCACGTGGGAAGGGAAATTGCAGTCTCTAAAGAAGGAGGCCATCTGGTGTGTTCTACGGTGAAACTGCTCCTCCTGGGAGCAGATCCGGCTGAGGCGGAGGAATTGGGAATACGGGATGGCATTTTTGCAAGAGGTAGGGTGGGAAGAGGTGTAATCCAGGTAGCTGTGGGAGTCGGTAGGTTTGTAGAAAATGTCAGTGTCAAGTCGGTCGTCACTGATGGAGATGGAGAGGTCCAGGAAGGGGAGGGAGGTGTCAGAGATGGTCCAGGTAAATTTAAGGTCAGGGTGGAATGTGTTGGTGAAGTTGATGAATTGCTCAACCTCCTCGCGGTAGCACGAGGTGGCGCCAATGCAGTCATCAATGTAGCGGAGGAAGAGGTGGGGAGTAATTACGGAAGATCAACTGCTCTACGTAGCCAACAAAGAGACAGGCATAGCTGGGGCCCATACGTGTGCCCATGGCTACCCCTTTGGTCTGGAGGAAGTGGGAGGATTCAAAGGAGAAATTGTTAAGGGTGAGGACCAGTTCGGCCAAACGAATGAGAGTGTCGGTGGAGGGGTACTGTTGGGAACGTCTGGAGTGGAAAAAAACGGAGGGCTTGGAGGCCCTGGTCATGGAGCATGGAGGTGTAGAGGGATTGGATATCCATGGTGAAGATGAGGCGTTGGGGGCTGGGGAAACGGAGGTCTTGGAGGAGGTGGAGGGCGTGGGTGGTGTCTCGAACGTATGTGGGGAGTTCCTGGACTAGGGGGGATAGGACAGTGTTGAGGTAGGTAGAAATGAGTTCAGTGGGACAGGAGCATGCTGAGACAATGGGTCGGCCAGGGTGGTCAGGCTTGTGGATCTTGGGAAGGAGGTAGAACCGGGCAGTGCGGGGTTCCCGGACTATGAGGTGGGTGGGAGATCTCCTGAGGTGATGAGGTTCTGTATGGTCTGGGAGATGATGGTTTGGTGATGGGGGGTGGGGTCATGGTCAAGAGGGCGGTAGGAAGAGGTGTCCTCGAGTTGGCGTTGGGCTTCAGCGATGTAGAGGTCAGTGCGCCAGACTACCACTGCGCCCCCTTTGTCCGCTGGCTTGATGGTGAGGTCAGGATTGGAGCAGAGGGATTGGAGGGCTGCGCGTTGTGAGGGTGAGAGGTTGGAGTGGGGGAGGGGGGGTCGACAGGTTGAGGCGGTTAATGTCCCAGTGGCAGTTGGAAATGAAGAGGTCAAGGGCAGGTAATAGGCCAGCACGGGGTGTCCAGGTGGATGCAGTGTGTTGGAGGTGGGCGAAGGGATCCTCGGAAGATGGGCGGGAATCCTGATTGTGAAAGTAAGCTCGGAGGCGGAGGTGACGGAAGAATTGTTCGATGTCACAGCGTGTATTAAATTCATTGATGCGTGGACGGAGGGGGACGAAGGTGAGTCCTTTGCTGAGGACTGATCGATCGTCCTCAGTGAGGGGAGGTCTGGTGGGATGGTGAAAACTCGGCAGGGCTGGGAGCTGGGAGCTGGTGTGGGTGTAGAGCTGGGAGTGGGGTCGGAGCCAGTACCTGGAGTGGGTGTGATGGTGGGGGGAATGAGGGTAGAGTCATGAGCAGGGGTAGTGTTCCCCTCGGGGTTCTGGGGGGGTGGGGATAGTGACAGTGGGGTCTGTGGGGGGCGTGTCAGCAGAATGCAGGTGAGTGGCGCTGGTGGGGGCGGAAGTGGTGGCAGACACGGCAGTAGGGGTGGCGGAAGTCACTGAGCGTGTGGCATCGGCGATGATGTGAGGGCCGGAAGTGGCTGTGGGAGTGGCTATGATGGGGGAAGAAGTGACATCATCAATCAGCGTGGGGGTGGTAGCTGCATCAGCCGCATGGCTAATGGTGTTTCCGAGGCCAGGGGAATCTTCTGGAATGTTCGAGGAGCGCTGGTTATGGAGGTGGGTAGATAAAAGTTTGTTGTACTTACAGTTTTTGATGTTTGAGATGGAATTGAAATACTGTTTGTTGAGAGTATGGATTCTCCTGAGGGTGTAGTACAGAGTGGGTCCTTTGCAATTCTGAGAGAGTGTGGCCCTCAGCTGAGGCAGGGCTGACTGTAGAGAGGTTAGGTGCTGGCACGTTAACCAACCACCAGTCTTCTGGCACCTCACCTATGACTATCGATGATCCAAATATCTCAGCAAGAGGCCCAGCAATCACTTCTCTAGCTTCCCACAGAGTACTCAGATACACCTGATCAGGACCTGGGGATTTATCCACCCTTATGCGTTTCAAGACACCCAGCACTTCCTCCTCTGTAATTTGGACATTTTGCAAGGTGTCACCAACTATTTCCCTACAGTCTATATCTTCCATATCCTTTTCCACAGTAGATACTGATGCAAAATACTCATTTAGTATTGCTCTCATTTTCTGTGGCTCCACACAAAGGTCGCCTTATTGATCTTTGAGGGGCCCTATTCTCTCCCTAGTTATCCTTTTGTCCTTAATGTATTTGTAAAAACCCTTTGGATTCTCCTTAATTCTATTTGCCAAAATTATCTCATGCCCCCTTTTTGCCCTCCTGATTTCCCCCTTAAGTATACTCCTACTGCCTTTATACTCTTCTAAGGATTCACTTGATCTTTCCTGTCTATACCTTACATCTGCTTCCTTCTTTTTCTTAACCAAACCCTCAATTCCTTTAGTCATCCAGCATTCCCTATACCTACCAGCTTTTCCTTTCACCCTGACAGGAATGTACATTTTCTAGATTCTCGTTATTTCATTTCTGAAGGCTTCCCATTTTCCAGCCGTCCCTTTACCTGTGAATATCTGCCCCCATTCAGCTTTGGAAAGTTCTTTGTTTAGATCAGAGTGGTGCTGGAAACGCACAGCAGGTCAGGCAGCATCTGAGGAGCAGGAAAATCAACGTTTCAGGCAAAAGACCTTCATCAGGAAAAGATGAAGGGCTTTTGCATGAAACGTTGATTTTCCTGCTCCTTGGATGCTGTCTGACCTGCTGTGCTTTTCCAGCACCACTCTGATCTAAACTCTGGTTTCCAGCAGCTGCAGTCCTCACTTTTGCCTCTTTGGAAATTTCTTATTAATACTGTCAAAATTGGCCTTTCTTCAATTTAGAATTTCAATTTTTAGATCTGGTCTATCCTTTTCCATCACTATTTTACTCATCATATCTCCCACATTCATGGCTAGAATAAGGAGTTCATGTCTAGAAATAAAAGAAGTTACTTTCAAATCAACTGGTGATTGCTGGTTTTGGTGTCGGGAGTGGAGTGTCAATAGAGCAACTTGTAATGGAGCAATGAGTGATCGACAACAGCATCAGGATGCCCTTGTTAATTTGGGTTGGGGTTAAACTTGTAGTTGTGGTCAGAGTCAGACATATAGTAATGGCGAACACTAACAGTTCATGATCAAAACCTCCTCAAAATTCCTGACCGTTAGATCCTTTATGTTTTTCAGAAAGAACTGAAAAGATGAACTGAAAGATAACTGATTAGAACATAGAACATAGAAGAATACAGCGCAGTACAGGCCCTTTGGCCTTCGATGTTGCGCCGATCCAAGCCCACCTAACGTACACTAGCCCACTATCCTCCATATGCCTATCCAATGCCCGTTTAAATGCCCATAAAGAGGGAGAGTCCACCACTGCTACTGGCAGGGCATTCCATGAACTCACAACTCGCTGAGTAAAGAATCTACCCCGAACATCTATCCTATACCTACCGCCCCTTAATTTAAAGCTATGCCCCCTCGTAATAGCTGACTCCATACGTGGAAAGACTCCATACATGGAAAATTATGATGACAATAGGTGATATACATAGGATGCATTGGTGCATTCATTGTCTATTTAAACCAACCTATTTGGTCATGCTAGACAAACCTCGATAGCAGATGACAATTGAACCTGGACCTTTTGGTTAAATGTACTGATGTTCCCATTGCAGCACTCGGCCCCTCTGGTATTTCTCCCCACCCCCACCTCCACCCCCCTCTCATTTATCTCTCCACTCTGCAGGCACCCTGCCTTTATTCCTAATGAAGGGCTTTTGCCCGAAATGTCGATTTTCCTGCTCCTCGGATGCTGCCTGACCTGCTGCGCTTTTCCAGCACCACTCTAATCTAGACTCTGGTTTCCAATATCTGCAGTTTTTACCCTTGCTGGTATGTTTACTTGGTCACTACTTTATTAGGAGAATTTACCTACTTAAAATAATTAGGTTAATACCAGTATTAAGTTGCAGGTCTTGCTGTGTGAGTGAGTCTTCAAGGGAGAATGGATGTCTCTGAAGGGTATTCTTCCGGGATAGTGATCATGACATCCAATTCCCTTTAAAAAGCTCACTAATATTAAGTTTCGCCACAAAAAATTTCATATTCCAGCAGGGAGTGATTTAAGAAAAAGGAAATATCAAGGTCACAGACCAGCAAGAAACAAAAACTCTGCAAAATTGTTTGAAGGCCAGTTAAACATTTCCATTGGTGGCATCTCCATCTAAAATTTGCAAAGCATGTTTAGCATTCATGTTGCATGACCCCAACATCCATTTAGTCTTGCTTATTTGCTAAGTAAAAAAACAGAAGCAACAAATTTAGAATATTTGGTTGGCATGTATGAGTTGGACCGGAGGGTCTGTTTCCATGCTGTACAACTCTATGACGATAACAATGGTAGTAACGAATTGAATGAGATTGCTTCAACTTCAATCCTCATATCTGCTTTTCTGCTGATAGAAGACAATTGTGAAAATATACATTGGGAAAACTCAAATCGGGTAAGTGCATTCTTGAAAACAACAGACTTGTACACTTTGGGAGAGAAATCTGAACCTCAATAGGATCAGTAATTTCATGAGAAATTTTCTTTCTTGCTGCAGTGGAAAGTATCTACGCAGTCTAGGAATCACCTTTGAAATTCAAGACTGCAGCTTAATTATGGCTGGAACTTACACCAGAGACTTTCAAAGTATAGAAACTGCTGCAGTTGCCATGCTGGGAAATATTTGCAATACTCTTTATCCTGAATGGATTTTTTTTTCAGCTGAATGGTGACGGAAATACACAGCAAATGGAAAAGGTTCAAACAGGACAGCTGTGTTCACACCATTTTCAGTCAGTTTGCAAACGCTTCAGTCAATATTTAAAAACAGCTAGAACTGGATGCCACAAGTTTTTAATAATGCATTATAACATTTGTTCCTGCAAAGTACGGGGAGAAAGAAGTGCCAAACAACTTTGTAATTAAGTGCTGATCATCTGCATACAGAGCACATTCCAGCGCTTATTCCTCTACTCCATAATATCACACAGCCAGACTTGCCTCCCCAAGGGGCACAATAATCCCACTTAAATTAGTTTCATGCGCGACTCATTTAAAATTTGCTTTCTATTTTGGAGGAGCGAAGTTGAATTAGTGTGCATTATTTTCTAACAGATGAGTAATGAGATGGATAAGCCTCTTCAAAAATATGGGTCTAGAAAGTTATCCCATATTAAGCTCACATCTGTGGCTCCTCGAATGTTGAGTCCTAATTTGCAGTATGAGGAACGGTTGATAAGAGGCCAAGTGCTTTTGCAATAGGAAACTGGAGAAATTGAACAGCCGCATTGGGCCTCGTAGATGCTTTATGGCTGAGGAAAGAAAAAAAGGGCTGACATTTATATATTGTTTTCCATGACCTCAAGTACAGCATAACGTTTTTCACATCCAATTAAATACTTCTCATCTTCAGTATCCATTGTAATAAATAAACACAGCAGACAATTTATATATAACAGAGTCCTGCAGATAGAAATTGGGATAAATGCTTGCATTATATGTTTTGCTGTGTTGCCTAACAGCCTTTGGGAGATTGAAGGGGAGATATGGTTGTTGCTTGGTTGCAAAACCTCTGGATTGATCAGATATTTTTCAGAATGAGTGATTGACCTTCTGAGCACTGCAGTTGTTGATTTGGGATTAAAGGACACTGTGCACAGTTTGTACATGCATACCAGTTGGCTGACTTTGCTTTCAGCTAACCAGCATTCCTTGCATTCTTTGGAACCTAGTGCAATGTCCTCATTGTTGGTGATTTTTGCAGTGGCTGTAGCTCATAACTTTGAGAGACCAGGCATTTTACAGTCAGAATGAAGTGGAAATGAATGGTCATTTTGGCTGCCAACCTCACAGCTTTGCACCACATGGAGAGAACTTAAAATTTCGATTAGCTCGTGCCATTTATCATGTGGTTTCATGCCCACATCCAAGAGCTTGCAATCAGGATAGACTGGTCAAGATAAAAGCTAGGTTAAGAACTATTTTGAGGCTTGGGCTTCTTGTTAGCATAGCTTATTACATACCAATACTAATGCGATGGTGCTGTCCATTTAAGAGGTTGTTTTGTCCATTTTGTGCAGAGACGTTGTAAGGCAGAGATGGCAAGTTCTCTCTAAGAAAGTAAACTTTCTTATCCATCTCATTACTCATCTGTTAGAAAATAATGCACACTAATTCAACTTCGCTCCTCCAAAATAGAAAGCAAATTTTAAATGATTCGTGCATGAAACTAATTTAAGTGTGAGGCCTTGGTATTTTTCTTTAAAGTTAGAGCAATGGCAGCAGCCTGGGTAGGGCCAACTCTCACAGACCAGGCTTCCTAGTTTATTTTAGCTTTTAGGTTTAGTTTTAAGCAGAAGCCTTTGATGTCTTAAAAGAGTTGGTGCATCAGTGAATGTCTCCTAATAGTTACTTTCTCTGAAATTTGTCTTGATGTTCCTTTCCTCCTGAATTGGAGAAGTGCATGTGAGATTCTGTGTCTGAATTTGCCTTTTTGCCAAAGAGGTGTGTTATGGGATTTTACTGTATTGGAACAGTTAGTTAGTATTAGGCACTTTTTCTATTATTCGGTTAAGATTTCCCAATAGTTAAGTTATTCTAAATTTCCCTTGCTTTTGGTTGTATTTTAATGATAGTTTTTAAATACATTGTATTGCTTAACATTGAGTAGCTTGACCAGTCACAGCCTATCTGGAACATGGTGCTTCACATTTACCTTTAAAATAAGATCAAGTTAACATCTGGGCTACTTCCTTCAAATATATTGAGGGTGTCTGGTCTGGTCCATAACACTAAATATTACAATAGATGGTATTTAGAGATAAACTAGTCTCTAATCTTACTGTTCCACTATTTGAAAGACTACCCCATAAACTGTACCACCTAATGGTCATTGGTCTACTCCACCTGCTCCTCTGCACATGTTTTTAATATCCACATTGATTGGCTTCAGGTTTCCGCTAGCTTTCCATGTGTTTCTCTTTGTAACTCAGTTCACACTGTACTATTTAAACCCAGGGAAGAGCAGCTCAGTGACATCATTGCAAAGTTACTTCAGGGCCTTAAAGCCATTTCACAACATGTGGCTTTCTCACAGCCATAGAAACTTTTCAGTTGCTTGATATTTTCAGTATGTTTCAGGTCTGACTGATGAAATGTTAAACAACAAAGAAGATTTCAAGTACAAAGTTTGGTTCTAAAGGAATTGGCAAAGATAATCAAAATATTGACCAGAATGATAAAAAAACACAACCTAGCTCGTTTAAAAAAACAGCATTAATCTAAAGACACTTCCTGCATTCTCAGGTTTGTTTTGTGTCTCAAAATTAATGGCAACAATTTTATTAATACTATGTACCAGTAATGATAATAAAATATTTCCCTGCAATCTTGAACATATATTAGACTTGAAGACACTAAATAAAGAAACTGAAACTGAAGAGTCATTTGATCTGAAATGTTAACTCTACCTTCTCTCCACAGATACTGCCAGACCTGCTAAGTTTCTCCAGAAATTTCTGTTTATGTTAAACTTGGAGACAACTTCTTCATTTTATTTGATAGCAAGACAGCAATTGAACTTGAGGAGGGCTAAATTTTCTTTTATTAATTATTCATGGGATGAGGGCCAGTATTTATTGCCGTCCCCAATTGCCTAGAGGGCAGTTAAGCATCCACCACATTGCAGTGGCTCAGGGATCACACATAGGCCAGACCAGATAAGGATGGTAGCTTCCCTTCCTTCATAACATTAGAGAACCAGATGGGTTTTTCCAACAATGGTTTCATGGTCACCATTAGACTCTTAATTCCAGATTTTTATTAAATTCAAATTCTAGTGTAGGCCATGGTGGGACTTGAACTCAGATCCCCATAACATGACCTGGGTCTCTGGATTAACAGTCCAGTGATAATATCACAATGCCATCACCTCCCTTCTATTCTGTGTTGTTGGACTTTGAGGCTGGGGTGCTGAAATATAGTGGAGATGATATTAGCGGAGAGATGGACAACCATTTAAGACATTCAAGGCCGCACTTACATTTAATTTAATTCAATTTTAATTTTACAGCCCCTGTTAAAATTTTGCTACCACCAGATTGAATCCGGAACTCCCTGCCCCCCATCCTGGAGGCATGCGGTGATCAACTGAGCTGCAGGCCGCACACCTCAAAGAGGTGGTCACTAGCAGGCGTGGCTGTTCCTGCGGTCCAAATTATTCACATGGTGGGCTATCTCCTCCAGCAGCAAGAAATAGCTTCAATCTTTATAATGTTTCTTTTAGATTCAGGCCTCTGTGGGAACCTGAATGTTGAGACCACCCTCAACGACCTTCACCTACCTTCAGTAGTGCCCGTTGGGCCTGCCAGAACTCCCTATTCTCTAATTGAGCTTGTAGATACTAATCTGCAATTTGCTCAGTGAGCCAAAATGAAATTAAATGAAACTAAATGAAATGAGGGAGAAAAAAGGCAAATGAAGCCTGGCGATGGCTTCATGATGAGAAAGGTCAGTGGTTTTAGAGTGTTTCTGTGTTTTGTTGAAGAAGAGGGATAAGGGTCCAAAATGCTGGCAAATGGGACGAGATTAAATTTAGGATACATGGTTGGCATGGAAGAGTTGGACCGAAAAGTCTGTTTCCATGCTGTGTAGCTCTATGACTGTAAATGTGTCTGTGTTTATATTGAGTGTGGTAACTCAGCAGTAATGAACTGAATTGTCAGAGTACATCTGCAAAAACAGAAATTTTGCTGAAATCAGAAACGGTGACTCAAATCTCATAATGTGGACATTTTATCGGTAAACAGCTTGTGAAGGCCAGGGAATTGTTCTGTGCAAATATAATGCAGTTGATTGGATGATATAGAGATGGCAACAGCATGAACAAGCTAAAACTGAGGTCAAAGTTTGAGTCAACGAGGTTATCCTCTTTTCAGGGAGAGAAACTCTTAATGAGAAATTAATTGAACTAACTGTGGAAAACATGCGACATTTGTGATGTTTGCCAGTGATTAAACTGATTATTGGATGGAGACTGGGACAATGTAAAAGTTTGAATGCCAACTTCTTTGAATGGAGAAATGGGGTGTAGAAAGCTTGTCTCAAAATATAGTTAAGATTACAGTGGTGCTAGAAAAGCACAGCAGGTCAGGCAGCATTCAAGGAGCGGGAAAATTGACATTTTGGTAAAAGCTCAGGGTTTTTGCTCTTCAGTTGCTGCCTGACCTGTGATGCTTTTCCAGCACCACTCTAATCTTGACTCTGATCTCCAGCATCTGCAGTATTCACTTTTGCCTCAAAATATAGTTAGCTAACTCAGGAAAGGTAGCCATCTGATCTGTGGCTGAAGGTTGGAACAGGACAGGCTGATCATATTCAAAGTTTGGGAGAAGATTTGTAGCTCGGGTGCTCATTGTTGTGGTTCTGTTCGCTGAGCTGGGAATTTGTGTTGCAGACATTTCGTCCCCTGTCTAGGTGACATTCTCAGTGCTTGGGAGCCTCCTGTGAAGTGCTTCTGTGATGTTTCCTCCGGCATTTGTAGTGGTTTGAATCTGCTGCTTCCGGTTGTCAGTTCCAGCTGTCTGTTGCAGTGGTCGATATAATGGGTCCAGGACCCAATATACCGACCACTGCAACAGACAGCTGGAACTGACAACCGGAAGCGGCAGATTCAAACCACTACAAATGCCGGAGGAAAGATCACAGAAGTGCTTCACAGGAGGCTCCCAAACACTGAGGATGTCACCTAGACAGGGGACAAAATGTCTGCAACACAAATTCCCAGCTCGGCGAACAGAATCACAACAGGCTGATATGTTTTGGTCTGATCCTCAGAGAAATCCACATCAATTGGTTCATTTGTGATTGTAAGCATTGTAAGGATAGGAGTTTTGTAGCATTTTGTGCCATAGAGTCATAGAAGATGTACAGCACAGAAACAGACCCTTCGGTCCAACTTGTCCATGCCGACCAGATATCCTAAACTAATCTATTCCCATTTGCCAGCACTTGGCCCATATCCCTCTAAACCCTTCCTTTTCATATACCCATCCAGATGCCTTTTAAATGTAATTGTACTAAGTCCACCACTTCCTTTGGCAGCTTATTCCACACATGCTCACCCACTATGTAAAAAAGTTGCCCCTTAGGTCCCTTTTAATATAATTTAGAAGAAACAGGCCCTTTGGCCCAACAGGTCCACACCAACCCTTCAAAGAATAACCCATGCAGACTTATGGGGCGGCATGATGGCTCAGTGGTTAGCACTGCTTTCTTACAGCGCCAGGGATCTGGGTTCGATTCCAAACTTGGGCAATTGTCTGTGTGGAGTTTGTACATTCTCCCTGGGTTTGCTCCCACAATCCAAAGATGTTCAAGTTAGGTGAATTGACCAAGCTAAATTACCCATAGTGTTCAGGGATGTGTACATTAGTCAGAGATAAATATAGTGTAGGGAATGGGTCTGGCTGGGCTACCTCTTCGGAGGGTCAGTGTGGACTTGTTGGGCCGAAAGGTCTGTTTCCACACTGTAGGGATTCCAAATTCTAAATTAAATATTTTCCTCTCACCCTAAAACTATGCATTCTAGTTCTGGACTTCCTCACCCCAGGGAAAATAACTTATCTATTTACCCTATCCATGCTCCTCATGATTTTATAAATCTCAAAAGGTCATCCCTCAGCTCTGACGCTCCAGGGAAAACAGCCCCAGCCTACTCAGCCTCTTCCTACAGCTCAAATCCTCCAACCCTGGAAATATCCTTGTAAATCTTTTCTGAACCCTTTCAAGTTTCACAAAATCCTTCTGACAGATGGGAGACCAGAATTGCACACAATATTCCAAAATGGCTGAACCAATGTCCTGTACAGCTGCAACATGACCACCCACCTCCTATACTTAGTGCTCTGGCCATAAAGGAAAGCATAGCAAATGCCTTCTTCAATACTTTATCCACCTGTGACTGCTGAACTTTGCTTTATTAAAGAACATTGGGTATAGCCCCTTGTTCGAACTCATATACTGGGTAAACCTGATGGACTAGAGAAAGTGAGAACTAGTATCTCCAGGCCTGCACCAAAGGAGCCTGCCCAACATCCTTATTAGAATGCTAAGACCACAGAAAGCTGATTAGGTGGCAATTGCCAGGAAGAAATCTAGGCTAGTCTCACTGCTGACAAGTGTAGGTTGAGAACCATCACTTTGGGGATTCTGAAACCAGGGTCAAAATCCATTGTTAAATTTGAATTTTGGGTAAAATCTTCATTCAACCTTCCAAATGCAGATAGATGTAAGAAGACAAAGCTACCACTGGTACTTGAATGAGCAGATGTATGTTGCTGCAAGACAAGATCTTTGTTAAGGGTGACCTAAATTTATTTCCGTTCTATATGTATCATCTATTTTGCAATCAAAGTCAGAAGGCAAGACAGAAATTTCCTTTCACATCTCTAACCGACTGGTGCCTGTTTACTTTTCCTTATGAACTTTAAATGGAGACCCGCCCTCATGGGGTTCGGACTCCAACCATTCACTGTATCTGAAACAGGACACACAGAATGAACTAACCACTCATTGCATTTTCGATGAGCTTTCCAAGCATCACATAACACTGGCAGCTGAATAAACCGGCTGCTGAAACATCCGGTATTGCTGGAATGCTTCCATCATTAAGTTTCATCTCGCTCTTTGGGAACATTGTGTCTGGAGACTGTCTCAGTGTAGGGCTTCAGCTGGTGGGTTCAAAGTGCCAATGTTAATCACTTCCAGGTCAATACAGAAAGTATGGTTACAATTTCTGTCAATGAGTGGAGTTGCTAAGGGCAATCATGGATTGTTCTATGGATTCAATCTATCGTTCTCTGAGCTGGAAGTTTTTCTACTTTCTATTTTCTGTGGTGCCATTTTACAATTAGTTGAGACTTCTTCAGAAAAGAAATTGAAGTTTTGGTATAAGAATGGGCATAAGATGTTTTGCTGGGGTGTAATGCCAGCAGAAGTCAATTGGAACGGGAGCTTCACCCTTTGCTTTGTTCTTGACTTAACATCGACTCTGGGCCACGGGTGCCTGAACTGTCTGCCTTGAATCACCAGGCCTGCAGCATCCTTCCTTTTCATTTATTTATGTTTAACATCAAAATATACCTTGCTTTCTTTTAATGATTTTGATGGAGGAAGGATGTATCGGGGCGGGGGGCAAAGGTGGTTTGGGCCCTTCCTCGTGGCCATTATGGCCATGTCCTGGTGGGTCCTGTAGAGTGGTGGTCTGCTTTGGTGGCATCGGTGGTGTGGAGGGTCTGGTCCGGGATTCCAATGGCACAGTTCGACAGGTCTTCGGCCATGAGGTTGGCTCAGCCAGAGATTCCAATGGCTCGGCATGGTGGTCTGCTTCTGCGGTGGCTTCTTTGCCAAGTTGGGTCCTTGTGGCAGCTTCTTCAGGGGGCATACTGGTCTGTCCTGGGACTCCAATGGCCTGTGACTTGGTGGCTTTGATACAGGCTTTCTGCAGCACTGGAGAATGTAGTTTCTGTCTTCTAGAGTCAGAAGATATACAGCATAGAAACAGACCCTTTGGTCCAACTTGTCCATGTCGACCAGGTATCCTAAATTAATCTAGTTCCATTTGCCAGCATTTGGCCCATATCCCTCTAAACCCTTCCTAACCATACACCCATCCAGATGCCTTTTAAATGTTGTAATTGTACTAGCCTCTACCACTTCCTCTGGCAGCTTGTTCTATACATGCACTATCCTCTGCACGAAAATATTGTAACCTAGGTCCCACTTAAATCTTCCTCATTTATCTCTCCACCCTTCAGGCACTTGGCCTGTATTCCTGATGAAGGGCTTTTGCCCAAAACGTCAATTTTCCTGCTCCTCGGATGCTGCCTGAACTGCTGTGCTTTTCCAGCACCACTCTAATCTAGACTCTGGTTTCCAGCATCTGCAGTCATTGTTTTTACCTACCTTAAATCTTCCTCCCTCATCTTGAAATTATTTCCTCTAGTTTTGGACTCCCCTACCCTGGGAAAAATATCTTGGCTATTCACTTTTTCCATGACCCTCATGATTTTATAAGGTCACCTCTCAGGCTCTAAAGCTCCAGGGAAAAAAGCTCCAGCTTATTCAGCCCCTCCCTACAGCTCAAACCTTCCAACCCAACAATATCCTCATAAATCTTTTCTGAACCCTTTCAAGTTTAACATCATTTCTCCAGAACTGTGCACAATATGCCAAAAGTGGCCTAACAAATGTCCTGTACAGCAACAACATAACATCTCAACTCCATTACTCAATGCACTGTCCAATTAAGGCAAGAATACCAAACACCTTCTTCACTATGCTGTCTACCTGTGACTCCACCTTCAAGGAACTATGAACCTGCACCCCAAGGTGGTTAGCAACACTTCCAAGGATGCTACCATTTAGTGTATAAGGCCTGCCCTGATTTGCCTTTCCAAAATGCAGTACCTCATGGTTATCTAAATTAAACTCCATCTGCCACTCCGCAGCCCGTCTGAATGTTTGATTAAGGTCAGATTCAAACCTAGTTCCCCAGCACTGTGAGGCATCCATGCTAACCACTGATGACCTAAAAACCAAAGTTAATGGAAAATACATTAGATGAACATACAATTTTCAAACCATTATATTTCAGTCAGATAAAGATGGTTGAAAGACTTTAAAAGATCCTTTCCTTTTGCAGAAAATTTAGCTGGTGCAAAAGTGGAAAAATTACTTACAGAATAGGTCCTGAAATGTTTCCTGTCCCAGCCTGTTGCAGTTACACTGATATAATTTTGTGTGCTCAGGCTAAATTATCTAATGTTTTCCTGGTAGTGAGGAGATACATGGATAGACTCTTAAGTTCTCTCATGTCTTGAACATTTTTCCATCCGATTATCATCCAGTCCATCCCAGTATCGTAACTGAAACAAAGGACTGTGGATGTTGGAAACCTGAAACTAAAACTGAGCCTCAGCCCTCTCTGGCAGTATCTGTACAGACAAAGCAATGTTAACATTTCGGCTTCAGAACTGAGATCTGAAGAAGGGTCATTGGACCTGAAATGTTAACTTTGCTTATTCTCCACAGATGCTGCCAGACCTGATGATTTTCCCCATCCTGGTATCATGTCTGCCACACTCTCAATCTATTCACCACTAGACTTTGTTTCTCTCATCTCAGCCTCTGCTAATTCTCCCGAGCCAACTTTCTACCAATTCTTCACAGTGTATTCACAGTGCATTGCAGCATCTCATCAATTCTGAAGGCATTGAGTTGTCATGCTGTTGTTTTGTGGGAAATAGCTTGCAGGAAAATATGTCACATTCTATTCTTCATCTTAATTTTTCAATTAAAATTGTATTATGGAAATAAATTCAAATACCATACTGTGACTGGAGAAATAAGTATTTAATTCATAATTTGAGATACTGTGCAAAATAATAATCAAATGACATTTATGAATTTCTGTGTAAGCAAGGACTAAAAGTGACATCAATTGGTAATGATGTTCAGATATAAAATAGAGTATTCAAATGTTGGTATTCAGAACTTGACAAGAGGACAATTATAATTATGATACAAATGTTATATTAAAAATTTGATCATTTATAATGATATGTGCTTTGTGGTTAAATCAATGGACATTAATCAGTTCATAAATACAAAAATTTTCCTCTTAATATTGCGAAAGTCAAATTATATGAATATTAAGGAAATACATTGTAAAATAATTAAAATGAATATTTTAAGGAGCACATCTACCTCATGCATAGAAATATGTAGAGCACATTTTACATGAACAGCTTTGCTTTTGGGCCTTAGAGATTCAGGAGTGTATTCCAAAGGAGAGCCAAACTTCAGCTGCTACAGGCTTCCCCCTCACCCTACTCATTTCCCAAGCAGATAACAACACCTCTGGTAACAACATATGTAGGTCATTCAGCTCCTTGAGACTGTTCAGTTAGAACATAGCTGAGCTATGCCTGAATTCCACTTGCTTGCATTGTCTCCATCAGCAAGCATCTCCTTACAAGCAACTATCAATCCCAGTTTTGAAGTTAACTTTTTGGAGAAGGTGATTCCATATTTCCACCACCCTGTGTAGGATAAACAATTCCTAACTTCATCCGAGCTCAAGTATTCACTATTTTAAAAGATGTGCTATAATACACCCCTGAGGCAGCTGAGACTGCAACAGATTAATATTTTGAACACATAGTGATACTACTATGGCACCACAAGACCCCAGAAGTTTTAGTTATAAAGTTATATCCTTTGATTCCTACTAGAGCAAATACCTTAGTTGTCTTAAATAACCCCTTAACCTCAATGATGTCATGTGGCATCCATGAACCATCATTTTGGTCAACCAACTGCTGCTTTACATTCCCGTGGTGCAGATACTAGTTTGCAGAGTGCAATGAAATCTGAATTTCTTTTTCCCCTCTGGGACAAGTGGGACTTGAACCTGGACCTTCTGGCTCAGAGGTTCAATCACTGTGTTATGACAGAAGACCTCTTGAAATCTTACATTTAGGATGGCGAGAGAAAATTAGGCAGCTTTAACAATCACATAATCCTAGTTTCCCAATTGTCTGAAAACTGTTCCCAACTAAACCCTTTACCCATCCACAATGCTCTCACACCCATTTTTGAAGGCACCATGTCATTGTCTTAACTTTTATCATTGTCCTCCTACATTTTTTCACCTATTAATGTTTATGTTCAAGATTCTTGCCTGCAATTTTTTAATTCATTTGTAAAGTCACATTTTTTGATAATGGACTACATTTTCAGAAAATATCACACATAATATAATGAATGGCAAAGCTTGCCAAATTTCTTAATTGTTACATATTTGCCTATCTTTTTTTCTCAGTATTGGTGAATTATCTTAAGCCCATAATTATATGAACTTGACATCAATCATTCAATCTGTGTAGTTTTAAGTCCCAGGAAATAGCAATTAGTGACACAACAAGACTCTTGAAAGTGACTTTGAATAATGAGCAGAAGGAAGGGGCTTGCTCATTAACAACTTCAATTCATCAAGACTGAAGTTCAGTGAAGACCTGCAATTAAATAATGATGTTTGGCTCCATGAGCTTTATATGGTCCTTTAATGTATGACAATATTACCACTAGGTTAAACTGGTATTGTCAAGTGTAGAAAGAGCAGGCGAACATTGGTAGCTATGTGTCATTTGGATTACAGATATGCATTGCACAGACAAGTGTAAGTCATGACACTTTGAAATAGCTGTAGAAATATATAAACATTTTATTTAATAGATGAGATACAAACCATTATTCAAAACAGTGATTCTAATGATGTTGTCCTAAAATGAAACACAGGCAGCTTTTAAGATAAGAGTCTTGAGATTGGATTATTGCTTGTAGCTTATTGCTAGACATTTGTTGTTTTTCATCATATATAATCCTTAGTTCTGTCTTTTTACACTTTGTTGTACAACATGATGGAGTTGGCAGTATTTAAAACAATGGTGTGACAGGAGCACAAACATACTTTCATCTCTTATACAATTCACATTTTATCTGAGAGCAGATTACTAGCTACAGCATCATATCGATTATTTTACTTTGGACACATTTGAATTTCTCCAGAAAGGAGATTATTTTCAAAGATAGTCTGAAGTGAAGACAGAAGGTTTAGATTTTATTTGTCAAAGGTTGTGGGTGCCACAATCTTGACCAGCATTTATTGCCCATCCTTAATTGCCCTGGAGAAGTTAGTGGTCAGGGGCCTCCTTGAATCTCTTCTATTCTTGGTATGTGAGTACAACTGCAATGCTGTTAGAGAGGAGATGCAGGATTTTGAACCAATAACAGTGAAGGAACAGTGGTATAGTATCAAGTCTTGATTGATGTGTAACTTGCGAGGGAAATTCTAAGTGGCGGTATATAAAGATCATGGTTTAGAAGGTGCTGTTGAAGGAATTTTCATTAGTTACTGTTGTACACCTTGTAAATGGTACACACTGCTGCTATTGTGTGTTGTTGGTGAAGGTGATT
Organism: Chiloscyllium plagiosum; assembly: GCF_037043375.1. Lineage (NCBI taxonomy): Eukaryota > Metazoa > Chordata > Chondrichthyes > Orectolobiformes > Hemiscylliidae > Chiloscyllium > Chiloscyllium plagiosum. The sequence goes on along the minus strand of NW_028270145.1, from coordinate 94,525,410 downwards.
GACAGAATGACAATCAAATAGACTGTTTTGTCCTGGATGATATTAGGCATCATGAGTGTTGTTGAGTCATATAGAATGCAGTGTGACATAATCATGAGTGATTATGTCCTCTCATTCAGGCCAAAGACTTCTAAAGAAAACAAATACTGATGGAAGTAATATCTTAAGAGCTTTTGTTTTCCACAATAAATTACTTTGGACTCTTGTTCATTCATGTGGTATGGGTATTAATGGCAAGGCCAGCATAAGCTGTCCATTCATAATTTCTCTTGAAATAGACAGCCTGTTAGGCAATTTCAGAGGCGAGTTAAGAGTCAATCACATTGACTGTGGGATTTGAGTCACATGTTGGCCAGACCAGCTAAGGATGGCATATTTCCTCCCTTAAAGGGTTTTACCAGATGAGGTGCATTTTTATGACAACTGATGAGAGTTTCATGGTCACCACTACTGAAACTAGCTTTTGATTCCAGATTTATTTATTTTATTCAACTTGCTCAGAGATACCTGTGGAGAAGTCAGGTCCTGAACTTGAGCCTCCTGGCTCAGAAGTAGGGACACTACCATTGTATCACAGGATCCCACTTTATTCCAGATTTAATCAATTGAATTTACATTGCACCAGCTGCTCATGTGGGACTTGAATTGATATCCCCAGATCATAACATGGGCCTCTGGATTACCAGTCCAGTGACACTATCACTGTATTGCCATTTTCTCTGTTTACCCAAATAACCAGATTATTAAATCTTGGTAACAAAAACAGAAATTGCTGAAAAAACACAGCAAATGTGCAGAGAAAGCCAGGAGTCATTGGATCCTTACCGTGCAGATAAAGGCCATTTACACTTATTGAATTTGCACCAACTCCCTGAAAAGCATTTCCACTGGAATTATCCTCCTGTAGTATCACATGGGGCTTTATCCCATGGTTAACCTGTACATCCCTGGATGCTACCCAGCAATCTTTAGCATGGCTAATCCACCTAACCTGCACATCTTTGGACTATGGGAGGAAACCCACATAGATGCATGCAAACTCCACGCGGGCAATACCCAACGCTGGAATCAAACCTGGGTCCCTGGAATTGTGAGGCAGCAGTGCTAACCACTGTGCCATCCCTTCAATTCAGTGACCCTTCTTGCCTTTCATTATTAGAAGTGCACTGCAATTTAAAAATCTAGCTTGTTTGTCAAAGTTAGAAGTTGATCTTTATTGTAGCAAGTGTTATACATGCCTGATAGGTTTAACTGACATCATTTAGTTGACTCAGCCTGTCAGGGAATAAAGGTCTGTTCCTGGGAAGATGTGACCAGTCTTCAGTTCTGTTGCTAGATCTGTTCTTGTTATGAATGAGATTTTATTAGCAGTAGTAATGTCAACTTGCTGTTAAGTAGAGCCTGATGTCTTACAAGAGACCATCATAAACATATTCTGTTTAACTAAGACCAAACCCCACTTCTGCCTCGGGCTTTGTGTGGACATTTTTCCCTATTGTATCAATAGCTTAGGAAGTGAATACATTAACAACATTTAAAAGGTATTTGGATGGGTATATCTTTAGGAAGGGTTTAGAGGGATATGGACCAAATGCTGGCAAATGAGACTAGGTCCAGTTGGGAGGTTTGAGTGATATAGACAAGTTGGACTGAAGGATTTGTTTCTGTTCTGTATGACTCTATAATACCAGCAAGAAAGCTGGTTGCAGTAGGCCTATCTAGGACATCCCAGCTGGTTCAAATGGATGACAATGAAATATAAAAGCAAGGTGAATTTTTTTACCTCATCTCCTGCGTTATAATTAGTGACCTAACCAAGAGTGATTCACAATTTAATGTCAGAGGAAAATATGACATGTCTGATTGTGTAAAGTTAATAAATTCTGTAAAAGATTTGTAGAAAATCATATTCAGTCCTGAAGCTACATGGATAAAATTACACAAGGTACTATCATGGACCAGGTAGAAACTGTTCATACAATGTGTTGGTTGTGGTTGTCCAAACCTCTTAACAAGTCACTTAGTTGTTTGCCACACAGGTGGTGAACCACATGTAAACAATTTATCTGATTGAGGATGTGGATACTTGGTTGAGAGTGTCAGATTTGGAAAGGATGGCAGATACACTTTTTTGTCAAAATCTAGTTAGATGTTCATAGATTACACAGGAAGTTCAATTGTTTGGGAGAATTGAGGTTAAAAGGCAGAAGAAGAATAGCCTGTTTGTTTGGGAGGCTGTAGATCAGAATGGATGCCAGACACCGCTGAGGGAAGTGGTGGATCCTTGTTACCTTGTGCAGATGACAAGTGCAACTGCTTGAGTGAAATAATGCATTTTAGTGACTATCCCTTAGCTTTTAGATTGTTCGCTGTTTTACTTGACAATCTGGGAGGAGTGAAAGACAAAACCTTGAAACCAGACCCCAATCAACTCCTGAAATTTGCAAAGTTGATTTTCTTTGAATTCTGTTCATTTTGACATTTCAACACATATAAATCTACTTGTCCAACTATCAGACCTTAACAAGTCATTTTTCTGTAGTATCACTACAGATAGACACCAGGAATGCTTTGTGATCTTGTGAGCCAGGCAAGTCTAATTTCGACATCTGGTACTCCACATGAATCAGTAAGATTATCGTCTGCGGTTAAACTTTGGATATTAAGCCTAAAGCCCCTTTTCTGAGCCAGTTGCAATTTGGCTCTGTTTTATCCATATATTTCTTAATGAAACTCATCATCCCTTTAATTTGTAATGAAAGCAGAAAATAATGGGAATACTCAACTAGTCAGGCACCATATGTGCACAAAGAAACAGGGAGGACATTTATAGACTGCACAAGGTGGGTTCACAGCAAGGGTGGTGGACACGATGACACTGGTGTGAACTGTAAAGAAACAGTTTCCTGTCAATGGCCCATCTTTGGGAAATGTTACCAATGGCAGGACTGGCTTTAGTCTGGCTTCCACAAGGGGGTGGGAAGTATATTTAAACCTTTAAAGGGCCTATTAAAGGTAACTTGGCAAATGGAGGATCAATCCCACCACCCTCTTAACGGTCACGAATGTTGATGCCCTTCCAGTGCCAGCCCAAGGATGGATGAGGAGAAATGTACTTTTTCACTTGGAGAAGAGGCTGTGGGCTGGTATGAAAATCTTCATGGCCCCAACGATTTGTTCAGAATGCCACCCCTTCCCCCGCCATTAAGATAATTTTCAAATTTTCAAAATATTTTCTGTGGCCTATCTATTGTTGACTCCTGCCTTCCTCAGCAATGGCCACCACTCGTGGTGACACTGTTGAGTAGCGAGCTGGTCTTGAGGGTGGGCATCCTGAGTGGATTAGCAATCCCATTGGCTGCTCCGCATTACACCGCCCTGTATAATGTGCTGAGACAAGTACCATCTGCAGGCTGCGTGTGTTTCCAACTCTATGAAACTCCTTAAGAAAGTTCAGTCCAACACTTCAGGTCAATGACCTTTCCTCAGAAGTGGGAAATGTTATAGGTTTAAAGCAATTGAAAGGTTAGAGGTTAGAAAAGATACAGTGGTATTCAAGAGAAATTAAATGACAGAAGAAATTATATGACAAACATCCAGACATGGACTGACAACTAATAAGTAATATTTACAGCACTGAACTATCAAACCATCTCCAATAAGAAACGATCTAACCACTGATCCTTGACACTCAATGGTATTACCATCACTGAATCCCTCACTATCAGCATCCTGACAGTTACCATTGACCAGAGACTCAACTGGACTTGCCACAGTGGCTAGAAGAGAAAGTCAGAGGCTCGGAATGCGAGTAACTTACACCTGATCCTTAAATCCTGTCCATCATGTACAAGGCTTAAGTCAGGTCTGTGATGAAATCCTCCCCACTTGCCTGGGTGGGTCCAGCTCCAACAACACTCAATAAGCTGGACACCATCTAGGACAAAGCAGCCTGCTTGATTGACACCACATCCACAAGCAACCACTCCCCCTGCCACCGACCCTCAGCAGCAGCAGTGTGTACTATCTACAAGATGCACTACAGAAATTCATCAAAGATCCTTAGACAGCACCTTCCAAACCCACAACCACTTCCATCTAGAAGGACAAGGGAACATCACCATCTGCTAGTTCCCCTCCAAGCCATTTACTATCCCAACTTGAAATATATCACCATTCCTTCACTGTCACTGGGTCAAAATCCTGGAATTCCCTCCCTAAGGGCATTATGGGTCAACCCACAGCAGATGGACTGCAGCGCTTCAAGAAGACCACTACCGTCTCAAGGGTAACAAGGGACTGGCCACAAATACTGGCCTGCTAATGACACCCATATCCTACAAATGAATTAAAAACAGAGTTACTGCTGCAGGACCAAAGTAAATGGTCATTTGAACAGGTAAAGAAAGAAAAGATATGTCTAGAGGAGAAGAGAATAACAGAATGATAAACAGCTGCCTTGTGATAGCAAAAGCAATGAATGAAATGAGACTAGAACCAAAATATACAGAGAAAAGGAAATAAAATGCAGTAGAAAATATGGTCTGGATATATTGAACTCGGTGCTGCATCCAGAAGATTGCAAAATGCCTAAACTGAAGTTGAGGTGCTGTACCCTGAGTTCACAGTGGACTTCATTGAAATATGATAGCAGGTCAAGGGCAGAGCAAGATGGAGAATTACAGATGATTAAAAACTTGGGTTTCATTTGTAGGTTCTAATTTGTTTCTTTCCATTTCAAACTAAGAACATTACAGATGTCTAAAGAGAAAAAAAAACAGTTTGCTCCCCATCTATTTTACATGTAGTGGTATATTCAATCATTAAAACATGTTAATCGTGAGAAATAAAGGGAAATTTTCAATGAAGCTATCTCATGTTGATGAATTAAAGAGCACACCTGATTTGTTACCAGAATAGAGACAGCTAGTCCCACAGAAAGGAAATGGCAATGTTAACAGAAGTTGGTCTTTCTTATCTCAGTTGCATATATATTAAAAGCCTGAAAACTGTAAGAGAAGGAGTTAGCTAAAGCTAATTTTGTGCTAACTCAGTGAAAATGAATACATAGCACACCTGCCTGTCAATGTATTTGTGCAAAATAAGTGGTTCATCTTTTGTGCACCTGATAGCATTACGAAACCATACCTGCATTGTCTCACTGATTTGAACTAAAAATAAAGATTTTGATTATTTATGTTTTAAGAGCTAAAGGTCTTGATTTGGGGTAGGGGCAGGAAGGCAGCTAAATGGAGGCAAGTAGCAGATGTTGGTTGTTGATCTCCACTTAAACACTGCTCTCTGAACAAATTCTCTTAAGGAAGTAAAAAGTTCTCCAGCTTTGAGGTCATGAGAATGATGGACTATGATACGCTGTTCTGTAACTCGAGTTCAATGCTCTGATGACACTAGGAAGATGGAAAGAACTGAACATTTTCTGCTTTACAGGAAAAAAGGGGGAAACTAGTTCTTAGCAACTATGATAATTCAGTGACAATCAAACAGGTAAGAAACCTTCCATCGAGAGACAGCTCAGAAGCTAGAACCTGGGGATGAGGAAAGGGTCACACTATTAGACTCACTTTTTATGATCATAATGGAGAAATATATGGATGAATATTAATTTTTGATCAGTCTTTTTCTTTCGACCATTCTAATTTACCTGTGCAGTGGGAAGATGACAGGAGCACAGGCTTCATGATAGATAAGAGAGAATAACAAAACTAACAGGGATTTAGAAATTTAAGGGAATTCAACATCAAAGTGATGGACGTCGAATCATTATAAGATTTTAATGAGTGACTACAATCTGTTGTCTCAAAATGGTGAGATGAACTGACAGCAGAGGGAGCTCATGCCATTGAATCTTAGTTACAGTTCTTTTGAGCTAGTAAGTGGCATTTGCCACAAAATATGAGGGTGAGTTAGGGCACATGGGAAAGTTAATACTGCCAGTGGCAAAATTCTCTTTTGTCTATTGCAAATATTTTTATTGTTTGTCAATGGGACCGTGTGCAAAGCTAGGTGAAAATAAAATTCACTTCACTTGTCAAAGAACAGGAAATAATCTGATATAAACATTGAAGAACATCATTGCTCATTACTGTCTAGATTCTCCCACCAGTGGGAAAATCATTGCGGATTAGTTGAGGTTTCATGTTATTGGATCCTTGCCATTTTGTCTGTTGTAGACTGTCCCAGTGGAATAGAGATCCAGTAGAGACATGTCTCTAATACTAAAGAGTTTTTAACCAGAAACAAAGAGACAAAGAATATGAACAAGTGTCTCACAATTGCTGTTTCTTAGTTTGTTTTTCATAAGTTAAGAAATACTAAGCAAGAATCAAATCTTAATAAGTTTGTTGCTTTGGGCAGCAATGTAGTTTGTTGTTGTAGTGCACAATAAGCTTTTTGTTACATTTAGTAAAAAATCGTTCACAGCAAGTATTAGATATAGATATTATACATGTACATATGATGGTGCATTCACATATACACATATGTATGTGTTTTGTGGTGCTGAACATAGAACATAGGAACAGGGCTAGGCCATTCAGAGGTTATGTGCACAGCTCTGTCAGGCAATGAGATAATGGCTAACCTGTGACCTAACTTCATATGCCTGTCTTTGGCACATTCATTAACACCTTGGCTGAACAAAAATGTATCTATCTCAAATGTAGAATTAACAACTGATCTAGCATCAGCTGCCTTTTGTACAAGAGCTTCCTAATATTTCTCCTGAGCAGTCCGGCAAAGATTTAGACTGTGCCTCCTTGTGCTTGAATATTAAACCAGTAGAAACAGTTTATCTTTATCAACCCTGTCTTGTCCTGCTAATATTTTGAAGACTTCAATCAGATCGCTCCTTAACCTTCTAAACTCTAAAAGAAATTGACCTAATTTGTTTAATCTCCCCTGATAACATAACCCCTAAAGTCCAGGTATCAATCTTGTAAGGCTATTTTGTAGTCCCTCCAAGGCCAATATGTCCTTGTGTGTTCTGGTGGCATTCCTTTTGTAAAAAGCTGCAAATGAAGAGACTCTTTGTTTGATTTTTCCTATTCTCTCATGTCACAATTTCTAATATCTTCTGAAGGTACTCAAAGGCTGTATATGGTGAGGTGCTTGTACTATCAGTGCCACCTATCTTTTGTTCTATGCTGCCTTGCCCTGCAAGAGAAAAGCAATATTGACATTGTGATATTTGCAAATATTCCACTGCTGGTACCCCATTTGTATCTGCTACCTCTGCCAGTTTGTAATTCAGTCTAAGGTTGTTTGACGTATTTTGCTGCCACTATTCCTCCTTTATCTCTAATATAACCATGGTTGGTTTATTTACCAGCTATAGAAGGTAGGTCACTACTGAGTCTAAACAGAAGAGGCACTTGTCTTAGGTAATAAAATGGTTCATTGCATGATGGCAATGAATTCAACTTACATTACTAATAATGCAAAAGGCATAACTGTGAAGGGCTTTCAGAAATTTTACAGAATACATCTGCTTGTTCTGAAAGCTAGCTGAGAACTCACTGTCTCTATACAAAGACTGTGAGACACCATCAGATTGTGTAGAACTAATGCAACTTCAAGATTAACTTTTATGGAATATTATGCAATATCCTCCCCTACATGTCTGATCATCTTTTTCTTTAGACCTTTCTGATTCATCTTTGCAGTGGGAAGATGACCAGAGCACAGGCTCCATGATAGATAGGAGAGAACAACAAAACTGACAGGGATATAGAAAGTGAAGAAAATTTAACATTAAAGTGATGGATATAGGAGTATTATGCAATTTTATCAGATTTCAACATTATGAGATTTGTCCCATACTTAACCATTATTCATTCATGTATATGTATGTACACATTGCATTTGCCACTACGACTTATGTTGAAAGATTGGAGCGACCCTTGAGTTTAGAAGACTGAGAGGGGATCTGATTGAGACGTATAAGATTATTAAAGGATTGGACATTCTGGAGAGAGGAAACATGTTTCCGCTGATGGGTGAGTCCCGAACCAGAGGACACAGCTTAAAAATAAGGGGTAGGCCATTTAGGACAGAGGTGAGGAGAAACTTCTTCACCCAGAGAGTGGTGGGTGTGTGGAATGCTCTGCCCCAGAAGGCAGTGGGGGCCCAGTCTTTGGATTCATTTAAGAAAGAGTTGGATAGAGCTCTCAAGGATAGTGGAATCAAGGGTTATGGAGATAAGGCAAGAACAGGATACTGATTGAGGATGATCAGCCATGATCATAATGAATGGTGGTGCAGGCTCGAAGGGCAGAATGGTCTACTCCTGCACCTATTGTCTATTGTCTATTGTTTATGTCCTGTTACCCCTAAGTCTCTCACTTCACAAACGTAATCTGAAGTTTTCACAATTTTTTATAAAATTCCCTCTCTTTGGACTTGGAAGAAAGGCCAATCTTTTGCATGAGGGCTGGCTCTGATCCACAGATAATTTCTTTGCTGGCAGATCATTTTCTCTCATAGAGGATGTCAGTTATTGTAGATCTTGTTTTCGGTCCATTTCCTCATTTGGAGGACACTCAATCACTTGAATTCCGTTAGGAGAGAAACTCTTCTCTGTTAAGTTAAGTATCTGTCTCAACATTTCTGGACAATTTTTAAATTCATGAATGTCTCTGATGAAACAAATACCTTCCTCCTTGAAGGAGCTGGGATTTCTGGACCAGGTAATATCTTTCTGATTGGAACCACAAGTATCCTGGATATTCAGACTGGGTAATTACTTCTTCTTGACCATGTCCTGAATCTAAAGCGTACTGATCTGGCTACCGTAGAGACGTATGCATCCCTTCCTCCTCCAATTGGATGTCTTTAGTCACCATTAATGGTTGTTTGACTGGTGAACTACACTTTCACACATTCATGTTACTGAAAGTCACTCACTGCTACCTTTGCCTTTGACTGTTATAGTATATGAATTTGTTCACCAGATTGCTCTGTTGACTGAATATCAGTTAAGGATTTGTGCATGAGCTCAAGTGGATTGTGATGCTGGTTCTTATTCTCAGTATCTGTTACTTTTCACAAGCTTTGCTGCAAATTACCCTTGAATCTGACTTCACACAGGAGTGTTTTTCGGTATCCTGTATAGTTTTGCAGGCTTCTGAATGTGTTTTGATAGATAACAATTCAACCCTGTTGCAATATGCACTGGAAGATATCTCTTTTGAGAGTCTTCTTTCTAACACATGAAACTCCAAATGTGTTTTTAGATTACAAAGGCTACATGATTGTTTTTTTTAAACTCCACAATTTTAGGGCCGGCACAGTGGCGCAGTGGTTAGCACTGCAGCCTCACAGCGCCAGAGACCCAGGTTCAATTCCCACCTCAGGTGACTGACTGTGTGGAGTTTGCACATTCTCCCCGTGTCTGCGTGTGTTTCCTCCGGGTGCTCCGGTTTCCTCCCACAGTCCAAAGATGTGCAGGTCAGGTGACTTGGCCATGCTAAATTGCCCGTAGTGTTAGGTAAGGGGTAAATGTAGGGGCATGGGAGGGTTGCGCTTCGGCGGGGCAGTGTGGACTTGTTGGGCCGAAGGGCCTGTTTCCACACTGTAAGTAATCTAATCTAATCTAATTTTATTGTATTCAAATTTAATCATTTACCATGGTCAGATTTGAACTTACATCTCCTGAACATTACTCTGGGGCTCTGGACAATAATTCAATGATATGCCATTATGTCACTACTCTCTTAATTGAAGCTAATACACCATTGACATTAGAACTTCCAGTCCCATTATCTTATACAGCAGAGGGATTGAAGTATCAGGTAATAATGTGTAACACCCAAATGCTTATCCTAAAACAAAAGAGAAATACTGTAGATGCTGGAAATCGTAACAGAAAATGTGGTGAGTACTCAAGTCTGGCAGCTGTGGATAGAGAAATTTAACTTTCCAGGTCATCAGAACTATCTAACTTGTAGTCCATTTTGAGCATGAATATATTGAATGGTTACTTGAGACATGTTACCACATTACTGTCTCACTTCACTGTTTTATACAGCAATACTTTGTTATCTAAGATGTAACAGATAACTTTTCTTTAACTTTTTAATTTACAGAAATTGCAGGCATGAACTGATGTTGAAAGAGTGTGCTATGTTACAGGATGGGGACAAAGTTTAATCATTCGAATGAGAGGGAAGGATGTGGTATTTAGGCAACCTGCTAGTTAGTATAAGGCCATATTGGATAACTTTATCGTGGCATGTGCGTTGAAATTTCTAAAGATTTGTAGGCACATTCTGGACGGTAAAAATAAACATTTGTGGTTCACTTCCTCCGTTAATCTCTATGGGGATGAAAGGACCAGGAGTGGTTTACACAGTCTCTCAGATCTGTACTACAATGCAATGAAAACTTGGCTGATCAGAATCCTAAACTCTACGCATTCACTCTGCTTTCATAGTCCTTAGTATTCTTGGTTAATAAACTCTATTGATGTCTTTGACTCATTTACAATGACTAATTAGAGTTAGAGTCAAGGTGTCAAAGAATTACACAACACAGAAAGATGCTATTTTTTCCCATCCTGGCCACTTAACACCTATCTACTCTGGCTTTGTATGCATTTGCTCATAAAATGATCAATAGTCATTGAAATCTTTTGATTTTCAATAGCTCAGTAGCTTTTTAAAAAATCCACCTTTTTAAAGGCATCATTGTTACAAAGACCTCACACTACTTATTATTCCTTGCAATTTCTTGGAACACCATTTTGAATATTAACTGCATAATTTACATAGTTACCACCCTGTGGGGATTTATTTGCATTTTGAATTTTTAATGTTCATTTCCTTTTCACTTTTTTTGCCCTATTTAACTCCATGGTAAAATATAGCATGCAAATTGCTGATGTGCATGAATTGAGTTAATAGTAATAAAAAAACTCAATACACTTCAGCATACCATGCACATTATTTCGGATGTGATGGCTAATCTGGAACATATTACCATTTTTTTTTGTAGGATCTACAGAACTGCAGATCTTACCTGTCACAACAAGATGTGCAAAACGCAGTGAAGTGGCACTGGAATATGGTAACCTACATCATCCAACTGCAATAGTACTGTTTACATGAAGAGAAGCAGCATCAATGAGTACAATCTATTGATTAGTCATTTATAATGTTTTTACTCTGTTCACTCTCAGTCATGTTAACTGATTGCAATGTAAGAATTAGGACTGTGCAGTTTCGAGGGAATATTAAGTTGGAACGGGCAATTTAGCACTTCAAGACTGCTCTGCTATTTAATACAAACATGGCAGGTGTGATCTCAGCTTCACCTCCACTTTAGTGTACACTCCTCATGACTCTTTAACGCATTATTAATTAAATATCTGTCTATCTCCTCCTTATGGAGAAAGTGAGGACTGGAGATCAGAGTTGAAAAGTGTGGTGCTGGAAAAGCGCAGCAGGCCCAGGCAGCATCCGAGGAGCAGGAGAATCGATGTTTCGGGCATAGGCCCTTATGTTTATTGTGTCCTGTCTGGTATGCTGAATTTCACAGATTCATGAACCTTTGAAAGAAGTAATTTCTCCTCATCCCTGCTTTTAAGGCTAATGGCATGCTGGCCTTCACAACAAGAGGGATTGAGTATAGAAGCAAAGAGGTTCTTCTGCAGCTGTACAAGGCCCTGGTGAGACCACACCTGGAGTACTGCGTGCAGTTCTGGTCTCCAAATTTGAGGAAAGACATTCTGGCTATTAAGGGAGTGCAGCGTAGGTTCACAAGGTCAATTCCTGTAATGGCAGGATTACCTTACACTGAAAGACTGGAGCGACTGGGCTTGTATACCCTTGAGTTTAGAAGACTGAGAGGGGATCTGATTGAGACATATAAGATTATTAAAGGATTGGACACTCTGGAGGCAGGAAACATGTTTCCACTGATGGGTGAGTGCCGAACCAGAGGACACAGCTTAAAAATACGGGGTAGACCATTTAGGACAGAGATGAGGAGAAACTTCTTCACCCAGAGAGTGGTGGCTGTGTGGAATGCTATGCCCCTGAGGGCAGTAGAGGCCCAGTCGCTGGATTCATTTCAGAAAGAGTTGGATAGAGCTCTCAAGGATAGTGGAATCAAGGGTTATGGAGATAAGGCAGGAACAGGATACTGATTAAGGATGATCAGCCATGATCATAATGAATGGTGGTGCAGGCTCGAAGGGCAGAATGGCCTACTCCTGCACCTATTGTCTATTGTCTATTTTAATCTGGAACCCTTGTGCTTTTATGTTCTTTGACCAGGTCCCACGTGGGATACTGAGAAAGGCTTTGCTGAAATCTATATAAAATACATAACTGTATGACACTCATCTATACACCTGGTCACCTCCTCAAAAAACTCAATCGAATTTGTTAGACATGATCTTCCCCCAAAAGCCATGCTGACTATTCCTGATCACACATTGCCTGACCAATTCTCTCCTTCAGAATGTTCTTTGATAGTTTCCCTGCTATTGATGAGAGACTCACTGGTCTGTACCTCCCTAGTTTATTTCAATCACCCTTCTTGAAAAGTAGAACCAGTCCCCTGGCACCTCCCCTGAAACTAGAGAGAAATTAAAAATTTGGAGAAGAGCCCCTATAATTTCCTCTCTCACCTGCCACAACACCCTGGGATACAATTCATCTGGACCTGGGGATTTGTCCACTTGTAGGCAGACAAAATCTCTAATTCCTCCTCACTCCCTATGTCAAACTGCTCAAGGACCTCACAGTTCATTTTCCAGAATTCTGTACCAATATTCTCCATCTCCAAAATGAAGACAAATGTGAAGTATACGGTTAATACCCTGACAATATCCTCTAGATTCAAGCATGGTCCTTAATAGGCCCTACACTTTCCCTGATTATCTTCTTCACCTTGATATGCTCATGAAGTATTCTCCTTAATCTGACCTGCCTCCTCCTACTCTCCTAATTTTTTTAAGAACCCCCACACTTTTTGTATTGCATTAGGGTCTTTGTTAATTGACAATTCGCTACCTTTTTCTTCTTATCCAGCCCTGAATATTTTTAAACATCAGAGTTCTCTAGGTTTGCTGCTTCTACATTTCACTTGAAAAGGATCATGTTAAGAACATAAACATAGAACATGGAAAAGTACAGCACAGTACAGGCCCTTCGGGCCTTGATGTTGTGCCAGCCTTTTATCTTACTCTAAGATCAGACTAACCTACATACCCTTCATTTTACTATCGTCTATGTGCCTATCCAAGCTTCACTTGAATGTCTGTAATGTATCAGACTCTACCACCACTGCTAGCAGTGAATTCCACATACCTACCACTCTGTGTAAAGAACCTACCTCTGACATCTCCCCTAAACTTTCCTGTAGTGACCTTAAAATGATGCCCCTTTGTTATAGACATTTCTGCCCTGGGAAAAAAAGTCTCTGGCTATCCATTCTATCGATGCTTCTCAACATTGTGTACACCCCTACCAAGTCACCTCTCATCCTTCTTTGCTCCAATGAGAAAAACCCGAGCTCCCTTGGACCTATACGTTTGTCAATTTCATCTTGAAATCACACACTCCCCATCCCACCAACTGTTCTGCTGTAGAGTTTCCCAGAGGTCACAGCTCCCACGCTATTTTTTCCTACTCTATATTTTTCCTTTTCTGTAACAAACTCTGCAGTATTGTGTTCACTAGCACTGAAATACTCTCCTAGTGCCCCACCTCGACACCTATATTGCTTCATTCCCTTGAATTAGGCCCTGCTCTGCATTTTCCCTTGTTGGACCTTGTACATGTTGATATAAAAATCTCTCTGAACACATTTCCAGAAATCTCACCCCTCTGACTATAACTATATCAATTAATATTGGGGATGTTGAAATCCCCTGAAATGAATACCGTATTATTGTTTTACATACCTTAATGAGTTATGTACAGATCTGCTTCTCTACTGCCTGCTGACCTGAAAAGGCAGGAGAATAGTACTAAATGTGTTGGTCAATTGGAGAGCCAGCACATTCACAATAGGATGGCCTGTAGGGATTCTATGAATTAAGTTCATCATTTCCAAGTTGAGATGATGGTGGTCTTGTGCACCTGTGCCCTTGTTCTTATAGAGTTTGAGGTTGAGAAATGTTGTTGAAGAAGCCTTGGTGAATGATTAGATACCCTACAGTGTGGAAACAGGCCCCTTTGGCCCAACAAGTCCACACTGACCCTCCAAAGAGTAACCCACCCAGACCCATTTCCCTCTGACGAATGGACCTAACACTGTGGGCAATTTAGTATAGCCAATTCATCTGACCTGCACATCTTTGGACTGTGGGAGGAAACCGGAGCACCCGGAGGAAACCCATGCAGACACGGGGAGAATGTGCAAACTCCACAAAGACAGTTGCCCGAGGCTGGAATCAAACCCGGGTCCCTGGTGCTGTGAGGCAGCAGTGCTAACCATTGAGCCATCGTGTCACCCTATTAAAGCAATATCTTTTAAATGATCATGTTACAATTCCCATGTACACTATTAACTTTAAAAGCAAATACATTTTCCAGTAAACAACATAAAGTAATCGAGTGTTAAGAATTCAACTTTTAAGACTTTTACGAACAATTTAAATTGACAGCCACATTGATCAATATTATTTAGTCTGAAATAATAAATGAAAATATGCAAAAACTATCCCCAGAAACTTCTTACACAACACTAGCAGAAATCTCCTGGCACATTTGTATGTTATGGCATATTTTCAGCAGATCTATTATTGTGCATTTAAAGTCCCAAGTGTTTCCTAGTGATTCTATAGAATCTCTTCTCCATGCCTCATCAGAATGCATCTGTAGCTGGCAGATTGGTAAGGATGAGGTCAAGTATGTTTATCCCTCCCCACCTGCTGCAGACCCAGTCTAGCAGCTACGTCGTTTAGGACCCGACCAGCTCGATCATTAGTACTGTTGTCGAGCTACTCTTGGTGGTGGACATCGAAATCCCCAACCCAGAGTACATTTTATGCTCTTGCCAGCTTCAGTGCTTCCTCCAAATATTGTTCAACATGGAAGAGTTCATGGAGTCTGGAATCAATATTGAGGACACCTCGGGCAACTCCATTCCGACAGTATACCACTGTGATGCCACCTCCTCTGGGTCTGTCCTGTCAGTGTGCGATAGGACATATCTAGGGATGGTGATGTGGTGTCTGGGTCATATGCACAAAATCATACCTTACAGACAATGCCAGGTTGTTGCTTGACAAGTCAGTGAGACAGCTCTTCCAATTTTGGTTCTAGCCCCCAGATTTTAGAAAGGAGGACTTTGCAGGGTCAACAAGGCTGTTTCTGCTGTTGTCTTTTCCATTGCCTAGATTGATGCCAGATGATCCATCCAGTTCATTTCTTTGAGAATTTCTAGTGATTAATACAACCGAATGGCTTGCTAGGCCATTTCAGAGGGCAATTGAGAGTCATAGAGTCATATAACACGGAAACAGATTCTTCTGTCCAACCCTTCCAAGCTGACCAGACATCCCAATCTGACCTAGTCCTATTTGCCAGCATTTAACCCATATCCCTCTAAATCCTCCCAATTATATACCTATCCAGATGCCTTTTAAAGATTGTAATTGTACCCATTTTGATCACTCCTTCTAGCAGCTCGTTCCATACGCACACAATCACATTGCTGTGGATCTGGAGTCACATGTAGGCCAGACCAGCTTAGGATAGCATATTTCCTTCCCTTAAGGGTATTAGTGAGTCAGATGGGTTTTTCCGACTGTTGTCGATTTCATGGCTATCATTAGATTCTTATTTCTAGATTTTTTTTCAGGATTCAAATTCCACCGCCTGCTGTGGTTGCTTTCGAACCTGTGTTCTCAGAACATCACCTGGGTCTCTGAATAATTTAGTGATAATACCACGAGGCCATATGGACTTATCTCCAGACAGAGATAATAACAGTTCATAGAGCCAGGTAAATGTTCCTCCCCACTATTTTATTTTAACTCAGAGTAAAGGAAGACAGTTTAAAACATCTGCTTATACAGCATGACATTTGTACTGATAGATACTACCTCCACTGTATTACTCATGAAGTTCTGATGAAGAGTCGGTAGACTTGAAAGGTTAACTCTGATTTCTTCCCACATATACAGCCAGACCTACTGAGTTTCTCAGGCAATTTCTGTTATTGTTTCATGAAAGTAGCAGATGTTTTAAGGTGATTAGGGTGTCAATCACATGCTTTTTAAAAATCCTTTTGTGGAATGTGGGTGTTGCTGTCCATTGATGCCCTTCCCGACATGTCTTTGGAAAGGATCATAGTGAGCTGTTTCCTTGAAATGCTACAGTGCGGGGTATGGTACAGGCTGGGAGGAACCATAGTACTGTTTGAAATAATGCATTTTGTGTATCAAGGAGGGGGCGGACAACAGTTCATCCTTTCTTTTGAAATTCAGTAGCTTTGACTGCAAAACATTCCCCCAGTACTGGCACCGAGTGAATTACATCAGGCTTCTTGAATGCTGTTGGAGCTTCACTCATTCAAACAAGTAGAAAATATTTCATTCCTGACTTGTACGTTATAGGTGGCCAACAAGATTTACGGAGTCAAGAGATGAACCAATTGTTGTAGAATACCCAGCTTCTGATCTACTCTTTCAGCCACATGTATTTCTGTGGCTCATCCAGTTATGTTCCTGGTCAAAGCTGGCTCTGGATAGTATAGTGGAATATTTGACATTGAGTGTCAAGAGGAGGTGTTTGGAGTTACTCTTGTTGGAGATGGTTCTTGTATGGTTCTTTGGCATGGTTTTTGGCAGCTGAGCAGGGGCTGTTTTCTTAGCTGAGTCGTAACGGACACTATGAAATAATTGGAAAACATCTAAAATTTTGAAGGTCATTGATTGGCACTGAAGATGATTGGATGAAAGACAATACCCTAAAGAATTCGTGCAGGGATGTGCTGGGGCTCAGATAACTGGCCACTGACAATTGCAGCTTTCTTCCTTTGTGCAAGATACAGCTCTACGCAGTAATGTTAGGTTCGAAAAGACTTTAATTTCTGTGAGGTATTCTCTTGATGTCATATGTGGCCAAGTTCTGAATTGATATCAAGGGCAACCACTCTTACCTCACCTCTGGATGTTTTGTCTGTCTTTGGAACAAGGCTGTAATGAGGTTTGGAGAAAAGTGGTCCCGGTGGAATGCTGCGATAAATATTAATTATTGCCATCCAATCTCTGTAGCATATAAAATTAACTATTAACAGCATGGAATTTCTTTCCTTCAGGATTCGGTTGATGGAGATTTTTTGGAAAAAAGTCAATATGAATTATTTTAGACATCTTTTGTCATTCTTTACACTGCTTCTTAATCTTATCCTGCTTTCTAGTTTTTTCAATTCTTTCTGTACTTGGTTTGATTTTGAATTCATTATTTTAAAAAAATCGTTTCTTTCTTTGCGCTCTAGGTTTCAGAATCTTTGAATCTAATTAGTACAAGAGAGACACAGTCACTTACCTGTTCTCTGATGTCCTGTAATCCAGGCAACATTATTTTCATTACCTACTTCTATAAACCTGCAAGGCAAAATACTACCAACATTTAATGGAAAAGAGAGGTCTAACAGTGGGTGCCAATCATTGCCTGCCACAGCAATTTCTGTGCTTATACTGAAAGGGGATTAGTCACAACCTGTAAAAGCAAATATGGTTCAGAAATGAACTGTCATTCTTTAGCGTTTAGTCTTATATTTTCTCATCCCAAACCTTATGTAATAGCAATTATTCCTACAGAATTGATACAAGCTTTTCTGTCCTGAGTATCTCAAACTTAACTGCCTTCCCTTAATCAAAATGTATTTCTTTCATTAATTCCAAACTGTAACTCCAGACCTGTCTAAATCAGTGCCCTTCCTGGTTTCCTGACAACTCATTGCAAATCTAACATTGACATGCAGGTTTCATTGCAAAATGGATGAATCTTCTGAAGACATTATTAGCGACTTGACTTGTGAGGGTATGGTTAATGTTGTTTCAGTCTGCTGCCTTAGTTTCTATGTGAAAAATGTTGGCAGTTCCTTACCCTGAGAAAAGAAGATGTAAATATCATTCTTGAAGCCATCAGTCACCTTTGTTGAAAACAAGTAAAAGGCTAGTCAGAATGGCAGTGGACATGAGTTTAGAAATGTGCGCATCTATGTTTGTTCTTCCTTTGCGAAGTAGATTGCATCAGTATGAACGAAACAGAAAACACCTCAGAGTTGGTTGTGCTCTGTTACTTCAGGTGGTGGAGGAACAATGATACAGAAGGAGCAGCCCTGAACATTTTCTGGGCCACTACACCTTCGATTGTACATGTTACTACCTCACATAGAAGGCGTAATTGGGGCCTTGACAAATGGATTGTGAAAAGATCATTAGGCAGGCAGCTACATTGGAAAGTTCTGATGGAAGTCAGATTGATAAAATGTTGTGAGAAATGAAGCTCACTGTTTGATAATTTCAGTCCGAGTCAAATTCTGAAGCAATCTTTGTTCATATGTTCTTGCAAGCCGGGTGACCATAAAGTAGATACACCGGTGAGGAGGTTACATTACAATTTATACAGTTCAGTTGAGTCTCTTGGTACTCCCCTTTTACTTCATATCTGATAGTTGCATTGCTCTGTGCAGCTGCTAATCTAATCGGCTTACCACATCCGTCTGTGGCCTGTTGTTGGCATGCAACCCCCCACCTTGAAAGCTGAGTCTTATTACTTTTGCTGACACAACACTGAGTCTTATTTGGTTATCTTGTTCATACTAACTCCCTATGTGCATGACAATTGCAACTGTCATGTCAATACATCTGTTTCTACCAGTTGACCACCTCCCTTTTCGGTTAGTTATTTCATGGTATATACCCTCATGATACCGCCTTGCGATTTTTGCAGAAGCAAGATACAGTTACTTGTAACTGTTTGTGCAAGCATATCTAGCGTAACATACAACCACCACCTGCCCCCCCCCCCCCCCCCCCCCCACCTGACTCATCCTTGTGATTTTTGCAGAAACAACAGCCATCGCAAGGGCCTCTTACAAACGCTGAACAAGAATGTAGTAGAAACCAATCCCTCCAAAAAGTAGAGAGGCGAGGAAAGATGTTGAAGGCTCTTGTGAAAGTCCCAGGAAATTGGCATAATTGGTTGCTCCAATCATTTGCACAATTTTCTCAGGACTGCCAATAATGTGCTGGAGCTATGGAGCAGGAGGCTGGTATATCCTTAATCAAGTTTCAGAACTGATGTGTTAGATGGTGATGGAATAGGCTGGGGTTATTTTCTCTGGAGCATCAGAGATTGAGGGGTGACCTTATTGAGGTTTGTAAAATCATGAAGGACATGGATACAGTGATTAGGCTAGGTCTTTTTCCCAGGATTCGGGAGTCCAAAACTAGACTGTATGGTGAGGGGGATAGGATATAAAAGGGACCTAAGGAGCAACTTTTTCATGCATAGAGTGGTGTGCATATGGAGTAAGTTGTCGGAGGAAGTGGTGCAGGCTGGTACATTTACAACATTTAAAAGGCATCGAGATAGGTACGTGATTAGGAAGGATTTAAAGGAATATGGGCCAAATGGGACGAGATTAATTTAGGATATGCGGTCGGCATGGATGCATTGGACCGAAGGGTCTGTTTCTGTGCTGTACATCTGTATGATTTTATGACTAGCCAAAAGGTAGGAGATATGATGACAAATACAGAAGTTGTCGGGATGGAGTATGAGGACCACTGAAATGTTTGCTTTTCTTATGATAAGAATGTAAATATTAATAGCGAGCGAGCAATTAGGCGCCTTGGGCCTGCTCCACCATTTAATATGATCATGGGTGATTTCAGATACACTTTCCTGCATGTTTGCCATAATCCTTTAATGCGTTACTAATTAAAAATCAGTCAATCCCCTCAGTAAATTCATTGAATATCCTGGCATTCATTGCAATCTGGTTTTCACTAATTCCCAAGCCTTTGAGAGAAGTAAATCCCCCTCATCTCAGTTTTCATGCTGCCATTCTTTATCCTAAAACTGTGATCTCTCATTCGAGATTGTCCGACAAGGGGAAATCATCTGCTCTACTTCTACTTTAGATCCCCTTTCATTCTTGTAAACTCTAGTGAGTGTAGGGCTCAATCTCATTCACTCCTCATGGAACAAACCTTTCATCTCTGGAACGTTTGGAGCATTTTGAACTGCGATTATTGCAGAGTAATTCCTTTTGGCTTGTAGGCAAGGGATATATTCTAATATGTGGTAAACATCATTGCCATGGATAAAATAAAATTGACTGTAAAGTACTTTGGGACTATAACATTTCTGCAACAAAAGAAAGATTTGCATATCTTTCATGTAATAAATCTCACATAGTGGACTGAAATGGGTGTTATTAATTCCTGATCAGAAAATGATTAAAATATGTCTTGCAAAATGTATAACCATGCTATTTGAAACTGTACAGTCTTGTGTTGTATTACAGGAGTTGTAGATCACAACCATCCCAGGAAAACTCAAAGGAGCAAGACGAATGGTCTGTTTGACAGCTGTTGCTGTTTTGGGAGGTATTTTAATCACACACACCACAGTTTGCTGATCTGAATCTGGCAAACAGATGGTAACTAGTTAAATGAATGAACAACCTGCTCTGATTGATTGTCATATCCTGATGTGCAGCATGTTCTTGTAGTTTCATATGTTTTTAAAACATCAACGAGAAATAAGTCCTGACCTATGTATACACTCAACGTCTGCATTTTACACAGCTGGCCATTTATTGTGATAAGTTTTCTTCATCTATTTCCTCCAATTTTCAAAAGGATGGAGCAGTGTTTTTCCCTTTGGTTTAGCGCCACAGGATGCAAGTCAGAACTGACAGAAATCAAACTCCACCTGCCTGCAGATTGAATACGGTTTCCTCCCGAGGGTGTAAGGGCAGATTTCACATCAGCAGGGAACGTTTTTTTATTTCCTATCTTATGCTTACGATTTTAAATAACTTTTATTTTAGAGAATAGCGATTAAGCAGCACTTGGAACCATGTATTATCCCTCAGGCACCTTCTCACCCCTCCCCCAATCCTACCTTGATGTTGAAACTTGTAAAAGTATTTAAAGCTGTAGGTTAAATGCTTTGCCTGGGTTTTTGCTTAGCCACTGAAAGCAGGTTTGCTCATCACTTTCCCTTCAACACTGAGGCAGACCATTCAGCCAATCATATTGGTGTTGAAAGAGCAACCAATCAATCCCACTCCTCTGGCTCTTTGTCCACAGCTGCTGCAAATGTTTCCATTCTCTATTATTGAATCTGTCTCTTTCCTTTCAGGTGGCACATTCCAGATCATAACAACGCACCAAATAAAGCTCTCCTTGTCATTCTCCAGCTTTCTCTCCCCAATTATCTTAAATCTCTGTTTTCCACTTACTGACCCTCCTCCTCATGGAAACAATTTTTCCCCCTCTACTCCATGACAGGTCTTTATTTGCTGCTATAAGATGAGTCTGCTTCTCTTTCACTGGAGGATGGGGTATCAGATTCCAATCCCAGTGGACATTCGAACATTAGTCTTTACTCAGAGAGAATGGGGTAGTTTGATGCAACGAGTGTGGGGTCTGATCTAATGCAACAGAAGCACACTTGGGGAAATGGGGTAAGCACTCCTTTCTCTGGCCAGCCCTACTGGGGAAAATGGGAGGAAGAAAACGTAAGTATTCACTAGACATTGTAAGCCCTAGACACACCTTCCAGGTGAAACAGCTATTTACCTGCACTTCATTCAATCTATTCTATTGTATTTACCACTCACGATGCAGTCTCCTTTGCGCTGGGGAGATGAAACGCAGACTGGGTGATCGCTTTGCAGAACACCGACATGCTGATCGTAAAAATGACACTGAGCTTCCAATTGCATACCACTTCAACACAGTACCATGGTGTACCTGTGCCGGCATTTCTACCTCAGGCCTACTGCAGTGCTCCAGTAAGATTCAGCGCAAGCTTATCATTCATTTAGGTATCTTACAGCCAGTAAGTTAACACTAAGTTTAACAATTTCAGAACATGAGCACCTCCTTCCTTGTCTACTATCTACCCTCAAAACCCCAGGTATGTCATGAAAAGGACTGCTTTCAACACGACCAAGCCATTTTCAACTCTGCACTTCCACCACTATCATGTATCTAACGACTTCTCTCCATTGCCTTACTACCAACAATTGTTATTCTTCCTTTTTTTTCTTTTCCATCTATCTGCTCACTCCCCTCCCCCCATCCCCTGTTTTAATCTCAGGATCATAGGTTCAAGGCCTATGTTGGGTGATGAATACTTTGACTTTGTCATGTGAGGAGTAGTTGAAGATTTTGCTTGATGGAGATTAGGAGGATGGGGTGGAGTCTCACTGAAACTTACAGAATACTGAGAGGCCTGGATAGAGTGGATGTGGAGAAGATGTTTCCAAAATTAGAACACAGGAGCGCGGCCTCAGAGTGAATAGATGATCCTTTAAAACTGAGATAAAGAGGAATGTCTTCAGCCAGAGGTTGCTGACTATGTGGAATTAATTGAATTGAATTGGTCTACACTTAATGGTAAGGTCCTGGAGAGTGTTGTTGAAAAAAGGGACCTTGGAGTGCAGATTCATAGTTCCTTGAAAGTGAAGTCCCAGGTAGATTGGATAGTGAAGAGGGCATTTGGTATGCTTGCCTTTATTGGTCAGTGCACTGAGTATAGGAGTTGGGAAGTCATGTTGCAATTGTATAGGATATTGGTAAGGCCAATTTTGGAATACTGCATGCATTTCTGGCCTCCTTGCTATTGGAAGGATGTTGTGAAACTTGAAAGAGTTCAGAAAGGATTTACAAGAATGTTGCTCGGGTTGGAAGTTTGAGCGATAGGGAGAGACTGAATAGGCTGGGGCTATTTTCCCTGGAGCACTGGAGGCTGAGGGGTGATCGTATACAGTTTTATAAATGCATGAGGGGCACGGATAGGGTGAATAACCAAGGTCTTTTCCCCAGAGTAGGGGAGTCCAGAATTGGAGGGCATAGGTTTAAGGTGAGAGCGGAAAGATTTAAAAGTGACCTGATGGGCAACATTTTCACGCAGAGAATGGTGCGTGTTTGGAATGAGCTGCCAGAGGAAGTGGTGGAGGCTGGTACAGTTACAACATTTAAAAGGAATCTCGATGAGCATATGAACAGGAAGAGTTTAGAGGGATAAGGGCCAAATGCTGGTAAATAGAACTAGATTAATTTAGGATATCTGGTTGGCATGAATGAGTTGGACCGAAAGGTCTGCTTCCACATTTTACATCTCTATGACTTTATAACTCTGAATGATTTATTGTCACTTGCATTTTACAGGGAATATATAGAGTAAAATACAGTGAAAATCTTCAAGTATCACCACATTCCAACACCAGTTTGAATACTTTAAAAATAAAGAGTAGAAGAAGATATAACTGGAAGTGAGTCTCTTTGTTCTGTTGCCTTTGCCATGAGTCCTGAGCCCTAGCCAGCTCATCAATGACATCTGCGCTCTTCCCCTCTGCCACCACCTTGCTGCCCACCTGTGCTGGACCCACCAACATAGGAGTCGTCACTTTTTAGGTGCATCTCTTCGCCGCTGGGCCCATCTTGCTGATGCTGTTGCTGATGTTGGGTCTTGTGCTGAAACCACTTTTACCCTGCAACCAGAAGTCCCCAGTTTCGGGCCTACTGCAACCAGGAGCTGCCGCTGCCACCTCATCAATAGCCAGGAGTCCCTGCTCTGGGCCTACTGCAGCCAGGCATCCCTGGTTTCGACTCTTGGCCAGGCCGCCACCTCCACCTCGTCTGGACTCTCATTCCAGCCTCCCTCCTCTGAGATTTCAGCTTTGCCAGTGCCGCCAAGTTGAAAAGTCCTCTGCAGCCGCTGTGTCCGATCGCTGGAAGAGCTTTGCTGCTGCTGCGCCGGCTCTAGACCCAAATGCCAGGAGGATGTCCTTGCTGCCACCAACAATAGCAGGCGAAACCGTACCTGCTGCTGCTGCCTCTGACTACTGAGAGGCTGCCACCATTCCTCACACGGCCTGATCTCGCTGCTGTGCTGATGCTGCTAATTAACCCACTGCAAAAGAATTTAAGAAAAGGAAAACAAATGAAAAAGTGAAGGAAAAATAAAGAAAAAGAGCAGAAGTAAAAAGAAAAGGAAAGGAGAAAAAGCAGATGGATAAGCGCCAGGCTCAAGAGCCCACTCACAACCCTGCTACTCCACCATTATCTTGATTCACTTGGTGAGAAAGTGTATCAAAGGCTGGGGGAGGAAGGCAGGAGAATAGGGCTGAGAAACATTTAAGCTGTGATCGAACTGTAGAGCACTATTCAAAATATTAGAAAGGAACAGTTAACTTCATCCTATTGAAAGTGCCTGCAGAGTGACCAGACGCAGGACAGAAAGCTGTCATGTGAATCTAAATTTAATTCTTGTGCATGTAGTGATAGAAATTCTTTTTGTCAAATTCTGAATAAACATAACAAAAATGAAGGCCTGTTTTAGACTGAATTGCCTAATTTCCCTATAATTATAATGGCAAATTGGAACCACTGAAGTTGTCACCTATTCAAATCTATATGTTATTATGAATAAAACATGTATGTTGATTTAAACCAATTACATATATAAATGAATAATCCATAAATGGCTCACCTTCAACTGATTTTGGATTTTCATTTCCAGTTTGCTTGTACCCCGAGTAACATCTGATATTTTATCGACAAAAAAATTGTTTGTTTGAAGTTTACAGAAACGCAACATTTTTAAACACAGTCACCCTGGAACGTTATGTCTGATAGCAGCTGGGAGGGAACATGTGCCAATTGCCTCAATTTATTTTAATGGTCCTCTATTATTACCACAACAGCAATAGGAGCAGATGGAAGGAATGCACTGACCTTTGCTCTTCCAGTGTAGGGTCTTTGCCGTTTGATAGTTGCCATAGCAATTTAGACCTGCGAATCAAGTTGGAATTTGTTTAGAGGGGAAGAGTGTTGGTAATAGGCCATGGGCAGTCAAAAATATTTTAACCTATTATGATTTATCCACTGTCTACAATACACAGGCAGGACTGCATTTTCATTTGAAATCTATGTGAAAAAGCAACACCAGCATACATTATATAGACCCTACTGTAAGTCTCAGCACTACTAATTATGTATAATGAAGCTTGACTTGAGGATTTGGCATTGGACTTGGCCTAAGATTAAGTATTAAAATCCTGGTAAGCTATGCACACCATTGTTGAAAAAGAAAATTGCCTGCAGAGCTGAGTCAATGAATCTTGTAAAAAAGCGGTAATTACTCTTTAGCCCTCATTGTATTTGCATTTAATAGCTTTGGTTACCATTCCACCTGTGTCCTACACTCAGTTCAAATCTGAGAAATGAGTTTGTTAGAAATGTGTGAATGAGACTTCCTGAGTCTCAGTTATACCTTGTACCTTGTACATTAATTCCAACCAAACGTGGGAATACAAAGGAAAGGAAATTGATAAGCAAGGAGGTGAAAGGTCATTGGAGGGTGTAGAAATGTGGAAAATCAGATGTTAATATTCCTACATGGCAGAGCAGGCTTGAGAGGCCAAGAGGCCTATTCCTGCTCCTAATTTCTTTATCGAGATTGAGATGGATCTGAAAGACAATTGGAAGAATGTTATTATATTCAGAATATTTACTATAAAGACAGTGTATTCTGGCCAACTGTACTGAGAAGCAATTGCCATTTTCAGCAGATCTCTCATCCTATTGCTTATGACATGATCCTTTTTAAAAATGCACTTGTGGGATCTGGCTTCGTTGATTAGGGCAGCATTTATTGCCCATCCCTAGTTGCCCTTGAGCTGCCTTTTTGAACCACTATAGTCCATGTGTTGTAGGTTGACCCACAACAACTTCATGGATGGAATTCCAGGAGCCTACCCAATAGTAGCACGGAACACTAGCCTTGATGGAGTTTACAGCATCATCAGGATAGCAGCTCTTGTTTTAGACAGGAAAATACCACTTAATGTAACTCTGGTATCTGCCTGTTCAATTTTATCAGATAACCCAGGCTGCATTGCCTTCGAAGCCGGGTAATATTTAGTCAGTTTTCTGAGCAGTCAGGCTGATCTGAATGGATACTTAAAAACTATTATTTTCAATTGTTCAGTGATGTGGGGGGCTTGTCAGTGGGGCCCAGAGTCACCCTGTTGACACCAGAAAACTGCTGCTCAGTTACAATACCAGCTACCTAGTCACCTTGACGAACTGTGAGCAGGAACTCTTGTTTTAGGGACCTGATCCCATTGCCAAGAACTTGATACACATTTTTACACATGAAATTAGAACTTCTAGAAATGCTAAGACAAAAGGCAGGGGATGTGGCGCTGTCGTGATAATGTCTAGCAACGCAAACCTTGCGCCAAGATTCTGGGGACTTGGATTTAAATCTGACCATCATAAATGATGAAATTTGAATTGAACTTAATCTGGAATAAAAAGCTGGTGTAATGGTAGCCACGTAACCACTGCTGATTGTTTTAAAACCTGTCTGGTTCACTCATGACATTTAAGGTAGGAAATCTGCCATCAGTACCTGATTTGACCTGTATGTGATTCCAGAATAGACAACGATGTAAATTGATCCAATTTATTATTGACACATGGACTGACATACAGTGAAAAGTATTGTTTTGAGTGCTAACCAGGCAATCATACCCTATATAAGTCCATCAGGGTGATAAGAACAGAATGCAATACAGTGTTACAGCAACAGAGAAGGCGCAGAGAAAGATCAACTCTAATATATGTCATGAGTCTGATAACAGCAGAAAATTAGCTGTTCTTAAATCTGTTGGTGTGTGTTTACAAACCTTTGCATCTTCTGCCTGATGGTGGAAGAGAGTATAATTGGAGTGGGAAGCATCTTTGATTATGTTGGCTGGTTTTCTGCGGCAGTGGGAAATGTAGGTGGAGTCTGTGGAAGAAAGGCGGTTTGCGTGTTGGTCTGGGCTGCATTCACAACTCTGTAATTTCTTGCCATCTTGGGCAGAGTTGTAATGCATCCAAATAGGATGCTTTCTTTGCCACATCTATAAAAACTGGTAAGAGTCATTGTGGACATGCTGAATTTCCTTTGTCTTCTGAGGAAGTAGAGGAGTTGGTGTTTCTTCTGGACTGTAGTGTCAATGTGGATGGACCAGGACAGAATGTTGGTGATATTTACTCATTGGAACTTGAAGCTCTTGACCACCTTCATCTCAGCACCATTGATACAGACAGCGGTGTGTCCTCAACTCTCCTTCCTAAAGTTGATGACCAGTTCCTTTATTTTGCAGATATTCAAAGACCAAATTGTTGCATTTATATCATGCCATTGAGCTGACTATCTCTCTCCTGTACTCTGTCTCATTGTTGTTTGAGATTCGACCCACTATGTTGGTGTCATCAGCAAACTTATAAATGGAGTTACAGCTGAACTTGACACAGTCGTGACTATATAAGGAGAATAGTTGAGGCTGAGTATGCAGCCTTGTGGGACACCAGTGTTGAGGATTATTGTGGGAGAGGTGTTGGCACCTATCATTATTGATTGTAGTCGGTGGGCCAGGAAATTGAGGAGCAAGTTGCAGAGGGAGAAGCAGAGTCCTAGGTCTCAGTGTTTGGAGGTGAGTTTTGGTGAAATTATGGTGTTGAAGGTGGAGCTAAAGTCAAAAAACAGGAGTCTGACACAGGTGTACTTGTTATCCAGATGTTCCAGGGTGGGTGTAAGGCCAGATGGGTGGCGTCTACTGTGGACCTATTCTGACTTTCCTGCTCCTTCCTTGCCCAGATGCCATGGGTGCATTCCAACTACAGTGATATCAGGACACTGTCCTTACACCTCTACACATCAGGAAACCCCGAGCCATGTCATGTCTAATATTTCCCAATATACATGTATGTACTGTATATATAATGGGCACTTGACCATGAGGTGAACTTGAAGATGAATTGCTTTCATCTGCACCTCAAATATATCTCTGATTCTCCAACTGTTTTGTTCCAAAGGTTGCAACTCACTTTGTGTGGAGGTCTGTGGTCAATATTCAACAAAGTGTTGAACTGTGCTGTTCCACCAAAGAAGCTGTTACAATTGAGTGCAACATGGCTCCCAATTTTGCCTGTATTTATCCCACAGTTCTGACAGAGGTCAATGAATATTAGTCAGTACTAAGGACATTTTAATTTTGAAACAGGTCTAAAGTATTATTTATCTGGATGTCGCATAGACATAATTAAAAATGATCCTATCCCTGGGCAAATCACTTATTATGTGAGCATATGGAGACATTTAATTCCATGATTACAACAGGATAATTTGATGAATATCACATTACATCATTGCTTTAAACTCCATCTGTTGTGAAGACAGTTAATAAGTAAATCATTCAGTCCAGTATTATCAAAAGCAGAGACCACCATCAAAGTAAATGGAATACAAACAGAAAATAGTCCTTTAGTTATTCATGCATTTTTTTTTCAATTAATTCAATAGCACAGTTCAAACCATTGAAGTGAGAATCATAGAATCTCAACAATGCAATAATGAACCTGTGAATTACATTCACTGTATAACTAAACTGTTGACGTTCTTGTAGAGTAGCATGATGACATTTCTGTTACTCAGGTGTACTTGTGTCCTACTGCAGTAGGATGGAAATGTCATGCATTTGGAGCTTTGTGAATTGCATGCTTATGTCATATATATTAGCTGGGAGTAGCTTGAGCTTATTGACACACTGAAATAGTACAATCAATGGCTCAGGAATATATGGATGTCAGTAACATTGACCATTATTTGGATGCAGTTTAGGAGTACTTTCATTCTGATGGTGAATCACTATAAGGATATGATTGTAATTTGGTATGTCAGTATATTGGTATGTATAGTGACGTGAATGGGAGTTGTTCTCTGTTCTGGTTCTGTTGACACATTAAGACAACTGACACAACAATGAAATAACTGGGCAACGTGGCCATTTTAGGAATGGTCAGTCTGGCTCAGGTAAAAATGTGTCCCAAAGATGGTTTTCACTGCTTATCGATGTGGTCAGATATTTGTATCCCCACAGTAACTTATTCCAGATCATACACACATTCACTCACAGACATGCATACCCTCCCCCTTCCCCCATATACGCACCCACATATATATATAAGTTTGTGGGGTGAATTTGTATTTGCAGAATTACATTTTACTTTGCTCAAAAAACTGCATGAATCCATGTACGATTCTGTAAATTCCTTTTTTACATTGGAATCATCCTGAACATTGGAGCATAGACAGCCTCACACAGGGCACCTCACACCTTCAATGCATTATCTGAGCCAACATGGCACCTATTGTTAAAGTTCACTTGAGAATTTATATATGAAAGAACTGAAACCAACTTGCCCCTTCCAAAAGATAAGAGACTTAACAAACAATTTAGGTCTTTTTCAATGCATAATTTCAATTACATCACACTGTAAACGTTTGCGATAAATTCTGTGTCCTACGATCTTATATTCCACAACCACCTGATAAAGGAACAGTGCTTCAAAAGCTAGAGCTTCCAAATAAACCTGTTGGACTACAACCTGGTTTTGTGTGAGTTTTAACTTTTTTCACCCCAGTCCAACACTGGCACCTTCAAATCATGACTATTCTAGATTACCAAGTTACTCATTGACTGAATCTGTATTCCTTACTGAATAGGTTCAATAATAATACAGCAATAAGTCTTCTACTTTTGTTAGACAATATTTTATTTCCTTGTGGGACTTGGGGATCATCAGCTGGCCAGCAATTATTGCCTGTCCCTCGTTGCCTTGAGAAGGTGGTGGTGAGCTGCCTTTTTGAACTGCTGAAGTCCATGTGCTGTTAGTGAATGAATTCCAGGATTTTGATCCTGGAACTGTGGGACTGCAGCGCACTCTGCTTCACAGATCCATCCATTCCCGAGCGCAATTCAGACTGATGGTTTTTCTTTCCATTGTATGGACTGTACAGCGTCCTCAGGTAAGACAAAGGGTGGAGTGGTTTGTTTTTTTAATCAACAACTTGTGATGCACGGACATTGCAACCCAGGATAGCCACTGCTCCCCAAACCTTGAATTCCTTACCATCAAATGCCACTCCTTCTATCTACCACGGGAATTTACCACTGCTATACTAACTGCTGTGTACATTCCACCACAAGCAAAGGTTGAGGAAGCTCTGATGTGCTGTACTCCACCACTAACACCCTGCAGATGGAACATCCCAAGGCCCTGTTTATTGTGACTGGCGACTTCAATCAAGCCAATCTTAAAGAAGGTGTTGCCAAAGTACCACCAGAACATTACCTGCCCCACCAGGGGCCCGAACATTTGAGACCATTGCTACACCACTGTGAAGGATGCCTACAGCTCCATCCCCCACCCTCATTTCGGGAACTCTGACCACAATGCCGTGTTTCTTCTCCTGGCTTACAGGCAAAAGCTCAAGCAGGAGACCCCCCTCACGGATACAGGTCCAGTGCTGGTCGGAGGAGGTAGAGGATCAACTTCTGTGCTGTCTGGAATTGGGTGATTGAGCCATGTTCAAACAGTCTGCAGGTACCTTAGATAAGTACACCACCACTGTCACAGACTTTATCAGCAAGTGTGTGGAGGACTGTATACTGAGGAAGTTAATCCGGGTGTTCCCTAACAGGAAACCCTGGATGAATCATGGCATACAGAACCTGCCTTCAGATCAGGAGACCCACTCAAATATAAGAAATCCTATATGGCCTTCACAGAGCCAGTAAGACAGCCAAGGACAAATACCAATCCAAACTAGAGACCCAGACGGACACCCGGCGACTATGGCAAGGACGGAATGAAATCACAGGTTATAAAAAGAGACAGTGCAAGATAGCAGATGATAACATGTCCCTCCCAGATCATCTTAATGCTTTCTATGCTCGCTTTAAGCAGAATATCGCCAGAGAGGTAACACCTATTCTGATAAGTCTTGATGAACCTATCCCAACAGTCACTGCATCAGAGGTCAGATCAGTTTTCCGGTGAATCCAAGGAAAGCGGTGAGTCTAGATGGAGTACCAGACCGTGTACTTAGAGTATGTGCAGATAAACTGGCAGAGGTCTTCTCAGACATCTTCACCCTCTCCCTGCAGCAGGCCACTGTCCCTGTCTGTTTCAAGAGGGCCAACATCATCCCTATGCCTAAGAAGGCTCATGCAGCTTGTCTCAATGATTACTGCCCAGTGGACCTAACCACGGTGGTCATAAAGTGCTTTGAAAGGCTGGTCATGACATTAATCAACTCCAGCCTCCCCACTACTTTTGACCCACTCCAATTTGCCTATTGGACCAACAGATACATGTTGAATGCCATATTACTTGCCCTTTATTCCTCCCTAGAACATCTTGACACCAAGAACCACTATATAAGAATGCTACTCATTGACTACTGTTCAGCCTTCAACAGTATTACCCTCACGAGACTGATTACTAAACTTAGTGATCTCAGACTTAGCCCCACTCTCTGCAACTGGATCCTCAGTTTCCTGACCCACAGGCCATAATCAGTGAAGACTGGGGACAATATTTCATCCTCACTAACACTCAACAGTGGAGCCACCCAGGGCTGCGCACTCAGCCCCCTACTTCACTCACTGTATACCCATGACTGCATTGCGAAATACCAGACTAATACCGTTTACAAGTTCACTGATGACACCACCATAGTCGGTTGAATCTCAGATGGCGGCAAGACAAACTACAGACAGGAGGTGGAAGATCTGGAAAAATGTTGCACTGAAAACAACCTAGCTCTCAATGCTGGCAAAAATAAGGAACTCATTATTGACTTTCAGCAGGCTGTTACTCATGCCCCCTTACACATTAACAGCAAGAGGTGGAACGAGTGGAGAGTGTCAAGCTCCTGGGAGTGGTCATCAACAATAAGCTTTCTTGGACTCTTCATGTGGATGCACTGGTTACAAAGGCCCAGCAATGTCTCTTCTTCCTCAGGCAGCTGGGGAAATTTGGCATGACGGCGAATACCCTTGCCGACATTTATAGGAAGGGCTGTTGCCCGAAACATAGATTTTCCTGCTCCTTGGATGCTGCCTGACCTGCTGTGCTTTTCCAGTAACACTCTAATCCCAACATTTATAGGTGCACCATTGAGAGCATTCTGTCTGGATGTATCACTACCTGGTATAGCAACTGTACCATTCAAGATTGGAGATGATTACAGAAAGTGATAAACTCAGCCCAGACAATCACAAAGGCCAACTTCCCATCTATAGAATTCATCTGGGTAAAAACAATGACTGCAGATGCTGGAAACCAGATTCTGGGTTAGTGGTGCTGGAAGAGCACAGCAGTTCAGGCAGCATCCAAGGAGCTTCGAAATTGACGTTTCGGGCAAAAGCCCTTCATCAGGTCCGCTGTCGAGAAAAGGCCACCAGCATTCTCAAAAATCTATCCCACCCTAGCAATGCTTTTCCATAACTTCTACCATCAGGGAGAAGGTACAGAAGCCTAAACATATGCACCAGCCAGTTTCGAAACAGTTTCTGCCCTACTGTTGTTAGAATATTGAATGGACTCGCAAACTGTTAACATTCGCCTGTATCTGTGTTTTTGTTTTTGCCGCTGTTTAGTTATTATTATTTATTTATCTACGCTACTTAACTCTGTGATCTGCCTGTATTGCTTGCAAGACAAAGCTTTTCACTGTGCCACAGTACATGTGACAATCAATTCAATTCAATTCAATTTTGATCCAATGACAGTGGAGGCACTTCGATACATTTCCAAGTCAGGATAGTAAATGGCTTGGAGGGGATCATGCAGTTGGTGATGTTCTCGGGTACTTTTTTTCCCTTCTCCTTCTGGATGGAAGTGGTCATGGGTTTGGAAGGTGCTGTTTAAGGCAATCGAAAGCTGTGAGCCTTACAAAGGGAATATGCATTTATATCGCACCTTTAATGGAATAAAGCATACAAATATGCATTATAAGAACAGGAGCTGGCCATTTAACTTTCAGCAGGAGAAGGTGAGGACTGCAGATGCTGGAGATCAGAGCTGAAAATGTGTTGCTGGAAAAGCGCAGCAGGTCAGCAGCATCCAAGGAGCAGGTGAATCGACGTTTCGGGCATGAGCCCGAAGAAAGGTTCATGCCCGAAATGTCGATTCTCCTGCTTCATGGATGCTGCCTGACCTGCTGCACTTTTCCAGCAACACATTTTCAGCATTTAACTTTCAGCCTCCTCTACCATTCAAAAAGATAATTGGTTATGTTTTTGTGGCCTCAATTAAATCAATGTACTTATTCCTGATGCACTTTGGTTCTGATGTCAATCAAGAATCCATTTACCCCTATCTACCTTATTGTGCTTTGCTCTCAGCATCGTTTCTCTCAATGTTAACTTGCATACTTGCCTTGTTTCATCTATTTATTTTAGTACATCATCCTCCACATAAAACCATAAGTCGCATTAGCAGAAGAAACGGTGGCTCAGTAGTTAGCACTGCTGCCTCACAGCACCAGGGTCCCAGGTTCGATTCTAGCCTTGAGTGACTGTCTGTGTGGAGTTTGCACATTCTCCCTGTATCTGCATGGGTTTCCTCCCACTGTCCAAAGATGTGCAGGTGAGGTGAATTGGCCATGATAAATTGCCCATTGTGTTAGGTCCATTAGTCAGAGGGAGGTGGGTTACTCTTCAGAGGGTCAGTGTGGACTTGTTGGGCCGAAGGGCCTGTAGGGAATCTAATCTCATCAAGAAGACCATTCAGCCCATCGGGTCTGCTTTGCTGTTCAACGAAATCATGGTTGATCTGTTAATCTTCGCTTTCAGCTTCCTGCCTTTTCGCCACAATCCTTGATTTCTCTTCTGAGTAAAAATCTATTTACCTCAGCCTTGAATGTACTTAGTGACTCTGACTCAACAACTCTCTGTGAGAAAGAATTCCTCAGATTCATAACCACCAGTACAACCTAGGTGATAGCATGGGATTACAATCCTTTAACATTGCCTAGGTAACTATTCGACATAAATGAGTTGGAACCATCCAAAATTTTCAACTTTACCAGCTTTTGTCAGAGGGATTCCAGATGCCCTTTTGAAAATTAAATTTTCCAGACAATTCCCCATGGTGTGTTTGAGATTCCACATGGCCGTGATGCACATTTCCAATCTCCGTTACTCCTTTGGGGTCGTTATCGCCTCTGCTTGGCCAGTCTTCTTGTGTTCTTGATCCAAGGCACTAACAATCTATCCAGTAGAGGAAACAATTATCCCCTGTCTAATCTTCATACTCTATCTTGAATGAGCAAGAACTTCATTTTCCCCTTTAATGCCCCACTCAGCAATTTCTGGAGAAAGAAGTTCTGGTTACTGATTTAAAATGCAAGGTAGGATCAGCTCTCAGGATTTTCAAGGAATCAAGAAAATCTTGCAGTGCTGAGAAAAAACCTCATAATTCTTTGTTGAACACATTGATGACATAATATCAGTCACACTCGAACTTACTCACACTCATTTCGGAACACCAGATGCTTTGTAAATTATAGTTATCTATGTTCTGTACCTTTCAAGGAGAAATAATGAGCTAAGGACAGAATATCTCTTTCATAATGACCTAATGATGCTTTAACTACAAGCTGACAGGTTGTCAGAACTTGGATAACTAAACTGGTAATGATCGAGGAAGCTGTTTAAATCAGCAAATACAATGCATGTTGATTGCAATAATGTGAGGCAATCTGTTTTTGTTTAAATCTTAACAAAATAAACTCTTCCTTCATGGAATTTTGGGCATTCCTGGTTAGACCAGCATTTATTTCCCATCTCTTAATGTCCAAAGATCAGTTCAGAGTCAACTGCATTGCCATGTGTCAGGAGTCACATGTAGTCAGATATGGTAAAAGCTGCAATTTTCCTTCCATCAAATGGCATTAGTGAGCCAGATTGTTTTTTTAAGGAACACTGACAGTGGTTATATGGTTGCCATTAGGCTAGCTTTTTATTCCAGATTTTTACGAAATTCAACTTCCATTATTTGTCAATATGGGATTCAAAGGTATGTCCCTTCAGCCTGGGATTTTAGATTAATATTCCATGAAAAATCTGCGGTTTCAAAGGAATTAGCTTATTCTATGTAACTGTCACAGATAAAGAGGAAAAGTCACTCAAACCAAAATGTTAACTCTATTTTCTGTCCACAGATGCTGAGCAATTCCTGTTTTTGTCACAGAAAAAAAGAGAATGGGGTAAATTTAACTTTGACTGTTTTTCTACCTTTATATCCAAGATAACTCCTTTCCCTTTGGTGCCCATTCTTTCCTGAGGTCGGTTGAAGTATATTCCACAAATCCTAGATTTGAATTCCAATTTTTGAAAAAGAAACTAGAGAAAAACCCTTTAGGTAACCAAGAATAGGATTTATCCATAAAACATTCAACAGCAGATGTGATTCCATCTATTCACACAGATTCAGAAAATTAAGAAAGACAGGATAGGAGAGGGGACTCAAAATTAGATATTTTAGTAAATCCAGAGGTATTACACATGAATTCACATGAGATACAAATTCTGGAGGTTAGTATTCGATAATAGTTTCCTTGGTGAGTTGGACCTAGTTAATGTTTTCTTCTTGCTGGCAAAGTGTAGACATATTTGCAGCCAGAAACTTGAAGGCAGAGGTGGAGAGAGTGAGGCAGGCTGTCAACTTGACCTAGAGTCCTGGTCCCACCCTGGAGATCAAACAGCGACTGACAGAGAATCCAGGTTAAGAAAAGAAAACTGCGGATGCTGAAGATCTGAAACAGAAACAGAAATTTCTGGAGAAACTCAGATAGTGTGGCAGTATCTGAGAAGAGAAAGAAGATTTAAGGCTTCAAGTCCAGTGATCCTTCTTTAGAATCCAAGAATTGTGCCCTTAAGCAATTCAACAAGCTCTCATGTCAGTCATGTGATAATGGCGGACACTTCATATGCTAATGACTGATCTAAGGGGGATAATACAAGGGACATTAAGTGAATCATATAGCTTTACCTCCTTCATCAGAGTTCCCATTGTGAAGTGAAGAGTTAACTGTAAAGACATTAGCATCCATTTTAGCAAAATGGGTTTTGACGTTTTCCTTTTTTCTGAGGCAGCTGGAGGAAGATGGCTCATCTCGAGCTCTTTTGTGTCTACCCAGTGCAAATGTATCAGAAACTTCTGGAAGTATGATCATGTGATCAGCCTGAAGTATTACGAGTCCAATAAGGTTGTCCATTTTTTAAAAAAATTTAAACACAAAGATGTGAAGATATTGCATCTTCATGCCTTCTGTCCATGACACCAAATTAAGGCTCAGAACATATTGAAGTGGGGACTTCACTGTAAACCCTATTTGATCGATTTGTTTCCTTCTCGTCAGCTTGCAAACATTTAAAAGTTTGAGTTGTAAACAGCGAGTAAATAGATAGCAAGGCATAAAGGAGCTTGGTGAACAACAGGGCTAACAATCTTAACTTTTTTAACCAGTGAGATTTCTGCATAGAAAACGAGAAAAGAAAAACAGGGATAGAATGGAGAGAAGAGAGTATCACAAATATCAGGAAACCATCAAGACAGAGTTAGCTTAAGTCATAGAGTCATGGAGATGTACAGCACGGAAACAGACCCTTCGGTCCAACCCGTCCATGCCGACCAGATCTCCCAACCCAATCTAGTCCTACCTGCCAGCACTTGGCCCATATCCTTCTAAGGAAAAAGTGAGGACTGCAGATGCTGGAGATCAGAGCTGAAAATGTGTTGCTGGAAAAGCGCAGCAGCTCAGGCAGCATCCAAGGAGCAGATGAATTGACGTTTCGGGATTCCTGAAGAAGCTGCCTGACCTGCTGCGCTTTTCCAGCAACACATTTTCAGCCCATATCCTTCTAAACCCATCCTATTCATATACCCATCCAAAAGCCTTATAAATGTTGCAATTGTATTTGCATCCACCACTTCCTCTGATAGCTCATTCCATACACGAACCACCCTCTGCGTGAAAAAGTTGCCCCTTAGGTCTCTTTTATATCTTTCCCCTTCACCCTAAACCTATGCCCTCTAGTTCTGGACTCCCCGACCCCAGGGAAAAGACTTTGCCTATTTATCTTATCCATGTCCCTCATAATTTTGTAAACCTCTATTAGGTCACCCCTCAGCCTCCGACGCTCCAGGGAAAACAGCCCCAACCTGTTCAGTCTCTCTCTATAGCTCTTATCCTCCACCCCAGGCAAAATCCTTGTAGATCTTTTCTGAGCCCTTTCAACTTTCACAACATCTTTCTGATAGGAAGGAGACCAGAATTGCATGCAATATTCCAACAGTGGTCTAACCAATGTCCTGTACAGCCGCAACATGACCTCCCAACTCCTGTACTCAATACTCTGACCGATAAAGGAAAGCATACCAAACGCCTTCTTCACTATCCCGTCTACCTGCGACTCAACTTTCAAAGAGCTATGAACCTGCACTCCAAGGTCTGTTAGTTCAGCAACACTCACTAGGACTTAGCTTAAGGAATAACTTAGTAAAGATGCAGAGGCAGGCACATGAAAAGATCATTCAGAAAACTTAGAAATGATATATTCCAGGGAGAAAGATGGTTTTTATGGAAAGGGTATATCATTTGTGTATAACTAAAGAAAGGAAGGGTGTCATCAAAAGCATTCATTTCCACAAAGATGAGACAGGTGAGAAGATTGGAAAGAATACAAACAATCAGAAAGGAATGACTATAGATTAATAAGGAAATAAACATTAGAGTATGAGAAAAACTAATGATGAATATAAAAACACATGCTAGGAGTTTCTACATGGATTTAAAAAGAAATAGAGTAAGTAAAGTGGTTATCGTTCCACTAGAGTGAGTCTGAGAAATTAATCATAGAAAATAAGGAAATTGCAGGTGAATTGACA
The DNA here is from genome assembly GCF_037043375.1 of Chiloscyllium plagiosum. NCBI lineage: Eukaryota > Metazoa > Chordata > Chondrichthyes > Orectolobiformes > Hemiscylliidae > Chiloscyllium > Chiloscyllium plagiosum. The sequence continues at coordinate 94,487,384 of NW_028270145.1, read as the reverse complement.
GGTAATTTGCATCTGTCTTCGCTCCAGAGGAAATAGATAATATCCCAGAAATAATGTGGGGATGAAATTGAAGGCGTATCTCAAAAACGTCATGAAATCGGTATTGAGAAAATATTTAGAATTAAAAGCTTACATGTTCCCAGGAATTTATCCATGGGTCTTCAAGGGAAAAAGAGACGACCGTGATTGTAGATGCACTCGTTTAATTTTCCAAAATGCTCTAGATTTAGGATTGGTCCCGTTAGGAAAATAACTAATGTGGCTCCTCAAATCAAAAATAGAGGGGGAAAATGGGAAATGCAGGCCAGTTAGTTTAATATTGGTTATCGATAAAATGATGGAAGCTATTATAGGAGGTCCCCCATTTATGAACTTTCAACTTAGCAAATGCTCATACTTACAAATGCAATCCCATTCAGGATATAATTTTAAAGATTTGACATGGTGAGGACAGTGCAGGAGAGAGAGTGAGCCTGCACAGTTACTGCCTTTGCTGTTTTTGAATTCATGTGTCGCTGGACATCGGGTTGCATCTGGGAAAATTAACAAACAGTGAATTTCACAACTAATCTTGAAGGAACCGGTTTGGACGAAGTTCACAACACAGAATCAGATAAGTTAATTGTTGTTTTAAGTCTGTCCAAGAGAAAGGCTGTATTAGTGAGTACAATGGGTTCTTTCTTGATGATATGTTTTTGGAGATAAGTCTCTTGATTAAACTTATTTTCTGGGTCTGTATATAGTGAAGGAGTAAAAATGGCCTTTAATAGAGTGATATGTACTTCTTGTCTGATGTGGGAGTTTAAAGAGAGTTTAAGGGTTACTGCGGATTATATCTGCCATAAATGCTGTTGGATGCAAATCTTATCAGATCAAGTGGATCGGTTGGAGAGACAGAGAGAAGTGATGAGGAATTTGCAACAGCAACAGTATGTGATGGATGGCAGTTATAGGAATGGGGGGATGTCTCAGATACAGTCACATAGATAGGTTAACTCCAGGAAGGGTAAGAGAAGTTGGCACCTAGGGCAGGAGTCTTTTGTGGCTATCCCCATTTCAAACAAGTATGCTGTTTTGGAAAATGTAGGGGGTGATGGATTCTCAGGGGAATGTAGCATGAACAGCAAAGTTTCTGGTATTGACACTGGCTCTAATGCAACGAGGGGTGTATCGGCTTCCAAGAGATCAATTGTGTTAGGGGATTCTATAGTCTGAGGTACAGACAGACGTTTCTGTGGCCAGCAGAGAAAAAGCAGAATGGCGTGTTGTTTCCCCGGTGCCAGGATCAAGGATGTCTCAGAGAGGGTGCAGAATGTTCTCACAGAGGAGAGGGGCCAGCAAGAGGTCATTGCCCACATTGGAACCAACGAAATAGGAAGGGGAAAGGTTGAGATTCTGAAGGGAGATGACAGAGCGTTAGGCAGAAATTTAAAAAGGAGGTCCGCAAGGGTAGTAATATCTGGATTACTCCCAGTGCTACAAGCTAGTGGATGTAACTGTGAAGATGGACGAGGGAGATCCAGTAGATGTAGTGTACCTGGACTTTCAGAAAGCTTTTGATAAAGTCCCACATAGGAGGTTAGTGAGCAAAATTAGGGCGCATGGTATTGGGGGCAAAGTACTAACTTGGATTGAAAGTTGGTTGGCTGACAGGAAACAAAGAGTAGTGATAAATGGCTCCATTTTGGAATGGCGGGCAGTGACCAGTGGGGTACCGCAGGGATCAGTGCTGGTTGTTGTGGTTCTGTTCGCTGAGCTGGGAATTTGTGTTGCAGATGTTTCGTCCCCTGTTTAGGTGACTCCACAGTGCCTCCTGTGAAGCGCTTCTGTGATCTTTCCTCCAGCATTTGTAGTGGTTTGAATCTGCCGCTTCCAGTTGTCAGTTCCAGCTGTCCGCTGCAGTGGTCGGTATATTGGGTCCAGATCAATGTGCTTATTGATGGAATCTGTGGATGGGTGCCATGCCTCTAGGAATTCCCTGGCTGTTCTCTGGTTGGCTTGTCCTATAATAGTAGTGTTGTCCCAGTCGAATTCATGTGGCTTGTCATCTGCGTGTGTGGCTACTAAGGATAGCTGGTCGTGTCGTTTCGTGGCTAGTTGGTGTTCATGGATGCGGATCGTTAGCTGTCTTCCTGTATGTCCTATGTAGTGTTTTGTGCAGTCCTTGCATGGGCTGCACAAAACACTACATTGGACAAACATGAAGACAACTAACGATCCGCATCCATGAACACCAACTAGCCACGAAACGACACGACCAGCTATCCTTAGTAGCCACACACGCAGATGACAAGCCACATGAATTCGACTGGGACAACACTACTATTATAGGACAAGCCAAACAGAGAACAGCCATGGAATTCCTAGAGGCATGGCACTCATCCACAGATTCAATCAATAAGTACATTGATCTGGACCCAATATACCGACCACTGCAGCGGACAGCTGGAACTGACAACCGGAAGCGGCAGATTCAAACCACTACAAATGCCGATGGAAAGATCACAGAAGCGCTTCACAGGAGGCTCCCAAGCACTGAGGATGTCACCTAGACAGGGGACGATATGTCTGCAACACAAATTCCCAGCTCGGCGAACAGAACCACAACAACGAGCACCCGAGCTACAAATCTTCTCATAGACTTTGAATCAGTGCTGGGACCGCAGCTTTTTACAATATATTATAATGATATAGAAGATGGTATTAGTAATAACATTAGCAAATTTGCTGATGATACTAAGTTGGGTGGCAGGGTGAAACGTGAGGAGGATGTTAGGAGATTACAGGGTGACCTGGACAGGTTAGGTGAGTGGTCAGATGCATGGCAGATGCAGTTTAATGTGGATAAATGTATGGTTGTCCACTTTGGTGGCAAGAACAGGAAGGCAGATTTAGGTAAAAGGGCAGTACAAAGAGATCTGGGTGTTCTTGTACACCAGTCAATGAAGGTAAGCATGCAGGTACAGCAGGTAGTGAAGAAGGCTAATAGCATGCTGGCCTTCATAACAAGAGGGATTGAGTATAGAAGCAAAGAGGTTCTTCTGCAGCTGTACAGGGCCCTAGTGAGACCATATCTGGAGTATCGTGTGCAGTTCTGGTCCCCAAATTTGAGAAAAGACATTCTGGCTATTGAGGGAGTGCAGCATAGGTTCACGAGGTCAATTCCTGGAATGGCAGGACTACCCTACGCTGAAAGACTGGAGTGACAGGGCTTGTATACCCTTGAGTTTAGAAGACTGAGAGGGGATCTGATTGAGACATATAAGATTATGAAAGGATTGGACACTCTGGAGGCAGGAAACATGTTTCCGCTGATGGGTGAGTACCGAACCAGAGGACACAGCTTAAAAATACGGGTAGACCATTTAGGACAGAGATGAGGAGAAACTTCTTCACCCAGAGGGCAGTGGAGGCCCAGTCTCTGGATTCATTTAAGAAAGAGTTGGATAGAGCTCTCAAGGATAGTGGAATCAAGGGTTATGAAGATAAGGCAGGAACAGGGTACAGATTAAGCATGATCAGCCATGATCATATTGAATGGTGGTGCAGGCTCGAAGGGCAGATTGGCTCACTCCTGCACCTATTGTCTATTGTCTAGTGAGGGCAGGAATAGGAGGATAGAGCAGATGAATGCATGGCTGACGAGCTGGTGTATGGAAGAAAGATTCACATTTTTGGATCATTGGAATCTCTTTTGGGGTAGAAGTGACCTGTACAAGAAGGACGGATTGCAACTAAATTGGAAGGGACTTGGAGTGCAGATTCATAGTTCCTTGAAAGTGGAGTCGCATGTAGATAGGATAGTGAAGAAGGTGTTTGGTATGCTTTCTTTTATTGGTCAGAGTATTGAGTACAGGGGTTGGGAGGTCATGTTGCGGCTGTACAGGACATTGGTTAGGCCACAATTGGAATATTGCATGCAATTCTGGTCTCCTTCCTATCAGAAAGATGTTGTGAAACTTGAAAGGGTTCAGAAAAGATTTACAAGGATGTTGCCAGGGTTGGAGGATTTGAACTATAGGGAGAGGCTGAACAGGCTGGGGCTGTTTTCCCTGGAGCATCGGAGGCTGAGGGGCTATAGAGGTTTACAAAATTATGAGGGACATGGATAAGGTAAATAGGCAAAGTCTTTTCCCTGGGGTCGGGGAGTCCAGAACTAGAGGGCATAGGTTTAGGGTAAGAGGGGAAAGATATAAATGAGATCTATGGGGCAACGTTTTCACACTGAGGGTGGTACGCGTATGGAATGAGCTGCCAGAGGAAGTGGTGGAGGCTGGTACAATTGCAACATTTAAGAGGCATTTGGATGGGTGTATGAATAGGAAGGGTTTGGAGGGATATGGGCTGGGTGCTGGCAAGTGAGACTAGTTTGGGTTGGGATATCTGGTCGGCATGGACGGGTTGGACCGAAGGGTCTGTTTCTATGCTGTATATCTCTATGATTCTATGACTAATATACTGGCAGGGAAATCTGCTAGAACTGATTGGGAGGATTTAAATAGTAAGGGGCAGGGGGGGAGTTACCCAGGAAATAGTGAGGAAAGAGATCAATCTGAGACTGGTACAGTTGAGAACAGAAGTGAATCAAACAGTCAGGGCAGGCAGGGACCAGATTAGCTTAGATTACATTACAGCGTGGAAACAGGCCCTTCGGCCCAACAAGTCCACACCGACCCGCTGAAGCACAACCCACCCATACCTCTACATTTACCCCTTACCTAACACTATGGGCAATTTAGCATGGCCAATTCACCTGACCTGCACATCTTTGGACTTTGGGAGGAAACTGGAGCACCCGGAGGAAACCCACGCAGACACGGGGAGAACGTGCAAACTCCACACAGTCAGTTGCCTGAGGCGGGAATTGAACCCGGGAGTAAAAAATTAAACTGCATTTATTTCAATGCAAGGGGCCTAACAGGGAAGGCAGCTGAACTCAGGGCATGGTTAGAAACATGGGACTGGGATATCATAGCAATTACAGAAATATGGCTCAAGGATGGGCAGGTCTGGCAGCTTAATGTTCCACAATACAAATGCTACAGGAAGGATAGAAAGGGAGGCAAGAGAGGAGGGGGAGTGGCATTTTTGATGAGGGATAGCATTACAGCTGTGCTGAGGGAGGATATTCCTGGAAATACATCCAGGGAAGTTATTTGGGTGGAACTGAGAAATAAGAAACGGATGATAACTTTATTGGGATTGTATTATAGACCGAGGAGAAAGTGAGGCCTGCAGATGCTGGAGATCAGAGCTGAAAATGTGTTGCTGGAAAAGCGCAGCAGGTCAGGCAGCATCCAAGGGACAGGAGCCCGACGTTTTGGGCATTCCTGAAGAAGGGCTTATGCCCGAAACGTCGATTCTCCTGCTCCTTGGATGCTGCCTGACCTACTGCGCTTTTCCAGCAACACATTTTCAGCTTGTATTATAGACCCCCTAATAGTCAGAGGGAAATTGAGAAACAAACTTGTAAGTAGATCTCAGCTACCTGTAAGAATAATATGGTCGGGGATTTTAACTTTCCAAACATAAACTGGTACTGCCATAGTGTTAATGGTTTAGATGGAGAGGAATTTCTTAAGTGCGTACAAGACAATTTTCTGATTCAGTATGTGGATGTACCTACGAGAGAAGGTGCAAAACCTGACCTACTCTTGAGAAATAAGGCAGGGCAAGTGACTGAGGTGTCAGTGGGGGAGCACTTTGGGTTCAGCGACCATAATTCTATTAGTTTTAAAATCGTGATGGAAAAGGATAGGCCAGATCTAAAAGATGAAGTTCTAAATTGGAGAAAGGCCAACTTTGACAGTATTAGGCAAGAACTTTCAAAAGATGATTGGAGGCAGATGTTTGCAGGTAAAGGGACAGCTGGAAAATGGGAAGCCTTCAGAAATGAGATAACAAGAATCCAGAGAAAATATATTCCTGTCAGGGTGAAAGGGTAGGCTGGTAGGTATAAGGCATGCTGGATGACTGAAAGAATTGAGAGGAGGAAAACGTCTTCAAGGCAGGCATCCTTGCAAGAGGATTCGCAGTAGGGTTAAAATCAATGAGGTAAAAACAATGACTGCAGATGCTGGAAACCAGATTCTGGATCAGTGGTGCTGGAAGAGCACAGCAATTCAGGCAGCATCCGAAGACAGGCAAAATCGACATTTCGGGCAAAAGCCCTTCATCAGGAATAAAGGCAGAGAGCCTGAAGCGTGGAGAGATCGAGTTTGTTTCAGGACATGGTTGAAGAGCTTCAGGGCTGAGGAAATGACCTGGGAGTGCTTGAAGAAGTTTTCCTCCTCTCTCTACAAGAATCTCAGGGAGTCTCTCTCTCACTGCAACTCCCAGGTCATTTCCTCAGCCCTGAAGCTCTTCAACCATGTCCTGAAACAAACTCGATCTCTCCACGCTTCAGGCTCTCTGCCTTTATTCCTGATGAAGGGCTTTTGCCCGAAACGTCGATTTTGCCTGTCTTCGGATGCTGCCTGAATTGCTGTGCTCTTCCAGCACCACTGATCCAGAATCTGGTTTCCAGCATCTGCAGTCATTGTTTTTACCTCATTGATTTTAACCCTACTGCGAATCCTCTTGCAAGGATGCCTGCCTTGAAGAAGTTTTCCTCCTCTCTCTACAAGAATCTCAGGGAGTCTCTCTCTCACTGCAACTCCCAGGTCATTTCCTCAGCCCTGAAGCTCTTCAACCATGTCCTGAAACAAACTCGATCTCTCCACGCTTCAGGCTCTCTGCCTTTATTCCTGATGAAGGGCTTTTGCCCGAAACGTCGATTTTGCCTGTCTTCGGATGCTGCCTGAATTGCTGTGCTCTTCCAGCACCACTGATCCAGAATCTGGTTTCCAGCATCTGCAGTCATTCTTTTTACCTAAAAGAATTGAGGGTTTGGTTAAGAAAAAGAAGGAAGCATATGTAAGGTATAGACAGGATAGATCGAGTGAATCATTAGAAGAGTATAAAGGGAGTAGGAGTATACTTAAGAGGGAAATTGGGAGGGCAAAACGAGGACACTAGATAGTGTTGGCAAATAGAATTAAGGGTTTTTACAAATACATTAAGGACAAAAGGGTAACTAGGGAGAGAATAGGGCCCCTCTAAGATCAGCAAGGCAGCCTTTGTGTGGAGCCACAGAAAATGGGGGAAATACTAAATGAATATTTTGCATCAGTATTTTCTGTGGAAAAGGATAAGGAAGATACAGACTGTAGGGAAAAAGATGGTGACATCTTGCAAAATGTCCAGATTACAGAGGAGGAAGTGCTGGATTTCTTGAAACGGTTAAAGGTGGATAAATCCCAAGGACCTGATCAGGTGTAGCCGAGAACTCTGTGGAAAGCTAGAGAAGTGATTGCTGGACCTCTTGCTGAGATATTTGTATCATCGATAGTCACAGGTGAGGTGCCAGAAGGCAGGAGGTTAGCAAACGTGGTGCCACTGTTTAAGAAGGGCGGTAAAGACAAGCCAGGGAACTATAGACTGGTGAGCCTGACCTCAGTGGTGGACAAGTTGTTGGAGGGAATCCTGAGGGACAGGCTGTACATGTATTTGGAAAAGCAAGGACTGATTAGGGATAGTCAACATGGCTTTCTGCGTGGGAAATCATGTCTCACAAACTTGATTGAGTTTTTTGAAGAAGTAACAAAGACGATTGATGAGGGCAGAGCAGTAGATGTGATCTATATGGACTTCAGAAAAGTGTTTGACAAGGTTCCCCATAGGAGACTGAGTGGCAAGGTTAGATCGCATGGAATAAAGGTAGAACTAGCCATTTGGATACAGAACTGGCTCAAAGGTAGAATTGAGAGGGTGGTGGTGGAGGGTTGTTTTTCAGACTGGAGGCCTGTGACCATTGGAGTGCTACAAGGATCGATGTTGGGTCCTCTACTTTTTGTTATTTACATAAATAATTTGGAAGCGAGCATAAGAGGTACAGTTAGTAAGTTTGCAGATGACACCAAATTTGGAGGTGTAGTGGACAGCGAAGAGGGTTACCTCAGATTACAACAGGATTTTGGACCAGATGGGCCAATGGGCTGAGAAGTGGCAGATGGAGTTTAATTCAGATTAATGCTGCATTTTGGGAAAGCAAATCTTCGCAGAGCGTATACACTTAATGGTAAGGTCCTAGGGAGTGTTGCTGAACAAGGAGACCTTGGAGTGCAGGTTCATAGCTCCTTGAAAGTGGAGTCACGGATAGATAGGATAGTGAAGAAGGTGTTTGGTATGCTTTCCTTTATTGGTCAGAGTATTGAGTACAGGGGTTGGGAGGTCATGTTGCGGCTGTACAGGACAATGGTTAGGCCACTGTTGGAATATTGCGTGAAATTCTGGTCTCCTTCCTATCGGAAAGATGTTGTGAAACTTGAAAGGGTTCAGAAAAGATTTACAAGGATGTTGCCAGGATTGGAGGATTTGAGCTATAGGGAGAGGCTGAACAGGCTGGGGCTGTTTTCCCTGGACCGTCGGAGGCTGAGGGGTGACCTTATAGAGGTTTACAATATTATGAGAGGCATGGATAAGGTAAATAGACAAAGTATTTTCCCTGAGGTGGTAGAGTCCAGAAATCGAGGGCATAGGTTTAGGGTGAGAGGGGAAAGATATAAAAGAAGACCTAAGGGGCAACCTTTGCACGCTGAGGGTGGTACCTGTATGGAATGAGCTACCAGAGGACGTGGTGGAGGCTGGTACAATTGCAACATTTAAGAGGCATTTAGATGGTTAAATGAATAGGAAGGATTTGGAGGGATATGGGTCAGGTGCTAGCAGGTGGGACTAGATTGGGTTGGGATATCTGGTCGGCGTGGACAGGTTGGACCAAAGGGTCTGTTTCCATGCTGTACATCTCTATGACTCTATGTTCAAACATTTCCCACACATAAGAACCTTACATTGTGTTACACTGTGTTTTGAGCTGTGTACAAATTGAATTGTGAACAGACTCCAGAATGGAACCATTTGCAACCTGGGAACTGATTGAGTGGCCCGGTGGCTTATTGGATAGCATTACTGCCTTGTAGTAGGGACTCAGGTTCAATTCCAGCCTAGGGTGACTGCCTGTGTGGCGTGTGCATGTTCTCCTGGGTCTGTGTGGGTTTCCTCTGGGTGCTCTGGTTTCCTCCCGTAGGTCAGATGAATTACCTATAGTGTTACATGCATTAGTCAGAGGGAGGTGGGTTACTCTTTGGAGGGGTGGTGTGGACTTGTTGGGCCAAAGGGCCTGTTTCCACACTATAGGAATCTAATCTAATCATTTTGTGAAATTGGAATTCACCAACTCCCCTGCTAATATACAATATACATTTCAGAGACATGGTTATGATATCATCACTGTATCATGACATATGACCGTATGGTAAAAAGGTCTTAGTCTGGAGCTTACTGGAGGCACTAACAGCAAGGTACGATGAGAGATATGTACTGCAGTCTATAACTGAATTGTTCCAAGTACGACAGTAATGTATGTCGATTCAAGGAGTTGTAATAAAAGTCTTTTGAATTTTTCAGTACTATGCGACTCATGTCTAGTTCTTTTTTTATGGAGACTGGCATAAGTAACAGCAAGAAATGAATACTCCATTGATGGTAAAATGGCTATCACTGCATCTATGGTAGATCATGGGGCAGATGGATCAAGGTTAACTGCTGTGCCTGTTTATAAAGAAACAACTCTCAGAGTCCTATATGACATCACCCACTACCTACTTCAAGGGTGAAAATTAAGGTTCTTAAATTCCATTGTTCCTGTACGCCTACTGACATCTCACCACAAAGAAAATATTCTAATTTTTCTTTGCATCTCAATGCTTTGAACTAATTGGAAGGTTGCTGTAGAATATGGCTGTCCTGAGTACCATTCTTGTGTTGTGTCTAAAATAACTTGAATGTTAACAATCCAAGGTCATTAAAAACCATAATTACATCGCGGCTTCCAACAACCTGGGTTCGAGTTAAGACGAATAGTTCTTATCAACACATAGGATGGAGCAAATTGAGTTAAAATAAAATAATTTGCCTGTGAGATATTTTGCTTATTTTAAGACATTTTTTGTAAAAATGAAAGTAAATTAGGCAATTCAACAGGCACCCTGGGACATTGACTAAACGTAGCTTAGAGGTCAGGCGGCTGTGTTTAGTTAAAATAGCAGCGAAGGGAATTACAGAGAAATGCACTAAATGTTCAAATGCTAATCCTCTCTCACCATATAATTTCATGTCCATTATTTTGAAAATACAATTCCCTTTAGAATCAGAGTTACTGCTTTACATTTATAACCACCGTTTACATAACAAGATAGAAGAATATATCTGATATTATAGTCTTCTTTTTATTCTGAACAACAACAGAAAAGAGTTCTATAGCCTTATCTCTTGGAGTATTTGATCTACAATCTAAGTTTGATTCAGTCTAGTCATACCTCAGATTTAAATTTAGAAATATTATCTTTTCTGAGCATTGTGGTATGCACTATGAATGGTCAGTAACTGGACAAGATATGGTAGTGCCTTGAGAAGATCTATCATCATGATACGGTTTAGGCCATCAAGGACTGAGATGAGGAAACAATTCTTCACTCAAAGGATAGGTGAACCTCTGAAATTCTCACCCACAGAAGGCTGTAGAGGTAAAGGCACTGAATATATTCAAGATTGAGAAAGATAATTTATTTAGATTTTCAAAATATCCAGTGATAAGTGCAGAAAGTGGGAATAATGCATTGAGTAAAGAATTCAGCATACTGAAACACAGAGATTTGAAGGGCGGAATGGCCTATTCCTGCTCCTAGTTTCTATCTTTTTATCTGACTACAATTTTTTTCACCTTTAAATGTCACACAATGTAACAAGCGATGGCTGTTGTAATTTGAGGAATTCAATTGAGACAGAAAATCCTGAGTTCAAATCAATGACCTTAAGTATTGATGCTGGGTCCTCTACTTTTTGTCATTTACATAAATGATCTGGATGTCATCATAAGAGGTACAGTTAGTAAGTTTGCAGTTGACACCAAAATTGGAGGTGTAGTGGACAGTGAAGAAGGTTACCTCAGATTACAACAAGATCTTGACCAGATGGGCCAATGGGCTGAGAAGTGGCAGATGGAGTTTAATTCAGATAATTGCGAGATGGTGCATTTTGGGAAAGCAAATCTTAGCAGGACTTATACACTTAATGATAAGGTCCGAGGGAGTGTTGCTGAACAAAGAGACCTTCAAGTGCAGGTTCATAGCTCCTTGAAAGTGGAGTTGCAGGTAGGTAGGATAGTGAAGAAGGTGTTTGGTATGCTTTCTTTTGTTGATCAGAGTATTGAGTACAGGAGTTGGGAGGTCATGTTGCGGCAGTACAGGACATCGGTTTGGCCACTGTTGGGATATTGCGTGCAATTCTGGTCTCCTTCCTATCAGAAAGATGTTGTGAAACTTGAAAGGGTTCAGAAAAGATTTACAAGAATGTTGCCAGGGATGGAGGATTTGAGCTATAGGGAGAGGCTGAACAGGCTGTGGCTGTTTTCCCTGGACCATCGGAGGCTGAGGGGTGACCTTATAGAGGTTTACAAAATCATGAGGGGCTTGGATAGGATAAATAGACAAAGTCTTTTCCCTGAGGTGGGTGAGTCCAGAACTACAGGGCATAGGTTTAGGGTGAGAGGGGAAAGATATAAAAGAGACCTAAGGGGCAACCTTTTCACTCAGAGGATGGTATGTGTATGGAATGAGCTGCCAGAGGAAGTGGTGGAGGCTGGTACAATTGCAACATTTAAGAGGCATTTGGATGGGTGTATGAATAGGAAGGGTTTGGAGGGATATGGGCCGGGTGCTGGCAGGTGGGACTAGATTGGGCTGGGATATCTGGTCGGCATGGACAGGTTGGACCAAAGGGTCTGTTTCCATGCGGTACATCTCTATGACTCTATAAGTCTAAGTATAATATGTTGAAGTACACTTGGTCTCTAACATTACAGTTTTTCATCATTTTATTTTGCTATGAATGTTGTGCAATTAACGATGTTGGGGAATTCTACTGTGTTAACAAATACTACATCTTCATAGCGTATGTCTTTACTAATATCCCTCAATTTAGATCATTATTTGTATTGATTGCATTAATGTTAATGTTTTCTGCAGGTCAATTTCAGTCAGTTTTCTATCACAAAGCCTTTCAATTTCAGTGTTATACACCTTGGTATTTAGCAGTATCAAGTTTCTCCCTGAAAAATTTTAATATATTGCTAAGAAGCTGTGAGAAATTATTGGAAGCTTTGGAAACTTGCCAAATCAGTGTTTGCAGTAGTTCTTGGCTGAAACTTTAGGAATGTATTGCAAAATAATCTAGGCTAACTTTAAGTAGGCCTTTCGCCGGGTTGGTCAGTGACCTTCGACCTATTTGCAAGAATTTGAATTCAGTTGAAATAAAGATGGGAGTCTTCTCCAGTTACTGGTTTAAATGGTCCCATTTGAAAAAAGTCTGGTCAATCTTAAACAAATCAGAAATTGTTGAATAAACTCAGTAGGTCTGGCAGCACCAGTGGTGAGAAAGCAGAGTTAACATTTCGGGTCTTATCACCCAAATCCACTTTCCTGTATTTTCCCCATGACTGTGGAATTCCTTCTCTGATTAAAAATATGTCTATCTTAGCCTTGAATATCCTTAATGGTCCCACCTCGTTGACCCTCTTCGGTGAACAATTCCACAGATTCGCTGTCAGTGTGTGGATAATGAAGAAATGATAATGGCAGTGTGGCTTGCAATGTTCATCTGAGCTTGTGGCCAAGGAAATTTGTGAGAGAAGTGGAAAGAAAGCTTGCTGAGTGTCCAGCTTGACCTTGGATGTTGATGTAGATACCAGAGAGAAGCAAAAGGCAAAAGGTTTTTTTTCCAACAATAAAATAATTTTATATGTCTTACGCACATAGAAAAGGAGGAAAAATCTAGTGACAGCTGTGCTGTTATGACTTGAATTGATGCCTTTCTATCATTGATTAGTGTTATCTTAACTTGCAACATTTTCCTCTGGTCAAAGTGTATTCAGGTTGACATGTATTATAACAGTTTGATCATTCAATTTATGAATCCAAGCAGATTTTTCTGAGTGTGACTCAAGAGGTTCAGAACGAGTTGACCAAAATATTGGCTTGTACGTGAGCGACCATTTTATACAACACCAACTCTACTGAAACTGAAAATCACAGTCTGAAGTGATTAACTAACTCATAGTCTTATCAGGTAGGCAAAACCTTTGGCCAGGAAGCAATGAACCAGAAAATCCCTTTGTAAACACCTCTCCTCATAATATGCCTTTTGTATACCTGCCAAGGGTAGCATTACAGAGGGTGATTACTGGATAATTTTCTTCATATTTGTGAGGGCGAAGAAATAATTTTAAGCTGTATTCTCAGCTTGAGTACAGTACAATTCATGAAGCATGATCTGAGCACAACTGGCTGCAGCCCTGAGGCGAACCCGCCAAGATTTATGGAGGCCAACAGCCAGTAAGATATGCTTCTTTTTTTTTCAAACTGGCAGCTAGCCTTACGAAGTGCTGGGAAGATATATAACCCCTTAGTTCCCAACTGGCCCGAGACCTTTCTTTTAATGCTTGACTATTTGCTGTCAGTAAGCTCTGGAAGTACTCACTGCGCCTATAGCAGCAAAGATTGGCGAACAAGGTTGGTGACTGTTGCAAGAGGTTGACTGGGAAACAGGACAGACAGGTCTGTGCTTACAAAGTTGGCAGAAGAAGGTTCTAGCACGAGAGAGGAGAGTGGAATATTAGTTCAACTAGTAAACTGGAGATACGAGCAATGAGATTTGAAAAATGAAAAGATAGCAAGGATTGGATTTGAAAAACAAAAACCGAGACAATGAGTGGCAGAGACTTTACAGAGTGAAGACAGTACAGCTGAGAAGTTGTCTGTTTTTAAAAAGTGTAGGGCTGGTTTTGATTTTAAAATGTTGTAACTGATGGAAAGCACACAATTCTTTGTAGGGAACAGCAGAAGAATACAGCAATGAGGCTGGAAAGATTTGTAAGTTCAAGATTTACATATGTTCTTCCAGCAGAAAAAGGTTCCAGAAACAAACAAGTCTTGTGTATGTCATGACAAGAAGTCTCAAACAGGCTGAACCAGAATTTATTGAGAGAGGTGGCAGACGCATTGAGTGTGCTCTGCATCAGCCAATAAACTGCCATGCTGTGCCAAAACTGGTTTAATGAGCTCTCAGAGTTAGCCAAAGTAAACTAATACATTTCTCCAATGTATGCTTAATGGGAAAGATGCATGACTCATATCTCTGTGTCATTAACTGCATTTCACAGGGGACGTTTGGAAACAATGTAAACTGTGTTATCTCCATATTCAATACTTAAATATTTTTCCACAGTGTTATTTGATAGACTGAGAATCATTAGCAAAATTAAGAACAGAACAGACCATTTAGATCCTTGATCATGCTCCACCATTCAATAAGATCATGGCCAATTTGAACAGAAGCTTCATTTATCTTTGCTCTCAATTTCAAACTTGAAAGTTTCAATTGAATGAGGAGCCAAGAGTTTTTAAGGAAGAGAAATCCATATTTCTGCTAACTCTTGTGTGGAAGATTGCCTTCTTCCTGATGTATCTCCTGACTTGGACTTTTGATGGAGTGTTTCTGTGTTGACAAACAATGGCACTTACTTTGCGGTTCCCTGCATATCCCCCCAGCCCTAGCCGCCACCCCTCCAACACTTCCTTGACAATACTTCACATTTCCTAATGGGATTGGTGAGGTTTTGGAGCTGTCAGTTCTCTGATTGGCAACTGGCTTCAGTGGATAGTGAGCAAGAAGGCACTCATAGAGTCTTAGAGTTACAGAGTTACACAGCACAGAAACAGACCCTTCAGTTCAACTTGCCCATGCTGACTAGATATCTTAAATTAATCTAGTTCCATTTGCCAGCATTTGGCCCATATCCCTCCATATCCTTTCTACTCATGTACCCATCCAATTGCCTTATAAAATACATAATTGTACCCATCTCCACCATTCCATACATGCACCATGCACTGTGTGAAGAAGTTGCCCCTCAGGTCCCTTTTAAATTTTTCCCCTCTCACCTTAAGTTTATGCCCTTTAGTTTCGAACTCCCCTACCCTGGAGAAAAGACCTTGACTATTCACACTGTCCATGTCCCTCATGATTTTATAAACCTCTATAAGGTCATCACTCAGCCTCTGACGCTCCAGAGAGAAAAAAAACACAGCCTATTTAGCCTCCTCCCCCCCATAACTCAAACCCTTCAATCACTTGGTTGCAAAGGAAAACTCAGCTGCTGTCTCTCACCTGCCACCCTGTTGACACAATTCTATCGCTATGTGAAGTTTACAATTCTCTGCAAAGGCTATGACTGGTTACTGGTTTAAATGATCTTTCAGCTTCAGACAAGTCTATTCTCAGGCAAACAGGCTCAATGGGGACTAAGACCAAACCTCTGACCCCTCTGGATTTTATTGTGCTCTCCACCTTCACCATATTTTAGAAACACAGCAAGATTTACAGTACAGGAGGCTATTCAGCCCATCATGATTGTGCTGAGTGCATTGTTCAGATTTTAGGTTACAGCACCTGTGCGTTTTTTTTTGTTTTTGTTTTTTGTTGGATATTTCCTCTGGGACGATTGCTCCTATGATCTAAATCCTAAGTTACAGAGGAGGAAGTGCTGGATGCCTTGAAATGCATAAAGGTGAATAAATCCCCAGGACCTGATCAGATGTACCCTAGAACTCTGTGGGAAGCTAGAGAAGTGATTTCTGGGCCTTTTGCTGAGATATTTGTATCATCGATGGTCACAGGTGAGGTGCTGGAAGATTGGAGGTTGGCTAACGTGGTGCCACTGTTTAAGAAGGGTGGTAAGGACAAGCCAGGGAACTACAGACCAGTGAGCCTGACATCGGTTGTGGGCAAGTTGTTGGAGGGAATCCTGAGGGACAGGATGTATATGTATTTGGAAAAGCAAGGACTGATTAGGGATAGTCAACATGGCTTTGTGTGTGGGAAACCATGTCTCACAAACTTGATTAAGTAACAAAGAGGATTGATGAGGGCAGAGCGGTAGATGTGATCTATATGGATTTCAGTAAGGCGTTCGGCAAGGTTCCCCAATGGAGGTTGGTTAGCAAGGTTAGATCTCATGGAATACAGGAAGAACTAGCCATTTGGATACAGAACTGGCTCAAAGGTGGTGGTAGAGGGTAGTTTTTCAGACTGGAGGCCTGTGACCAGTGGAGTGCCACAAGGATCGGTGCTGGGTCCTCTACTTTTTGTCATTTACATAAATGATTTGGATGCGAGCATAAGAGGTACAGTTAGTAAGTTTGCAGATGATAGTGGACAGTGAAGAGGGTTACCTCAGATTACAACAGGATCTTGACCAGATGGGCCAATTGGCCGAGAAGTGGCAAATGGAGTTTAATTCAGATAAATGCAAGGTGCTGCATTTTGGGAAAGCAAATCTTAGCAGGACTTATACACTTAATGGTAGGGTCCTAGAGAGTGTTGCTGAACAAAGAGACCTTGGAGTGCAGGTTCATAGCTCCTTGAAAGTGGAGTCGCAGATAGATAGGATAGTGAAGAAGGCGTTTAGCATGCTTTCCTTTATTGGTCAGTGTATTGAGTACAGGAGTTGGGATGTAATTTTGCGGCTGTACGGGACATTTGTTCGGCCACTGTTGGAATATTGCGTGCAATTCTGGTCTCCTTCCTATCAGAAAGATGTTGTGAAACTTGAAAGGGTTCAGAAAAGATTTACAAGGATGTTGCCAGGGATGGAGGATTTGAGCTATAGGTAGAGGCTGAACAGGCTGGGGCTGTTTTTCCTGGATTGTCGGAGGTTGAAGGGTGACCTTATAGAGGTTTACAAAATTATGAGGGGCATGGATAGGATAAATGGACAAAGTTTTTTCCCTGGGGTGGGTGAGTCCAGAACTAGAGGGCATAGGTTTAGGGTGAAGGGGAAAGATATAAAAGAGACCTATTGGGGCAACTTTTTCACACAGATGGTGGTACGTGTATGGAATGAGCTGCCAGAGGAAGTGGTGGAGAAAAGTACAATTGCAACATTTAAGAGGCATTTGGATGGGTGTATGAATAGGAAGGGTGCTGGTAGGTGGGACTAGATTGGGTTGGGATATCTGGTTGGCATGGACAGGTTGGTCCGAAGGGTCTGTTTCCGGACTGTACATCTCTATGACTCTATGACGTTAACATTTGTGCATTTAGGAAACACCACTGTTTCCCGTTCTTTCACTAGGTTTGGTGAGAAAAACAGCATCCTGTGTCAAGTGGAGGCAGATTGAGTGGGCGATAATTGGCCACATATGAATCTCAGTTAGGCCACATTTGAATGTCTTACTGCCCTCCTATATTTTGAGGACCAGACTGGGGATCAACAGGAAGATGGTGGGCTACCTACCCTTTATCATTGACAAGCCTCACTCTTCAAAAACAGTGAAGAAACCAGCCTAAATAATACACATTGGATGTGTTGAGTGGTGAAGCAATAAAATGGAAGAGGTTTCTAGCCTGACACAGCATTTTATGATGGAACAAACATAGTGCCCTCTTTGAATTGTACCTTGTTTATATGGACCAGACCAGACCCCCTCCAAATATATTAAAAAGGTAACCTAGACCCCAACTCTTTCTTATTTTAAAGGTAAACATTAGGTGCCGTGTTCCAGATATAATTCTATTGGTCAAGCTACTCAATGTTATGCAGAACACAATTTATTCAAACACTATAGTTAAAATACAACGCAAAAAAGAAGATCTTGGAACAACTTAACTCTATTGGAAAACTTCACAGAATAATAGATTATTTTGCTACTAAACAGTAACTGTTCCAATATAGTAACATCCCATAAATATACCCTTGACAAAAGGCAAATTCAGGAAACAGGCTTGTCTCACATTCAATCGAACAATCCAGGAACACATCCCCCAACTTTTGGCTGTAATTGAAAGATGGAAAAATAACTTTCACTTCTTCAAGACCCCATCAACAACTGCTGCTGAAAAGTAAAAATTCTGGTTCTGTGGGTGGGAGCTTGACCACATGTATTCAAGCTGCTTCTATTGTTCCAGTTTTCAAAAAAAACCCCAAACCTGCACAAGTTGTTTATCTTCTCATAAACTGCTTGCATTCCAATGCAATAAGTAACCTTTTAGTTGTTGTCTCAGCTGCTTTAAGATGTCAGCTTATTCCACAAACTGGCATAGATCCAATGTACTAAAAAAATGTGGTGCTGGAAAAGCACAGTCGGTCAGGCAGCATTCAAGGAGGAGGAGAGTTGAAATTTTGAGCAAAAGCTCTTCATCAGGAATGCGATTCTTTGAATTGACTTGACTTGGAAATATATTGCCATTCCTTCATTGTTCTGGGGTCAAAATCTTAGTATCTCCTACTTAACAGCATTGTGCTTTGGCCTACACTATCGAATTGTAGCAATTCAAGAAAGGAGCTCACCATCACCTTCCTAAGGTGGGTATTAAATTCTGACCTTGATATGACATCCACATCCTGTGACCTAATAAAACAAAAGTATTGTGTTAAAGCCTAATGTCAAAAATATCAGATTTTGACTCCTACAGGGGATTCATGGGCTTGCCATTTCTAAACCCTCTTTCCAATTTTTATCTCTGCCTTTCATGGTCCATGACATCTGTTCAGGGGTGCTGCGGTTACTGCACACAATGTTGAACCTAAATGTCACCCACACCAAGTAAGTACAATTGTGGAAGCATCAAACAGGCCAACTTTTCTCATAGCTGAAAATGTGTTACTGGAAAAGCGCTTTTCCAGCAACACATTTTCAGCTCTGATCTCCAGCATCTGCAGTCCTCACTTTCTCCTCAACTTTTCTCATACCCATGCTGCTTAGGTCAGGTACTGCAATGCAGTTTAAAAGAACACAAGAGATAGGAGCAATGGAAGATCATATGGTCTGCACCACTATTTAGTACAATCATGACTGATTTTACACTTCAACTCAACTTTCCCACCCAGTTCTCATATCCCTTGATTCCTGAGAGACCATTAATCTGTCTTTAACATCAAAGTTTTCACAGCTAGCTGGGAAAGAGAGTTCCAAAGAAACATAATCCTTTGAGTGAAGTAATTTTCCATCAACTTAACCTGAAATGATCTGCTCTGAGCCTGAGACAGTGCTCCCTCTGTTTATGATTCTCTGAGCATTGAAAGCAGTCTCTTAGGGCTGAATCTTTTTACATTTTTTTTGCTACAACTGAGTTGCATCAAGTGTTTTGGACAGATTCTCAATGCAAGGCCTAGTGAGTTTTCATACCAAACCTTGCAAAGCAGGCCTCATTATCTCCCTACTGTACAGTTATGGTGTCACTCACAGCCCCATCTTACCATGTGTTGTTCCCTGAGCAACTCAGCAATGCTGGGATATTCCAGAATTAACCATTATTCCTTGTGCCCATCTTTAAAATCTCATTGTACACCTTAACAAGGCATTTACAAAGCAATGTTCTCCCGTAATTCACAACTCACTGCTGCACTGTAATGTTCTATGTTCTGTATGCCTCACTGGACTTCTTGCATGATTTTGCCACAAATCTCATCATCATCACATGACTCAGATCCCTACAAGATTCCTCCCTTAGTATCCATGGTGTCAAGCCACTCAGGATCTTGCATGTTTCCATGAGAATGCTTCTCGCTCTTCTTAACTCTAGAGGATACAAATGTTATTTACATAGCATCTTATTCTAGGACATTCCCCCTTCGATTTAACGAATGTTTGCTGTACCACATCCATTGCAAGTCTGTTCTTCTTCAAATATGGAGGCCAAAATAACATGTGGTATTGCAGATGAAGTCTCACCAAAACTCTATACAATTGTAGCAAGACTTCTTCAATTCTGCAGTCCAATCCCTTGTACAAAGGCCAACGTGTTTTACATCCTAACTGGATATCCACATGACGTTTCTTGTATGTGAACACACCTAAGTCTCCTTGAACATCAACATTTTCATTTTCCACATGACTGAAAAGAAAGTTGTTTTGCTTTTCCATTCTGAGTTGCAAAGTGAATAACTTCACACTCCCCAGCATATTCTCCATCTGTCATTTCCCTGTCTACTCACTTAACCTGTCTGTCACGTGGTGTGTAGTGGCATCATCTACTATTCTGGACTTGAACTCAATATTTTAAAATATGACACAAAGACTGAAAACTTTGAGTGCCTAAGGGGACATGACTTCTTTTGTGAATTCTATGCATTACAATGTATAGCATTAACATTGTCTCTCCACATGCATTAATTTGCTTTTCAGCAGCTATTTCTTTCCTCTAATACATTTCTTTTGGACAAGTTGACGGACTTTCAGATGTTATTTTCAGTTTTTCAAAATATTGAGAGCATTTTTTTCAATTTCACCCAGACAGACACTTAAACCTTGAGAGTCACATCCTTTTAAATTAGTTCTTTAAAGTCTGATAGGTTAGGCAAGAGCTCTTGTGTACATAAATTATGAATCAAACCTGTAAGTCACAACATGTGTAGAAATATTGAATATTTACTTGAATTGACACCATAAACTCAAGAGAAATTTCACGTAATGTAATTTAGATCCACTGCCACTAAATCAGCCAAAATGAATGATTTTGTAAAACATGATTGTTACTCAATATTAAAATATAAAGAGGTCTACAAATACAGGGCCTGGAGTAATGACAGGTATAGTTAAATGCCT
Source organism: Chiloscyllium plagiosum (assembly GCF_037043375.1). Taxonomy (NCBI): domain Eukaryota; kingdom Metazoa; phylum Chordata; class Chondrichthyes; order Orectolobiformes; family Hemiscylliidae; genus Chiloscyllium; species Chiloscyllium plagiosum. Next base: position 94,466,622 of record NW_028270145.1, on the reverse strand, counting down.
GAGGTTGCTGTACCAATGTTGGTTGGCAGCTCATGAATTCCTTTTCTCCTGTCTATTTTACAGCACATTTGGAATTCTATAAAAGCAAACACATGTTTAAATCTTTGTTACCACATCAATGGCAGAAATACCCAACAATAATGAAGGACTGCTCAGCAGAATTATAGAATGTAGCAAAGGAACATAAATATGCGATCCCTCCTTTGAAAAACATTGAATTTCCTGCTAATCATAAGAACTGGCATCTGACCTGTTTTGATGATAAAGTTTGGTGAAGGGCATAATTTTAACCTAATATGTGAAGTTCAGCATTAGGGAGTTAATAGCAGAATTGAAATATTAAACTCAGCCTCTGCCTCTCAGCTGTGCAATCTCAATACTTGCTTCAGACACATCTGAAAACCAGCCTTTTACAATTGTCCTGAATAAATAATCATGACGAATAAAGAGTGACGATCTTTAACCTTTGGATTATACCAGTAAATTACTGAATTTTTAATCTTACATTTTGTAATATCATATAATATAATTTGCTATTAATGAATTTTAGAACATAGAACAATATAGGGCAGAAAAAGCCCTTCGGCCCTCGATGTTGTGCCGACCTATGAACTAATCTAAGCCCATCCCCCTACAGTATCCCATCATCATCCATGTGCTTATTCAAGGATTGTTTAAATCTCCCTAATGTGGCTGAGTTAACTACATTGGCAGGTAGGACATTCCACGCCCTTACCACTCTCTGAGTAAAGAACCTGCCTCTGACATCTGTCTTAAATCTATCACCCCTCAATTTGTAGCTATGTCCCCTCATACAAGCTGATATCATCATCCTTGGAAAAAGACTTTCATTGTCTACCCTATCTAATCCTCTGATCACCTTGTATGTCTCTATCAAATCCCCTCTTACTCTTCTTCTTTCCAATGAGAACAGACCCAAGTCTCTCAGCCTTTCCTCATAAGACCATGCCTCCAGACCAGATAACATCCTGGTAAATCTCCTCTGCACCTTTTCCAATGCTTCCACATCCTTCCTGCAATGGAGTGACCAGAACTGTACACAATATTTCAAGTGCGACCGCACTAGTGTTTTGTTTAGTTGCAGCATGACATCACAGCTCCGAAACTCAATCGCTGTATCAATAAAACCCAGCACACCTTATGCCTTCTTAACAGCACAATCAACCCGGGTGGCAACTTTCAGGGATTTATGTAGATGGACTCCAAGATCCCTCTGCACATCACACTACCAAGAGTCTTTCCATTGACCCAGTCTTATGCCTTTCTGTTCTTCCCAGAATGAATCATCTCACATTTATCTCCATTGAACTCCATTACCACCTCTCAGTTGAATTCTACAGTTTATCCAAATCTCCCGCAACCTGCAACATTCTTCCACATTGTCCACTACTCCATTGACTTTAGTGTCATCTTCAAACTTACTAACCCATCCACTTATACCTATGTCTAAGTAATTTATAAAAATGACAAACAGCAGTTTGGTCCCAAAACAGATTCTTGTGGCAAACCGCTAATAACCGGACTCCAGGCTGAATATTTTCCATCAACTACCACTCACTGTCTTCTTACAGAAAGCCAGTTTCTAATCCAAACTGCTAAATCACTCTCAATCACATGCCTCTGCATTTTCTCTAACAACCTACCATGTGGAACCTTATCAAAGGCTTTACTGAAGTCCATTTTGAATTCAGAGATATTGATTTCTTTCTAATATAGATTGTAGGGGTTTAAAAAGGCAGCTCAAGGGCAACTAAGGATGGACAATAAATGCTGGCAAACCAGAGACACCCACATCCCACAAATGAATAAAAAAGAATATGCTAATATAGTTAATCTCATAAACAGTAATTGTGAGGGTAATAGCTGCAAACTCACACAGATAATGTGAAAAGAAATCTTATCAATCTCAGAACATCTAGTGTAGAAATCTGATTTTTCCTTTCCATGTATACACAGCAGTGAAACCCAAAGCTACATATCCAGTCAAAAACATCTTTGCCTCAAGTGCTCTGTCCTTATAAAAATAATAAAAGGGCCCAATATATTGTAATGTGTTTGTAATCTGTCTGTTCTTTGTGCCATTAATGCCTTATTCCTTGACAATATGCTGCTGCCAGCAGCCAAAAAATGAGTTAATAGCCATTAACTGTTACTTGTGGCATCTTGTCTTGACAGTTTGACTGTCTTGTACCTGATTTACTGGCGCAAGGTGGAATTAGTCTATCCCTCAATGAAACAGAGAGACTTTGGCTGTCACCCAGCTGTCACTCAGTTTAATCCTGAAGTACTTTATCATTGGAAATGCAGTCTCAAGCTTCACATAAAAGGCTATTTTGTTTCATGTAGATAATACATTCCATGGCAATTATAATGCAGCTTTCAGGAGACAAGCATATGTTTTGTATGATAATAAGGCGAGTGATGGGTGATTTTCACTTAATACTTTAGTCAGTAACTGATGTGAGATTGCCTGCAATGGGGTGTTTTACCTGATGAAACAATGATTACTTTATTACCCTGTAACATGAGAAACTGGGCATCATGTTATAGTATTGAAGTCTACAATAGGCAATTGTAAAACTAACAATTAAGTACAAACATTACATTCCCTTAGAATATAAATATTAAGGCTAATATTAGGTTGCCAGATCACACTAGAGAGGTTTGCTTCCAGTAGAGTGTTTCAAGTGTTTCCAGTAGAATGCATCAAGTGATTGAAGGTAAGATGGAGGTGGGAGATCCTTATCCCATCATGTTTATTGCTATGGATATATTGATAATATTATGAGCATGTCACTTAAAGACACATTGACTTTCTGAGAGCTCCTTGTCCAAAGTGAAAAACGTAACCCAGGCAGACGGATATGGTTGTATATTGGTCATGTGTTGTCAAGCACAGTTTAGAAGAGTAGCATTTCAAACTTCAGTATAATGCTTTGGAGGTTTTACAACATGCTGTGACCTTGTGATCGTACACCTGTCTAGGCGAGAATGCATTATTTTCTGTGCTTGGCTTGTTACCATTAGTTGTCACTCAATAACACTGTATAAAGATTGTTGTCAGTTCTGCCTCACTCTTTATGCATAAATATTGTGTTCTTCATTGCTCTGATCTGGCTTTCTGTGCACACTGGTAATTTTACCATTGCTGGACATTTGGATCTATCAGGTTAAAGATTTCAAGAAGCCAAGATGAGCTTGCAAATTGGCACCGCAGTGTGATTCTGAAGATATATAGAACCAGGGATCAGTTATGTGCTGTGAGATGATCTCTCATAGGCTGTACCATGCTGAGGGATTGATAATGTGCCAGCTCCTGTATCAGCTTTCACTTTTTGGATGTCTTATTCTGCCCTTTTGGGTCGTCTGACATAGTCGTTGTAAAAGATTCCAATCATCTTATTCTATTTACATTGTTATGTGGTTTATAATTTGAAAAGCTTAGCCATCTTCTGAAATTTGCCTTTAGCTTGGTTGATTCTGAACCACATAGAAGTATTTGTATTTCTGCACATTATTAACGGGTTTCTCTTCTGCCAATATTTTGGTGATGTACTTGAATATTGTTGGTCTCCACGAAATTGTTCTGGCATCTGGCTTAGCATTTGGAATCAGAGTTCCTGGACATACATGTCCAACATTCCTCGGTGCCAAATGCTTAACAGACAGCAAGGAAAGCTGGACTGCCGTTGGGTGGTTATAACAAATGTCATCTGTTACAGAACGGTCGATTTTCTGACATTTGCAATAGTGCTGCATCAAAAGCATGCAATTATTGTTTAGCTGTTACAATGGATTCTTCTGTCCTTTTATGCCAGTGGGATGATGCTTTCTCTTGCCCTAAAGATTCTTCTGAAAGTTTTTAACTGGTTTTGAGGTGGGGTCTAAATTCATGATCTTCTCAGCACTTTCCAGCAAAATGGTCAATAAATTCTTGTGATTTCTGTCTGTATGCAGTCTGATGATCCTAAAGTTATTTATTACCTTTTGCTGGCCTTCAAGAACCATCCAGATGTTTTCTGGATCTTTCTTATCATCCTTCATTGTTCTTAATTCTGTGAAGCTCCTCTGTCATTTTTAAAAAAGATTTTTAGAGCTCTTTTCTCGGGTCATCTATCTCTTGATCTGCTCCATAAAACTGGACTTGTTTGAAGAGTTGTAATTCAACAAAGGTGTCTCTGCATGCTCAGTCCACAATGAGAATTCTGTTATCCATGAATCTGCCTTAAAAAACATTGCACAATACCATATTAAGATATGTGCCCTGATTTTGTGTCCATGTAAAATAAAAACTGCTCCTTTTTTATGAACAAGATATTGTAGCTGTTGAAATGAGAAGCTGTTACTTATGCATCAATGGTCAGGAACAGAGCATTTTAGTCCACCACCCCTTTGTGTCACACTGAACTGGCATTATGTTCCAGGTATGGAATTCACATCCTTTTTTATATAATGTCTTTTAACTAAGACAATTTTTAGAACTTTCTTTTGGTCTTGAAATGAGTTATATTCCCATCAAAAAGATTATTGCTTTATTTTCTTGGCAGTTATTGTCCTATTAAAATGTCTGTACAGCTTTTCGCATTTAAAGAAACTGTACTTGCCAATTAAAGGTGAAAACTTCCCCTTTCTCTGTAGTCTAAAGTTGTAGGTTCAATGAGTTGATGTTCAATTACTTTGATGTTCAAATTGTTTTCCAACTACCTGCCACTGAGATACTGGAGTCTTTTACAGATGACCATTGTTGTTTCTATAGTGTGAGATTGCCCTCAACCATTAGTTTTACCTGATACAAAAATGCATATAAGACCAAAGACCATAAGACATAGGAGTGGAAGTAAGGCCATTCGGCCCATCGAATCCACTCCGCCATTCAATCATGGCTGATGGGCATTTCAACTCCACTTACCCGCATTCTCCCCGTAGCCCTTAATTCCTTGTGACATCAAAAATTTATCAATCTCTGCCTTGAAGACATTTAGCGTCCCAGCCTCCACTGCACTCTGCAGCAAATGAATTCCACAGGGCAACCACTCTCTGGCTGAAGAAATGTCTCCGCATTTCTGTTCTGAATTTACCCCCTCTAATTCTAAGACTGGGTCCACGGGTCCTAGTCTCCTCGCCTAACGGAAACAATTTCCTAGCGTCCACCCTTTCCAAGCCATATATTATCTTGTAAGTTTCTATTAGATCTCCCCTTAATCTTCTAAACTCCAATGAATACAATCCCAGGATCCTCAGCTGTTCCTCGTATGTTAGACCTACCATTCCAGGGATCATCCGTGTGAATCTCCGTTGGACATGCTCCAGTGCCAGTATGTTCTTCCTGAGGTGTGGGGCCCAAAACTGGACACAGTACTCCAAATGGGGCCTAACCAGAGCTTTATAAAGTCTCAGTAGCACATCGCTGCTTTTATATTTCAACCCTCTTGAGATAAATGACAACATTGCATTCGTTTTATTAATCACAGACTTAGCCTGCATGTTTACCTTTAGAGAATCCTCGACTAGCACTCCCAGATCCCTTTGTACTTTGGTTTTATGAATTTTCTCACCGTTTAGAAAGTAGTCCATGCTTGTATTCTTTTTTCCAAAGTGCATGACCTCACATTTGCTCACATTGAATTCCATCAGCCATTTCCTGGACCACTCTCCCAAACTGTCTAGATCCTTCTGCAGCCTCCCCACTTCCTCAGTACTACCTGCCTGTCCACCTAACTTCGTATCATTGGCAAACTTCACTAGAATGCCCCCAGTCCCTTCATCCATATCATTAATATATAAAATGAACAGCTGCAGCCCCAACACTGAACCCTGCGGGACACCGCTTGTCACTGGCTGCCATTCCGAAAAAGAACCTTTTATCCCAACTCTCTGCCTTCTGTCAGACAGCCAATCCTCAATCCATACCAGTAGCTCACCTCGAACACCATGGGCCCTCACCTTGCTCAGCAGCCTCCCGTGTGGCACCTTATCAAAGGCCTTTTGGAAGGCTAGATAGACCACATCCACTGGGTTTCCCTGGTCTAACCTACTTGTCACCTCTTCAAAGAATTCCAACAGGTTTGTCAGGCACGACCTCCCCTTACTAATTCCATGTTGACTTGTTCTAATCCGACCCTGCTCTTCTAAGAATTTAGAAACCTCATCCTTAATGATGGATTCTAGAATTTTACCAACAACCGAGGTTAGGCTAATTGGCCTATAATTTTCCATCTTTTGTCTTGATCCTTTCTTGAACAAGGGGGTTACAACAGTGATCTTCCAATCATCCGGGACTTTCCCTGACTCCAGCAACTTTTGAAAGATCTCAACCAACGCCTCCACTATTTCCTCAGCCACCTCCCTCAGAACTCTAGGATGTAGCCCATCAGGGCCAGGATATTTATCAATTTTAAGACTTTTAGCTTTTCTAGCACTTCCTCTTTTGTAATGGCAACCATGCTCAACTCAGCCCCCTGACTCCCTTTAATTGTTGGGATATTACTCATGTCTTCCACTGTGAAGACTGACGCAAAGTACTTATTAAGTTCTCCAGCTATTTCCTTATCTCCCATCACTAGGCTTCCAGCATCAGTTTGAAGTGGCCCAATGTCTACTTTTGCCTGTCGTTTGTTTCTTATGTATGTATCTTATTATATATGGAATTGGGGGTGGACATCATAGTATTAAAGAATTCAACAGAAATTCATTCATGCACAAACATTACATTTCTCAGGTACATAATAATGAAGCTGGTCTAATATTAAGCTATTAGGTTACAACTGATTACAGTGTACTGCAGTTCCCCAACACTTTCACTTGGGTAATTGAGGTGGCCATAAATACTTATCTTTCCTGTCTCACCCGCAAAGATTAAATAAGTTTGTTAAAATAATTATGGCTCCACAAAGATTGCATATGATCAACAATTGAATGTTAAACCTCTGGGCAAGCTTAAATTGTGGTGATCAGTGATTAGGACTAAAATTATGTGCTGAATAAGGTATTTCAAAGTAGCCAGTCCGGGGCCTGAAGTCTTATACTGGATTAGCTTGTGTCTAGCACTTCACTTACTTAGAATAGATTGCATTGCTTGATCAAAAAGTTTCCATTTTATTGATAATACCTATTAATATAATAGTGGCAAAATAATACATGGTAAATAATTAAACAAGTATAGTAGCTAAACTCTTGTTAGTTTCATAAATGAAACAGATTGAGGTCACATTATTGAACTTCAGACTACTTCTTCCAAAACATTACACCTTGATTCAGTTTTCATTGGTTATGTCTCTTTGAAATATTGATATATCTTAATAACAAATCTCAATGTTAATATAATCATTTGTTGTTGCTTCCTTCAGACCTCTTCATTAGATATTGTTCCTGTTCAGGAGACCAACAGAATACTATGCGTTTTTGACAAAAGACTAACATATTAATAAATATGAGAAAACCAATCTCATTTCACTTGAAGTGTTTCGAATTTTGGGTTATATCCTCTATGACTGCAATCGTTGTAAAGTTGAATGTTGGTTTATGTTGTGCTATTCTCAACATGCAGCAGGTTAAAGATTTCAACAAAATATTTTCCCAAACATCTTGTCAACTAACTTAATTCCGACATTTTGGGATTTCGCACAAAATTGGACGCATTGCAATGAAAAACTGCAAATTCAGGCTGTCAGACTGTGAGACCAACAACTGTGTTTCTGGGATTGTAAGAACATAAGAAATAAGAAACAGAGTGGCTCTGTGGCTCCTCAATCTTATGCTGCCTAACTATAAGACCATTATTGACTGTCTTGTAGATAAGATTTTGTTTAATATTTTTTAAAAATTCACTCGAATGCTGTGGCTCACCCAGCATTTATTGCCTATCCCGAGTTTCCCCTTGAGAATGTTGTGTTGAGCTGCCTTCTTGAACTGCTGCAGTCCACATGCTGTAGGTTGACCCACAATGTTTTCAATGTGAATATTTTGGGAATTTGAAGCAGCAACAGTGAAGGAACAGTGATATATTTCCAAGTCAGGATGGTGAGTGACTTGGAGGGGAACTTGCAAGCAGTGGTGTTCCCATGTAGCTATGGCCCTTGTCCTTCTAGGTGATAGTAATCATGGGTTTGGAAGGTGTGGTTTAAGGATCTTTGATGAATTTCTGCAGTACATCTTGTAGACAGTCACACTGTTGCTACTGAGCATTGGTGTGAAGGGAGTGGAGGCTTATGGATGTGGTGCCAATCAAGTGGGCTATTTGGACCTGGATGAGATCAAGCTTCATGAGTGCTTTTGGAGTTGCACCCATCCAGGCAAGTGGGGAGTATTTTATCACACTCTTGACTTGTGCCTTGTAGATGGTGGACAGGCTTTTGGAAGTCAGAAGTGAGTTACTTGCCACAGTATTCCTGGCCTTTGATCTGCTCTTGTAGCCACTGTACTCATAAGGTGAGTACAGTTGAGTTTCTGGACAATGCTAGCTCCCAGGATATTGATAGCAGGGCTTCAGATGGTAACACCACTGATTGTCAAGGGGCAGTGGTTAGATTGTCTCTTATTGGAGGTGGTCATTGCTGGCATTTATGTGGCACAAATGTTACTTGCCACTTGTCAGCTCAAGCCTGAACGTTGGTCAGATCTTGTTGCATTTGACTGCTCAGTGTCTGAGAAATCATGAATTATGGCTGAACATTGTGCAATCAGCAGGGAACATTCCCATGTCTGACCTTATGATAGAGGAAAGGCTATTGATGAAGCAGCTGAAGATGGTTGGGCCTAGGACACGAAGCAAAGAAGTCCTGGACCTGATATGACTGACATCCAAAGCCACAACCATCTTTCTATGTATCAAGAATGATCCCAAACAGTGGAGAATTATCCCCCTGATACTCATTGATTCCAGTTTTGCTAGGGCTCCTTGATGCCACACTCATTCAAATGTGGCTTTGCTCTTAAGGGCTGTCACTCTCACCTCACCTGTGGAATTCAGGTCTTTGTCCCTGTTTGAACTAAGGCTGTAATAAAGTCAGGAGCTGAGTGTCCCTGGACAACTGGGTGCCACTGAGCAGATACTGCTTGATAGCACTGTTGATGAAACCTTCCACCTCTTTAAAGATGATTAAGAATAGAATTATGGGGCTGTAATTGGCCAGTTGGATTTGTCCTTTTCTTGTGTACAGGATATACCTTGACAGTGTTCCACATTTGCCAATGTTGTAACTGCACTGGAACAGCTTGGATTAGGGAACAGCATATTCTGGAGCTCAAGCCTTCAGTGCTATCACCGGAATAGCCTTTGCAGTATCCAATGCCTCCAAATATTTCTTGATATCACATGGAGAGAATCAACTTGGCTGAAGGCTGGTATCTGTGACGCGAGGGACAACAGGAGGAGGCCAAGCTGATTCACCCACTTGGCATTTCTGGCTGAAGGTTGCTGTGAATGCTTCAGCCTTATCTTTTGCACTGATGTATTGCTCTTTTCCATCATTGAGAATGGGGATATTTAAGGATCCTCCTCCTCCAATGAACTGTTTAATTGTCCACTTACATTCATGACTGGATGTGAGCTTAGATCTCATCTGTTGGAACATTTAATTCTATCTATCACTTGCTGCTTATGCTGTTTAGCATGCAAATCCTGTTTGGTAGCTTTACCAGGTTGACGCCTCATGTTTAGGTTTGCCGGATGCTGCTCCTGGCATGTCCTCCTGCACCTTCCATTTATCCAGGGTTGATTCTCTGGTTTGATGGTAATGGTTGAGCAGGGGATATGCCAAACCATGAGATTGCAAATTGCGCTGGATCACAATTCTGCTGCTGTTGTTGGCCCACAGCATCTCACACCCACAGTCTTGAGCTGCTAGATATTCTGGATGGAGTGGCGTGGGTCTTCTATGAAGTGTTTTAGTCTTTGATGTAGCTCCTTGGCCAATCTGTAAGTTGATGTTCCAGATAGCGAGACTGTGGGTCTGAGGGGGACTCCTGGTTTGTGAATTTTGGGTAATCCATGGAAGCATCACGCCACTCCATCCATTCCACCCAAGAATTCCTGAAGAACATCAAAGACACTAAGATACAAGAGAATGAAATAATGGTCTCCTTTGATGTAACAGCTCTGTTTACATCAATCAGCATTAACCTGGCCAAGGAAACACTGACTACACTATTAGAAGACTCAAAGACCCATACACCAAACACCACTAACTTTATCTGCAAGGACAGTATCGTCAAGCTAGTGAACCTTTGCCTTACCACCCACTTCACCTTCAACAACAAAACCTACAGACAAACCAACGGAACACCCATGGGATCTCCAATATCAGGGTTCTTAGCAGAGACAGTAATGCAGAGACTCGAACAAACAGCTCTGCCAACCATCCAACCCAAACTTTGGGTCTGCTACGTGGATGACACCTTTGTCATCACTAAACAAAACAAATTAGAGGAAACTTTCAAGACCATCAATAATACCCTTACTGGCATAAAATTCACTAAAGAGGAGGAAAACAACAACAAACTGCCATTCCTAGAAGTCACGATAGAGCGACCACCAATGGAGACCTTCAAACCAGCGTCTACAGGAAAACAACACATTTGGACCAAATAGTGAACTACAGAAGCAATCATCCTAACATCCACAAACAAAGCTGTATCAGAACATTATTTCAGTGAGCCAACACACACTGCAGCACAGAGGAACTACACAGAGCAGAGGAAAATCACCTATGCAATGTATTCAAAATGAATAGGTACCCAATGAACACAGTCTGCCGATTTCTCAGCAACAAACCCAAACGAGCAAACAGCATGTCAAGAAACCCTAGCCACTCTTCCCTCCATCAAAGATATCTCAGAAATGACTGCTAGACTTGGCATCATGGTAGCCCACAAACCTACCAACACACTAAAACAACAGCTAATGAACTTGAAAAACCCTATACAGACAAGAAGCAAAACTAATGTCATTTACAAAATACTGTGCAAGAACTGTAACAAACACCACATTGGACAAACAGGCAGAAAACTAGTCGCCAGGATACATGAACATCAACTAACCACAAAATGACATGACTCTCTCTCACTAGTATCCATAGATATCTCACTAGATACAGATAAGGAAGGACACATCCATCCTAGGACAAGCCAAATAGAGACACACACGAGAATTCCTAGAAGCATGACATTCCAATCGGAACTCTATCAACAAACACATCGAGTTAGATCCCATCTACCAGCCCCTGAGAAAAAGAACAGGAAATGACATCACCACAGAAAATGACATCACAGGAAATGACATAAGAAACCCAAGCATATAAATAGAAGGCAGGAATCATGAACAGTGCTTCGCCTGGAGGCCCACTGAAGATGTTACCTTGTAGGGTGATGAAATGTCTGAAAATAAACCTTCCAGCTCAGTGAGCAAACATACATCCAGAACCTCAACCTGAGCTACAGATCTTCTCAAAACCTGCTGCTAGATATTTTTGAAGTCAGTCATGGTGACAATGATAGTGTCACACAACACAGCAGAACATATTTTCAGTTTGAAGGGGGGAATGTTGTCTTCACAAAGATTGTGTGGTAATCACTCTTGCCAATACTGTCATAGATCTTGATTATGTTAAGAAACATTTGGATGGGTATATGAATAGGAAGGGTTTGGAGGGATATGAGCCGGGTGCTGGCAGGTGGGACTAGATTGGGTTGGGATATCTAGTCGGCATGGACGGGTTGGACTGAAGGGTCTGTTTCCATGCTGTACATCTCTATGACTCTATGACTCTATGTTCAAAGGCTCAGCGTCCACTGTTTTCTGTGGAAGAGCTTCCAAAGAACCCCTTCTTAGCGAATAAATTCCTTCTCATCTTATCTTTAAATGAGAGACTACTAATGTTTCAGCTGTGGCCTCTACTTTTAGCCCTCAATCATCCAAATGTCCTTATGCATAGGCACAATGTGCTCAATGTTTCCTCATAAGACAAACTCCTCACCACAGGAATCAACATATTGAAACTTCAATAAAACTGTCTCCAGTGCAAGCTCTTCTTAAGAAGGAAGACTGAAGCTGTCAACAAAAAATGTAAATGCAGCCCCACCAAAGCCCTGTACAGTTACAACAATAGAGACAAAAATTCTATTTTCCTTCTTAATCACATACTAATAATATTTTGACATTTTGTGATTAATGTGCAAGACACCCAGATCCCTCTGGACCATATCATTCTGCAGTCTCTCTCCATTAAATAAAGATCTGCTTTTGTGTTCTTCCCAAAGTTGACAGAGTCATTTTACTTTTTCTCACATTATGTTCTATTGGCTACATTTCTACCCATTCACTTAAATTGTCTATACCTCTTCATAGTTCCTTTGTTTGCCCCTTCATATGTATTTTCCTATTTACCCAGCAAATATGACTATAATACAGCTAGCCCCTTCTTCTCTGTGGAAGACCACAGATAGAGTTTACCAATCACATAATAACCCATGCATTTTGAGTCTCTGTTTCCTGTTATTCAGCCAATCTTCGATCCATGTTAATGTATCATCCCCAAAACCATGAGCATTTACATGGCCTCTGGGAATGTCTCTGGGAATCTCTACATGTAGTGGTATACTCTCATCCACCATGTTTGTTACATGCTCCAAGAATTCAAATAAGCCAGTCAAAAATGATTTCCCTTTCACAAAATGATGATGACTTGGGGAGGTGGTGGCTTAGTGGTAATGTCACTTGACTAGTAATCCAAAACCCCAGGCTAATGTAATTACTAAGTTTGCAAATGACACCAAAATTGGTTGTAAATTTGACAGTGAAGAAGGTTATCTAAGAATACAAAGAGATCTTGATTAATTCGACCAAAGGGCTAAAGAAAGGCAGACAGAGTTTAAGTTAGACAAATGCGAGGTATTGCATTTTGGTAAAATGAACAAGGGCAAGACTTATACAGTTAATGATAGGGTCTAGTGTAGTGTTGTTGAACAGAGAGACCTAGGAGTTACATAGTTGCATAGTTTCATCAGTTACATAGTTGTGTCACAGGTAGACAGCTTAATTAAGAAGGTATTTAGTTTGCTTGCCTTTAATGTTCAGACAGTTGAGTATAGGAGTTGGGACATCATGCTGAGTTTGTACAGGGCGTTGGTGAGGCCAGTTTTAAAGTACAGAGGAACCTCGATTATCTGGCATTAAATTATCCAAATTTCAGATTATCCAAACAAGATCGCAAGGTCCCGATGTTTGGCTAATCTATGTTATCTGGCACTCGATGATCCCGCATTCGATTAACCAAACGAAATACTCCCCGCCCATGTCCTTCAGATAATCGAGCTTCGTCTGCACTATGTACAGTTCTGGTCACCCTGGTATAGGAGGGATATTATTAAATTGGAGATGGTTCAGAAAGGACTTACCAAGATGTTGCCAGGAATAGAGAATTTGATTTATAGGGAGAGGCTGGATACGCTAGGACTTTTTTCACTGGAGCATAGCGTGTTAAAGCGTGACCTTATTGAGGTCTATAAAATCTTGAGATAAGGTGAATAGTAAAGGTCTTTTCACTAGGGTGGGCGAGTTAAAAACTAGGGGGTATATTTTTAAGATGAGAGGTGAAAGATTTAAAAAGGACATGAGGGGCAACTGTTTTACACCACGGGTGGTTCATGTATGGAATAAACTGCCAGAGGAAGTGGTAGATGCAGGTATGGTTACGACATTTAAAAGAATTCTGATAAGTGCATGAATAGAGAAGATTTAGAAGGATTTGGGCCAAACACAGGTAAGTGGGACTACTTTAGTTTGGGAAACTTGGTTGGCATGGATAAGTTGGACCGAAGGATCTGTTCTGCAAGACTCTATGATTCTAACATCTGTCCATATGGGTTTGAATCCCACTGTGGTGAAATTTCAAGTCTATAATGATAATATATAAAAAAAGGTCTAGCCTAATCACAGAATCCCTTCAGCGTGGAAACAGACCATTTGGCCCATCAAGTCTATACCAACCCTCTGAAGAGTAACCCACCCATACCTATTCCCTTTCCCTATTATTCTACATGTCCCCTGACTAATACACCTAACATACACATCCCTGATACTATGGGCAATTTAGCATGGCCAATTCACCTAACCCTGCACATCTTTGGGTGCTGGGAGGAAACAGGAGCACCTGAAGGAAACCCACACAGACACAGGGAGAACTTGCAAACTCCACAGACAGTTGCCAGAGGCTGGATTTGAAATGGTGTTGTGAGGCAGCAGTGCTAACCATTGAGCCACCATGCCGCCTCACTGTTGACCATGTAACCACTGCTGGTTGTTGTAAGAATCCAGCTGTTTTACCAATGCTTTTTCGGGAAGGAAATCTGTCATCCTTACCCAGACAAGCTTACATGTGACTCCAGATCTATATGGTTGACTCTTAATTGCTCTCTGGGCCATTATGATGCTTTGCCAGTAATGCCCACATCCCATAACTGAATAAAACAAAATCTCTGCCTTATTGTAATGTGATTTTCTGAATGTCCTTCACACCACTTCCTTGATAATAGATTCTAACATTTTGCAATAATGAACATTGGGCTAACTGGCTGACAGGTTTCTGCTTTCTCTCTTCCTCCTTCGTTCAAAAGAATTGGTTTTCCAATCTGCAGATCCATTTCTAGAATCTACAGGAAGATCAAACTAATGTGCTCATTATATCTATAGCCACTTCTTTTATAATTCTTAGGACCATGAGGTCCAGGGGATTTGTTAGACTTTAGTCTCCTTAGTTTTTTCAAGTACTTCTTCTGTGGTGATTGTGATTGCGATTGTTTTAGTTCCTCTCTCCCTGTATCTCTAGATTTTCTGCTACTCTTGAGATGTTTTTTTTTGTCTTCTACCATGAAGTTCAATATTTTTTCAATGCCTTTGTCATTTCCTTCTTTCCCAGGATTAATTCCACAGGCTGACCTTGTAATGGACCAATGCCTTGCCATCCTCATTGTATTCAGTTTGTTAAATGATTCCAGTATTTTTGTCTTCACTATTGGAAGTGTATTCTACATGTTGTGCACTCAATAAATGAAGAAAAAAGTCTTGGCAATTTGAATCTGTTTCCCTCAGTTTTACTTCTACAGCTTAACGTAGATTGGTAGTGTTTTCTGTATAATTGCACATACTCCTATAAAGTCACCTCATTTCTGCTTATTTTCCAATATGAAAAGCTCAAGTTTCTCTTCTCTTCTATAAATATAAATGTATGCATGGACCTGACTCTGGGGATTAAACTTATGTCTCTTTCCTGTACAGTTTCAGCTTTTCAATGTCTCTTTGGTTCATTATTGACTCGACCGATAAGTAATATTCAAGGTTTGGCTTGACCAGATCTCTGCAATTTGATTATCCAGCTCAATCCATTATTAGTCTTGTTAATAATATGTTCCCCGATAAGTGGACACATTAATCAAATGGCTGATAATTACCCCTGAATCTTTTACCGATATTTGACCTCTAGCCTATTGGCACTGATCTAGTATGTCCACATTCCTCAAGTTTCAGCCAATACTATGCATTACCCTGTATTTATCCATCTCCCATTTGTTAACTACATTATTAACTTTCTGCCGAGATTTGACTGTTATAAGTTGGCAAATAGAAAATTAGATGCATGCAAAATTGCATGTGTCCATCTCTTTGTTTATCGTACAGATTGAGTGAGGCTCTGTGAAACCTTTGCAGAAATTCCATTATTGATACATCTAACATAAATACAAGAGACAAGTTAAAAAAAAAAGAGTCTGCAGTTCAGAATATGAACATAAAATTAGGAAATTAACCATAGTCCACAAAGGACTGAAGGCATCTCTGTCCATTAGAGAGAGAGAATTGGTTAAAAAAGCTTGAGAGGAATCAACCCACAAAAATCAGGTGAAACAGGACTCCCATACCCAGGATAGGGACTGGACTTGCAATATTGGTATCATTCTCCATCAGCCCATTGAGCTAATGCAGTGCCATTTACAAATAATAACTGGAGTTAATTGGAAATTTAAAATGGAATGCAGTTGTGTAATACCCAGCAGTTGTTGGTTAAATGCACTTGATCTTATCAGCATGTATTGCATAGATATAGAATCTAAACTGTCTTATTTTTCATTTAATTTAAAATGATTTTGTCTGGGACAATCTGTATTAATTTGTTAAGTAAAGCATTACAAATCAGGAAAAAAAGACATGGAAGAGAGGCTGGGCTATTTCACTGCAGTCTAATGTAGGGGAAAGGCAGGCAATTTCTTCCTGATGAATGAACCACACTGTCACATGCAAACAGCTCTAACCTTGAAAAGGAACAAAATTTAATAGTAACTGTCAGCTTTCCAAAACCACCAAATAGTTCGCTTTGACTTTACCCTGAAGCAAGGTTGCTCAATGATTGCATTTTTGTTTAGTTCAGTACTTTCACAGAAATGGTAAACCATGTTCTTTTTAAAGCATTCAGCCTATTCATCCCACTTCTGCCAAAGTTAAGATCAAAATTACTGTTTGCCCCTTCATTGTGGCAATTGTACAGCATGGAGAATAGTCCAGCTGAATAAAATCTGCTGTGCTGAATGATTAAATTTAATATGGAGAAACGTAAGATGTTAGGGAGTAAAAGCAAGACTATTTACATACATATGATAGTAAAATGTTGAAGTGGCTATGGCCAATAAAGCTGTAAGAGAGTTAATAATATTTGTAGTCTTATCACTTAACAAAACATATAGACCATTAAAACATAATTTTTAAATAAGATTATGGATTGGAGAATGCTGGACTGAAGCTATGTCATGCACTGTACCTTTAAGCCCCAGTACTCTACCTTGAGTACTGGGGCTTAAAAATGTGTTGCTGGAAAAGTGCAGCAGGTCAGGCAGCATCAAAGGAGAAGGAGAATTGACGTTTCGGGCATAAGGAGGGTGTGCCAAGCAAGCTAAGATAAAAGGTAGGGAGGAGGGACTTGGGGGAGGGGCGTTGGGAATGCGATAGGTGGAAGGAGGTTAAGGTGAGGGTGATAGGCCGGAGAGGGGGTTGGGGCGGAGAGGTCGGGAAGAAGATTGCAGGTCCATCACAAATATCCATCACAAATTCACCTGCACCTCCACACACATCATTTACTGCATCCGTTGTACCCGATGTGGTCTCCACTACACTGGGGAGACAGGCCGCCTATTTGTGGAACGTTTCAGGGAACACCTCTGGGACACCCGCACCAACCAACCCAACCGTCCCGTGGCTGAACACTTTAACTCCCCCTCCCACTCCGCCAAGTACATGCAGGTCCTTGGCCTCCTCCATTGCCAGACCCTAACCACACGACGCCTGGAGGAAGAGTGCCTCATCTTCTGCCTAGGAACCCTCCAACCACAAGGGATGAATGTAGATTTCTCCACCTTCCTCATTTCCTCTCCCCCCATCTTTTCTCAGTCCCAACCCCCAGATTCAGCACCGCCCTATTGACCTGCAAACTTCTTCCCGACCTCTCCGCCCCCACCCCCTCTCCGGCCTATCACCCTGAAAAAAAAAGAAACTTTGACATTCTTATAGAGTCATAGAGTCATTCAGCACAGAAACAGACTCTTTGGTCCAACCAGTCCATGCCAAACATATTCCCAAACTCAACTAGCCCCACCTACCTGCTCCTAGCCCATATCACAAAAGACAAAAGCAAGAGAGGATGGAATCTTGTGAAGGTATATAAAATATTTTATGGTCTGCAAGATGTAAATCCAGTACAATGCTTTAAGGTAAACCATATTTCAATGGGACATCTTTTTGGATTGTAAACACTACCATAGGTGGTGTACATGATGTTTGCTAAAGCAGGTAGGTGGGAAGCTTGGGTTAAAGAGTCATAGAGTCGTACAGCACAGAAACAGACCCTTGAGCCCAATTGATCTGCGCTGCCCAGATATCTCAATCTGACCTAATCCCATTTGTCAGCAAATGGCTCCCATTACTCTATGCCATTCCTATTCATATTCACCCTTGCCACATCAGCCAAGAGTCCAGGCTCCAAGACTACTGTTGCTAGGAGTTCCCGGTCTGGGCCCTGCTATAACCAAGAATTTAGACTTCAGGCCTACCACCACCAGGTGTCCAAGTTCCAGGCCTACCGCCATTGCTACCAGAATACTCGATCCACACCGATGACACTGCGGTCACTGCTAGAGGCAACGTTACATTTCATCATTGATGTCTGCCCTCCCTGAAAGGAGCTCCTAAGATATGGAAATAAAGGGTGGCATAGTTGCTCAGTCATTAGTATTGCTGCCTCACAGTGCCAGGGACCCAGGTTTGATTTCACCCTCGGGTGACTGGCTGTGTGGAGTTTGCATGTTCTCCTCCACTCTGCTTGGATTTGCTCCAGGGGTGCTCTGGGTTCCTCCCACAGTCCAAAGATGTGCAGGTTAGGTAGATTGGCCATGCTAAATTGCCCCATAGTGTCCAGTGGTGTGTAGTTTAGGTGTTTTAGCCATGGAAAATACAGGAATAGGGTAGTGGGATGGGTCTAGGTGGGATCTTTCTCATAGAATTGATGTGGATCAGTTGGGCCACATGTCCTGTTCCTCACTGTAAGGATTCTAAGCACAAATTGTCATTGTTCAGTAGCTTGCCATAAATTTTGATAGTTAGAGGAGGATGGGTGCTATATTGTGAGCTGAAAGCAGGCTATTAGAAAACTTTAAGTCATCCAAATGTTTAGCCTTGGGGCTATTCTCTAGTTAAGTCTTTGAATACATCAATGATAGTTCAGAGTTCAGCTTCTGGGTATGCAGATTTGCAAAGGTCATTTGCATACATGGCTAGTTTTGGTTCTGGACTGGAGGTAACACAGTATGAATAGTTGCCTTCTTGTATTGTAGATTACTGGATCAATGCTGGTTCCATGGATGAGGATTTCTGCTTGTAACTCATCATACAACAGGCGGAGGATGATGATGAATTTCTGAAGGCAGCAAATTTGAGGAGAATGCTCCACAGTCTCTGCAGTTGACAGAGTTGGAGACCTTTGTGAAACTAAAGAAGACAATGGATAGAGGTTGCTGCTGTTCTGTATACTTCTCATGAACTTGTGTTGCTGTGATCATGTTCTCTGTGCCTCATGCTGGCTGAAATCCCCAATATGACTGCAGCAGGATCTCTTTACGCAGTGAGAGGAAATGATTGAGGAGGATTTTTTATCAAGACCTTCCTTGTGGTGAACAGCAGGCACGGCCCACTGTAGTTATCTGTAATTATAGCATCTTGGAGATCCACTAGCATGCTGCCAACCTTTCAGTTATGTACACAGCCATGAGTTCTTCTCCGTTGTAATAGTTTAGCATTTCAGCAGGGGTTTCATCTGCACCAATTGCTTTTTGTTTTTCAGCTGCAGGATAGGATTTTCAACCTCACATTGAGCTAAGGTAGCAGCAGGAAAGCATGCTGTGGGATGTGGTTGAGGGCACTTCTGTTGAAGACTGAGTCTTTGTTGAAGAGATTGTCAAAGTGTTATTTCCAGGAAGTGTTGACTACCTATCTGTCCTTGGGCTAGGTGCTTAGGGAAGTGTACTATAGTTGATCTTGATTGCACAGAAGAATCCATGCAAGTCATTGGCTGACCTTGACTTGCGGTATTCCTGCTATTTCTTTGCCCATGATGGCAGAATGATGGTCCATTATCTGTTCTGTAGGCCATAGTAATGAACAACCATCAGCCACTTGGATGATGAACAGCTATCTGTTCTTTAGGTTTTGGTTTTGTTTATGAGAGTGACCTACATTTATCTGTACACCACCCTTTTTCCCCTTGAATTTTTCCCAGCTCAACGATACTATGTACTTGCAATTTATTAGGTCCTGGATCTCCTGGTTGTTCTTCTTAAACCAGTTTTGATGTTTCTTGGTAAAGAAACTCAAAACTCTCTGCACACAGGTGGATGGTGGACTTAAAGGCAGTTCAGGCAATATGAACATTGTGTGGTTTCTGGTCATTGACTGTGAGAGCTGATCAGGTAGGTCTTTCTTCACAGAGTCTTTCAGTTTATCTGCTGATGCCACCACTGTTTGGACTAGGTTAATGGAGATAATAAGCTTGATGGTCAGTCCAGCTGTCATCAGTTCCTGCCATGGAATCGGATAGTGCTCTCTTGCTTGGACGATGATGTAGTCAAGCAGATGTGCCGTGCGAGGACAATGCCACAAGGTCTTGTATCTATCTCTGTTGTGAAATAGGATATATATTATGATGAGTCTGCATTCTAAGCATTCTTCAGATGAATGATCCCATAAGTGTTTGCCTTCTATAAGACTTTTTTGGCAAATGTGCCTTATCAGAGTTTTGTGTCTCTCTTCCAACTCTGCCATAGATTTCATTGAAATGCCTGGTGTTGAAATCAACTTCTTTTGGAACACAGGACAGTTGCTAATCAAGGCTGGATAGAATCTTCTTTGCTCTCATCCAATGCTTTTTAGTACTGGGGCAAATGCACTAATGGCAGTAGTATAGTACTTCTGAGGTGGGGTGAGCTGGGGGATCATGAGTTGCACCTTGATCCCACAGTGGGGCTTGGTAAGATGGCAAAACTAATCTGAAGGAATCAGCTATCTTCCTCAGATTTACCCAGCGAATGACATTATATCTGCCACCTTGTTCCTTGAGCTGTAAAGTATTTTGCTTCTGCTGTTGGCCTAATATTTTTCATTTATTAATTTCTCTGTGTTGTACTGAGATGAACACACACATACACACACTTCTTAGGGACTGGTGACTGAAAGCAAAGATGACATAAAAAGAAGAGAAAACAAATTCACTCATGTTATCCTTCTAAACTAAATTGTGCAAGTGCTCTTTATTTCACATCAGATGAGCCCATTTGGAAAAAAAAACTGGGAAAGGGCTATATCCAACCATTGTTTGACCAGATCTTTATCCTGGGGTTGCTGAAGCTCATCGACTTTCCCTTGTTATAAAAGTTAAATTAGACCCTGGATAAGCACCACTAGAAGGTGAATGCAGTTCGCATTATATCTTTGGAGGTCAGATATGCCCATTAAATATCTAAATGACAAAGGAAATGAACACAATTTTCTCAATCAGGGGTATAGCTACAATTTTCTCAACTAATGACCACTTGGCAGTATAATTCTAAGGGATGCTGCAAAACAGCATAACTGATTTGTAGTAGGCACTTACAGTAACTGACAAGAGGGCATACATATAGGAACAGCAGATGTCAGTGCATTTTCAGCTTTTTATGCTGTGGGCTTTGATGTGTCACTGTGGAATGACAGGTTAACTTCTCTAGTTCCAGTAATTGGGCTGTAGAAAATAGTGCTCGGGCTTTGCATTTGATTGAAATAGGAATGGAGGGCCTTACCAAAGCTTTCAGTCAATGTCTAGTTATTTTTAATCAACAATTATATTTTCAGCACAATATGAGCCTGCCTGGCAATTGCTGTAGGGACCTTGCTCAGTAAGGGTGGGAGGGTGGGATGGAAAGAAAAACAGATGTAGCTGCAGCTCATGAATGATTCCATCTATTACTTAACTCAAAGTGGATTCCTTCCATTTAGGGGTCATGCCAGGATTCGGCTCCCCAAAGCAATGCAGCATGTCTGGTAAGATGTACTGAAGAGAGTCAATGTAGCAGAACATTTTCCTTCCAGAAGATTTCATTGGTGCAGTTTATTGAAAGGCATAACACTTAATTGAATCATGACAGAATGTAATATATTTAGTGGAGTAGCTGGGTTGCCTGCATTTTAATCCTTTTTAATGTTAGATTTCAGAAAACCACACTCTGTTTCCACCCAGTGAAAAGTCTGGAAAGGCAATTTCCTTTGGATCTTCCAGATATAGGTGTTGTGACAAAAATCTTCACAGTCATAGATTGTGTGTTATGGTATTGGCCTTATTTCTTTCTCTTCAAGTACATTAGCAAGGTAACTCCTCAATCTTTCTCACTTTTACCTTTTCCAGTGCTGGGAAGAAAAAAACACATCTCAATGACACTAAATGATTGCAACATCCAGGGAATTGTGGCTCTGTATTTTCAATAAGTATTCTCAAAAAAGCTAGGCTGTCCATTTACAGAGGAGAAAGTGAGGACTGCAGATGCTGGAGATCAGAGCTGAAAATGTGTTGCTGGAAAAGCGCAGCAGTCAGGCAGCATCCAAGGAACAGGAGAATCGACGTTTCGGGCATAAGCCCTTCTTCAGGAATGAGGGATCGACGTTTCGGGCATAAGCCCTTCTTCAGGAATGAGGGATCGACGTTTCGGGCATAAGCCCTTCTTCAGGAATGAAGAAGGGCTCATTCTTCATTCCCTCATTCCTGAAGAAGGGCTTATGCCCGAAACGTCGATTCTGCGAGTGTCTATTTACAGACCAGACATAAATATCAATTTCCTAATTATTTATGGTTGAGTCCAATTAATTGCTGTTATGTGTCTCCTCCTACCACTGCCATGATTTTGTGAAGAAGGCTAGCACCAAGTATCTTCCTGGAGAGACCCAGGACTTACATTATTCTGGGTTCTTTCCTTTCCATTCTTGAGAACACTACCTGCAACCACATTGCAACATCCAGTGGTCATTACTCCAAGGGGCACTACTGGGTCAAGAGTAATGCTTATCATTTGATTGACGAGCAAATTTTAGAGGCAGGACTTAGAACATAGAACAGAACAGTACAGCACAGAACAAGCCCTTCAGCCCACGATGTTGTGCCAACCATTGATCCTCATGTACGCACCCTCAAATTTCTGTGACCATATGCATGTCCAGCAGTCTCTTAAATGTCCCCAATGACCTTGCTTCCACAACTGCTGCTGGCAACACATTCCATGCTCTCACAACTCTCTGTGTAAAGATCCTGCCTCTGACATCCCCTCTATACTTGCCTCCAACCAGCTTAAAACTATGACTCCTCGTGTTAGCCATTTCTGCCCTGGGATTTAGTCTCTGGCTATCGACTCTATCTATGCCTCTCATTATGTTGTATACCTCAATTAGGTCCACTCTCCTCCTCCTTTTCTCCAATGAAAAAAGTCCGAGCTCAGTCAACCTCCCTTCATAAGATAAGCCCTCCACTCTAGGCAGCATCCTGGTAAACCTCCTCTGAACCCTCTCCAAAGCATCCACATCTTTCCTATAATAGGGCGACCAGAACTGGACGCAGTATTCCAAGTGCGGTCTAACCAAAGTTTTATAGAGCTGCAACAAGATCTCACGACTCTTAAACTCAATCCCCCTGATAATGAAAGCCAAAACACCACATGCTTTCTTAACAACCCTGTCCACTTGGGTGGCCATTTTAAGGGATCTATGTACCTGCACACCAAGATCCCTCTGTTCCTTAACACTGCCAAGAATCCTTTCCTTAATCCTGTACTCAGCTTTCAAATTCGACCTTCCAAAATGCATCACCTCGTATTTATCCAGGTTAAACTTCATCTGCCACCTCTCAGCCCATCTCTGTATCCTGTCAATGTCCCGCTGCAGCCTACAACAGCCCTTTATACTGTCAACGACACCTCCAACCTTTGTGTCATCTGCAAACTTGCTGATCCATCCTTCAATCCCCTCATCCAAATCATTAATAAAAATTACAAAGAGTAGAGGCCCAAGGACAGAGCCCTGTGGAACACCACTCACCACTGACTTCCAGGCAGAATATTTTCCTTCTACTACTGCTCGTTGTCTTCTGTTGGCCAGCCAATTCTGTATCCAGACAGCTAAGTTCCCCTGTATCCCATTCCTCCTGACCTTCTGAATGAGCCTACCATGGGGAACCTTATCAAATGCCTTGCTGAAGTCCATATACGCCACATCCGCATCTCGACCCTCATCAACCTTTCTAGTCACATCCTCAAAGAACTCAATAAGGTTTGTGAGGCATGACCTGCCCCTCACAAAGCCATACTTTGACTTGCTCCCATATTTGGAAGGCCAGCCTCAAATTAAATATTGGCTTGATGATATCCTCAATATAGAATTCACTGCTCTGTGCGGGTTCATTACCTGCTGTAGCATCAAGATGAGAGTTGAGAAAAATTGAGCAATGATTGTTTGTGCTCATTTCTCCAGGGTCTCCACATTTGAACAACTGAAGTTAATGTAAAAAAGTGGATAGAACTCCAGCAGAAGTGTATCTCCCAATCATTTATATATGTGAATAACTTTACTTAGAAGTTACAACTGTTAATCATTGTCTTCTAAAATGATATAGAGAGGAAACTCATAATTCCAGGGAACACAATAAGTTCTATTGTTTATCAAGGAGTCACACACCCATATTGCTTTGAGCTTGCAGACTGCTCACTCAAGGGAAGGTACCTGCACTTTGCATCCTTGTCATCAAGATCATTAATACCTTGCCTGAAGTGATAGCTGGGATTGGAGCAAGTTATTTGATGAATGACCCTGTTCCCAACACTTTTCATCAAAATTGTTTTATAACTTATGTTACACTGACTGTCATATGAGCCTTTGAAGCAGTTCGAACAGACAGCTCACCTGTTCCTTCTCAAGACCAATTAGATGAATGGGCAATATGTTGGTCTTGCCAGTGAATCCCCCACATCCATTCATTGTGTAAAAAGGGAGTCCTGAATAGGGCTGGCTATATGCCCCTCATTTACTTATTTGAGAAGCCAAATGCCAATTTTGGGTTGGCACACAGGTTACCTCCAAAAAGGTCCGCGGTTGATGCTGAATGACTATACTATACACTTATTTTATTGCTGATATTCTGGTTCAACACGTACCAATTCTACCATAAACTTCAATTGAATGTCTTTTGACACCCCAAAACTTTCCCAGTACACATGTGCAAAGCACATCTGTCCAGCACCATTACTAATACACCCTGTGACATCACCTTGTTCCATTCACTCATATTTAATTTGCTTATTTGGGCATTATCATCTTTTTACTGGAAGAGTGTTTAATGCACAGAACTTTCCATGTACAATGTGAACTTCTTGGGGGTGTCAGGAGACATAGCCAAACTTCATTCAATTCACTAGACTAGCTAACTAATGCAGTTCATTTGTTGGCTTTGTAAAATCTCTAATTCTAAACTAATCTCGGCATTTGATGTCAATCTCAAATGTTGAGCATGACTGTAAATTATAATCAGTAACCTTTGCATCACAGAAGTGCCAGATAATGACCATCTCCAACAAAAGAGGTTTAACTATCTTCCCTTGATACTTAATGGCATCACTATCACTAGATCCCCAACTAATCAATATCCTTGGAGTTACCATTGACCAGAAACTGAACTGAACTATCCATATAAATAAAGTGGCTACAAGAGAAGGTCGGAGATTAGGATTCCTGCAGTGAGTAACTCAACTCCCCAAAGCCTGTCTATCATTTTCCAGACACAAGTAAGGAGTGTGGTGGAATACTCCTGACTTGTTTGGATAAGTGCAGCTCCAACAACACTCAAGAAGCTTCACATTGTCCATGTCAAAGTAGTCTGCTTAATTGGCATCATATCCACAAAAGTTCAGTCCCTCCACCACCAATGTTCAGGAGCACCAGAGTATGCTATTTACAAGATATACGGCAGAAATTCACCAAAGCTCCTTAGACAGCACCTTCCAAACTTACAACCACTTCCATCTGGAAAGACAAGGGCAACAATTGCAGGGAGACACCACTAGCTATAAGTTCCCCGACAGACTTGCCTTTTCTTCAGTGTTCTTGAGCCAAAATCCTGGAACTCCTTCCTTAATGATATTGTGGATCTGCATATAGCACACACATTGCCACAGTTTAAGAAGGCAGTTTCCTGTCTCCCTCTCAAGGGCAACTAAGGATGGGAAATACGTGCTGACCCAGCCAACGATGCCCACATTTGTTAATGCTTTTTTAAAAATCAGTAAACAGTTGAACCTGAAATATTGTAAGACAAGTTGCCTTTGTAACTGCTTAGCTGTTTTTATTAACTTAGACTCTCCATTAATTATTTTGATGATCAGTCTTTAATAGCATTTAAGATTCCATACGCGATAAATAAATGTTTTTTCATGACTTCCCTGATAATGATCAAAAATAAGATAATTCATTCACTCAGTAGTGTACCCTGATGTGATTTTTGATTTGATTTGATTTATTGTTGTCACATGGATGTAGATCACTGCAGACTGTGTCAGGTCAGATAGGGATCAGTTGAATAGTTACTGAGGAATTAGATTATGTATTTAATAGCCTAATATTTCCTGAAGGTTCATTTTCACACGTTTCATCACCATACTAAATAACTTCTTCAATGAACCTCCGAATGAAGAATTGCTGATGATTCCTGCTTTCTATTTATATATTTGGGTTTCTTTGGGCTGGTGGTATCATTTCCTGCGGTGATGTCATTTCCTATTCTTTTTATCAGGGGGTGGTAAATTGGGTCCAACTCAATGTGTTTATTGATAGAGTTCCAGTTGGAATGCCAAGCTTCTAGGAATTCTCGTGCATGTCTCTGTTTGGATTGTCCTAGGATAGATGTGTTGTCCCAGTCGAAGTGATGTCCTTCCTCATCTGCATGTAAGGATATTAGTGAGAGAGGGTCATGTCATTTTGTGGCTAGTTGATGTTCATGTATCCCGGTGGTTAGTTTTCTGCTTGTTTGTCAAATGTAGTGTTTGTTACAGTCCTCGCATGGAGTATCAGAGGCATCTGCAGTCCTCACTTTCTCCTATCCCTAACTGCGCAGAGGGCAGTTGAGAGTCAACCACGTTGCTGTGAGTCTGAAGTCACATGTAATCCAGACCAGGTAATGATGGCAGTTTCCTCCCCTAAAAGGTATTAGTGAACCAGATGGGCTTTTCCAATAATCAATTCATGGTCATCATTAGATCCTTAATTCCAGATATTTATTGAACTCAAACTCCACCATCTGCCTTGGCAGGATTTGAACCTGGGTCTTGGATGAACAGTCCAGTGATAATAGCAATAGGCCATTGCCTCCAGAGGCCATTTTGCCTTTCTTCTAAAGTCTCCTAAAAGTCTATCTTCCTGCGCCTGAAGTTAAAAATCACACAACATCAGGTTATAGTCCAACAAGTTTAATTGGAAGCACACTAGCTTTCGGAGCGTCGCTCCTTCATCAGATGATTGTGGACGACCCAATCCTAACACAGAATTTGTAGCAAAGAATTTACAGTGTGATGTAACTGAAATTATATATTGAAAAATTGATTGTCTGTTAAGTCTTTCATCTGTTAGAATACAGTGATAGTTTCACTTCTTTCATGTGCAAATCATAAAACCTTTTTTTAAACAGTTGCATTCTCAGGTTAGCTGTTAACAATGGTGATAGCTAGACAATATGTTGAAGGTGTTGGCCCCCTGTGTTCTCTGTCTATGCCATGCTGTTTAGATTGATTCTAATCTAAAATGTGAGATAACGGAGTTCTACATGAATGCATGCAGTTTTTGAGCAAGTACATATTCACCCCACAAAATATATGTTTGTATGTGGGTCTTTGTCTGTGTGTGTGTGTCTGGGTTGGGGGTTGTGAGTGTGAGAAAGTGTATGTGTGTGTGTCGTGAGAGTAGAGTGTGTTAAGTCTGTGAGGGAGTGCATGTGTGAGTGTGGGAGTGTGTGTGTCTGGAAGGGTGTGTGTGGGTGACTGTGTGCGTGTCTGTGTATATGTGTGTCCGCGTGAATGTGTGTATAGGAGTGCCTGTGTGTGTATGTGTGTGAGAGTGTGTGTGTGTAGGAGTATCTGTGTGTGTGTATAGTGCAATGGTGGTCACCTGTAATGTGACATGAACCCAAGATCCCAATTGAGGCCCACCTTATGGGTACCGAGCTTAGCTATCAGGCTCTGCTCGGCCACTTTTCGCTGTTGCCTGTCCCGAAGTCCGCCTTGGAGGATGGTCATCCGAAGGTCCGAGGCTGAATGTCCTGGACTACTGAAGTGTTCCCCAACTGGGAGGGAGCACTCCTGTCTGTTGATTGTTGTGTGGTGCCCATTCATCCGTTGTCGTAGCCTTTGCTCAGTTTCCCCAATGTACCATGCCTCTGGGCATCCTTGCCTGCATCGTATAAGATAGACAACGTTGCCTGAGTCACATGAGTACCTGCCATGTACAAGGTACAAATCTTTCCTGTGCCTTGGCTCTCTTTAAGTTTTTATTTCCTGCTTGGTGTCCACGTCTCTGCTTTGTAATGTTCTCTTACATAGGAAAGATTGCAAGTTGTTATTTTATTGTTGGTGTTTTCTCCCTGAAATACCTTTTATAGGTTTCCCTAAGGATTCAGTTAGTTAAGACTACAAATGCTTGACTAAGACAGATAATTAAAAACACAACCTGCCTCTTTATCCTATATGAATTAGGTGACCCCTGCAGTTAATGGGGAGGCATCAAAGGGCATTAGCAGCTCATAAAATTCAGCCATAGTTATGAGTTCAATGTCAAATGTTTACTGCTGGAGTTGGAAACATTAACAGTGGACAAGGAACTGGCTACATCTGTGACACTTCTTACAGTCAAACAGTCAATGATGCCTACACACCAGTAATTAAACAGTTAGCTGAGCTACTACTGAATTTACTTGAGCAACTAATTCATGCCTTTTGGTGATAAATGGTTGGGAGAAAGATATGTAAATCGTTAAAGACTTTAAACTTGGATAAAGTTTTTGCCACGTGTTGATTTTTCCAACAGAACTCACCACAAGTCAGTTAAAACAGTCATCTGAAAAACACAGTGCTAGAAGTGACTCAACCCAGAGAACTGACTATATCCTCAGATTAAATTAATCATCAGAGAGTGGGGTTCTGCTCATGTGCTACTTGCATACTTTACACTGAAGAACAGTAGTGATCACTGTAGTGATTGTAATGAGTCAGCCAAGTGGACCTCATAGAAAAAGAGTTCCCTGATTGGAGCTGTAAATCTGGTCCAATCAGGGGGCCTTGGCTGACAGATATAACCAGGAGTCTCAGAGGTTCTGTTCATTCTGAGAGCTGGCTCTGACAGAGTTGGATCATGGACTCTCCATGTGTAAATAAAGGTGACTTGGCAATGGGATACTGGCCTCTGTGGAATTAAGTCAAAAGTGTTTGAAACATGAACTGAAACTGAAAGGAGAGGAAGAAGTCTTTCCAAAATAAAAAGACAACATCAACCAGGGAAGCCCAGGGTTTGGATGTCATGGTGGAATACAAGAAGGACCTCTTCTTGGGAGACAGTTTGATGATCGCTTCTGCTTTTGCAATCTTCTTCATAAGATGCACACAGTCAATTTATTATAAATTACCATCCAGAACAATTGAGCCTCCATGACCTATTCATCTTTTCATAAACGATTCTAAGATTTTTGGTTCTTCGCTCTTCTAGAAGTCTCTTTTAACTACAGACCATTCTTTGCATAAAGTGCTTTTAGCTTCCAGTCCTACATTTGATTTTCTAAATGGCTGCTGTAGCCATCTTAAAGTCCAGACAATGTGAGAGCAACACACGTAATGCCAGAGAATCGTAGAGTCATATAGCATGGAAATAGACTCTTTGGTCCGACCAAACATAGTCCCAAACTAAACTAGTCCCACCTGCCCACTTTTGGCCCATATCCCTCCAAACCTTTTCTATTCATGTACTCATCTAAGTATATTTTAAAGGTTGTAACTATTTCGGCATCCACCACTTCCTGAGGAGGTTCATTCCACATGTAACCCACCCTCTGTATAAAACATTTGCCCCTCATGTCTTTTTTAAATCTCTCCTCTCTCACCTTTAAAATATGACCCTAGTCTTGAAATCCCATCCTACAGAACAAAAAACACCTACCATTAACCCTACTTATACTCCTCATGATTTTATAAACCTCTACAGGATCAGTTCTTAACCTCCTACACTGCAGTGAAAAAGGTCCCAGCCTATCCAGCCTTTCTTTACAACTCAAACCTTTCATACCTGGGAACATCCTGGTAAATCTCTTCTGAACCGTCTCCAGCATAATAATATCCTTCCTATAACTGGGCAACCAGAACTGGGCACAATATTCCAGAAGAAGCCTTGCCAATGAATATTGCAATAAGTAAAAATGCAATGCATTCTGCAAGTTGGCTTTTAGAGTCATAGACACAGAGGTGTACAGCATGTAAACAGACCCTTCAGTCCAACCCGTCCATGCCGAACAGATATCCCAATCCAATCTAGTCGCACCTGCCAGCACCCAGCCCATATCCCTTCAAACCCTTCCTATTCATATACCCATCCAGATGCCTTTTAAATGTTGCAATTGTACCAGCCTCCAACACTTCCTCTGGCAGCTCATTCCATACATGTACCACCCTCTACATGAAAACGTTGCCCCTTAAGTCACTTTTATATCTTTCCCCTCTCACCCTAAACCTATGCCCTCTAGTTCTGGATTCCCCCACCCCAGGGAAAAGACTTTGTCTATTTATCCTATCCATGTCCCTCATAATTTTGTAAACCTCTATATGGTCACCCCTCAGCCTCTGATGCTCCAGGGAAAACAGCCCCAGCCTGTTCAGCTTCTCCCTGTAGCTCAAAACCTCCAACCCTGGCAACATTCTTGTAAATCTTTTCTGAACCCTTTCAAGTTTCACAACATCTTTCTGATAGGAAGGAGACCAGAACTGCACGCAATATTCCAACAGTGGCCTAACCAGTGGCCTGTACAGCCACAACATGACCTCCCAACTCCTGTACTCAATACTCTGACCAATAAAAGAAAGCATACCAAACTCCTTCTTCAATAAGCTATCTACCAGCGACTCCACTTTTCAGGAGCTATGAACCTGCACTCTAAGGTCTGTTTGTTCAGCAACACTCTCTAGGACCTTACCATTAAGTGTATAAGTCCACTAAGATTTGCTTTCCCAAAATACAGCACCTTGCATTTATCTGAATTAAACTCCATCTGCCACATCTCGGCCCATTGGCCCATATGATCAAGATCCTGTTGTAATCTGAAGTAACCTTCTTCGCTGTCCACTACACCTCCAATTTTGGTGTCATCTGCAAACTTACTAACTGTACCTCTTATGCTCCCATCCAAATCATTTATATAAATGATGAAAAGTAGTGGATCCAGCACCAATCCTTGTGGCACTCCACTGGTCACAGGCCTCCAGTCTGAAAAACAACCCTCCACCACCACCCTCTCAATTCAACCTTTCAGCCAGTTCTGTATCCAAATGACTAGTTCTCCCTGTGTTCCATGAGATCTAACCTTACTAACCAGTCTCCCATGGGGAATCTTGTCAAATGGGAGAAAGTGAGGTCTGCAGATGCTGGAGATCAGAGCTGAAAATGTGTTGCTGGAAAAGCGCAGCAGGTCAGGCAGCATCCAGGGAACAGGAGAATCGACGTTTCGGGCATAAGCCCTTCTTCAGGAATCTTGTCAAATGTCTTACTGAAATCCATATAGATTACATCTACCACTCTGCCCTCATCAATCCTCTTTGTTACTTCTTCAAAAAGCTCAATCAAGTTTGTGAGACATGATTTCCCACGCACAAAGCCATGTTGACTATCCCTAATCAGTCCTTGCCTTTCCAAATACATGTATATACTGTCCCTCAGAATTCCCTCCAACACCTTGCACACCACCGACGTCAGGCTCACTGGTCTATAGTTCCTTGGCTTGTCCTTACTACCCTTCTTAAAGAGTGGCACCATGTGAGTCAACCTCCAGTCTTCCGGCACCTCACCTGTGACTATCGATGATACAAATATCTCAGCAAGAGACCCAACAATTACTTCTCTAGCTTCCCACAGAGTTCTCGGGTACACCTGATCAAGTCCTGGGGATTTATCCACCTTTATGCATTTCAAGACATCCAGCACTTCCTCCTCTGTAATATGGACATTTTGCAAGGTGTCACAATCTATTTCCCTACAGTCTATATCTTCCATATTCTTTTCCACAGTAAATACTGATGCAAAATACTTGTTTAGTATCTCCCTCATTTTCTGCGGCTCCACACAATGGCTGCCTTGCTGATCTTTGAGGGGCCCTATTCTCTCCCTAGTTACCCTTTTGTCCTTAATATATTTGTAAAAACCATTTGGATTCTCCTCAATTTTGTTTGCCGAAGCTATTTCATGTCATCTTTTTGCCCTCCTGATTTCCCCCTTAAGTATAGTCCTACTTCCTTTATACTCTTCTAAGGACTCACTCAATCTATCCTGTCTATACCTTACATATGCTTCCTTCTTTTTCTTAACCAAACCCTCAATTTCTTTAGTCATCCAGCATTCCCTATATCTACCAGCCTTCCCTTTAACCCTATCAGGAATATACTTTCTCTGGATTCTTGTTATCTCATTTCTGAAGACTTCCCATTTTCCAGCCGTCTCTTTACCTGCGAACATCTGCCCCCAATCATCTTTTGAAAGTTCTTGCCTAATACCGTCAAAATTGGCCTTTCTCCAATTTAGAACTTCAACTTTTAGATCTGGTCTATCCTTTTCCGTCACTATTTAAAATCTAATAGAATTATGGTCACTTACCCCATAGTGCTCCCCACTGACACCTCAGTCACCTGCCCCACCTTATTTCCCAAGAGTAGGTCAGGTTTTGCACTTTCTCTAGTAGGTACATCCACATACTGAATCAGGAAATTTTCTTGTACACACTAAACAAATTCCTCTCCATCTAAACCCTTAATACTATGGCAGTCCCAGTCTATGTTTGGAAAGTTAAAATCCCCTACCATAACCATTCTATTATTCTTACAGGTAGCTGAGATCTCCTTACAAGTTTGTTTCTCAATTTCCCTCTGACTATTAGGGGGTCTGTAATACAGTCCCAATAAGATGATCATCCCTTTCTCATTTCTCAGTTCCACCCAAATAATGTCCCTGGATGTATTTCCAGGAATATCCTCCCTCAGCACAGCTGTAATGCTATCCCTTATCAAAAAATGCCACTCCCCCATCTCTCTTGCCTCCCTTTCTATCCTTCCTGTAGCATTTGTATCCTGGAACATTAAGCTGTCAGTCCTGCCCATCCTTGAGCCAGGTTTCTGTAATTGCTATGATATTCCAGTCCCATGTTCCTAACCATGCCCTGAGTTCATCTGCCTTCCCTGTTAGGCCCCTTGCATTGAAATAAATGCAGTTTAACTTATTAGTCCTACCTTGTCCCTGCCTGCCCTGACTGTTTGACTCTCTTCTGTTCTCAACTATACCAGTCTCAGATTGATCTCTTTCCTCACTATCTCTCTGGGTCCAACCCCCCCACCTTACTAGTCTAAATCCTCCCGAGCAGCTTGAGCAAATCTCCCTGCCAGTATATTAGTCCCCTTCCAATTTAGGTGCAAACCATCCTTCTTGTACAGGTTACATCTACCCCAAAAGAGATTCCAACGATCCAAAAATATGAATCCTTCTCCCATGCACCAGCTCCTCAGCTCTGCATTCATCTGCTCTATCCTCCTATTCCTGCCCTCACTGGCTCGTAGCACCGGGAGTAATCCAGATATTACTAATCTCGAGGAGCTCCTTTTTAAATTCCTGCCTAACTTATTGGTATCGAGATTCTTACAAGTCTGCTTTTCAGGTGAGAAATAAATGTCCTGAAGTTGAGTGGCTGCCCAATTTCATAATGTCCAATTTGTGATACTGATTTTATTTCCATGTATTCCACATGTTTGAGGGAATTGTTCTTGTCCATTCTTGGTATTCAGTGAAATCTGAAAATTTGGGTGTGACGCAACTCTGTCTTTAATGAAACCTCCCTCTGTTAGATGGGAAATATTGAACCAAGTTCTTTTACAGGAAAGCTCTATGACCCATTTGAAGTTATGCTACTCCCTATGCGAGGCCATAGGTCTTTATCACAGACTCAAGATAAACTCTCCTGCTATGTCTGTATCTCCTAAGACTCCTGCAAGATTACCTTTTGTTATTTCAAGACCACTCAAAGAAATAAATACCAGATTTCACACAGAGATAGTTGTTCAGTTACTAGTTCCAAGCAAGCTTTGAATTTTTGGTTGAACAGCCTCTTTAAACCCGACAATAAATTCCTCACATTTACTCACATTCTATCATATCTTATTACAGGTGCGTGTCAAAAGGGAAGCCATATTTAGAATGGGTAGCAAGGGACAGGAAAGAGTATTAGCTACATATCAAAGACATACCTCAAATTCTGCTATGGATCATCAATCAATAGATATTAAGACGATTCAAATTCCTCTGGTGTCCCATTAAAACTGCAGAGCCTGTTATCTGTTTAACATCAACTTCCAGACATTACTGAGGTAATCAGTACCAAGTTTCACAGGTTATGTTTGGAGCGCTTCAGCCATTTTGAAAGTCCTTTTCTGAGTAACTTTACCATTTGCATTACTTAGAACAATGAACTAAGATTTCCTTACAGATTTGCTGCACTGGGTTTTCCCAACTCTGCTCCTGAGTTATACCTGGTACAACCACTTTCTCAACTTTAATCTAACCCTATGCAAAAGACTGGGGAATGTAGGTTTCCAGCTTTTCTATCAGGCAGCTTAGGCAATTCAGCATGTCCATAAGGCCCTCACCAAATTTTGCAGTTGCACCATAGAAAGCATACTATCCAGGTGCATAATAGCCCCGGTACGGCAACTGCTCTGCTCTGGACCGTGAGAAACTACGGAAGGTTGTGCGCACAACCCAGACCATCACATAATCCAACCTTCCCTCCATGGACTCCATTTACACTTCTTCTTGCCATGGAAAGGTTGCCAACACCATTAAAGTTCTCTCCCACCCTGGTAATGCTCTCTTCCATCAGGCAGGAGGTACAGAAGCTTGAACCCACGATCTACAGATTCAAGAACAGTTTCTTCCCTGCTGTTATTAGATTGCTGAATGGACCTCTCAAATTCCAAATAATGTTGATCTTGTTAATGTTGATCTGGATTTGTGTCCTTCCTTTGCGGTCGTAATATCATATACCCTTGCTTTATCTAAGCATTCTATGATCTGTATGTTCTTGTTTGCTATAATCTGCCTGTACTACTCACAAAACAAAACTTTTCACTGCACTTAGGTACAATAAATCAAATCAAGCTCAGAGGGATAGTGTATGACTAAAGTATTTAGTGCTATTAAAGCTACAGCCACTAATTCAGAGTAGTAGCACTGATTTTCAGTACTTACGGTTTTCATTTTTCCTTACCAAAGCCTCCAGACTATTTTACATATTAGCATATGAATTAGGAACAATTGTAGCCACTTCCCTTTTGAGTATTCAACAAAATTATGGCTGACCAGTTTACTGTGGAAGTGCACCCAACTTCAGCTCGAAATCTTAACAGCGTTAGGGAACTGCTGCCGGAGCTGGATGAACTTCAGATCATTCAGGAGGCGGAGGGGGTTATTGAGAGGCATTACAGGGAGGTAGTCACACCTCAGGTAAAAGAATAAGGTAGATGGGTTATTGTCAGGGGATGGAAAGGGAACCGGCAGGCAGTGCAGGGATCTCCTGTGGCCGTTCCCTTGAATAAAAAAGCTTTTCAATAAAAACATTTATTAAAGAAAAATTATAAAGTATACCGTTTTGGATACTATTGGGGGGAGGCAACTTACCAGGTGTAAGCAATGGGGCACAGGTCTCTGGCACAGTGTCTGTCCTTGTTGCTCAGAAGGGAAGTGGAAAGTGGAGCAGAGCATGAGTCATCGGAGACTCCAGAGTTAGGGGGACAGACAGGGAGTTCTGTGGGAATGAGAGACACTCAAGGTTGGTGCATTGCCTCTCAAGTACCAGGGTTCGTGATGTCTCTGATCATGTTTTCAGAATCCTCGCAGCCCCAAATTGTGTTCCACACAGGCACCAATGACATAGGTCAAAGGAAGATGGAGACTTAAGTCAGAAATTCAGGGAGCTTGGGTGGAAGTTAAGTGCTAGGACAAACAGAGTTGTTTTCTTTGGTTTGTTATCCCTGCCAGTACTAGTGAAGTGAGGAATATGGAGAGAGAGGAGTTGAACAGATGGCTACAGGGATGGTGCAGGAGGAAGGGTTTTGGATTCCTAGGTAATTGGGGCTCATTCTGGGGTAGGTGGGACCTCTACAAACAGGATGGTCTACACCTGAACCAGAGGGGTACCAATATCCTGGGGGGGAGATTTGTTAATGCTCTTCAGGTGGATTTAAACTATTTCAGCTGGGGAGGGGTGGGAGGCTAAATTGTAGTTTGAGTATAGAGGAGGTTTGAGAGTAGGGAGGTCTGAAATAAGGTTTCAGGATTGAAAGAGGGCACTGACAAGCAAAAGGTTGGTTTGAAGTGTGTCTATTTCAATGCCAGGAGCATCCGGAGTAAGGTGGGTGAACTTGGGGCATGGGTTGGTTCCTAGCATTTTGATGTTATGGCCATTTCAGAGACATGGGTAGAGCAGGGACAAGAATGGTTATTGCAGATTCTGGGATTTAGGTGTTTCAGTAAGAACAGAGAAGATGGTAAAAGAGGTGGGGGCATCGCATTGTTAGTCAAGGACAATATTACAGTTGCAGAAAGGATGTTTAAGGACGCATTTACTGAGGTAGTATGGGCTGAGATTAGAAACAGGAAAGGAGAGATCACCCTGTTGGGAGTTTTCTATTGGCTTCCGAATAGTTCCAGAGATGCAGAGGAAAGGATAGCAAAAATGATTCTTGATAGGAACGAGAGTGACAGGGTAATTGTTATGGGGGACTTCAACTTCCCAAATATTGATTGGGAATACTATCGTTCAAGTACTTTAGTTGGGTCAGTTTTTGTTCATTGTGTGCAGGAGGGTTTTCTGACACATTATGTAAACAGGCCAACAAGAGGTAAGACCACATTGGATTTGGTACTGGGGAGTGAACCCGGCCAGGTGTTAGATTTGGAGATAGGTGAGCACTTTGGTGATAGTGACCACAATTCAGTTATGTTTACTTAAGTGATGGAAAGGGATAGATATACACTGGAGGGCAAGAGCTACACATGGGGGAACTGCAATTACAATGCAATTAAGCAAGAGTTAGGGTGCATAGGATGGGGACTGAAACTGCAGGGAATAGGCACAATAGAAATGTGGAGTTTATTCGAGGAACAGCTACTATGCGTCCTTCATAAGTATGTACCTGTCAGACAGGGAGGAAGTTGTCCAGTGCAGGAGCCTTGGTTTACTAAGGAATTTGAATCTCTTGTCAAGAGGAAGAAGAAGGCTTATGTTAGAATGAGATGTGAAGGCTCAGTTAGGGTGATTGAGAGTTACAAGGTAGCCAGGAAAGACATAAAGAGAGAGCTAAGATGAGCGAGGAGGGAACATGAGAAGTTGTTGGCGGATAACATTAGGGAAAACCTTAAAGCTTTCTATGGGTATATAAGGGATAAAAGAATGACTAGAGTAAGATTAGGGCCAATCAAGGACAGTATTGGGAAGTTGTCCGTGAAGTCAGAGGAGATAGGGGAAGCAGTAAATTAATATTTTTCATCAGCATTCAGACTGGAAAAAAATAATGTTGTCGGGGAGAATACTGAGAAACAGGCTACTAAGCTAGATGAGGTTGAGGTTCACAAGGAGGAGGTGTTAGAAATTCTGGTCAAATGTGATAATAGATAAATCCCTACTGGGCCGGATGGGATTTATCCTAGTATTCTCTGGGAAGCCTGGGAGGAGATTGCCGAGCCTTTGGCTTTGATCTTTAAATCGTCATTGTCTACAGGAATAGTGCCAGAAGACTGGAAGATAGTAAATGTTATTTTCTTGTTCAAGAAGGGGAGTAGAGACAACCCTGGAAATTATAGACCAGTGAGCCTTACTTCGGTTGTGGGTGAAGTGTTGTAAAGGTTATAAGAGATAGGATTTATGATTTGATTAGGAATAGTCAACACGGTTTCGTGAAGGATAGTCATGCCTCACAAACCTTATTGAGTTCTTTGAGAAGGTGACCAAGCAGGTGGATGAGGGTAAAGCCATTCCATTGATGTGGTGTATATGGATTACAGTAAGGCGTTTGATAAGGTTCCCCACGGTAGGCCACTGCACAAAATACGGAGGCAAGGAATTGAGGATGATTTTGCGGTTTGGATCAGAAATTGACTAGCTGAAAGAAGACAGAGGGTGGTGGTTAATGGGAAATGCTCATCCTGGAGTTCAGTTACAAGTGGTGTACTGCAAGGATCTATTTTGGGTCCACTGCTGTTTGTCATTTTGTAAAAGACTTGGATGAGGACATAAAAGGTTGAGTTAGTAAATTTGCACACAATACTAAGGTCGGTGGAGTTGTGGATAGGTGGAAGGATGTTGTAGGTTACAGAGAGATAAGCTGCAGAGTTGGGCAGAGAGGTGGCAAATGGAGTTTAATGCAGAAAAGTCTGAGGTGATTCACTTTGGAAGAAGTAACAGGAATGCAGAGTAATGGGCGAATGGTAAGATTCTTGGCAGTGTAGAAGAGCAGACAGATCTCGGTGTCCATGCACTTAGATCCCTCTAAGTTGTTACGCAGGTTGATAGAGCTGTTAAGAAGGCATACAGTGTGTTAACGTTTGTTAGTAGACGGATCAAGTTTCAGAACCATGAGGTCATGTTACAGCTGTACAAAACTCTGGTGTGACCGCACTTGGAGTATTGCATGCAGTTCTGGTCACTGCATTATAGGAAGGATGTGGAAGCTTTGGGAAAGGTTCAGAGGAGATTTATTAGGATGTTGCCTGGTATTGAGGGAAGGTCTTATGAGGAAAGCATGAGGGACTTAAAGCTGTTTTCGTTAGAGAGAAGAAGGTTGAGAGGTGACTTAATTGAGACATATAAGATAGTCAGAGGGTTAAATGGAGTGGAAAGTGAGAGCCTTTTTCCAAGGATGGTGAAGGATAGCATGAGGGGGCATAGCGTCAATTTGAGGGCTGATAGATGTAGGACAGATGTCAGGGGTAGTTTCTTTACTCAGAGAGTAATAGGGACATGGAATGCTTCAACAGCTTCCTCATTTCCCCTTCCCCCACCTCATCCTAGTTTCAAACTTCCAGCTCCGCACTGTCCCCTTGACTTGTCCGGACTTGTCTGACCTGCCTAGCTCCTTTTTCACCTATCCACTCCACCCTCTCCTCCCTGACCTATCACCTTCATCTCCTCCCCCACTCACCTATTGTACTCTATGCTACTTTCTCCCCACCCCCACCCTCCTCTAGCTTACCTCTCCACGCTTCAGGCTCTCTGCCTTTATTCCTGATGAAGGGCTTTTGCCCGAAACGTCAATTTTGCTGCTTGTCGGATGCTGCCTGAATTGCTGTGCTCTTCCAGCAGCACTGATCCAGAATCTGGTTTCCAGCATCTGCAGTCATTGTTTTTACCACATGGAATGCACTGCCTGCAACAGTTGTCAGCTCGCCAACTTTAAGGGCATTTAAACAGCCATTGGATAGGCATATGGATGAGAATGGAATAGTGCAGGTTAGATGGGCTTCAGATTGGTTTCACAGGTCAGTGCAACATCGAGGGCCGAAGGGCCTGTACTCTACTGTAATGCTCTATGTTCTATGCTCTCCACATTTCCACCTCCACACTGATAACCTTTCAAAACATTTCTTATCAAGAATCTATCTACCTCTAATGTAAATATATTCTAAGACTCTGCTTCTACTGCACTCATACACCTCTCTGAGAAACCATTTTCCCTAATCCTGCTCTTAAAATGGAAACTTCTTATTTTGGAACAGTAATTCCCCAGATTCTTTTCTAGATTTGCCCATAAGAAGAAACATCATTTCCATGTGCAAACTGTCAACACTTCTCAAGACCTTATATGTTTCAATCAGGTTGCCTCTTACTCTTCTAACTCCAGTGGATGCAAGCCTTGCCTGTCAAACCTCTCCTAATGAGACAACCTACCCATTCCAGGCATTAGTCTGATAAACCTCTGAACTAATTTCCAGTGCACTAACCATCGTTTCTTATTTAAGGAGACTAATTCTGGAGACAGTTCTCCAGATGCAATCTCACCAACGCCCTGTGAAGCAAGAGCTTAATCTTTCTGCAGTTGTATTCAATTCCCTTTGCATTAATCAAAAGAGATTGGCTTTTCTATTGGTTTTTCTAATTATGCTAATCTTTTGCAATTAATACAGTAAGACATCCTGGGCTCTCCGCACTTCAAAGCTTTGTAATCACTTCTTATTTCGATGACATGCTTTTTCTTAATGTAACTGCTGAAATGAACAATTCCATATTTCCCACAAAATATATTCCATTTGCCAGGCTTTTTCCTAATCACTCAAACTATT
Organism: Chiloscyllium plagiosum; assembly: GCF_037043375.1. NCBI lineage: Eukaryota > Metazoa > Chordata > Chondrichthyes > Orectolobiformes > Hemiscylliidae > Chiloscyllium > Chiloscyllium plagiosum. Next base: position 94,426,391 of record NW_028270145.1, on the reverse strand, counting down.
TGTATCCTTTTCTAGCTTTCTAAACATCCTCTTTACAACTTAGTTTCCTACATCTTCTTTTGTCATCCTTACATTTGATAAACATACTTTCCAAACCTTCATTCAAGTTGGCTGGACAGCTGGTTTGCAATGTAGAGTGACACCAGTGGCATGGGTTGAATTCCAGCATCACCTCAGGTTACCATGAAGGACTCTGTTCTTATCATATCCCCTCAATTGAGGCATGGTGACCCTCGGGTTAAGCTACCCCCAGCCATCTCGTTTTAATGAGAATAGCCCTATGTTCTGGTGGTCAGTGCTGAGTTTAAATATCAAGAGACAGGGTGCTTCAATATCAAAGTACTCTTGAGAAAAGAAAGTGTTTTGGAAAAAGACAGAGCCGGGCAGTCATACCCTGGTGGTGTACAAGTGGCTATTTTTGCCAAGGGACCATCTTTCATGGACCCTGGAGCATTCATCAAAGAGGTGCCCTCGGGAACACACTATAAGACCACCAGCCTTTACCTGGTGACCCTGCCAGGAGGCATCAGGTCCTCTGTGATACAGGCATTGTGGCCACGGACACAGAAATCGTCCCTTAACTGGATCAATTCATCCTCTGGTAGGCAACCACAACTCTAAAGTTCTGTTCCTGCAATAATGAAAAGATGACCTCTGGACCTCTCCTGATGGCCTGTTCCATCATTTGCCAGCACCCCCTTTCTCCCAGGCTAAGGGCCTAGTGAACTCAGCCATTGCCTCTGATTGCTTTTCCTCATGATTGGGAGGAAAAGAATATGGGAGAAGCGTCCACAATTGAATTTTCTATATTCATGCTCCTTAGCAGATTTTTATCTTCATATGGTTAATTGGATAAAATCAGTTTTAAGTAAGGCATATAATAACAAAATTCTGCTGCTGCTGGAAATCTGAAAAATGCCTTAGAAAGTCAGCAGGTCTGGCAGCACAAGTGCAGAGAGAAACATTTGGTCACTCTTGTTTCTCTCTCCATAGATGTTGCCAGATGTTTCGAGTGTCTCCAGCTTTTTTTTGTATTTATTTTTCAATAATTCCTTGAGCCCTGATTGTTCATGACAATTTTATCTTGTTTTCTATCTATTGCATTTCCTGCTACATATATTGAGTTTCATAGAAAAGTTCAACACAAATCTTCAGCAACAAAATCTGTGTAGATATTAATGCTAATTTCTGTGTAATTGATTTAAATTGATTGTGAAATTCCTATTGCAATATAATTTTCTTCTTATTTTGATCTTTTGAAACCTCCCAGTCAATTTGCATTCCATCCGATTCCAACGCCCTGTGAGGAAATGGTTTTTGAGTAAAGTAAAATCTCTCTAAGTTGCGTCAAGTGTTGAACATCATGTTGAACAAAGGGACATGGGTTGACCAAGTGAAGACCCTGAGACAGACAGTTACTGAGAGATGACTGCACATGGCTTTCTCTTGCCTTGAGACATAGCCCAACCTGTAGGAGACACCTCTACTCAGAACTGAGTGTGAAAAAAGACATTTCACAAGTGGCATGAAAAGAAATCTGTAAGCCCATTGATTGGTGAGAAGCTGCTGTTAGGCAATGAGTTTGGCTTCAAACTAGAAAAAAAATGCATTACTGATAAAGGAGCAGTAGCTTGGATTTCAGAAAAAGTGTGGTAAAGTTAAATGAGTTGAAATAAAATGCCTTCTAAGGCAAACTGAAAGAAAATAAAGTTAATATAACTTAAATAAGGTCAGGTTACCAGTGAGCGCCTAAGGAAACCAACTAGTTACTGCAGGATTACTCTAAGTCCATTATGTTTGCCAATCGGTATTCTATTTTGGTAATTAAAGAAGGCGATGGTTCTTAAGGAGAGTATTGTCAGTGCATGACACAATGGGTGGTATAGCTGTACAGGAGGAGAGAAAGAAAAATGGAAGGCCAACGGTAATAGAAGGTTCCACAGTCAGGGAATCTGAAAGGCATTTTTACAAGATGGTCTGCCAGGGTCAAGGATGTCATGAAGTGGCTGCAGGACATCCTTCTGTTGGGTGTCCTCTATTCAGCTCTTAATGCTGCTCTTTGAAGCAGCATCCCTAAAACTGTGCAGAAACTCATCATCCATAGCTTTGAGCTCAATTGATTTATCCAGTCTATATGTCAATTGAAGTCATCCATGATTATTGTATTACAACATACTACTAGCTTCTCTCATGTCCTGATTTATACCATGCCGCTGCCAAAGTACTATTATTTGGAGGCCTATCAATCATTGTAAAATATCCTAGAAGCATGGCATTCCAACTGGAACTCTATCAACAAACACATCGAGTTAGACCCCATCTACCACCCTGAGAAAAAGAACAGGAAATGAAATCACCAACCCAAAGAAACCCAAATATATAAATAGAAAGCAGGAATCATCAGCAGTGCTTCGCCCCGAGGCTCACTGAAGATGTTACCTAATATGGTGACAAAATGTCTGGAAATGAACCTTCTAGCTCAGCGAGCAAACTTACATCCAGAACCTCAACCTGAACTACAAATCCTCTCAAAACTCGCTAATTCTAAAATAATTTGCCATGCTGTTTCTGATTTCCACTCAAACATTGCTCTCCTGATCTGAGATTCTTGCCTTCTAATGTATTGATTCCATTTTGTATTATCAACTCAAGTCCACCACCTTTTCCTTCTTGTCTGTCCTCCCTTAATGTTGAATATCTTTGAATATTCAGTTGCCAGTCCTGGGCACCATGCAGCCAGGTTTCTGTAATGGGAATTATGTCATCACCAGTTGCTTCTTTTTGTACCTTTAGATCATTTATATTGTGACAAATGCTGTGAACATTTGGGTTGACTATCCTTGACTCTGTCCTTTTGATATTATTCTGCCCTTGAGGCTTTGCTTTGTTTCTACCATCTTCCTGTCTCCCTTGCAGTTTTTCTACTTCCTGTTGCTAGATTTTCTACTTTTTCACTTTGTAATACCCCTTAGTTTCCCATTCCCTTTACGAGCTAGTTTAAATCAAGCCCAACAGAGTTAGCAAATTTCAAGATATCAGACCTAGTCCTGTAAAGATGTAACTTGTCCAGCTTGTATGAGACCCAACTGCCCCAGAACTGCTCCCAACCCCTTAGAAATCTGATGCCCTCCCCCCCGAAACCAGTTGTCCACTGGTGTTCAATCAATCAATCCTCCTGTTCCTGTGCTCACTAACATATGGTACTGAGGTTACTACCCTTGAGGTCCTGTTTTGCAATTTCCTTTACAATTCCCTGAAGTCTGCTTTCAGAACCTCATCTCTCTTCCTACTTATGGCGTTGGTATCAATGTGTACCATAAACTCTGTTTTGATCTCCAAGATCAAATAAAAGAACCTTTAGGGATGAGTGCCCACAACGTGATAGAACCTTACATTATGCTTAAAGTGTAGTAGTTCAATCTGAAGCAAGGGTGTTAGGTTTAAATAATATATGTTCTGAAATCCTGATTCAAAAGTTGGCTGAGCTGGGTTGGAAAAATGCATTAAAAGACATGACTTTTTATATAGCAATAGATAATTATTAAAGACCTTTTATATGGCTAACATCAACTATATATTCCTTTAACAAGAAAAAATTCAAAAAATGTCTACTGTGACTAACAAAGGAGTTTAAAGATTGTATAAGATTAGAAGCACAGGTTTTTAAAAATGGCCAGAAATATAAATAAATCTGAGGATTAGAAAGTTTTTTAGAATACAGTAAATTAGGATGAAGACATTGACAAGGAAGGGAAGAATAGATGTGAATGTAATTTAGCAAAAAACAAAAAGAAGGACTCTAAAAGCTTCTATAGGTATGCAAAAGTGAAGTGGTTTGCTACAACCAATGTGGGTCCATTGTATGAAGAGTTAAGTGAATTTATAACAAAGAATAGAGAAATAGGGGAGAAGCTAAAATATTACTTTGTGTCTTTATTTACTTATGGAGGTACAGTAAATCTCCCAGCATTCAAGACCCAAATAACTAGGGAGAATGAGGAGCTGAAGGAAATTAATCTAAGTGCAAAGGTTGTGTTGGAAAATTTCATGGGGATTACTACCTGGAACCTGATAGTCTACATTCCAGAGTATTGAAGGAAGTAGCTATAAAAATCATCAATGCATTGGTATTTGTATTTTGAAATTCCACAGATTCTGGAGTGGCTTCTGCAGATTGGAAGTTAGCAAATGTCACCCCAATATTTAAGAAAGGAGCAGGTCAGAAAACGGGGAGCCACAGACCAGTCATCCTTACATCAGCATTAGGACAAAATGCCAGAATCTATTTTAAAAGACAGGACAGATGGATACCTGAATGAAAATGTTCTGATTGGACATAGCATGGATTTGCAAATGGAACACTGTATATGATGAACTTACTGGAGAATTTTTGGGTATGTCATTGATAACATTAATAAAGGTAATTCAATTGATGTATCATATTAGCTCTTATCACAAGATGATTTGAGTAAAAGAATTGTGAGATCTTGCTTCAATTATAGGGGCCTTGGTTGGACTCTACCTGGAGAACTGTGTGCCATTTTGGTCTATTACCTTACGAAAGATATTATTGTCATAGTAGGAGTGCAAACAAGTTTCACTACACTTGTTCCTTGGATGACAGGACTGTCATATGAAGAGAAATTGGGTAATTTGGTAATTATCCGGAGTTTCAAAAGCATGATTTTATGACCTTATTGAAACCTACAAAATATTTAAAGGGATTAACACGGTAGATTCAAGTAAGATGTTTCCTCTGTTAGGGGAGTCTAGAACCAGCAGACACCATTTTATAATAAGGGGATGCCTTTTAGGATGGAGATGAGAATTATTTTTTTCATTCAGAAAGTGGTGAATCTTTGGATTTCTCTGCCCCAGAAGTCCATGGAAGCTGAGTCTTTTGAGCATAATTTAAGCGGAGGTTGATAAATATTTGATTACCTATGGCATTAAGGATTAGGAACAGTTTAGGTAAAAGACATTGAAGTGTTCAACCAGTTGTGATCTTGGAGCACTCTGGATGGGCTACATGGCCTACTTCTGTTCTTATGTTCCCATTCTGCTTTTCAAAGAATGTCTGCCCTTTCTAGCTGCTTCTTCTAAGTAAAGGTTGATGGTACCACAGCAGCAGATCTTATTTTTAAAGTTTCATCCGCTTTGACTATAATTTCATATTTATCCCCACAGTTAAAGCTGTCACTTATTCTGAGAATTTAAGGAGTGGACTGGATTGAATTAGCATTAAAGTACTTAAGGGACTGGTCATGGTGGGGGAAGAATAATAAATATTACAAGGCAACCATTACCTGAAGAAAACCAGTCAGGCTGGCCAATTCAAATATATCTCCCGAATCAATGCTTTTAATGTGCAAACAGACTAGGCCTATGCTATAAATGTACACCAGATGTGATAAATAGCTATGGAATAACAAAGGTGCACATTAGCCCGATTTTACGCACTTGGGGAAAAAAGTCTGCTTGTAATTCTTTTGTGTTGAAATTTGTAACTATACGTCAACCCGTTTATGTGCTGTTCGTCATATTTCTGCACTAATTGAATCCAGCTTTTGCACAATAAAGTCCCCATAATATTCAGCCGAAGTAATAAACAACAGCTGCATGGGGTCTTGAAGTGTTTCCTGTATTCTCTTTCTTCCTTGATTTTCTGATAATGGCAAACAAATGGCGCAAAGTACCAGGTGGAACCGTAGACCCTTAAGTTGGACATGTTTTTATCTTCATTGACATGAAGAAAGGAAAAGCTTTGAAGAACTGCCAGTAGTTGACAGGCAAAAATGTGGAGTTATGTGGAATTTTCTCTTTTAAAGATGGTAAAATGATAGGAGCGAGTCATGTAGACTGTGTTGTGACCATTCCATTTCAAAAACCTCTGCACATGAAGCTGAAAGGAAAAGTAAGCATTGAATTACTCATGCAACACACGATGTAGTACTGCACCATGAACCCCAAGTCCTTCTGTCTCTCCAAAATCTTTAGACGTGCCCTTGCTTGCAGAATCTGTGACTATTTTGCTTGCAAGAACTCTTTTATTCTCTCCAAAAAAGTTCCTGCCTTTGCCACAGCACTGAGCAAACTCCATTCCAAATTAGAAATGACACTTTTTATGACTATAAAGCTGGGTGGCACGGTGGCTCAGTGGTTAGCACTGCTGCCTCACAGCACCAGGGACCTGGGTTTGATTGGAGTTGTCTGTGTGGAGCTTGCACAGGTTTCCTGTGGGTGGTCTGGTTTCCTTTCACAATCTAAAGCTGTGCAGGTTAGGTGAACTGGCCATGCTAAATTGCCCATAATTTGCAGGGATGTATAGGTTAGGTGCATTAAATATAGAATAGTAGGGGAATAGGTCTGAGTGGGTTGCTCTTCAGAGGGTTGGTGTAGACCTGTTGGGCATTAAGGCCTGTTTCCACACTGTAGGGATTCTACATGAATTCTATGAACTATGGTGTGTTATCCCTCTATATCCACTTCAAACTCTTTCCAACCTTTAATGTGATTAATCAGTCTGCACCTACCTCTATTACCTCCTTTCCAATCTCCAGCTTGCTGGAATGACTCTCACTCAGTTCCATATTTAATTACAGATCACTTTCAGAAAGGCTCATCTTCCCATCATCCCAACACTCCTCTGGAGTCCACAAATGCTTTATCCATAGCTTCCTCCTCTTCCTCGTGTATAAGCTGACTTTTAGTCATACCATTCAACCATCGTTAAAAATCACACAACACCAGGTTATAGTCCAACAGGTTTAATTGGAAGCACACTAGCTTTCGGAGCGACGCTCCTTCATCAGGTGATAGTGATGAAGGAGCGTCGCTCCGAAAGCTAGTGTGCTTCCAATTAAACCTGTTGGACTATAACCTGGTGTTGTGTGATTTTTAACTTTGTACACCCCAGTCCAACACCAGCATCTCCAAATCATTCAACCATCAACCATGTGCTTGATCAGGACCATTGCACCTACCCAAACTTTAGATGTCACTGGACCTGACCTTGTGTCGACCATGCCTCTTACCTATGCAAGACTATTCCTGTAGATCCTACACTAAACTTCATCCCCTGAAGTAAACTGTCTCTCTCACTTAGCAGAGTCTTATGTCTGTCATTGGTGTTCTTGATGCCATTTCAACATCTTCCCCCCCACAGCCCCTCAGGTAAAGGAAGATCAGATTTAATCTAGTGGGGTATCTTCTCCCCCAAGTCCCTCCTCCCTACCTTTTATCTTAGCCTGCTGGACAAACTTTCCTCATTCCTGAAGAAGGGCTTATGCCCGAAACGTCGATTCTCCTGTTCCCTGCATGCTGCCTGACCTGCTGCGCTTTTCCAGCAACACATTTTCAGCTATCTTCTCCCCATCAACAACTCTGTTGGCGCTATTTCTGCAGTTGCATGAGGGGTGGTGCTATAATCAAATAGGATCCCAGGACAATTTGGTAACATGTGAAGCTGTAGGCTGCTTTCTTTAAGCCTGCCCTCAAAGTTTGGATTGCTCTTTCTGCCAGACTACTGGATAATAGATGGTATGGAGTTGTCTTAATACGCCGAATGCCAATCGACTTTTGAAAGTACTTGAATTCCCCGCAGATGACCCATTATCTGTGACTAACACTTCTGGGAGTGTATTGCAAAAGATGCTTGCAGCTTTCCCATCATTGTCCATGTGTTTTACAAATGAGCTCTATACAAATCCAATCCTGTAAGTGGGCATCTACAATGAAAAAAAGCATTGAGCCCATGAAAAAACCTGCATTATCTTAGAATTCCTACAGTGTTTAAGGCAGGCCATTCAGTCCATAACGAACCTTCAAAGAGCATTCCAGCCAAACCTATGCCCCAATCTCTGTAACCCTGCATTTCCCATGGTTAACCCCCTCACTCCCCCTCTAGCTTGCATATCTCTGCATACTTTGGGCAATTTAGCCTGGCAAACTTGCACATCTTTGGGTTGTGGGAGGAAATGGGAGCACCCAGAGGAAACCCACACAGATACGGGAAGAGTTTACAAACTCCACAGAGACAATCACCCGGGGCTAGAATTGAACCTGGGTCCCTGGTGCAATGAGGCAGCAGTGCTAACCACTGAGCCAACATGCCACTTAAATGATGTGTAACTGAATTGAAGGCTTACCCGGCCATTCCCATAAATGTAGGTCAGCTTGCTGGTGGTAATTTTTGTCCTTGTGGGCACGCTTAAGACTGTCCCACCGATGCGGCTATATCTGCATCCCAGTACTGGCCATCAGACATAGCTTCTCACAACATCTTCATTTTGGACACCCCTGGATGACCCTTGAGTTCAGGCAGTATCTGATTACTCAGGACAATCACTCTTGCTCCCGATAAGAATGTACCGCAATCTGGTTTCTTGGGACCAAACTGTTTTCAGTTCTGGTTGTAACAACCCTTTCGTTCCACCAGCTGTTTTAGTTTTGCCAGGACTGGAACATTCTGTGTGCAAAGTCAGCTGGTATTGTCAGCTGTGACAGGAAGTATGTCCAGAAAATTTAAAACCAATGTGGACTCTTCCAGTGGTGGTTCCATTGGTGGAAGTGAGGACTGCAGATGCTGGAGATCAGAGTCAAGAGTGTGGTGTTGGAAAAGCACAGCAAGCTAGGCAGCATCCGAGGAGCAGGAGAATCAACATTTGTCTGACCTGCACCACACTCTTGCCTCTGGTTCCATTGGTGGTGTATTTGCCAGTCAGTGTTGGCTCATGACTTCCACATTTGCTATTTGGCCTCCCAGACTGTGTTCCAACTTGTAACTATACACACTTAGTATTAAAGTGCACCACTGAATTCAGCCTGAAGCTATGGGTGGCACTGCCTTGTTCTCTTTAAGGTGACCTAGCAGGGGTTTACCCTCCGCTATTGTTACAAATTTACATTAGTGAAGGTATTCGTGGACTCCAAATATGACCACCTAACCTTCCTTCGCTATCTGGGTGTATTTGCACTCTGCATGAGCCAAAGTCCTGGATGCAAATGCCATTGGGTGATCCTCCCCCTTTAGAGTCATTCGGTGCCAACACCTTAGAGGATGATAGCTAATTCTTCATTTCCCTGAAAGCCTTGGCTTGACTATGTGATGTTTGTTAAGACGGGCGTTTATCTAAGTTATGATGCAAAGGTGCCAGGATGGAGGCCAGATTATGCATGAACTTTTTGTAATAATTCACCAGCCCAAGGAAAGATCGAAGCTCTGGTGCAGACATGGGAGCTGGGGCACCTTTGATCACCCTCACTTTATTTTCCAACGGATTTTACCCGCTCTTATCAACTGTGTAGCGCAATTAGGTCATTTGGAGTGCCTGGAACACACAATTTCCCTTCTAAGGCATACACTCACCTTGGAAGAAACTCGAAGGACTATGTCCAAGTTCTCTGAGTGCTCTTTATTGGTCTTCCCAGTAAGTAGCACATCATCTAGATAAAGGATGACCTGGGCCTTATAAAATGCTCTCCATCATCCAATGAAAAATGGCACAGGCTGAAGATACTCCAAATGGTAGTCTGGTATAATGGTTAAAAACTCTTATGGGCATTAATTGTAGTATATTTCTGGGAATCTTCATCTAAACGCAATTGAAAGTATGCATAGCTCATGTCCAACTTTGTGAATGACAGCCCCCCTCTGCCAGCATTATGTATAAATCCTCTATGTGAGGGATTGGGTATTTATCCAGTTGTGAAAAGCAGTTTGCCATTTATCTCAAATCCCCACAAAGATATACCGAGCCATTCGACTTCACAATTGGTACGACCAATGCTGCCCGTACTGCAAACTGGAGATTGGTTTGAAGATCCCTTTGCTTTCCAGATTTCTGAAATCTGCCTCTACTTTTACCCCTAAGGCAAATGGTACTGGGAAAGCCTTGTAGAAATTTGGAATTGCTTCCTGGTCAACATGTAAGATGACCTTGGGTGATTTGATAGTCACTAGATTTTCCCAAAAAACTTCTGGGCATTTAATTAGGACTTTGCTCAGCCAGCCATTTTCTAATCAAAAAGTGTGAGTCAGTCCAAGTGAATCGTTTTCAACCAATTTCACCCCATCAGGTTTGGGCCTGAACCTTTTACTACAATCAGTGGGAACTGAACCAACTGCTCCTCGTGAGAGACTGGAACCAAAGTTGTACCATAAATCTTTATATTGCTGAGGCTAAACGCCAGCTCGCGGACACCTCCTCCTACTGCCCCCTTGACCATGACCCCACCTCCCACCACCAAACCATCATCTCCCAGACCATCCATAACCTCATCACCTCAGGGGATCTCCCATCCACCACCTCCAACCTCACAGTCCCACAACCCCGCACCGCCCGTTTCTAACTCCTGCCCAAAATCCACAAACCCAACTGCCCCGGCCGATCCATTGACTCAGCCTGCTCCTGCCCCACCGAACTCATTTCTGCATACCTTGACACAGTCTTGTCCCCCTTAGTCCAAGAACTCCCCATCTACGTTCGGGACACCACCCATGCCCTCCACCTCCTCCATGATTTTCGCTTCCCCGGCCCCCAACGCCTTATCTTCACCATGGACAGCCAGTCCCTATACACCTCCATCCCCCATCACGAAGGCCTCAAAGCCCTCCGCTTCTTCCTTTCCCAACGAACCAACCTGTACCCTTCCACTGAAACCCTCCTTCGACTGACTGAACTGGTCCTCACTCTGAACAATGTCTCTTTCCAATCCTCCCACTTCCTCCAAACCAAAGGAGTAGCCATGGGCATCCGCATGGGCCCCAGCTATGCCTGCCTCTTCGTTGGATATGTGGAACAGTCCATCTTCCGCAGCTATACTGGCACCGCCCCCCAACCTTTCCTCCGCTACATCGATGACTGTATCGGCGCTACCTCATGCTCCCACGAGGAGGTTGAACAGTTCATCCACTTTACTAACACCTTCCACCCTGACCTCAAATTTACCTGGACTGTCTTAGACCCCTCTCTCCCCTTCCTAGACCTCTCCATTTCTATCTCGGGCGGCCGACTCAATACGGACATTTACTATAAACCAATCGACTCCCACAGCTACCTAGATTACACCTCCTCCCACCCTGCCTCCTCCCACCCTGCCATCCCATATTCCCAATTCCTTTGCCTCCGTCGCATCTGCTCCCAGGAGGACCAATTTCAATACCGAACAACCCAGATGGCCTCCTTCTTCAAAGACCGCAATTTCCCCTCAGACGTGGTTGATGATGCTCTCCACTGCATCTCCTCCACTTCCCACTCCTCCGCCCTTGAACCCAGCCCCTCCAATTGCCACCAGGACAGAACCCCACTGGTCCTCACCTACCACCCCACCAACCTCCAGATACATCGTATCAACCTTCTTCATTTTCGCCACCTCCAAACAGACCCCACCACCAAGGATATATTTCCCTCCCCTCCCCTATCAGTGTTCCGGAAAGACCACTCCCTCTGCGACTCCCTCATCAGGTCCACACCCCCTACCAACTCAACCTCCACTCCTGGCACCTTCCCCTGCAGCCGCAAGAAATGCAAAATGTGCGCCCACACTTCCCCCCTCACTTCCCTCCAAGGCCCAAGGGATCCTTCCATATCCACCACAAATTCACCTGCACCTCCACACACATCATTTATTGCATCCGCTGCACCCGATGTGGCCTCCTCTACATTGGGGAGATAGGCTGCCTACTTGCGGAACATTTCAGGGAACACCTCTAGGACACCCGCATCAACCAACCCAACCACCCCGTGGCTGAACACTTTAACTCCCCCTCCCACTCCGCCAAGGACATGCAGGTCCTTGGCCTCCTCCATCGCTAGACCATGGCAACATGACGCCTGGAGGAAGAGCGCCTCATCTTCTGCCTAGGAACCCTCCAACCACAAGGGATGAATGCAGATTTCTCCAGCTTCCTCATTTCTCCTCCCCCAACCTTATCTCAGTCCCAACCCTCGAACTCAGCACCACCTTCTTGGCCTGCAATCTTCTTCCCGACCTCTCCAGCCTATCACCCTCACCTTAACCTCCTTCCACCTATCGCATTCCCAACGTCCCTCCCCCAAGTCCCTCTTCCCTACCTTTTATCTTAGCCTGCTTGGCACACCTTCCTCATTCCTGAAGAAGAGCTTATGCCCAAATCATCGATTCACCTGCTCCTTGGATGCTGCTTGACCTGCTGCGCTTTTCCAGCAACACATTTTTCAACTCTGATTATAATGAAGTCAGCCAGGTAGACCTCATGGAATCTGAGTTCCCTGATTGGGGTTGTTAGATTAGCTTAGATTAGATTCCCTACAGTGTGGAAACAGGCTCTTCGGCCCAACAAGTCCACACCGACCCTCCGAATAGTAACCCACCCAGACCCATTTCCCTCTGACTAATACACCTCACACTATGGGCAATTTAGAATGGCCAATTCACCTGACCTGCACATCTTTGGACTGTGGGAGGAAACCGGAGCACCCGGAGGAAACCCATGCAGACACGGAGAGAACGTGCAAACTCCACACAGACAGTCGCTTAAGGCTGAAATCGAACCTGGGACCTTGGAGCTGTGAGGCAGCAGTGCTAACCACTGAGCAACTGTGCCGCCCTAATAATATGGTCCAATCAGGGAACTCATACTCCATGAGGTCTAAATCCAAATTTATTACATCAATCGACTCAGCATTATCAATTTTGTGAGAAACATCTTTAAAAAAAAATTCCAAGAAGTTTGAAAATTCAGAGCGCTGAGGCCTCACACCTCTTCAATGCAATATCTGGGCCAACATGGCACCTATTGTAAAAGTTCACTTGAGAACATAACTCTAAGAAAGTTCTGGAATTTACATATGAAAGAATTGAAACCAACATGCCCATTCTAAAAGATGAGAGACTTAATAAACAATCCAGGTCATTTTCCAATAAATAATTTCAGTTACCTCATACTGCAAACTTTTGTGATAAATGCTGTGTCCTACAGTCTTTTATTCCACAACCACCTGATGAAGGAGCAGCACTCCAAAAGCTAGTGCTTCCAATTAAACCTGTTGGACTATAACCTGGTGTTGTGTGATTTTTAACTTTGTACACCCAGTCCAACGGCAGCATCTCCAAATCCAAGAAGTTCATCAGACATGATTGTCCATTCACAAATCCATGCTGACGAGAGTTAATCGGATCATTTTTACCCAAGTGCCCATTTATCATGTCCTTTATGATAGATTCCAATATTTTTCCTACCAATTACATAAGGCTGGAAGTTCTGTAGTTTCTTGTGTTCTCTCTTGTTTCTTTCTTAAATAATGGGATGACGTTTGTAAACTTCCAAACTGCAGGAATCCTTCCAGAATGTATGGAATTTGGAAGATGATCACCAATGCATCAACCATCACAAGAGCCACCTCCTTCAATGCTCTGAAATGTAAACTATCAGCTCTGAAGGATGTATCAACTCTCAATTTCTGTAGTATAACCTCCTTATGTATACTAATTTCCTTCAAATTTTCATTCTCCCTTGTATTAGAATGCAAAAAGGGGAGCTGAGGAGAATTTTGTCCATCCAGATGGCGTCGAGAGTATAAAATTCATAGCTCGAAAGGGTGGTAAGGACAAAATTTCTCAAACATTTAAGGAGTATTCCGATATTCTGTTGCATTATCATTGCCACAAGAACTATAGGCCAACTGCTGAAAAATGAGTGTAGTATGGTCAGATCTTTGTTGGCTGGCACAGATGGACTGGGGCCAAGATTAGAGTGGTGCTGGAAAAGCACAGCAGGTCAGGCAGCATCCGAGAAGCAGGAAAATTGACGTTTCTGGCAAAATCCCTTCATCGGGAATGATGTTGAATGATCTCCTTCTGTGCTGTAAACTTGTATCAATCTATGAGGTTGCTGCTGGATGGTTAAATGCTGTACTTAAAGTATAATCAAAATGAAATAAAACATAACACAATATAAAATACAGCAAAGGTTTTTTGCACTGCACTACACTCCAGTAGGCCATTGTTAGACCCAGTCACCCTTACCAATCACTTTCTTTCCTGGTTATTCACACTTACATGCCTTTCTTCTTCAATATCCTCCCTACTAACCAAACAAACATGATCACCCATTTTCATCGTTTACATATTTATTTCAAACCCATTTTGCTAAAAGGTGGTACAACATACTAAGTCATTTGGATGATATAAATCATGGAGATCCTGATCTCATTCAAATAGAACCAATGGGCTAATACTGGTTGCGTCTTAGGTCTTTTTCAGGCATGGGATTTGGTGCCTGTATTCAGTCTGTGCTGGCAATCTGAATAAATTCCCATGTTCTCATGTTTTTACTCTACAATGTAATTTAAACCATGAAATGAACTACACTCTGTTATATTTAATCATGATAAAAAAAGTACTGTAGAGAATTTAGTTGAAGGTTTGCAAAAACAAAAGTAAATGTGTAGTTAAACACTTGGGCAGTTAACAAATAAAACTAATCACAGACAAATTTGAAATAATGCCCATTAGTCAAAAAATACATTCATTATACAATGAATTTTGTTCAGGATAATGTGGAGAGAGGTGTGAGGGTAATGGTAGATAATATCCCTTAGTACATTCAGACACAGGATGTAATTTCAACCAAAATCACATGCTGGAAATTAGTGGGATTGAATTAACTGTGCATTTTGTAGGTTTCTTTTAGAATTGCTCAGACATGTTACAAAGGATCTCTGGAGCAATGGGCCTTGAACACAGACTTTCTAGGGCAGAGATAGGGACATTACCAAGCACCACAAGAGCCCCTGCACATTGTCTACTCCGTTAAATTTTCATTGTCATTGATTTGCCAGTACATTGTAATCAATTACAGAATGCTCAGTTATAAAATTACATTTTAGTCATAAACCACATTTTAACTCTAGACATGCTATGCTAAGGATCTCTCCATAAAAGATATTAGAGAATTATGGATTCGTTACAACATAGGAGGAAGCTGTTTAGCCCGTTGTGTATTTACTGGCCCTCTGCGGGAGCATGTCACCTAATACCCCACACCAGCCTTTGACCTGTAGCCTGAAAATATTTCCGTTTAAATAATGACTAAGCTTAACTTTCTCAGGCAATGTATCCAGATCCTAGTCACTCACTGCATAAAAAAGCTTTTCTGATGTTGACTTAGCTTCTTTTGCCAATTACCTTAAATCTGTGCCTTCTATTTCTTGATCTTTCCATCAAAGGGAACAGATTCTACACATCAATGTACTTACATCAACAGGTAATAAAGATGACCAACAAAACATCCCAGCGAGAAAGTGGTTGAGCTCAGGCTAATGGCTTGATAAGCTTAACATTGTAAATAAGGAACCTCAGAAAATTAAAAATTTTCAGATAAATAATCAATGGTAGTATAGAACTTGAGTTACTTCTGAAAAGTACCCTTTGCTGTTCACATGTAAGATACTGACTCCACCCAACTAGCTCACCCTTGAAAAATTCTCTACACACATTTCAGAGATTGTCAGACACTTCATGCCATCTTCCCTATATCATGAGACCATCACTGAACATAATGTTTTTATTTCCATCTCTGTCACTGACCTAATCTCCGCTGGAGATCACCTCTTCATAGTTCACCACAAGCCAAAGACCTCCCAACCCTGCACATCCCTCATCGACCTCCTTTCCAAATAGACTAACAGCTCCACCTTGCTCAGACTCATTGTTTCAGCCTGTTCCTGCCCCAATGAAATCTTCTATCTTCACTCTAATTTTTCCCTTATTCATTCCCTTCCCATTTTGCTTTCACTTGTGAGACAGCATTTATTTCCTGTCCCTAGTTACCCTTGAGAAGGTGGTGGTGAGTTGTCTTCTTGAACGGCTACAGTCCATGGGCTGTAGGTTGACCCACAATGTCATTAAGGAGGGAATTCCAGGATTTTGATGCAGTGAAGGAACAGTAATATATTTCCACGTCAGCGTGGTAAGTGGTTTGGAGGGGAACTTTATGGTATTCTCATGCATCTGCTGCACTTGTGATTCTCGATGGAAGTGGTCGTGGGTTTAGAAGGTGCTGTTGGTGAATTTCTGCAGTGCATCTTGTAAATATACACACTTTTGTTACTGAGCATTGGTGGTACAGGGTGTGGATGTTTGCCAAACGACAGTGTGCCCTGCAAAACAAGTTTGTTCTTGAGGCCTGCAAGAGAATCAGAGAGATTTTATGATGATGTGGGATTGGTGAATTTCAGGTGTGATTGTCCGTGTATGTTGGGTATGTGTGCACTGTATCCTGAGATGCTGTCTACTCGTTTTAACATGGAGATCATCCAGAGCAAGCAGTGAGCTGAATCTGTCAGGCACCATCTTCAGTTTTCTCGACCTCTGGCTTGTTTGGCAAGATAGAAAGCTGAATATTAATGAGGCAAATTATCTCACCATTTACAAGCAATAATCCTTCTAAATCTCCTTTAAGAAATTGTTATCTAAGATAGGAGTCTACGGTATTGAAGGCAAGCTACTGATGTGGCTGAGAAATTAATTAAGTGGCAGATGAGAGTAAGTAAGGATAATGAGTAGTACTCAAATTGACAGAACGTGACTAGAAGTGTCCTATAAGGACCTCACTTACTCACATTATTCATTACTCTCAGATAATTGCATAGAAAGGCACATATCCAGATTTTCTCATGATACATAGTGAAGCGGCTTTGTAGCCAGTGTACATAAAACCATAAAATTCCATAGGGATATTGATAGATAAGGTGAATGGGCAAAATTGTGGCAAATGGATTTGAGTGTAAGCAAGTGTGAAATTATCCATTTTCACTCAAAAAAGAATAGATCAGGAATACATCATCTACTTTCCAGGTGGTATGAAGTTAAATACAATAGATGTCCA
Organism: Chiloscyllium plagiosum; assembly: GCF_037043375.1. Lineage (NCBI taxonomy): Eukaryota > Metazoa > Chordata > Chondrichthyes > Orectolobiformes > Hemiscylliidae > Chiloscyllium > Chiloscyllium plagiosum. The sequence continues at coordinate 94,409,521 of NW_028270145.1, read as the reverse complement.
CAGAGACTTGGCAGTTCAGGATCTTTACAATGCCATGAACAGGTACAGGAAATAATCAAGATGGCTTTGGAATGCTGGCCCTTATATCAAGAGGACTGGATTACGGGGAAGCAGACGTTATGCAGCAGTTATGCAACAACCTGAGTAGACTCCAACTGGAGTATTGTGAGCACATCTGTGCACTTAGGAAGGATATTTTGGCCCTGGAAGGAACATAGAACTTAGAACATAGAGCATTACAGCACAATACAGGCCCTTCAGCCCTTGATGTTGTGCCAACCTGTGAAACCAATCTGATGCCCATCTAACCTACACTATTCCATTATCATCCATATGTTTAGCCAATGACCATTTAAATGTCCTTAATGTTGGCGGGTCCACTACTGTTGCAGGCAGGGCATTCCACACCCTTACTACTCTCTGAGTAAAGAACCTACCTCTGACATATGTCCTGTATCAATCATCCCTAAATTTAAAGCTATGTCCCCTCTTGCTAGGCCTGACCGCTCAAGGAAAAAGCCTGTCACTGTCCACCCTATTGAATCCCCTGATCAGCTTGTATGTCTCAATTAAGTCACCTTTCAACCTCCTTCTATCTAATGAAAGTAGCCTCAAATCCCTCAGCCTTTTCTCATAAAACCTTCCTCCATACCAGGCATCATCCTGATAAATCTCCTCTGCACCCTTTCCAATGATTCCACTTCCTTCCTATAATGTGGCAGCCAGAACTGCATGCAATATTCCAACTGCAGCCACACCAGAGTTTTGTATAGCTGCAACATGACCTCATGGCTCCAAAACATAATCCCTCCACCTATAAATGCTAACACACCGTACGCCTTCTTAACAACCCTTTCAATCTGGGTAGCAACTTTCAGGGATCTATGTACATGGACACCGAGATGTCTCTGCTCATCCACACGACAAAGAATCTTGCCATTAGCCCAGTTCTCGTACTCCTGAATCACCTCACATTTTTCCACATTAAACTCCATTTGCCACCTCTCGGCCCAGCTCTGCAACTTATCTATGCCCCTCTGTAACCTGCAACATCCTTATGCACTGTCCACAACTCCACCAACATCCGTGTCATCTGCAAATTTACTAACCCAACCTTCTATGCCCTCATCCAGGTCATTTATAAAAATGACAAACAGCAGTGGTTCCAAAACAGATCCTTGCATTACTCCACTAGTACTGAAAATGTGTTGCTGGAAAAGTGCAGCAGGTCAGGCAGCATCCAGGGAACAGGAGAATCGACGTTTCGGGCATAAGCCCTTCTTCAGGAATGAGGAAAGTTTGTCCAGCAGGCTAAGATAAAAGGTAGGGAGGAGGGACTTGGGGGAGGGGCGTCGGAAATGTGATAGGTGGAAAGAGGTCAAGGTGAGGGTGATAGGTCAGACTGGGGTGGGGGCGGAGAGGTCAGGAAGAAGGTTGCAGGTTAGGAAGGCGGTGCTGAATTCGATGGATTTGACTGAGTCAAGGTGGGAGGAGGGGAAATGAGGAAACTGATGAAATCCGAGTTCATCCCTTCTGGTTGGAGGGTTCCTAGGCGAAAGATGAGGTGCTCTTCCTCCAACCGTCGTGTTGTTGTGGTCTGGCAATGGAGGTGGTCTTACTCCACTAGTAACTGAACTCCAGGATGAACATTTCCCATCAAACACCACCTGCTGTCTTCTTTCAGCTAGCCAATTCTGATTCAAACCACTAAATCACCCTCAATCCCATGCCTCTGCCATGCAATAGCCTACCTTGGGGAACCTTATCAAATGCTTTACTGAAATCCATATAGACCACATCAACCATTTTACCCTCATCCACCTGTTTGGTCACATTCTCAAAGAACTCAATAACATTTGTGAGGCACGACTTACCTTTCACAAAACCATGTTGACTATCCCTAATCAACTTATTCCTTTCTTGATTATTATAAATGCTATCTCTTATGATCCTTTCCAGCACTTTACCCACAACTGAAGTAAGGCTCACTGGTCTATAATTACCAGGGTTGTCTCTACTCCCCTTCTTGAACAAAGGAACAACATTTGCTATTCTCCAGTCTTCTGGCACTATTCCTGTAGACAATGACGACATAAAGATCAAAGCCAAAGGTTCTGCAATCTCCTCCTGAACGTCCCAGAGAATCCTAGGATAAATCTCATCTGGCCCAGGGGACTTATCTATTTTCACACATTCCAGAATTGCTAGCAACTCCTGCTTATGAACCTCAATCCCGTTTAGTCTAATAGCCTGTATCTCAGTATTCTATTCAACAAATTGTCTTTTTCCAGTGCGAATACTGATGAAAAATATTCATTTAGCACCTCTCCAATCTCCTGGGACTCCACGCATACTTCCCACTACTGTCCTTGACTGGTCCTAATCTTACTCTAGGTAAAAACAATGACTGCAGGTGCTGGAAACCAGATTCTGGATCAGTGGTGCTGGAAGAGCACAGCAATTCAGGCAGCATCCAACAAGCAGCGAAATCGACGTTTCGGACAAAAGCCCTTCATCAGGAATAAAGGCAGAGAGCCTGAAGGGTGGAGAGATAAGCTTGGGGAGGGTGGGGGTGGGGACTTGTCCGACCTGCCTAGCTCCTTTTCCACCTATCCACTCCACCCTCTCCTCCCTGACCTATCACCTTCATCTCCTCCTCCACTCACCCATTGTACTCTATGCTACTCTCTCCCCACCCCCACCCTCCCCAAGCTTATCTCTCCACGCTACAGGCTCTCTGCCTTTATTCCTGACGAAGGGCTTTTGCCCGAAACGTCGATTTCGCTGCTAGTTGGATGCTGCCTGAATTGCTGTGCTCTTTCAGCACCACTGATCCAGAATCCCTAATCTTACTCTAGTCATTCTTTTATTCCTGACATACCTACAGAAAGCTTCAGAGTTTTCCTTGCTCCTATCTGCCAAAGACTTCTCATGTCCCCTCCTGGCTCTTCTCAGTTCTCTCTTTCGGCCCTTACAGGTTAATTTGTAACTCTCAAGGGCCCAAACTGAGCCATCACATCTCATCTTTACATAAACCTCCTTCTTCCTCTTGATAAGAGATTCAACTTCTTTAGTAAACCACGGCTCTCTCGCTCAACCACTTCCTCCCTGCATGAATGGTACATACTTATCAAGGACGCGCAGTAGCTGTTCCTTGAACAAGCTCCACATTTCAATTGTATCCATACCCTGCAGTTTTCTTCCCCATCCTTTGCATCCTAAATCTTGCCTAATCGCATCACAATTGCCTTTTCCCTAGCTATAACTCTTGCCCTGCAGTTTATACCTATCGCTTTCCATCACTAAAGTAAATGCAACTGAAACATGGACACTATCACCAAAGTGCTCACCAACTTCCAAATCTTACACCTGGCCTGGTTCATTACCGAGTACCTCGTTTCTTTTTAGCCTATCTTCATACTGTGTCAGGAAACCATCCTGCGCACATTGGACAAAAACTGACCCATCTAAGGTACTCGAACTATGGCCGTTTCCAGTCAATATTTGGGAAGTTAATGTCCCCCATAAAAACTACCCTGTTACCTTCGCTCCTATCCAAAATCATCTTTGCAATCCTTGTCTCTACACCTCTGGAACTTTTTGGAGACCCATAGAAAATTCCCAACAGGGTGACCTCTCCTTTCCTGTTTCTAACTTCAGCCCATACCACTTCAGTGGACGAGACCACATCAAACATCGTTTCTGCCACCATAATACTGTCTTTAACTAGCAATGCCACGCCTCCCTCTCTTTTACCACCTTCCCTGTTCTTACTAAAACATCTAAACCCTGGAATCTGCAACAATCATTCCTGTCCCTACTCTATCCATGTCTGCGAAATGACCACAACATCGAAGTCCCAGGTACCAACCCGTGCTGCCAGTTCACTCACCTTATTCTGGATAATCCTGGCATTGAAGTCGGCACACTTCAAACCACCTTCCTGCCTCTTGATACACTTTTGCAACCTTGAAACCATATTTATAACTTTACTACTCTCAACTTCCTGTACACTTGAGCTACAATTCAGGTTCCCATTCTCTTGCTGAATTAGTTTAAACCCTTCCAAAGAGCATTAGCATATCCCCTCCCCCCCGCCAAGGATATTGGTCCCCCTCTGTTTCAGGAGTAGACCATCTCATTTTTAGAGGTCCCACCTACCCCAGAATCAGCCCAAATTATCCAGGTAACTGAATCCCTCCCTCCTGCACCATCCCTGTAGCCACATGTTCAACTGCTCTCTCTCCCTATTTCTTGCCTCACTAGCATGTGGCACGGGTAACAAATCAGAGATAACAACACTGTTTGTTCTAGCTCTAATCTTCCACCCTAGCTCCCTGCATCCCCATCCCTTTCCTACCTATGTCAATGCAGGTTTACAAGATTAATACCTAGACTTAAGATGCTAAGGTAAGAGGAGAAATTATACAATTTAAGCCTATTGTTTCTAGAATTTAGAAGGTTAGGAGTAATCTGATCAAAGTCTTTAAGATATTAACAGGAAAAGACAAGGTAGATAAACTGTTTCCATCAGTTGTGGAATCTAGAACGAGGGACTGTAATCTGAGAATTAGGCCAGAGGGCTCAGTAGAGATGTTAGGAAGTCGTCTTGTGCACAAAGGTGGTGCAGGTTTGGAACTCCATCCCACAAATGGCAGTGGATTCCTGATTAGTTGTTCATTTTAAATCTGAGAAGGGTATATATTTATTAGACAAAGTTATTAAGGAATATGTGTCAAAGGCAAGAATATGGAGGTAGGCCACAGGTCGCCACTGATCTCATTGAATGGTGGAACAGACTCAAGGGGCTGAAAAGCCTATACCTTATGTTAGTTGGCAATTTATGGTAACCCCAAAAATGTTGACAGTGGAGGACTCAGTAATGGTCTCAAAATTCAGAGGGTTCATTGGTGGGGCAATTGTCACATAATTGCATAAATTATGCTTCCATAATTTATGTGTGCTTCCAATACATGTTCCTTTCATTACCAAGGAATTCAGAGTCCGTCTTGAAATGTATTGATTCAATTCTGCAGTGCACGTGCCTGGAATGTGTTGTTGTGCCTCTAGAGTGTACCATCAAGGAATCGGCCTTTTGAAGTCTGTCTAGACACTTTGGAAGTATAAATCCAGAAAAAACATAAAGCTTTGATGATAACTGTGATTAGGCTGACCATGTTGTAAATTAAAGTGTTATTTAGCTGCACTGCTGTTGCAAATAGTAGTACCATTTACTTCGGGTTTTCAAAACACATGGTGACTGATGTTTAATGGCTGGAACTGTCATTAATGACTCCAAAGGTTTTACTGCAAGGGTGTGGAGGAGACAGAATCATCAGTCACAATCATCTCCCGGCCCATTCAAACACATCGTTTTTCATTGCTTAACTCAAAATGTATTTTATGCAGATGATTTCTGTGGATGCTGGCAGCATGTCATGTCCTGTGGTATCCACTCATGAATATCATTGAAGGATTTGTCAGTGAAATTTCAGGCTTATAATGCAAGAAAACCCATAGGGGACATGATGTAGAATGTATTAAGCTGGAATGTTGTGCATCTGACAGTCTCATTCCACATTCCGTCCGAGGCATGTAAATAGAACAAGGTGTGCTTGTATGTCAATCAACTTGACACCACAAAGTTCCAACAGAGGAGCAGAGTCGGTAATGAAAAGAAGAGTGAAATACATTGTGCGTAATGCCTTAATTTTCAAATCTGATATCAATGCATTGTGGTATTTGCATATATGGCTAGCTGAATGTCAAACATTTGATGGAAGTTTCATGACTTCAAGTCAACAAAGATGATGTTAGTTTGTGGAGACCATTATGAAATTTGAAGGTTACTGCAATAAGTCGCAACATGATTCAAAAGGTTATGGCTTTGCATCCATATAAGCATCTTTATAAGGACGTCATCAAATACTTGGAGACAGTGAGGACTGCCAATGCTGGAGATCAGAGTTGAGAGTGTGGTGCTGGAAAAGCACAGCAGGTCAGGCAGCATCTGAGGGGCAGGAAGAGTGACACATCGGGCTGGAACCCTTCATCAAGAATCAGGCCTCATTCCTGATGAAGGTCTCCAGCCTGGAATGTCGATTTTCCTGCTCCTCGGATGCTGCCTGACCTGTTGTGCTTTTCCTAAAGTTTTCTCCTTCGGAAGCAGTGAATTCCCAAATGGGGCATGTTCAATGCCTTGTTTGTAGTCCAAATCACATCATTAGTATTCATCTTCCTGTCTGACCTTATCGGGGTTTATTAAATCATGAGGGGTATGGATAGGGTAAATAGACAAGGTCTTTTCCCTGGGGTGGGGGAGTCCAGAACTAGAGGGGACAGGTTTAGGGTGAGAGGGGAAAGATTTAAAAGGGATCTAAAGGGCAACTTTTTCACGTAGAGGGTGGTACGTGTATGGAATGAGCTGTCAGAGGAAGTGGTAAAATTACAACATTTAAAAGGCATTTGGATGGGTATATGAATACAAAGGGTTGAGAGGGATATGAGCCAAGTGCTGGCAAATGGGACCAGATTAGTTTAGGATATCTGATTGGCATGGACGAGTTGGACCAAAGGGTCTGTTTTTGTGCTATACATCTATGAGCCTATGTGCCAAGCAAGTTAGACATCATTGGATTCCTATAAGATTCAAACCAAAGACTCTGATTCCACTGCTTTTTTGAGGTAAAGTGTTATAAAGACTCACACAAAGACTCACAAAGACTGAAGAGAAAGCTTGACATAGAGATCTTAGCGGGTACCCAGCAAATTCAGCTTGCCACTTGATCGAAAAAGCACCGACATCTTAGGGAACTGGCCATATGCAGCTCACATCCGCAGATATTGTCATCTGATATCTGCCAACCTCTAAAACTCCTCATTGCAGATTTCTGATCCACATACAGGGTGCTTCAGCACCCCAGACTGCACTGGTAACTATCTTTGTAATGCCCTGGCAAGGGGCATGCACCCAGCTCATGGACTGGACCAGGCTGCATCTCCGGATTTTTCACTCACTGTCATAGAGTAAAATCACACTAATGATACCTGGATGTTCACAGCCAGGTATTGCTTTGCCTTGTCTTTTTATTTTGCTCTGCTCCTCACCAAAGATAGTCTGCTCAAAATCAAAGCAGCCTTACCAGACACAGACACAAGGATAGGAACCTTCTTGTGGTTCATCAGTCAAATCTGAGAAGTATAGCTCCTGCTCAGATACTCCCAGCACTGTAAGTAAAGGGCAGTTCCGATGCTACTTCATGGACTCAGATATGGTCAGTGAACCAATCAGGGTGGTGGGAGTCAGGATGCTCTCTGCCTCATGGTGAGAACTAAATGTCAGGCAGCCTACTACCTTTCTCCAGTCTTTCTGTCCTTTTGGGGGCCAATTTCCTCCCTCCGCGAGTTAGAGACAGGTATTTAGGGAAATTTTAAAAATGGCACAATCATTACATTTGGTGGAGGTGGGTAAGTAAGTAGAAGATGCCAAGAATATGCATAGTGAGTGACATCCAGTTTTGGGAAAGTTGTTGCAGACAATAGTGAGAGTAGTGGAGCATGAGCATTGGTGTGAAGTGGGGATAGATATAGTAAGTGTCTAACTGGAGAGAAGATGTTGGCAGAGTGGAGAAAGTCTTTGACCTTCTTGCCACAATGCTATGCATTGGCTGAGACTGGTTTAACCTGGGTGGCTGCCCCCTGTCAGTCTGTCAGAGCATCTGCTGCTGGTCCTATGGATAGTGGAAATCCTGCACCTGCTCAGTTAGCAGCAGCTCCATGACCTTGACTACAAAGTGGGACTCCAAATTTCTCTTGCCTGTCATGTCCAGGACAAACATTAGAAGGCAAGTTGGGCAGAATAACCTCTTAGAGGAATTTCATGTGGAGTTTCAACTCCTAATCCATCTGTCAAAATTATTTTGCTTAATTCTTCCAAATTCAGTGTAGGTTTGCTCAGACTGTCTCCTTTTGTTTTGAAACCTGTGTCATGTCATAATCCCCAGAAACCTCCTGTGTCACTGGAGGATACATTTCCTGTGCTTCATCTAACTACTTACTCTGCATGGAGTAAGTTACAGTTACTCTGCATGCTGTCTGCATCCCCTTTGGCCAACTCAGTTGTATTGCAATTTTTTTCAGAGGGCATAAAGAATGTCTCTACATCTTTTTCCTTACATTTTGGCAGTGCCTGTACAACTTAAACATTTCCTTTCTGGGCTTTAGATTATAACCCAGATTCTCCACCTCAGCATGTGCTATTTTCTGTTTTAATTGCATCATTGCAAGCTAAAATTCTTTCCTTTTCTCTTCCTTTTCCATCTCCAATTTTAATTCCGGTTTCTCATTTCCATTTCCTGTATTTATCATTCCACTTCCTTGTCTTTTTACCCTTTTAAATTCCATCTCCACTTCTTTTTTAAATGAAGTTGCTTTCATTTTACCTCGTACTCAAGCAGATTATAAGATAGTTGAATATCACCTGATTCCAATGTTTCACTACCAGGAGTACCTGGTCTCTCTTATATTTCTGCTAAAGCTACATGTTGCACTGATACCTCAGTTTGCCCTGCCTTCTTAACTTTAGGAAAACCAGAGATAAATATATATTTATATATTAATTCAAGTAACCAATACAACACTGTCAGTGATAACTGTAACATGCAGAATATCCTTTTTAATTTCCAGTGCCATTTCTTATTAGCTGGCTGGAACCTGGTGTTTTTGTGTCTTTATCACTTAAGAATACCACATGATATGCTCACTGTCTCTGTTTCAAATTAATCCCAAAAAAGCCCCCAGTTCCTGGTTATGATCCACTTAGGCGGGCTAATTCTCAAAGCACCACGCTCACGGAGTCAACAGATAATTTAATGCTTTATTTAAAGCAGGCAGTCTTTGATTTACCTGTCTGATGAAATCAAGAAAACGCTGGCCAGGTTCCTACACTTAACAAGAATTATTGTTTATTACAAATGAGTAATTTCTGATAATAATTAAACAGATGTTTAACATTCGACCCCTCTTTTAAAATTGTTGCACATGCATACAGATACAGACATGCAAGAAAAACACTGGTTTTATGGATGGAGGTGAAAACATACTGACAGTCAGTGTTTAATAACACCACTCCACAAGGCTCACTGGCTCACAAGGCAGATCTTTTGGTCTGCAAGGGCTTTCTGTTCGTCAACTCTTCTTTACTTTGTGACTGGAGAGACAGGGCTAATGGTACAAAGTCTTAGTTACTGGATAAGGACAACAGCTTACAGCAACTGATGGTTTAAAATAACTTCTGTCAAACGGCACATATTTTTACTGCAGCGAGGAAGACAACCCAACCTATCTTTCCAAAGGTCCGAAGATTTCTTCCTGCATCATTCACACCCAGAAGTTATTCAGTTATCCAGGAACCAACCAGAGTTGGCGTCTGGCTGATGACCTTTCACAATCATGACTGCTCAAAATTGCACAAACGAATCAGTTACTTGATATTGGCCAGATTTCATTCTGAATGTAGTTCCATGGATCTAGCCTCCTCCACTTGAACAAAGTCAGAAGTCACACAACACCAGGTTATAATCCAACAGGTTTATTCAAAATCACAAGCTTTCAGAGTGCTGAGTGACACTTCACCTGACAAAAGAGTAGCGTTCCGAAAGCTTGTGATTTTAACAAGCTGGTGTCATGTAACTTCTGACTTTGCTCACCCCAGTTCAACACCGGCATCTCCACATCATGAACAAAGCAACAGTGTAAGCATCACAAACAATAAGAGTCAGGGTAGCAAATGTACCAAATTCCTTCTGCGGACAAACAACCTTTTCTCCTTTCAATCCTCAATCAAAAATATAGGAGATAGTATGGAACAATACAATGTTTATGTTTGTACGTTCAATTCTGTGCCTCCATTAAATCGGATGTTGATGTACTTTTAGCACAAAACCTGGATTGTGCACATCAGTCCTGCTAAGTCATGGTCTGAACTTTGTGGTTGGATGGCAAGGTACAACTTTGGGCCAAGGTCCTCATATGAATATGGTCCCAACACATTTCATGAGAGTGGAATGCCCGGGTGCCCTGAGGGTGGTGGTTTGGTATCAGTTAAGGAGGTGTTAGAGACTCATTGAAGTTGCTCAAAGTACACATGCATTTACCTAAATGTGCGCAGATCCATTGGAACTGTCAAAGCTGTTAAAGAACTGTTAATAAATGATTTGGAGAAGCTGGTGTTGGACTGGGGTGTACAAAGTTAAAAATCACACAACACCAGGTTATAGTCCAACAGGTTTAATTGGAAGCACACTAGCTTTCGGAGCACCGCTCCTTCATCAGGTGATTGTGCTTGTTATAAATGAGTCTTGTTATAACAAAATCAATATTAAGTTTCTCAGTATGCATGTCGAAAGAAGCTATAATAGAATTTACGCTGCATGAATGATTTTCTACCCTATCATTTTGACAGTGGAGTTAAGTTAGCAGTTTGATGGACGGTTCCAAGTACTTATATAATGGAAATGTTTGTTTTCGTTAGAGATTGATAGAAGCAATTCAACTGTATTAGATATTTTAATTTGATATGTTTCTTAAATAGTGAAATAACTAACACATCAAGTCCTATTTAAAGTCTACTCAATCAACATTGTTTTGCTTCAACATTGTTAATAAAATGGGAACAATATATTTGTTTAATGCTGTGAGTCTTGGTTTAATGTTGATTGTGGATTTGGTGTTTGATTTGATCTTATTTATTTGATTTATTTATTGTCACAGGTACATTGTTCCAAAAGACAGTGAAAAGTGTTGTACAGTGTTGGCATCTTAAAACATGGAAAAATAAACCAAAATATAGGATAGAACATAGAACATAGAACATAGAACTTTACAGCACAGAACAGGCCCTTCGGCCCATGATGTGCCGAACATTTGTCCTAGCTTAAGCACCTATCCATGTACCTATCCAATTGCCGCTTAAACGTCACCAATGATTCCGACTCTGCCACTCCCACAGACAGTGCATTCCATGCCACCACCTTCTGGGTAAAGAACCTACCCCTGACATCCCCTCTATACCTTCCACCCTTCACCTTAAATTTATGTCCCCTTGTAACACGCTGTTGTACCTGGGGAAAAAGTCTCTGACTGTCTACTCTATCTATTCCCCTGATCATCTTATAAACCTCTATCAAGTCACCCCTCATCCTTCGCCGTTCCAATGAGAAAAGGCCTAGCACTCTCAACCTATTCTCGTACAACCTATTCTCCATTCCAGGCAACATCCTGGTAAATCTCCTCTGCACCCTCTCCAAAGCTTCCACATCTTTCCTAAAATGAGGCGACCAGAACTGAACACAGTACTCCAAATGTGGCCTTACCAAGGTCCTTCTGCGGACAAACAACCTTTTCTCCTTTCAATCCTCAATCAAAAATATAGGAGATAGTATGGAACAATACAATGTTTATGTTTGTACATTCAATTCTGTGCCTCCATTAAATCGGATGTTGATGTACTTTTAGCACAAAACCTGAGCTGCAACATCACCTCACGACTCTTGAATTCAATCCCTCTGCTAATGAACGCTAATACACCATAGGCCTTCTTACAAGCTCTATCCACCTGAGTGGCAACTTTCAAAGATCTATGAACATAGACCCCAACACCCCTCTGCTCCTCGACCTTACTAAGAACCCTACCGTTAACCCTGTATTCCGCATTCTTATTAAAATAGATGCGGATAGAAAGGCAGAAAAATGAAGAAATAAAGAAACTTTACAATCCTTCTTGTTGAATGCTCTGCCACGGGCTTGATGGTCAGGCACGAGACTCCTTTTAGATTAGATTAAATTCCCTACAGAATGGAAACAGGCCCTTCGGCCCAACAAGGCCACACTGAACCTCTGAAGAGTAACCCACCCAGACCCATTCCCTACCACTGAGTAAAGCATCTAAAACTATGGACAATTTACCATGGCCAATTCACCTGACCAGCACATTTTTGGACTGTGGGATAAAACCCACGCAGACATGGTGCAAACTCCACACAGACAGTCACCCAAGGCAGGAATTGAACCCAGGTCCCTGGCGCTGTGAGGCAGCAGTGCCAGCCACGGTGCCACTCCACTGTACTCACTACTTTTCCACGCCACTACTGCTGGAATGAAAGTAGCCACCCTTCAGAACCATCTTGCCTCCATTGACGCCCTCACTACTATGAGCCCTTATTGGATCTTGCTAATGCAGAGGGCACTGATGCAATTGTGTACTGCACTGGCCAAAACTTAAGTTCTGCACCGTCATGAGTCTGTTCCAGCCAGCTACTGCTGATGCTGCAGGGTCTCATACTGGGCTCAAACTTGCCTCCACCACCACCTCCATGAATCTGCAGTGGAAACCGATGCTGCTGGGAACTCAAACTCGCCTCTGACACCGCCCCGAGTCCGCACTGCTGGCCCACTCACCGCTGACAGTGCCTTCGCTATGACTGAGCTGTTCAACAAACTGTAAGGAAAATCAAATGAAAGAGAGAAAGAAAATAAGAGAAGGGAGAAAAGAAAAGAAATGGAAAGTGGGTACAGCTGATGAGCCCTGCGCTAAGAAGCCCTATTCCATCGCCATCTTACCAGAAGTTTTGTGTCATGTTTTCTGTAAAAATCTTTCCCTCAAGCTCCCTACCCAATCCCCTGGCCTTTCTCCTGTTCTTGCTCTTACCCTCAGTTCCTCTTCACCACCTCCACCCTCACAATCTGTTTCCCATCAGGTGTTACCTTTAAAATCTTTAGTGTCCATTTCTATCCTGGCTGCCATTCTGAACTTGCACTGAATGGCAGAGTGCTACCTAGTCATAGAAGTAAGTCACACAGATGGTTCTGTCTGAATTGACAAGATTTTGCCACTAGATAGAGCCTGGTTTGTTGAAACATCGCCAAGAGGTAGTGTCAATAGCTTTGGGCCACAAAACCCAGACTCACGTCCCCTTTGCTGCAGAAGTGTATGTCATACCTGAACAAGTTGATTAAAAATATCTGTTTATTTGTATTGCATGGGGAAAAACCCCAAAGCTCCTAACAGTAGTGTCTTTTATAAGCAGAACATTGCATATTACAAGCAATAAAATGTTCACAGAAATTTAACTCTACCTTTAGCATTGAGTCTGGTGGAAAACCATGCTTCCCTTAAAGCCATTTCAGTTGAAGTCATGACTTTCAGGAACACTATTACAACTTTAAGTGAGGATGCACTGTACGCATATAACTTTATTGTATGACAAAACTAGAAATTGCTAGAATAGCAGGTCAGGAAGGGTGACTCGACTCGAAATGTTAACTCTGATTTCTGTTTACATGTGCTGCCAGAGCTGCTGAGCTTTTCCAGCAATTTCTATTTTTGTGCCTGATTTACAGCATCTGCAGTTCTTTCAGTTTTTATTTAACTTTATTTTATGTTAGTGAGGCCCCTAAATCTGGTCCATGGTGGATACTAGTTGAATTGTCAGGGTGGGCAGGGAAAAGAGTTGGGGGGCACATAGGTTGGCATGAGTTGGGGTAAGTTGTCTGAAAGGCTATAAAGGGTGATGGGAGTGAGCAAAGGACGTAAGTTGGCTCAGAGTTATGAGTGACCAAGGCAGTGTTACAGGGTATAGGTTTGAATGAAGTGTATGAGGGGTAGTAGCGGGTTGGGAAGGGACAAATGCTGGCATGGAGGATGTCTGAAGCCCTGGAATTGGGTACAGGGCATGAAGTGGGGGCATGGGTGAGTGTGGAAGCAGTGTTTGGATTGTGAATAGAAGGGAATTGAGTGGGGTGAGGGATGGAGTGCTACTTTTGGGTTTATTCATCTTTTAATTAATCTTCCACACCTTTTTTGCACAGAAGGTATATTTCAACTTTTCTCTACTCGGGAGGGACAGAGAGCAAATTTCAGAAGGATAAAATCACAACAGTGAACATGAATTTCAGAAAAAAATGTGAAAGTTTATCATTTAAATAATTAATTGATAAAAATGCCTCATGAAACGTAACGACCAATGCAGCTAACTAACAAACTAATTAATTTTTTTTGCCTTTTCCATTTGGGAGCAGACCTAAAGAGAGATAAAGACAGCTCAAAGTCCTAATCACGGGGTGAGGGTATGGGAAACACAATGAACTAAACTGGGTCACATTTCAAACTGGTTTTGGTGAAATTCAGACAAAGTGTTTGCCTTTCAGTCTGAAGTTTCCTTATCTTGCAGCCAGTTTTCTAGAGGCAGTAGGGAGAAGTAAAGGGTGTGTGTATCCAGCTCAGAATCAAACTCTCAAATCCACCCACTTACCCACCCACACCCAGTCTTCTATCCACTTTCACAGATCCAGCCATTCACATCTACCACCAACACCCATTTAGTCACATTCCCCCATCCACACCCAATCATGCAGTTGCTCTCACTTGCCCTTTCACTGACATGTCATCCATGATGGCAGTCACTTTGCCCAAAACGTCAATTCTCCTACTCCTCAGTTGCTGCCTAACCCGCTGTGCTTTTCCAGCACCACACTCTTGACTCTAAACTTTCACACACGCCCACTAATACAGCCATGCACACATGCAGCAATTGACCCACACAAATCCATTCACTCACACCCGTGATCATTCACTCATCTACACTTAACCACTTGTTCACACCTCCACGGCTAGACAGGCACTCAATCACCCGTTCGTGTATACAGGTCTGTGAGGAATTCCTCTTTAGTGTCACTGAAGAGCAGTACGGAATGATTGCGAATTGACCAACATTGACCCTGACAACGGGGTCCACCAGCAACAAATGCCAGAATGAAAACTGTGATTGAAGCTGCAGCTCTTTGCCAAATCCTCCAGGTGCACTTGTTTGTATTTTGTGTGACAGTTTGGTGGGTCACTTGGAAGCACTTGGCGTGTGTGTTGCCTGCTGGACAACCCTCTTCCATTCTGTGCCAGTGCATGGAGGCAGGCCTTGTGCCCAGCTCTCACATGTAGCTGACAGCTTCTACTTTCATTCTGGGATTGTCCAGCCAGCCTCCCAAGGAACCTCAGCACGCCTGAATGAAGATCCAAATTCTCAGGCTAGTTCATCCTGGGTTAAATCTGTGGGAGCAAGAACTGTCTAACTGGGCCCAGTAACTTTTTCTTTCTCCACAGTGTTATGATTCCTGTAGAGAACACATTTTTAAAAAAGTAAATAAATTTCCCAATTAAAAAAACAAATTTCTAAATGTCTGACTGAAAGAACTGAAGAACAAACTTTCACCTTTGAAGAATTTTGCTGAAGCCAACTAGAATTAACTCAGATGGAACGTTAATTACAAGTTACACTTCACATTTCCTAACACTGTCATACTATGTCTTGTGAAATGATTTTATAGAATGCCTTGTGACAGATGTATAACCTTAACGAATGGATCACCATCACTCGCACATCTCTAGTGGAGGTTCACTTCTCCCTGTCATGTCTGATTGAAACTCCTAGTATTCATCAACAATTGTTCCATTTCCTGTCCAAGTTTTCCAAATCTGAAAATCATCAGCAAGGCACACCTCGATGACACTCCATTCCATAAATCTTCAAGAGCTCACTCCAGTATGTTCCTGTTCTTTAGAACAGGAAATTAACTCTCGCAAGTATCCTGCTTGCTCGTAAAAGCAGAATGGTTTGCTGCTTTCTGCAGCAGTAGCTTCTTTGTCAATGCATCTTAAAAGCAGTTATCCATTTTCTGTGAGACAGCGTTTTGGTAAAGGTTCATAGTATATTATTGCCTGAGAGCTTGGATTCTAAAGTGGAAGAAAAATGCATAACTTTAAGTCAAAGTTATGGACTGAATTTTACATTATTTTGGCGAAGTATCAGTTTCACTGAGTTTCATGGAGAGTTTATTGCCATGAGATCTGCCAAGGGGTGGCACGGTGACTCAGTATTTAGCACTGCTACCTCATAGTGCCAGGGACCTAGGTTCGATTCCAGCCTTGGGTGACAGTCTGTGTGGAGTTTGCACATTCTCTCCATGTCTGTGTGGGTTTCCTCCCACATTGTGCAGTTAAGGTGAATTGGCTGTGCTAAATTGCCCACAGTGTTCGGTGCATTAGACAGGTAAAAATATAGGGTAGGGGAATGGGTCTGGGTGGGCTACTCTTTGGAGGGTCGGTGTGGGCCGAAGGGCCTGTTTCCGTACTGTTTCTTACCATATCAGGCCAAACTCATCTCATTAACTATGTACTGTGCACCCATGGTGGTCATCTTGTCCCACACTGGCTCCATCTTACCTGGAATGTTCCATTAAAGCTGCACAGCCATTGGGAAGCTCCATGCATGTCCATCAGTGTGCTGAGTATGGCTTGTGCTTTCAGACGTCTGCTGTGTGCGGACATCAGAGATCTGCTCAGCAGCAAAGAATATGATACGGAATGTTCCTTACTACTCACAGTTCCCAGAAAAGCTCACCACTTCCAGGATATCCTGGAAATGACCAGCATCCCCTTAATAATCCGTTGTGCACCCAAATAAGTGTTTTGAGTTCAGAGCAACCCTGCGTAGTTCCTGATATTTGCCCCAGACATAGCAAATAATGCAAATTTAGTGTCCTGCTTTGTGGTCCTACTGAATGGGGTAGTGCAGGGGAAGGATGCCCTTTCCCATCGTACCAGCTGTAGAGGCCAAAATGCCTTTCATGCCAGCCTGGTCCAATGCAGTTTCTGGAAGAATGCACAGCACTGTAAGAAGGGCAGTGCCCAGTGCAGAAATGTTGGTGGTTTTGCAGTCACCAAAGCAGTCAGGGCAGAAGGGGAGATATCTTGATCTGCTTAGAAGAGAATGCTAGAAACAGAAGGCTTTCGTGTTGGCACAGAAGAAAGAAATTCTTAACCTACAGAAGGTATACGTTTAAGGGATAAATGTTAAGGAATAAGTGAGTTGATTAAGCCGTTTGTTTAAGGGTCTCAGGAAGAGACATTAGCTAAAAAAATAGCTTTGCACGGATGCATAGAATTTTGACAGAAATAAAATCTTGTCAGTTAAACATTTCACTGAGATTTTATTGTAAGGTCATTGTCGAGAGGAAAGAGTTGAATCTTTCTTTCTTTTGTAATGACACTGTTTCCAGTAGTTATCATTTATTGTAATGCAGCTTGTGCTTTATAAATTTCAATGTTCTTTTGTGAAATGTAGATTGGCAAACTCTTGTGCTGACCGCTATATTGAACAAAAAGAAGTAAAAAAAATCTATCAAGCCAGGTCTCACTCTAACATTTGACTCACCTGTTTTTACTATTAGCTAGATCATAACCTTACTGTGAAAAGGTGCTAAAACAGACGCTCGTACTTCAATAGTTTCCTGTTTGAGTATCTCTTCTCATGGTAACCAAATCACATGGACATAGAGTTATAGAGATGTACAGCTTGGAAACAGACCCCTTGGTCCAACCCGTCCATGCCAACCCGATATCCCAACGCAGTCTAGACCCACCTGCCAGCACCCGGCCCATATCCCTCCAAACCCTTCCTATTCATATACCCATCCAAATGCCATTTAAATGTTGCAATTGTACCAGCCTCCAACACTTCCTCTGGCAGCTCATTCCATACACGTACCAGCCTCTGTGTGAAAATGCTGCCCCTTAGATCTCTTTAATATCTTTCCCCTCTCATCCTAAACCTATGCCCTTTAGTTCTGGACTCGCCGACCCCAGGGAAAAGACTTTGTCTGTTTATTCTATCCATGTTTCTCATGATTTTATAAACCTCTATAAGGTCACCCCTCAGCCTCTGACACTCCAGGGAAAACAGCCCCAGCCTGTTCAGCCTCTCCCTATAGTTCAAATCCTCCAACACTGGCAACATCCTTGTAAATCTTTTCTGAACTCTTTCAAGTTTCACAACATCTTTCTGATAGGAAGGAGATCAGAATTGCATGCAATATTCCAACAGTGGCCTAACCAATGTCCTGTACAGCTGCAACGTGACTCCTCAACTCTTGTACTCAATACTCTGACCAATAAAGAAAAGCATACCAAACTCCTTCTTCACTATCCTATCTACCTGTGACTCCACTTTCAAGGAGCTATGAACCTACACTCCAAGGTCTATTTGTTCAGCAACACTCCCTCAGACCTTATCATTAAATGTATAAGTCCTGCTAAGATTTGCTTTCCCAAAATGCAGCACCTTGCATTTATCTGAATTAAATTCCATCTGCCACTTCTCAGCCCATTGGCCCACCTGGTCAAGATCCTGTTGTAATCTGAGGTAACCCTCTTCGCTGTCCACTACACCTCCAATTTTGGTGTCATCTGCAAACTTACTAACTGTACCTCTTATGCTTGTGTCCAAATCATTTATGTAAATGACGAATAGTAGAGGACCCAGCACCGATCCTTGTGGCACTCCACTGGTCACAGGCCTCCAGTCTGAAAAACAACCCTCCACCACCACCCTCTCAATTCTACCTTTGAGCCAGTTCTGTATCCAAATGGCTAGTTCTCCCTGTATTCCGTGAGATCTAACCTTGTCAACCTTGTTGAAAGCCTTAATGAAGTCCATATAGATCACATCTATCACTTTGCCCTCATCAATCCTCTTTGTTACTTCTTCAAAAAACTCAATCAAGTTTGTGAGACATGATTTCCTACGCACAAAGCCATGTTGACCATCGCTAATCAGTCCTTACCTTTCCAAATACATGTACATCCTGTCTCTTAGGATTCCCTCCAACAACTTGTCCACCACTGAGGTCAGGCTGACCAGTCTATAGTTCCCTGGCTTGTCCTTACCACCCTTCTTAAACAGTGGCACCACGTTAGCCAACCTCCAGTCTTCCGGCACCTCACCTTTTGACTATTGATGATACAAATATCTCAGCAAGCGCCCCAGAAATCACTTCTCTAGCTTCCCACAGAGTTCTAGGGTACACCTGATTGTCCTGGGGATTTATCCACCTTTATGCGTTTCAAGACATCTAGCACTTCCTCCTCTGTAATATGGACATTTTGCAACATGTCACCATCTATTTTCCTACATTCTATGACTTCCATATCCTTTTCCACAGTAAATACTAATGCAAAATACTCGTTTAATATCTCTCCCATTTTCTGTGGTTCCACACAAAGGCCGCCCTATTCTCTCCCTAGTTATCCTTTTGTCCTTAATGTATTTGTAAAAACTCTTTGGATTCTCCTTAATTCTATTTGCCAAAGCTATCTCATGTCCCCTTTTTGCCCTTCTGATTTCCCTCTTATGTATACTCCTACTGCCTTTCTACTCTTCTAAAGGTTCACTCGATCTATTCTGTATATACCTTACACATGCTTCCTTCTTTTCTTCACCAAACCCTCAATTTCTTTTGTCATCCAGCATTCCCTATACCTACCAGCGTTTCCTTTCACCCTAACAGGAATATACTTGCTCTGGATTCTCGTTATCTCATTCCTGAAGACTTCCCATTTACCTGCGAACATCTGCCCCCAATCAGCTTTTGAAAGTTCTTGCCTAATACCGTCAAAATTGGCCTTTCTCCAATTTAGAACTTCAACTTTTAGATCTGGTCTATCCTCTTCCATCACTATCTTAAATCTAATACAATTATGGTCGATATCCCCAAAGTGCTCCCTTACTGACACCTCAGTCCCCTGCCCTGTCTTATTTCCCAAGAGTAGGTCAAGTTTTGCACCTTCTCTAGTTGGTACATCCACATACTGAATTAGAAAATGTTCTTGTACACACTTAACAAATTCCTCTCTGTCGAAACCCTTAACACTATGGCAGTCCCAGTCTGTGTTTGGAAAGTTATCTCATGGCGAGTTGTTTATTCAGAATTCTCTTCTTACTTTGAGTTAAAAATGCTTTTTAAAACAGGTCCATTTTGTAAAGTTCATGTCAACTGATGCTAGTTGACCTGCTGTGTTTTTCCAGCATTTTCTGTTTTCTTTTATTTCCGCTTTCCAAAATACTCCATACTTCACATTTGGATTTGATTTGAGTTTAGTTGATGGATAAATATTGCGAAAGAAATGCAACAGAATTCCCCTATTCATCTTCAGTTAGTACCATGGAATATATTATGTATAACGAGGTGAGCAGATGGAATCTTGGTTAAACGCTTCAGGTTGGTCGCAGTAGCTCATTACTGCACTGAAATTTCAGCCTAGGTTTTGTGCATAAGTTCTTAAATTCAATTATGTTAGAAGATCAGATAAAAGGAACAGCTAGTTACTTTTTAAAAAGTGGAGAGACATAAAAAGCAAGTGTAGTTTTAGTGTACATTGAGAGTAATGCACAACCAATCCAAAAAACTGAATGACATATGATTCTTTTGTTTCCCTCATCTCTAGACTTAAGAACCAAGCTTCTACTGAAAGCAATTACTAAGTCTAATGAAGGTCACAGAATTCTTATAGTACAGAAGAAGCCATTTGCTGCACTAATTCTCCAATGAATATTCCTTCCTCAGTGCCATTCACCTGCCTTTTCTCTTGCATGTTGTTTTTCTTCAAATAATCATCCAATGCTTCTTAAATACTTCAATTAACTTTGCCTCCAACAAATTTCCAGACTTTCTGGACCTGAACCATTCCTTGCATGAAAAAAGCTTTGCTCTTATATCACAGTGTTACATATGTAAATCAATTTAAATCTGTGTCCTCCAGGTCTCAAAGTTTTTATGAGTGGAAACATTTCCTTTCTATCTACTCTATCCAACCCTCTCATGATTTTGAAAACCTCCATCAGATCTCCTCTTAGCCTTCTTCTGTTCCAGACAACAGTTCCAACGTCTTCAATTTATCCTTAAAACAGAAATTTCTCATTTTAGGAACTGTTCTTGTAATTTGTTTCTACATTCTCTCCAGCACATTCACAACTTTTGTATAATGTACACCATGCTCCAGCTGAGGTCTAACACATGTCAATTATGAGTTCAGCATAACCTCCTTGCTCTTGAACTCTATGCCCCTATTAATAAAGTCCATGATACTGTATGCTTTATTAATTGCTAACTCCATCTCTCCTGCCATCTTCAGTGATCTGTGCACATATACACCCAGGATCCTTTGTTCCCCTGAACCCGTTTAAGTATTGTACCCCCTATTTTATATTGTCTGTCGATGCTCTTCCTATCAAAATGCATCACCTCATGGTTGTCTGCATTAAAATACATTTTCCACTAATCTGTCCACTCCACCAACTTGTCTATGCCCTTTTAAAGTCCGACACTACCTTCCTTACAGTTTACAATTCTTCCAAGTTTCATTTCATCAGCAACCGTGAATTTGTCCCTGTCCATCAAGCTCCAGATCATTAATATCCTTCTGAAATAGAAACAGAAACAGAAATTGCTGAAGAAACTTAGCAGATCTGGCAGCATCTGTGGGAAGAGCAACTGTTCTGATGAAGAGCCACCATTCTCAAAACGCTAAATCTGCTCTTTTTCCTGCATATGCTGCCAGACCTATTAAGTTTCTCCAGCAATTTCTGTTCTTGTTTCAGATCTTCAATATCTGCAATTTTTTGTTTTATTATCATTAATAAACATATTAGGAAAAGTAAAGGTGCCAATAGCGAGCACAGGGGAATTCCACTGGAAAATAAACATTCCTCCAGTCAAAAAAAAGCTTGCTCTCTGTTTCCTATTAATCCACCAATGTTTTAACTTGATGTTGCTCCTGTCCCTTTTATTCCATAAGCTCTAAGTCTTCTTACAAATCAGTTGTGTGGCATTGCATCAATGGCCTCCTGGAAATCCATGTGCACCAAATCAACAATTTTACTCTCATCAAGGCTTCCTGTTATCTCTTCAAAGAATTCCAGCAAGCTGGTCAAACACAATTTCTCTGTTAGATACACATGCGGTCTCCTCCAAAACAACTCATCCTTTTCATGTGAATACTAATATAGAATAATGAGTTTTTAGAAGCTTCCCAAAGCTAAACCGACTGGTCTGCAATTGTTGGGCTAAACTTTACAAACATTTCTGAATAAGGATATAAGGTCTACAATTCTCCTGTCCTCTGATACTGCCCCTGAGTTTCAGAAAAACTGAAAAAGATGGTAGCCAGTGCTTCTGTAATTTCTACTCTCACTTCCTTCAATATCCTTGGATGCATCTTATCTGGTCTCAATGTTTTGTTAACTTTAATTATTGAAAGCCATAAAATGATAAGATCCTAAGAAGTAAAAAAGGAGTCAGCTATTTGATCCCTAGAGCCTGCTCCACTATACCATGGGATCATGGCAGGTCCGAATTTTCTCACAGGGTAAAAACACTGACTGCAGATGCTGGAAACCAGATTCTGGATTAGTGATGCTGGAAGAGCACAGCAGTTCAGGCACCATCCGAGGAGCAGTAAAATCGACGTTTCGGGCAAAAGCCCTTCATCAGGAATAAAGGCAGAGAGCCTGAAGCGTGGAGAGATAAGCTAGAGGAGGGTGGGGGTGGGGAGAAAGTAGCATAGAGTACAATAGGTGAGTGGGGGAGGGGGGAGTGGATAGGTGGAAAAGAAGATAGGCAGGTAGGACAAATCATGGGGACAGTGCTGAGCTGGAAGTTTGGAACTAGGGTGAGGTGGGGGAAGGGGAAATGAGGAAACTATTGAAGTCCACATTGATGCCCTAGGGTTGAAGTGTTCCGAGGCGGAAGATGAGGCGTTCTTCCTCCAGGCAGCTGGTGGTGAGGGAGCAGCGGTGAAGGAGGCCCAGGACCTCCATGTCTTCGGCAGAGTGGGAGGGCGAGTTGAAATGTTGGGCCACAGGGCGGTGTGGTTGATTGGTGCGGGTGTCCCGGAGATGTTCCCTAAAGCGCTCTGCTAGGAGTCTCCCCAATGATCTTCCATAATTACACCGGCACCACTCCCCACCTCTTCCTCCGCTACATTGCTGACTGCATTGGCGCCACCCTCGTGCTCCCACGAGGAGGTTGAGCAATTCATCAACTTCACCAACACATTCCACCCTGACCTTAAATTTACCTGGACCATCTCTGACACCTCCCTCCCCTTCCTGGACCTCTCCATCTCCATTAATGATGATTTGGAGATGCCTGTGTTGGACTGGGGTGTACAAAGTTAAAAATCACACAACAGGTTATAGTCCCACAGGTTTAATTGGAACCATACTAGCTTTCGGAGCAACACTCCTTCACCTGATGACAATCACCTGATGAAGGAGCGTCGCTCCGAAAGCTAGTGTGCTTCCAATTAAACCTGTTGGACTATGATTTATCCTACCTGCCTATCTTCTTTTCCGCCTATCCACTCTCCCCTCCCCCTGCCCCCGACCTATCACCTTCATCCCCTCCCCCACTCACCTATTGTACTCTATGCTACTTTCTCCCCACCTCCACCCTCCTCTAGCTTATCTCTCCACGCTTCAGGCTCTCTGCCTTTATTCCTGATGAAGGGATTTTGTCCGAAACGTCGATTTTACTGCTCCTCGGATGCTGCCTGAACTGCTGTGCTCTTCCAGCACCACTAATCCCGAATTTTCTCACGTCTACTTTCCACCTTCCACCCCTTAACTCTTGATTCTCCTGCTGATCATGAATCTATCTACCTCAGCCTTAAATATACTGAATGATTCTGCCTCACTGCACTCAGTGGCAATGGGTTCCAAAGACTCACACCCTCTGAGAGAAGAAATTCCTCCTCATCTCAGTCTTAAATTGGCTCCCCTTTAGTCTAGACTATGCCTACTAGTTCTAGACTCTGCCATGAGGGAAAACATTCTCTGAGCTTTTACCTTATCGAGTTCCTTTAGAATCTTGTATGTTTCAAGGAGATTACTTCTCAATCTTCTAAACTCCACTGAGTACATTCCCAATCTATTTAGCCTTTGCTTGTAAGACCATCCCTCCGTATCGGGCATCGTCCTAGTGAACTTTCTCTGAACGTTTTTTTTTCTTATTCATTTATGGGATAAGGGCATCGCTGGCTGGGCAGTATTTATTGGCCATCCCAGAGGGCAGTTAAGACTCAACCATATTGCTGCAGGTCTGGAGTCACATGTAGGCCAGACCAGGTAAGGATGGCAGCTTTCTGCCCTAAAGGACATTAGTGAAGCAGATGGGTTTTTCTGACATTCAACAATGGTTTCACGTTCATCATTAGACTCTTCTAGTCTCATTCGATTCCAGATTTTTTAACAGAATTCAAATTTCACCATCTGCTGTGGCAGGACTTGAACCCGCATCCCCAGAGCACCACCTGGGCCTTTGGATTAACAGTCCATTGATAATATCACTAGGCCATTGCCTTCAATTAAACAATATCTATCTTAAATAAGGGGACCAAAACTGCTTGCAGAGATGTGATCTCACCAACACCTTCTCCAGTTGTCAACAAGATTTCCTTACTCTTATACTCTAATCCTCTTGTGATAAGGGACAACACACCATTACAAAAAACAAAGAACTGCAGACAATGGATATCTCAAACAAAAACAGTAATATCGGAGAGCATTTTGAGGTCTGAAATGCTGACTCTGTTTTCTCTCCACTGATGCTGTCAGACCTGTGAAGTTTCTCTAGCTGTTTCTGGTTTTATTCCAACATTACATTAGCCCTCCAGCTTACTCACTACACCTATGTGGTAGCTTTCTGTGTTTCATTCATAACTACCCCCAAGCCCCTTTGCATTGCAGCTTTCTGCGGTTTTTCTTGACTTAACTAATACCATGTTCTCTTCTTCGCCCTTCCAAAATGAACAACTTCACATTTTCCCACAATATATTCCATAGTCTATCCAACACCTCCTGATATCCCAATTTTAAACCCTTTTAGTTTCCTCCTCGGTCAACTAAGTCTGGGTAGCATTTATTACCTTGGGAAAGGTATTCCTTTAACACCTCAGCCATGTCCCTGCCTCCACATGTAAATCCCATTTGCCAATCGCTCCCATTCTTTTGTCTACAACACTTTTTTTCAACGTATCTATCGAAGACATAATGATCCTTCATTAGATGTTTAGATGTTCAACTTGGTACTTGATGTTTTTTAAAACAGTTTAGAGCTGAGTGCAATTTTCAGTCAATCAACACCATTATTGTTTCCTGAACATGCACACAATTCTTTAAGGAGTGCTCACTTAAAGAGATACTTAAAGATCTGCACGGCAGGAAAGTGGAAGCTGGTCTCATACTTCATATTCCTGTATTATTTTATTGGCTTTAGCCTTAAGACTTCAATTGCAACGGCTTTCTGTTGACTGTCCTTCCTAAATTTCTCCAGTGCTGAGTTAAATTGCACTCTCATTCACTCAATTTTTCTAATTTGTCCCTTTATAATAAACTTTCATAGAAGGATGTACAAAGTGAATTGATAAAGTTCGCAAGTCCATCCGAATCTCTGGCTTGCCTATCTTCCCAAATGGTGAGCTATCTGTAAGTTGCATGATTAGCTTGTGATGGTGCTGAAACTTTATTGCTGGAACAGCACAGCAGGTCAGGCAGCATCTAGGGAACAGAAGATTCGACGTTTCGGGCACATGCCCTTCTTCAACGTCGAATCTTCTGTTCCCTAGATGCTGCCTGACCTGCTGTGCTGTTCCAGCAATAAAGTTTCAGCTTTGATCTCCAGCGTCTGCAGACCTCACTTTCTCCTCCTAGCTTGTGATGGTGTCTTGCCTCCTGTGCTTGAATGGGATCTGACAACGTAAAATAATCAAGCCTCCTGATGAGTCATTGGTGCCCTGCCAACTGTTGGCATGTGTAACACCAGCGGCTTGGTAATCAGAATCAAATGACATGCACAATCCAGCTTTCTGTAAGCTTCTTCTCTCTGATGCCATGAGGCTGGAGCCACAGCTTCCAAATGTTCAAAGATACATCCTGGAGGCAACTATAAACAGAAACGATCTGTTAATGTTTTTCTGAATTAATTCAATTGTTGGTGCTCCACATTTAAAGCATGCTGTTATAGTCCATCTGTGTCAATCAGTTTGACTCACTTGTCAACCTGATTAGCACTTAACTGGACTAACCTATATTGGCAGTCAATCTACTTAATTCTTGAATTATAATTATGAACTTTATATTGCAATCCAGTTAATCATTTTGGATATTTAAGACATTTCAATGTTTCGATCAATCTGTTACTGTTGTGCCATTAGTTTGCATGCTGTCATAAAACCATAGAAGATTACTGTGCAGAGGTGAAGGTTTGCTCCATTGTGCATATCCTTACTATTTACGAGATCACTCCAAATTTAATTGTATTTTCTGCACTCATAGCCTATATAGTACTTACTTTCCTTATCTAGAATATTCCATTAAAATAATCAACGGTGTCTGTCTCAAGCCATTTCCTGCAGCAGAATGTCATTGTAAAGATAATTATCCTAACCTATTGCTTAGTGATTAGTTTACATGGAATGTGGTAACCCGCATTGAAAGTAATACTGTAATCTGGCAGCATCTGTGGAGAGAGAAACAGAGAAACACTTTGAAACATTGAATTCTGCTTTTCCCTCCACAGATGCTGCTGGACCTGCTGAGTTTCTCCAGCATTAATTTTTTTTTTAAATTTCCAGCATCCACAGTATCTTGCCTTTATTCAGGTGTTTGAGTTATTTTGATCTTAGCCTAGTCTGATGATGTCACAAAGCCTCTGGTTTGAGAAATTAGGTGGTGTCTGGCTCCTGCAGACACATGTCTTCTGTACCTCCTGTTAGTATTAGTTAATATGTCTGTGTATATAGTTACTATGACATAGTGATGTTGCATGGTTGGCTGGATGGATGGTTTGAGGTACAGAATGACATCAAAGGTGGCATTCAATTGGTGCATTGTCTGAGGTAACCCTGAAGGTCTTGTCTTTGCAACTTCACCCCTTGAGGTGTGATGACCCACAAGTTAAACCAACATCAATCGTCTCTCTCTGATGAATAAGCAGTCCTCTGGTACTATGGCTACTTTATTTAGGAAACAACCAGTTGTTTTTGAAGTCAAGTGCCTCTTCAGCTGAGAGTTATTTGGTCCATCCTCCATCACAAGCTACCTTCAGTCCTTCAGAGTAGTTGAGGAAGGTGGATTAAATGCAGCACTCTACCCTAACCATAAACCACCAGCTATATAACTTGGTACCAATGCTGGGAATCACATCAGATTATAATAACAAATACCAAATAAATTAAGAGTCACGGTCTGGATTTTCAGTCATGAGGGAAAGATTGGCTGCAGATACACACTGCCATCCATCTTCTGATCCCCTTGGGATATGCTGTGACTCTCAGTTAGGATTGTGGGGAAAGCCTGCAATAACTCACTCTCTCATCCAATTGATAGGCAAGGTGATGACCTAGTGGTATTATCACTAGATATTAATCTAGAAACCTACGTAATACTCTGAGGTCTTGGGTTCAAATCCCACCACGGCAGATGGTGGAATTTGAATTCATTAAAGAATCTGGAGTTAAGAGCTAAATGATGACCATGAAACCATTGTTGATTGTTATTGAGGAAAAACCCATCTGGTTCAGTAATGTCCTGCAGGGAAGGAAATCTGCTGTTCTTATCTGGTCTGGCCTATACATGACTCCAGACCCACAGGCTCATAACTGCTGTCTGGGCAATTATGGGATGGAAATAAATGCTGGCTTAGCCAGAGGTGCCCAAATCTAATATGTTTTTTTTTAAATGCCTGTTAAGCTGTTTGAATTACTTGTTAAAAGGCTGAAGAGGGACACGGGATAATTTCCAATAGTGAGAATGAGAATGGCTAAACCATTGGGAGCACAGTGGTGGAACACACTCTCTTCTTGCAGAGATTTTATTAAAGTTTTAAAAACTCTAACCACATGTTGCCGCAAAGTGCCATCCCCTGAGCAAAGGGGTTCATGATAAAGCCTGGTCTGTTGGACACTCAGTGACCAATGAAGCTATTGGCCCTCTACTCTATTCTCCAAGACGGTTCAATTGAAGTTGCCATCTGCCTTTGAGCTTGAACTGCTGGAGTGGGAGCAACCTCTGTCATTAGTCAGACACCAAGCTTGCCTTTGACTCAATTAGGATTTTAAGCATTAACTTAGGGGCAAGTTAGCTAGCTCAGATGTGGTTAATGTGTGGAGGAGAATACTGTGAATGGCACAAATGGAATCTCTGTACTGGCTGCAGTTTATGAAGGCTTGTCGTGTGGAGGCTAGAGTGCAAACGTGGCCTCCCCCTGAGTCAAATTTAACTGTGAAGTTTCTTGCAGTTCTTTGATTTTTGTCACTGTTAATTTTTGTTTAATTTGTTAATGTTTCACTGGTTTTGAGAACAAGTGAAAAACCAATGTACAGAGGAGGTATCTGGGACCAGACAGTTGGCACAGTTGAAAATTTTAAAATGGTGTACTGGTTGATTGGAATGGATGATGGGAACGATGATAGCCAGCAATCTGACAATTTTAACTTTCATTTTGGAATCAAATTTTTCACTTGCCAAATCTCCCATGTCAGCTGTGTCCTATTATTTTTTACTTTAATATTTTACTTTACAATCATAAATGGCAGCCAACTTGTTGGGAACATAAGGCAGAGCTGAATACTAATAATATTTTAATGAAATAAATAACTATTAAAATGATAAATTGCAAGGGAATCTCTTTCTTGGGAACAACTTAGAAAATTATTGTGATCTGAAAGTTAATAAAGCAAACAGAGGGCATCGATTGTTTCTCCTTTTCGGGATGTAACTCGGTGGTTGAGGCACGTTGGTTGGAAATGGGGATGGAGGCTCAGGAGCATTTGATTGGAACACAATAATGACTCAAAGTGCCCCAGTCATTCTGAAACAAGAAACAGCCTCCATCTGATTAAGAGGCAGTGTGAAGCCTAAGGGATTTATGTTTCCATGCCTCATCTGCATAACTTCCGTCAGGTTTCTGTCTGAAGGCAGTGGGAAGTGGCAGCTGGTTGGAAGGCAGGAACACAGTGCTGGCCAGCATAAAGGGCCAAAAGCACTGATTGGGAACACTCAAGCCATTCACAGTGAAGGACTTCCTGGTGGGGAGGGAGATTATTATGATGGAGATTTGGCAATGCCCAAGGCAGGCTAGTTGTAAAACTTTCTTGTGAAGCCCAGAGTCACACAAGGAACCTTTAAGAAAATAAAAAAAGACTACCTTGTTGCCCTTGCTCAGGCTTCAATTGCTCTAGGATAATCTGGTCCATTCACAATAAAAGATTTTTGATGCAAAGCCATTTATATTCATAATTAACTCAATGGTTGTCCATTTAAGTCAGATGTAAAGAGATTTTATTTTTCTCCTGGAGGGTTGTAAGTCTTTGGAACTCTCTTCCTCTAAAGACAGTGGAAGCAGAATCTTTGAATATTTTTAACACAGTGGTAGTAAATTCACCATAATCTATGGGGTGAACAGTTATTGTGGAGTAAACAGGTCAGTCCTGATTTTATTGAATGGTGGAAGACACTTGAAGGACCAAGTGGCCTATTCCTATTTTGCATATTTATGTGACTTGAACAAGAAGAAAGAGTGTGCATATTTGAACTTCCCAGACTTACAACATAGAACATAGAACAATACAGCGCAGAACAGGCCCTTCAGCTCTCGATGTTGCGCCGACCTGTGAACTATTCTTAGCTCGTCCCCCCACACTATCCCAAAAGCATCCATGTGCTTATCTAAGGATTGGTTAAATCTCCCTAATGTGGCTGAGTTGACTACATTAGCAGGTAGGGCATTCCACACCCTTACCACTCTCTGCGTAAAGAACCTGCCTCTGACATCTGTCTCTATCAAATCCCCTCTTAGCCTTCTTTCCAATGAGAACAGACCCAAGTCTCTCAGCCTTTCCTTGTAAGACTTTCCCTCCAGTCCAGGCAACATCTTGGTAAATCTCCTCTGCATCTTTTCTAATGCTTTCACATCCTTCCTGAAATATGGGGACCAGAATTGTACACAATATTCCAAGTGTGGCAGCACCAGCATTTTGTATAGTTGCAGCATGATATTGTGGCTCCGGAACTCAATCCCTCTACGAATGAAACCTAACACACCGTATGCCTTCTGGGTGGCAACTTTCAGGGATCTATGTACATGGACTCCAAGATCCCTCTTCACATCCACACTACCAAGAATCTTTCCATTGACCCATGACTCTGCTTTCCTGTTATTCTTCCCAAAGTGAATCACCTTACATTTAGCTGCATTGAACTCCATTTGCCACCTCTCAGTCCAATTCAGCAGATTACCTAGTCCCCCTGCAATCTGTAACATTCTTCCAAACTATCCACTAGTCCACCGACTTTAGTGTCATCTGCAAATTTACTAATCCATCCACCTATGCCTGCGTCTATGTCATTTATAAAAACGACAAACAGCAGTGATCCCAAAACAGATCCTGTGGCACACCACTAGTAACCAGACTCCAGGCTGAATATTTTCCATCAACCACCATTCGCTGTCTTCTTTCAGAAAGCAAGTTTCTAATTCAAACTATTAAATCACCTTTAATTCCATGCCTCTGCATTTTCTCCAACAGCCTACCATGTGGAACCTTATCAAAGGCTTTACTGAAGTCCATGTACACCACGTCAACTGCCCTACCCTCATCTACATGCTTGGTCACCTTCTCAAAAACTCAATGAGGTTTGTGAGACACGACCTGCCCTTGACGAAACCATGTTGACTATCTGAAATCAAATTGTTGCTTGCTAGATGATTACAAATCTTATCTCTCATAATCCTTTCCAAAACCTTTCCTACAACAGAAGTAAGGCTCACTGGTCTATAATTACCTGGGTCATTTCTGTTGCCTTTCTTGAATAAGGGCACAACATTTGCAATCCTCCAGTCCTCTGGTACTAAACCTGTAAACAATGATGACTCAAATATCAAAGCCAAGGCTCTGCTATCTCCTCCCAAGCTTCACAGAGAATCTTCGGATAAATCCCATCTGGCCCAGGGGACTTGTCTACTTTCACTCCTTCTAGAATTGATAACACCTGTTCGTAACTAACCTCGATCCTTTCTAGTCTAATATCTCGTACCTCATTCTTCTCCTCTACAATATTCTCCTTTTCCTGAGTGAAAACCGATGAGAAATGTTCATTTACCACCTCTCCGATCTCCAGAGGGTCCACACTCAACTTCTCGCTTCTGTCTTTGACTGACCCTATTCCTACCCGAATCATCCTTTTATTCCTCACATATCTATAGAAAGCTTAAGGGTTCTCCTTTATTCTATTTGCTAAAGACTGCTCGTGTCCTCTCTTTGCTCTTCTTAACTCTCCCTTTAAATCCTTCCTAGCTGATCTGTAACTCTCCATCGCCTCATCTGAACCACCTTGTCTCATCAACACATAAGCCTCCTTCTTCTTCTTAACAAGAGATGCAACTTCTGTAGTAAACCACGGTTCCCTTACCTTATCACTTCCTCCCTGCCTGACAGAGACATACCTATCAAGGACATGCAATATCTGTTCCTTAAACCAGCTCCACATTTCCATTGTCTGTATCCCCTGCGTTTTGCTACTCCATTTTATGCATCCTAATTCTTGCCTAATCATATTATAATTGCCCTTGCCCCATCGATAACTCTTGACCCATGGCATATACCTATCCCTATCCATCACTAAACTATGATGGATAACTGAATTATGGTCACTCGCTTCAAAGTGCTTACTTGCAACTAAATCAAACACCTGGCCTCATTCATTAGCAAGCATCAGATCCAGTGTGGCCTCCCCTCTTGTTGGCCCTTCGACATACTGTCAGGAAATCCTCCTGTACACATTGGACAAAACCTGATCCATCCGACGTGCTAGAGTATAATTTTTTTCTTTTGTAACTTAAATAGCACAATCAATCTTCAAGAATAAGATAAACTTCTGATTCCATTGGCATTTTAGTTAGTGTTGGATGTTCATGGTAAATCATCCTCAATTTTCCTGTAACCAATGTTTAAACATAAGGCAGGAGATTCCATTTGGTACAAATGATTTTTATCTGGTGGGAGTGAGCAACATAGAACATCATTAAGTAGAATTTCATAACAACGTCACTTTAGTAACAGGAGTAATCCAACCAAACCCTTAAACATGATTTAATCTTTCTTTATTCTTTCATGGGGTGTAGGCATTGCTGGGCAGGCCAGTATTTATTGCCAATCCCTAGCTGCCCAGAGAGCAGTTAAGTGTCAACCACGTGGCTCAGGGTCAGGAGTCACATGTGGGCCAGTCTAGGCATTGGTGGCAGATTTCTTTCTCTATAACACAATCAGTGAACCAGATAGGAATTATACAGGAATGATTACACGGTTGCCGTAGATGAGCTTTTATTGAATTCCAGATATTTATTAGATATAAATGTTACCATCTGCTTCAGTGAAAATAGAAGCCAAGTCCCCAGAATATTAGTCTAGGGCTGGGGATTACTAGTCCAGTGACATTACTGTTATGGTAATGTTCTTGCTTAGTTTGGTCATGACAGTCCAATATGGTACCTTTTACTGAACAAAACCCACCTATCTCACCCTTGAAAGTGCCAATTGACTTGGTATCCACAGCCTTTTCGGAAGAGAATTTCCACATTACTTGTGAAAATGTGCTTCCAGAATTTGGTCCTGAAAATTTGGCTTTAATTTTAAGATAATATTCCCTCATTTTTAATTCTACCCCCAAGGAAACAGTTTCCCTGAATCTAACTCATTTGAAGAACCTTGATGAAACCATCTGTTATTCTTCTGTTGTCAATGGATTGCATGTTTATGCAAATTGTCTTCATGGTTTAACCTTTCTAAAGCCTCCATATTATTCAGCCGTTTGGAAATTGCCAGTTTCATGGTAAGCACTAAACAAATCCAAAGTTTTTGTACTTATGTCCCCAGCACTATTAAGGTTAAGGGAATTCAAAGGTTTTCTATAGTCATAGTAAAAGGAGGATTGAAACCAAATAAGGACCAAAAAAGAAACATAGAACATAGAAAAGCACAGCACGGAACAGGCCCTTTGGCCCATGGTTTTGTGCTGAGGTTTAATCCTAGTGTAAAATATAATAACTTAACCTACGCACCCCTCAACTGACTGCTATCCATGTGCATGTCCAGCAGTCGCTTAAATGTCCCTAATGACTCTGCTTCCACCACCACAGCTGGCAACACATTCCATGCATTCACAACTCTCTGCGTAAAGAGTCTACCTCTGATGTCTCCTTTATACCTTTCTGCTAATATCTTCAAACTATGACTCCTCGTACCAGTCAATCCTGCCCTGGGGAAAAGTCTCTGGCTATTGACTCTATCTATTCCACTCATTATCTTGTACACCTCAATCAGGTCTCCTCTCTTCCTCCTTCTCTCCAGAGAGAAAAGTCCGAGCTTATTCAAACTCTCTTCATAAAGGAAGCCCTCCTGTCCGCACAGCATCCTGGTAAACCTTCTTTCCACCCTCTCCAAAGCCTCTGTATCTTTACTATAGTGGGGCAACCAGAACTGGACACAATATGTTAAGTACGGACTCACCAGGGACTTGTAGAGCTGCAGCAAAACCTCTTAAATTCAATCCCCCTATTAATGAAAGTCAAAACACCATGTGCTTTCTTAACAACCCTATCCAACTTTGAGGGATCTATGTACTTGTACACTCTGATCCCTCTGTTCCTCCACACTGCCCAGAATCCTGTCTTTAATTCTATATTCAGCATTCAAGTTCGACCCTCCAAGATGCATCAATTCGCATTTATCCAGGTTGAACTCCATCTGCCATTTCTCAGCCCAGCTCTGCATCCTGTCTATGTCGCGCTGCTGCCTGCAATAGCCCTCAGTACTATTGACGGCACCTCCAACTTTTGTGTCATCTACAAATTTACTAACACACCCCTCAACCTCCTCATCTAAGTCATTTATGAAAACTACAAAGAGGCCCAAAAACAGAGCCCTGTGGGACCCCACTCAACACTGACCTCCAGGCAGAATACTTTCCATCTACAACCACTCTCTGCCTTCTGTCAGCTAGCCAATTCTGAATCCAGACCGCCAAATCTCCCTGTAACCCATACTTCCTGACTTTATGAATGAACCTACCATGGGGAACCTTATCAAATGCCTTGCTGAAGTCCATATACACCACATCCATTGCTCGACCTTCGTCGACCTGTCTTGTCACCTCCTCAAAGAACTCAATAAGATTTGTGAGGCATGACCTGCCCTCACAAAGCCCTGCTGACTGCCTTTAATCACACTATGCTTTGCCAAATAGTCATAAATCCTATCCCTCAGAATTCTTTCCAAAACTTTGCTGACCACAAACCTATGCAGGGAATCGGGGTGTGTAGTTGAGATATGAAATGAATACTTTACATCTGCTTTTATCAAGGTAACAAGGTATTGCCTAAAAAAGAAGAGGCATTTCAGCTACTTGATGGGTTTAAATTAATAAGGAGGAGGTATTAATAAGCAATATGTGATTAGAGCTAAATCATCAGGACCAGATGGATGCAGCAAGGATGCCAAGTGAACAGATATAAGAATGGAAATTGCAGAATATTTGACCTTTGATTATTCAGTCTTCCTTAAACTCAGGTGTGGTGTTAGAGTCCTAGAAAATTGCAAAACCTTTCAAAAAGTAGTTTAGAGATAAGCCAAGCAACCACATCCTCTTAATTTAATCCTGGTGGTGGAGAATATTCCAGAAATTTGAGACAAAATGAATTTTCCCCAGGGAAAATGCAGTTTAGTTGAAGAATTTCAGCACTGACTTCGTAAGGTCAACATGTGATTCTCCAACTTTGTGATGAAGTAACAGAATAGTTTGAAGGTAATGCCATTGAGATGGTACATATGGACTTCAAGAATACATTTGACAAAATGTGGTTTTCCAGACTTATAGGCAAATATGTAACACACAGTATAAAAGGATATGAACAATATCAATATGAAATTGGCTGCACTACAGGAAACAGAATAATAGTTAATAAAATTAAAAAGAGTCATATTAGACTTGAAACATTAATTGTTTCTCTCTCCACAGATGCTGTCAGATAAGTTGAATTTCTCCAAAATTTGTTTTCATTTCAGATATCCAGCATCTGCAGTATTTTGCTTTGATTTTAGTAGTTGATGAATGCTTTTCAGAGTGGATAAAATAATGGAATTGATACCTTTGCTTTTTCTGATAGAACATAGAACATAGAACATAGAAGAATACAGCGCAGTACAGGCCCTTTGGCCCTCGATGTTGCGCCGATCCAAGCCCACCTAACCTACACTAGCCCACTATCCTCCATATGCCTATCCAATGCACGTTTAAATGCCCATAATGAAGGAGAGTCCACCATTGCCACTGGCAGGGCATTCCATGAACTCACGACTCGCTGAGTAAAGAATCTACCCCTAACATCTGTCCTATACCTACCCCCCCTTAATTTAAAGCTATGCCCCCTTGTAATAGCTGATATATGAGAATGACCTAGACCTCAGTCAGGTGCAATTTTAAAGTCTTTAAATGATATGAAACATGAAAGTTCTTTGAACCATGAAGATTATTTCAAAAAAATATAAATTTTTAGAATGGCAGACAAGTTCCAGATGAAATTTAACACAAGAGAAAAGTGATTCATTTTGATTGGAAGGTCGCAGAGATATAATATAATACAGTAGAATTGTAAAATAAGTGCAGGAACAGAAGTGACTGCTAGTCTTTGGGCATAAAGTTAAAGATGGCAAGTCACTTGAGAGAGTAGTTAAAGATATGCAGCATCCTAGGCTTTCTCAATGGAGGCAGAGATTATGAAAGCAAGGAATATATGGTAAAACCTGTATAAAACACTGGCTTGGTGCACTGTATCTAGTTTTTGGCTGTGCACATTGCAAAATCTGAGACCAGCTTGTGTGTGGAAAATATTGATTAGAATGGCAAGATAGGGAGAAACTGTTCCCATTCGTTTGAAGATTGAGAAGGAGGTGGAAGTGAAGGATGGTGGCAGCAGTAGTTAGCAATCATGTGGCAGTCAGGGCTGAAGCCTTACAAGTGGCTGCAAAGCCTGGTGTGGCCTGGCAGGTCTTAGCCCAGCACAGGAGAGAGAAAACCCTCTTGGGGAAGCCTAGCTTGGAGCATCTGCAGGCCCATGGCTCAAGAAAGCACTGTAATATTAGACTTTTTAACCACTTCTTTACATTTTTACTTTTATGCTAAGACTGTAGGGAAAAGCTTTTATTTTTTTCTATAACTAAGATTTTGTACCGAGATGACATTGTACAGGTTTTTACTGTACTCTTATACCCCCTATTTGAGTACACGCATCAATAAAACCTAAACCAATGCATGTTTGAAGTAGCTGGAAGAAAGAACAATGGCGATATTTGGAAAAATCTTTTTGACTTATCAAGTGCTCAGCATCTGGAATGCACTGCCTGAAAGTATTGTGGAGGCAGATTCAATTGAGGCATTCAGGAGGGAACTAGACTGTTATCTGTAATTGTACAAAGCAATGGGGAGTGACCCTAAGTAAATGATTCTACATAGAGCCAATGTATGCACAGCTGGCCAAGTAGCCATCTTTTGCACTGCAATTCTTTGAGAAAAGATTGACTTGCTCACCAGAGCACTACAATTTGTTGTCAACCTTTGTTCAATGACCATGCATGATAGGAGATGAATTTATTCAAAGGAAGCCCATCATTTAAATTCCATTTGCAATTTCATGTTCTCCAAATAGCAGCAATATTGTCAACTTCCTTGCATAATTTCTAATATGCTGTAATATAAGTATAGGAACCTTGTTACATAATTTAATTTAGTTCCTCCGAACTGGAAACAAAATGAAAAAGAAAAATGTTTTCTTCCTCAACCAGTGTGTACAGATTGCATATGTAACAAAGATTACCAATTATGTGAACAGGTTAGAGGTTGATATGAATCATCTCTTGCAATTCTCTGAATATTGCTTTTTAAATGAAGGCTGTTCCGCAAATCAAAGATGAAATGCAAGCTACTGGAGATAAACCAGCTTCACCTCCATACTGAGTGAAATTTCATCTTAGTACGTCAGCCCCATTTACAACATGTTGTAACAATACATTTTGTTACAATGTACTGTTTTGATATAACAATAGAAATGTAAGAAGCAAACTTGCTTTGAACACTGGGTAAATAATATTACAGGTAGGTTGACAAAACTGAAATCCTTTATATCTTTTCCCTTAATGTCTGCAGTAAGTGTGACATTGGCTTAGAAAGTATGCATCTTTTATAACTCTTGACTGTGTGGGTTAATTCTTTTGTGGCAAGTTACCATGGGCTTAAATAAAGATTATTAATTGACGCATTCACACTGAAAGTATGCATATACACACATCACAATTCGACATTTACAACCCTTGCAAGTTAAATAAAGTTCACGGTTAACATGTTTGGCTTGTCATAGAAAACAAAATAGTTGTAGGCCTGAAAACTGGTGCTTTTACTGTGAAAAGCAGATGAGAGTTTCAGTCCCTGGTATCCTTTACCAGGATTGTGGATTCTCTTAAAGGGATGGATTTTTAGTGGATCATGCCATTAGTACCTTAAATTATCGTCTTATCAGCAGGTCAAATCTCATTAAAGGTAGACTTAAAGTGGAAATCCAAACTGGGAACACTTAAACTATCGCAGTCTCCTAATTTAAAAAGACATTGATGATAATGCCCTTTATCTGCAGCTGATATTCTGCTTTGGGTGTTTTTTGCAGATGATGGACTTGTATAGAGAGACCAGTTTGCGTCTGGTTCTAAGATCAGATGACTAACATTACCTGAAGGTCTTTTCTCCAGGGTAGTGGAATCCAAAACTAGAGGCCATAGGTTTAAAGTGAGAGGGGAAAGATTTAAAAGGGACTTAAGGAGCAGTTTTCTCTCTTAGAGGGTCGTGTGTGTATGGAATGAGCTGTCAGAGAAAATGGTGGAAGCTGCTACGATTACAACACTTAAAAGGCATCTGAAAGGATGAGTTTAGAGGGATAT
Source organism: Chiloscyllium plagiosum (assembly GCF_037043375.1). Lineage (NCBI taxonomy): Eukaryota > Metazoa > Chordata > Chondrichthyes > Orectolobiformes > Hemiscylliidae > Chiloscyllium > Chiloscyllium plagiosum. The sequence goes on along the minus strand of NW_028270145.1, from coordinate 94,371,594 downwards.
GGGCCAAATGCTGGCAAATGGGAGTAGATCAGTTTGATATCTGGTGAGTTGGACCAAAGTGTCTGTTTCTGTGTTGTATATCTCTGTGACTCTATGGCACTATAACTGTTTCAGTCACATGTTCAACTAGTTTCATTCATAACGAATGCTTACTACACAATGGAGAAGTGATGGTGATGGGGATGTTCTCTTCACTCCCATTTGTGATCATGGACATCTAAAACTTTCCTTGTCAAGTTTCAAACTTGGAGACTTCAGATATAAAGGTTCACTGATTTTAAGCTTACTAATACATGCTGACATGTTCATGTGTCTGTATAATTAAGGGCTCTGTGTCACTCTTGCCCATTTACCCATTCCCCTCGCCCCTTTATAGCTCCAGTCTCAACCTATGCAAATCTTCTCATTCCCACAGCCCCCCCATAACTCCTGTACCACTTTATGCCCTTAGTAATCTCTATGATATTTCATAGCCCGCATCTTTGTGCTCCTTTCTGATTTCTTCTTGATTGTTTTAAAACATCTCTTCAATTGAACCCTCCCCTCCACTAATCAACCTAAGTTATACAATTTTCCAGGACACTGGTCTCATCATGGTTCAAATGGAACCTGTCCCAGAGGAATGGCTCTGTCTTATCCGACTACTGGGCTCAGTGTCCCATGAATTGCTACCCATTTCTCCCAGACCAATTCTTCAGCCATGCATTTACCTCCCTAATCTTATTTACTTCTCCTCAATTTTCACATCACACAAGTAATAGTTCAGACGTTACACCCTTTGTGGCTCTGCTTTTGAATTTAGCCTGCTGCTGCTGATAAGCCCTTAGCTAAACCTTGTTCCTCTCTCACTGTTTCAGATGCTGATGTCTCTGCTGTCTCTCATGTGGTTTGGGAAGTTACTGACCCATTTCCCTCCTGCCTTTTGTCAAGCAGCTTTCTCCATTCCTTGTGAAGGTGTTGTCCTCTTGCACTGCTTATGAATGGAGAAAGATTTTAGATGCATTTTATTGTGGATCAATAGTAAGCATGAGATAGAGTGACACAGTGATTCAGTGGTTAGCATTGCTACCTCACAGTGCGAGGGATCCGGATTTGATTCCAGCCTCTGCCTGTGTGGAGCTTGCACGTTCTCCGTGTCTGTGTAGGTTTCCTCTGAGTGCTCTAGTTCCCTCTCATAGTCCAAAGCTGTCCAAAGGTTAGGTGGATTTGCCATGGGAAATAAAGGGTAGGTGGATGGGATGTTCTTTCAAGGGTCAGTGTGGACATGATGGGTTGAATGACTTGTTTCTGCATTGTAGGTACTTAATATGGCAAAAAATATTCTTTCTACTTTCAGCCTCCTTGGGTTTACATGTAACCAAGAGCATTGCTTGCTAGAGACAATAATCGACCCTGAACTTGAGATCCAAGTCTGATATAAGTGAAACAAATGTGATTATTGATTCCATTTGAACACCAGCTCTGGCAGTCAAAAACCAACAATAGGAATATTCTGAAAGAGTAAAGAAATCATAAAACTCAGGATATTTTGTTAAACATCATGGAGAGAAATATTATTACTACAGTATGCTATAAACTTCTCACAATTTCTGACAGAAGTTTTCATAATTAACAGAGGAGTTTAAATTTTTGATGAGCTGAGTCTGATGTTTAACTATCTTGTTGGTTTGAAGAGCTTATAAAAACAGGGATGGTTATGAAGATGCTGAAAGTCAAATGTATCAACTTGATGTTGATAAATCATGTGAAAATATGAATTAAAAATAAGCTGTGGCTTGTGGAAGTGTAATGCAATGAGAAGCCAAGAACATAGTCACATTAATGAAATAACTGAGAGAATTGGCATCGGTTTTAACTGTGGTATGACCTGAAAAACAAATCAAAGCCAAGTGCTGATTACAATAGGATTGTTCGTTCATTACATTCTTAGGTTTGCTCAAAGGAAATTCAGTTGAGTAGATTGGTAAATAACTCTTTTTGACCATGATTGATGTACTAAGATGGGGATTGATGTACTAGCCTCCACCACTTCATCTGGCAACTCATTCCATTCTCGTAACACATTCTGTGTGGAAAAAGTTGCCCCTTAGGTACCTTTTCTATACCTTCCCCTCTCACCCTAAACCTATGCCCTCTAGTTCTGTACTCCCCCACCCCAGGGAAAAGACCTTGTCTATTTATCCTTTCCATGCCCCTCATGATTTTATAAACCTCTACAAGGCAACCCATCAGCCTCCAATGCTCCAGGAAAACAGCCCCAGACCACTCAGCCTCTGTCTGTAGCTCAAATCCTCCAACCCTGACAACATCCTCGTAAATCTTTTCTGAACCCATTCAAGATTCACAACATTCTTCCAATAGGAAGGAGAATTGCATGCAATATGCCAAAAGTGGCTGAACCAATGTCCGATACAGCCTCAACATGACCTCCCAACTCCTATACTCAATACTTTGACCAATAAAGGAAAGCATACTAAATGCCGCCTTTACTATTCTATCTAATGCGACTCTACTTTCACAGAACTATGAACCTGCACTCCAAGGTCTCTTTGTTTAGCAACCTGTGAGACTTTGACATCACTGCTTGGGCCAACATTTATTGCCCATCACTTATTGCCCATGAGGAGCTGATGATGTGTTGCCTTCTTGAACTGCTGCAGTTAACGTGCTTGTAATTTGCTCTGATGCAGGATTCTTCAAACACTGGTCTCTTTGTCTGCTTCTTGGATACAAGTGTTTGGACCTTCTGGCCAGTTATAAATTTTAAATCAGTCCTCCTCTTTATTTTGTTATAATTAAGCTCTAGATACCGACAGATCAAGAGTATTTGCACAATTCTTCCATTTATGCTATGATCACCCTTTAAAATTTAGGATTGCAGACTGCAAAAGCTTGACAATACAGCTTGCTTCAGCGCCAAATGATGATGTTCAGATTCTCTTCAACCCTTTTAAAGTAGCAATTCAGTATTTTTGTTTTCATTGCATGGCACCTTGTATGTCTTACTAAGCCTAAACATTTAGTTTTGTACTCCTAGGTCCTATAATTTATCAGAATGCAGATTAAGGATGGCAAGCAGGTTACTGAGCCTCATGAAGTTAACACAACCAAGAACAATATACATGGAGTGAAATTCTGGCAATAAACTGGGGAAGGAATACATCTGTAAATGTGCATCATCTGCTGTGAAAAGAATCCTTTAGTGATTTCCGAATCGTTAAATGTTCAGGACTCAAATTTAGTCAGGACTATTGGCACAGAATGGACAGTACCTGGTTAGAGATGTATTATGCATTGTCGCTAATATAAAGTTTTCATGGCAATAAATGGCACTTAATATCAGATGCTGCATATAACAGCATGGCCAATATGAGGCCATTCCTTCTGTACATCCCTCTGGCATTGAGATGGATTAGATTCTCTACAGTATGGAAACAGGCCCCTCAGCCAAACAAGTCCATACCACCCTCCCAAAGAGAAACCTACTCCCTTACCCTACATTTACCCTGCCTAATGCATCTAACACTGTGGGCAATTTAGCATGGCCAATTCACCTGACCTGCACATCTTTGGATTTTGGGAGGAAACCAGAGCACCTGGAGGAAAGCCGCACAGACATGGGGAAAATATGCAAACTCCACGCGGACAGGCAGGAATCGAACCCAGAACTCTGGTGCTGTGAGGCAGCAGTGCTAACCACTGAGTCACTGTGCCGCTCAAAAGATTATCCATTATCATATTGAATGTTAGAACAGGCTCGAGTGGCTGAATGGCCTACTCCTGTTCCTTGGTTCTATGTGTCTGACTAATTATGGCCAACTTATTTCCTTCAAACTTTAGAAAATAACAAGTTTTTAAATCTGGGTCCAATAATTCCTCCCTGGTACCTGAGTGTAGGGCTGCAGCTATTTTTCTGTATTTTATAAAGCAAATTCAAACAGTACCAGGGGGGAAAAAGAAATGGGGCTGATTTACTTAAGGCTAATGACAGTTTTAGAATTTAGTGAGTTAAAGTTAAATCCAGCCATATGGCCAAATCCCTCGCAGCTGGTTGAACTTCAAAGTGATGCCATTAAAAAGATTAAAGATTATGCATATGAGAAATCTTACCAATGGAATAGAAGTAAAATTGATGTAGTATTGACATACTGACATTTAAAATATTTATTGAAGTCAATGTTATATAATGTCCAAAACAGAATGAATATGTATATTATTTGGAAAATGTAGATCACCAAAAATGGTGATCCTGATTTGCAATCAGGTTTTGGTTTTCATTAGGTTTAGCAAAGAGAAGGAAATATAGATTGTTTAAGGAGGCAATTTGCAAATGGGGGAAAAAAAGTTTCACATTACACATCTACTTTGGATGTACTGCAGTTTGGAAAGTTAAACACAAAGCATTATTTAATTATTTCAAGCCAGTGGAAATTTGGGATGGACAGATTTTGGAAAAGATAAGACTCCAGCTGAAGTGTAGGAAACAGCTGATCATTATATAAATTATGGCAAACTGGAGGGAAATATAGAAGAGAGTGACCCACCACTTGGTGCTGGAATTATTGCTGTCCGCAGTGTACATTGATTACTTGGGTTTGGAAGTCCTTGTCATGAATTCAAAGTGCCTGAAGAAGGGCTTATGCCCGAAACATCGATTCTCCTGCTCCTCGGATGCGGCCTGGCCTGCTGTGTTTTTCCAGCACCACACTTTTCAAACATGAATTCAAAGTGATCAAATTTGCAGATGATATTGAGTGAGTGGGCAATGGTGTTGTAAGAGGTAGGTCAGAAATTTACAGAATCAGTTGGATAGCTTAGATAGTTAGACAGGACAATGATGGTGAAATTTAATGCAGAATGTACTGTACATTCTACTTAAGTGTAGAGGAGGAAGAAAATACAGCATATTTCAATCCTTTTGAATACTCCAAAGCAGAGTCAATGAAGCACTTTTGAACTATGGTGTGGCTAAATTCTGCACTGCAAAATCCCACAAATAATAATAAATAAGTAAACAGAAAGTAATTTGGTGATCCTGGTTGACATAAATATTCACTGGGAATGCAATTTATTACTAATATATCAATTCACATTTTCCTTTAATATTTTTCATTCACAGGATGAGGGTGTCACTGGCTAGTCCAGCATTCATTTCTCATCCCTAGTTACTCAGAGTGTAGTTAAAAGTTAACCACTTCACTGTGGGTTTGGAGTCACATGTAGGTAAGACCAGGTAAGGATGGCAATTTCCTTCCCTAAAGGACAAGAGTAAACCCAATGGGTTGTTCCCCAACAATCAATTCATCATCATAAGACTCTTAAATCTAGATTTTTATTGAATTCAAATTCCACTATTTGCTGCGGCAGGATTCCAATTCAGATCCCCAGAATATTACTTCATTCTCTGGACTAACAGTTCAGTAAGAATACCTCTAGGCTATCATCTCCTCTTTGTGTCTTGAGGTTCTCTTTATGTCCAAGAGAGATAGTGATTCCAGACTCGATTGAACATACCACATAAAGTTCAACCTTCCTTTGTGCTGTAATTCTCTGTGTACACATCTAGAGTGGCTAAAGATGAAGGTGAAAGACAACCAGGAATCTTGGTAAATTCAATTTACAGAATAAAACTGCAATCTGCAACGCAAATAAAATCTTTGAAATACAACGATTATGAAGTTAAGAGAGTCAGGAAATACTAGAATAAGACCACATCTTCAGTTCAACATGCCATTCTGGTTCCCAATAAATAAGGGAGGTATGAAGTACTAAAGTCACTTCTTGAAAGAGCTATGAAGCTAATCAATCATGAGTTCTGAGGCAAATCTGGAAAGCTTGGGTTATTCTGCTGAGAGAGGAGGATTGTGAGAGAAAATATAATGGTGTAGAACCTTATGGGGGCCTGAAAGTTGTGGGGTATGGCAAGAAATATAAGAAAATCGTATGAGAAGTAAAGCGAAGCCTTTCTCAACATCAGGAGCAACTCATACATTTTCAAATAGATTTCTGGATACCCTGATGATGCTGCTCCTTTAACAAGGCTATGTTGTCCTTGTTCTTTTTCAGTGAGGTTGTAAAAGACACAAAATCCAAAAAGACTGGTTTTGAAGGATTTTCGGGCTAGTTTGATTATAGCTAACAGATACTGCCTCAGGCAAAAGGCTTTTAAGTTTAAAAAGAAACACTCGTACAATGAAAGGAAAGTGGCCAGTTCTCACAGCTCAGCTCTACTCTGGTTTGGTTTGGTCTGGCTATTTGGTCAGACAGTTGTGAAGCTACTAGATCCAAGGGAAGCAAGTCCATGCTGACCCTCTCTCTCTGACCTCTCTCCTGTAAGATCCTATGTTTGATTTTACCTTTTTGTGCTAAGTGGTGTTTATGGGGATTGTTGCAAGTATTGGGAACAGCATCATTTAAGTTGGTATAATCTGTGGGGTTTTCACATATGTTAAGGTATTCTGTTCTTTTCTGTTTGTGTTTCATTTGGAAATCTTGTAAATACATTCCGTTTTGTTTAAAACTAAGTGGTTTGACCAACTGCATCCCTCCTGGAATATCTGTGTTACACCTGCTTAAAGCAACTAGCAAAGTTCAGGTCTGGGCTACTTTCTTGAAATGTTTGAGGGGGTCTGGCCTGGTCCATAACAATACTGAGGTGTAATTCTCTCTAGGGAGCAGAGAAATGGCTAGTTAAGGGGATTAATGCTTGTCAAAAGCATCATTAACAACAAATTTCATTTCATTAAAATACAGTTTTCTGTTCCAACCCCTGCTCTGAGGAAACTAGATGACGACAGTTCCTGACGTGCATGAGCACCTGATAATCCTGAGGGAATGTAGCTAACAGAATGTGGATGGGAAGATGTCCTCTGGTTCAAGAGACTGAACCAGTGGATACTTGAGGACTCTGGAAGATTTGCTCAGGCATTAGTGGTATAAGAAATCATTCGAGAGAGGCTTACTGATGGATGTTGTTTTGAGATTCTTAAGAAGACTAAGGAAAAGTGGTTTGGCAGCCATTATAATCCATGAAAACAGTGATCATTGAGGAAGTCTGACTAGAATGATTGCAAGTCCTCTGAAATGCTCAAGGCCCAGAAGCCTATCAGATGCACTCCCTTAGTTTCTGGAGCAGCATACTTTCTGACAACACCCAAAATCGACCAGATCAACACAAAACTGTCCGGGAGTCTTCAAGGCTATGACTGGTGCCCAGGATCCCATCAGGAGCACTTCCTTATGTCTCGGAGTAACAAACTTTCCCACTGGTGCCTAGGATCAACCAGGAACAGCCACCTACCCAGAACCGTGGGAGACTGAAACTATGAGGTTTCAAGTACCCCCTGTGCCAGCATACTCCTGACAAATCTCCAAGCCATTGAAAACAAGGTGGATGACATCAAAGCTACGCTTACCTTCCGAAGGGAATTGAGAGACTGTTGTTTGCTCTGTTTCACTTTTTCAGCTCTGATCTCCAGCATCTGCAGTCCTCACTTTCTCCTCTGTTTCACAGAAACCTGGCTCACTCCTGCTACACCTGACTGTGCCTTACAACCTGACCATTTGCTGAAAAATGTGTTGCTGGAAAAGCGCAGCAGATCAGGCAGCATCCAAGGAGCAGGAGAATCGACGTTTTGGGCATAAGCCTTTCTTCAGGAATCATGCCCAAAACGTCGATTCTCCTGCTCCTTGGATGCTGCCTGACCTGATGCGCTTTTCCAGCAACACGTTTTTCAGCTCTGATCTCCAGCATCTGCAGACCTCACTTTCTCCTAGTTGATTTGAACCTGACCATTTATAATTCTTCAGCAAGGCAAGGGGCAGTGAGTGCTGTCTCCTGATCAACACTTCCTGGTGCTCAGATGGTAACACTATTGCGTCACTGGTCCCCAGACCCAGAGTATTTAACAGTGAAATGCCGTCCATGCCACATGCCGTGTGAGTTCACCTCCACTCTCCTGAATGGTCTACATTCCACCACGTATGGAATGTAGACCCCATATGACCCTCTCTCTGACTTCTCTCCTGTAAGATCCTATGTTTGATTTTACCTTTTTGTGCCAAGTGGTGTTTATGGGGATTGTTGCAAGTATTGGGAACGGCATCATTTAAGTTGGTATAATCTGTGGGGTTTTCACATATGTTAAGGTGTTCTGTTCTTTTTTGTTTGTGTTTCATTTGGTAATCTTGTAAATACATTCCGTTTTGTGCATTTGATGCAGTATACAATGCTACAAATAGAACACGCCGAGGCCTTGTTCATCATAGTCAGTGACTTCAACCAGGCCAGCCTCAGGAATGTGCTACCAAAATACCATCAACACATCTCCCACCCCACCAGAGGTCCAAATGTTCCTGACCATTGCCTCACAACCACAAAAGCTGTCTACCACACCATCTCCCATTGTGCTGCTCCTCCTGGTTTACAGCAGAAACTGAAGCGTGAGGACCCAGTACAGAAGGTAATGCAGTGTTGGTCTGACGCAATGGAAGGGCTTCTATGGGACTGCCTAAAGTTGGTGGAATAGTCCATATTCAAGAACTCAGCAGCCAACTTAGACAAGTATGCCACTACCATTACAGATTTCATTAGTAAGTGCGCAGATGACTGCATGCCAAAGAATTTAATCCGAATGTTTCCTATCCAGAAATCAAGGATGAACCAGGAGGTTCATGCCTTAAAGTCCTGGTCTGATGTGTTCAAGTCAGGCAACCCTGACCAATACAGGAAGTTCAGGTCTGATCTTTGCAAAGCAACTAGATGTCAAGAGGCAATACCAAACTAAGCTTGAGAGCCAGACCAACCACTCTGACACCTGTCAGTTATGGCAAGGCTTACACAACATAATGGGCTATAAAGTGAAATCGAACAGAATCATGGGCAACAGTACATCCCTAGCCGATGAGCTCAATGCATTCTACACTTGCTTTAAACAGAAGGTCCGTGAAATGATATCCTTGGTCCCAACAGCATTGGGTGCACCTATACCTATAGTCACCATTGCAGACATTAGATTGGGCTTCTTTGGAATGAATCTATGGAAAATGACCAGCCCAACAGGTAGAAGAAATAAAAGTTTATATACACATGAACAAATTCAAGAACAGTTTTGTCCCTGCTGTTATCAAACTATTGAACGAGCCTCTTTTAATGTTAACGTTGATCTTTCTCTGCACCAGCCGTGCACTCAGATCCTGTGCAGATCAGCTTGCGGGTGCATTTGCAGACATCTTTAACACCTCCTTACTATGATGTGAAGTTCCCACCTGTTTCATCGCAGTAACAAAGAAAAACTCATGCAGTGTGCCTCAATGACTACTGACTGGTGGCTCTGACATCCATAGTTATGAAGTGCTTTGAGAGGTTGGTCATGGTTCACATCAATTCCAGCCTCCCAAGTTGCCTTGATCCCTTACAATTTGCCAGCCGGTATAACAGGTCCATGGCAGACACCATCTCCCTGGTCCTCCACTTATCCCAGGAACATCTGGACAACAAGGATCCCTATGTCCAACATCTACTTATTGTCTGCAGGTTCAGCTTCAGCAACATAATTCCAAACACATCTCCAAACTCCAGGACCTAGGTCTCCGTTCCCTCTGCTGTTTCAAGATTCTTGACTTGCTGACAAACAGCAGTCAGTAAGGATAGGTGATAACACCTCCTCCATGGTAAACCACAACACTTGTGCCCTGCAAGGTTGTGTACTCAGCCCCTATTATTCTCCTAATACACTCATGACTGTGTGGCCAAATTCTGCACCAACTCTATTTTCAAATTTGCTGATGACACCACTGTTGTTTGAGATCTGGCCTACAGTGATGAGACAGGGTAGAGAAATATAACTGCGTGGTGTTAAGACAAGACAACAATCTCTCCATCAACATCAGTAAGACAAAGGATGGTCATTGACTTCTGGAAGTGGGGTTGAGGGCACGCCCCTGTCTGCATCAATAGTGCTAAAGTGGAGATGCATCAAGTTACAAGGAATGACTATCACCAACAATCTGTCCTGGTCCAGCCATTGTCAATGCAATGATCAAGAAATCACATCAATGTCTCTACCTTCTCAGCAGGCTAAGGAAATTCGGCACATCCACAATGGCACTTACAAATTTTGAGGTGCATGGTAGAAAGCATCCTATCTGGATGTACCATACTGGTTTGGCAAATGCTGTTCCCAATACTGAAAGAAACTATAGAGATTTATGAGCCCAGTCCATCACACATCCAGCCTCCCATCCATTCACTTCATCTATACATCTGGCTGTTTTGGTATTAGCAACCAATATGATCAAATACCCCTCCCACCCCAGTAATGCTCTTTTCCAACTTCTTCCATCAGGCAGAAGAAACCAAGGGTTTGTATACACATATGAACAAATTCAAGAACAGCTTCTGCCCCATTGGTATCGGACTTTTGAATGGAGCTCTTTAATGTTAATGTTGATCTCTCTCTCTGCACCTTCTCAGCAGCTGTAACATTGTATCCTGTACTCCGTCCTGTTACCCTGATGTACTTGTATAGTACAAGCTGCCTGTAAAGCACACAAGACTGCACTTTTCACTGTACCTCGGTACACTGGACAATAATAAATCAAATCAAAGTTATCTTACAAATAATGTTCAGTAAATGTTGATTTTAATTTGTTACAGTTACAGTTCTAAAACTCAAAATCCAGTTGTATGAATCCTTTTAGTTACTCATAGAGCCATAGAGTCGTACAGATGCACAGCACAGAAACAGACCCTTTGGTCCAAATCATCCATGCCAATCGGATATCCTAAATTAATCTAGTCCTGTTTGCCAGCATTTAGCCCATATCCCTCTAAACTCTTCCTAATCATGCACATATTCAGATGCCTTTTAAATGTTGTAATTGTACCAACCTGAACCACTTCCTCTGGCAGGTCATTTCATACACACACCCTACCCTCTGCGTGAAAAAGTTGCCCCTTAGCTCCCTTTTAAATCTTTCTCTTCGCACCTTAAACTTATGCCCTCTAGTTCTAGACTTCCCCCACCCCACGGGAAATAGCCAAGACTTTGTCTATTTATCCTATATGCCCCTCATGATTGTATAAACCTCTTTAAGGTCACCCCTGAGCCTCTGACGCTCCAGGGAAGATAGCCCCAGCTTATTCAGCCTCCGCCTAAAGCTCGACCCTTCCAACCCTAGCAACATCCTTAAATCTTTTCTGAACCCTTCCACATTTCATTGACAACACAATAATTTTTTTCTGGTCTCTACAGGGACCATAACGATATCTAAACCTAAACCTATTTCTGGAATCTTCTGCTATGCATTTATTAGAGGATTGGTGAACTTTAACCAGAAGATCTGCTGATTTTCAGGCTGTATTATTTGTTGAAAAATAGGAAGTTCTTTCCATAGTCACCAAAATGTGAAGGTATTCGATATTCATAAGATATTTCAATATCACTACTCGTGTGTGCTCTGAAAACAAGCAAACAAATGTTGTGGGAGAGTGAGATTGTCACATTTATAATGCACCCTGCTGTAACTGATGAAAAGCTACAAATATTCCTTTCTATTTTTGTTAAGGCGTATAATTCCTTTCACCATTAGAAACACTTCAGATATTTGCTTTCCAAGCAGAATGATAAGTATGTGTTAGGAAAATTACATTCAGGCTCCACTCACAGTACATCTGGGACTTCGGGTAGCAATTTCAAACCTTTTATCAGCAAAAAGACTGTATTTATATTTGAATAAATGTATTTGGGGCTTGCAGCTCTCGGTAATAGAATTTTGCATTTGTGAAACAATCCAACTGGGACTTTATATCTGAAACTCTGCAATGAGAATTGGCTAATTCTGAAAATTTACATCTTTATGTACAATAGAAATGTTCTAATTTGTTCAAATTAATACTTAGGTGTGTTTATAAGACCATTGTGTATTGTGGAACTTCATGCATGCATGCATGTGGTTTATAATTGAATTGTTATGATTGTTGTCTGTCCTCCGGTGCAGGGATTCTGTACTAAATGTCCATTTGCTTATAAATGTATTCTGAAGGTCCACATAAAGAAAAGCACCAACAATTTGTATTTAGATAGCATCTTTAGTGAAATAAAATATTCCAGTTTACTGACAAGGGTATTTTTAGACAAAAATTTGACAGAGTCACATGAGAATAGTGACCGAAGAGGTAGATTTTAATGAGCATCTTAAATAAGGAGAGGGAAGTGGAGAGGTTTACAGAAGGAATTGCGGACATGAGAGCTTTAGGAATTAAAGACATGCTCACCAATACTGGAGTGATTAAAATTGGGAATGTACAAGAAGTGAACATTGGAGGAGGCAAGAGCTCTGGATGGGTTGTATAGCTGGAGGAGGTTACCATAAGGTACAACAGCAGAATTAGACCATTTGGCCCATTGAGTTTGCTCTGCTATTCACTCATAGCTGATATGTTTTTAACGTCTCCTGCCTTCTGCCCGCAACTCTTAATCCCCTTACTAATCAAGAATCTAGCTATCTCTGTCTTAAACAGATTCAATTACTTGGCCTCCCCAGCTTTCAAAGGCAATGCATTCCATAGAGTCACCACCCTCTAGCTGAAGAAATTCCACTTCACCCCAGTTCTAGAGTCATCCCTGAACTCTGAGTCTGTGCCCTTGCATCCTAGTCTATCCTACGTGTGGAAACGCTATCTTCATGTCCCCTGCATCCAGGCCTCTCAGTATTCTGTAAATTTCAATTAGATCCTCCTCATCCTTCAAGTACAAACCCAGAGTCCTCAACCGCTCCTCACATGACAAGCCTTTCATCTCAGGGATCATTGTTGCATACCTTCTCTGGGCCCCCTCAAAGACCAGCAAGTCCTTCTGGGACTAAACTGGCCACTAATATTGAGGAAAGGTCACACTTTCCTCATTCCTGAAGAAGGGCTCATGCCTGAAAGGTCGATTCTCCTGCTCCTTGGATGCTGCCTGACTGCTGCGCTTTTCCAGCAGCACATTTTCAGCTCTGATCTCCAGCATCTGCAAGTCCTCACTTTCTCCACTAATATTGACTATAAACCCACAGTTACCTGGACTACACATCCTCGCACCCTGCTTCCTGTAAAGACTCCATTCCCTTCCCCCAGTTCCTCCGTCTTTGTCACATATGTTCTGAAGAGGCCAGCTTCGACAAGGGAGCCTCCGAAATGTCCACCTTCTTTCTCAACTGAGGATTCCCCAGCAGTTGTCGAAAGGGCTCTCAACCGGGTCCGACCCATCTTCTGCACTTCCGTCCTCACCCCCTCTCTTCCCTCCTGCAACAGCAATAGGGTTCCCCTTGGCCTTACCTACCATTCCACCAGCATCCACATCCAGAAGGTCATCAGCCTCCATTTCCGCCACTCCAGCAAGATGCCACCCTGGCCCACACTCCCTGCACCCTACCCATATCACCTTCCCCTGCAATTGCTGAAGTTGTAACACCTACCCATTTACCTCCTCCCTCCCAGTATCCAAGACCCCAAGCACACCCCAAGTGAAGCAGCACTTTATCTGCACTTCATGCAATCCAGTCAACTGCATTCGCTGCTCACAATATGGTCTCCTCTGCATTGTGGAAATGAAGTGTAGACGAGGTGACTGCTTCGCAGAACGTCCATGTTCTGCCTGCAAAAAAGATGCTGAGATTCCAGTTACCTGCCACTCCAACACACCACCCTGTTCCCTGGCCAACATCTCTGTCTCACGCTTGCTGAAGTGCTCCAGCAAAGTTCAGCGCAAGCTGGAAGAACAGCGCCTCATTTTCTACTTGGGGACACTGCAGTCCTCAATATCGAGTTCAATCATTTTTAGGGCCTGAAATTCCCCCATGTCTTAGCCTCCTACCACACAAACCAGGCCTTATTATCACATAGTTTGCTATTACACACCACCTAATATTAACCACTAACAGTCTTCATTAACTGCTATTCACCCTCCCAGCCAGATCGGTATTCACTCCTTTGTCTGTCTAACTGTTCTCCTCTCTCTTAGGGCTCTATTCCCACCTATCATTTACTTCTGACCCCTCCCCCTGCCTGAACATCTGCATATAAACCAACATTTTCCTAGCCAACGTCAGTTCCGAGGAAGGATCACTGAAACCTTAACATTGATTTCTCTTCACAGGTGCTGCCAGATCTGCTGAGCTTTTCCAGCAATTTCAGTTTTTTTTGAGTTACAGCATCCACAGTTCTTTTAGATCCTTCCTTAGATATGGAGCCCAAGATTATTTACAATGTTCCAAACGCGGTCTGACCGAACCTTATACTGCCTCAGCAATACATCTCTGCTCTTGTATTCTAGCCCTCTTGAAATGAATGCTAATATTATATTTGCCTTCTAAAATACCAATTGAACCTGAACATAACCTTAACTAGGACTCCCAAGTCTTTTTGTGCTTCAGATTTCCAAAGCCTTTCCCCATTTAGAAAATAGTCTATGCTTCTATTATTCCTACCAAAGTGAATAACTTCACAACTTCCCATACTTTATTCCCTCTGCATGGATGAGGAAAAGGGCTGCGGGGAGGATGAGCCAGCTGACCACAGCACCATGGTGCAGAAGGCCAGTCAAGGCAAAGAAAAAGTGGTAGTTATAGGGGATTCTATAATTAGGGGGATCGATGTTATCCTTTGCAAGACAGATCGTGAGTCCTGCATGGTCTGTTACCTGGGCCAGAGTGCAGGACATCTCTGACCAGCTTGAAAGGACATTAGAGCGGGAGGGGGAGGATCCAGTGGTTGTTGTCCACACTGGGACAAACAACACAGGGAAGACTAAGAAGGAGAACCTGTTTGGGTTTGGGGATTATTAAGCACAAGGAACAAAATTAAGGAACATGTCCTCAAGACTCATAATCTCTGGATTACTGCCAGCCATGTACAAATTGGCTTAGGGATAAGAAAATTAGGGAAGTAAACATGTGGCTAAGGGAGTGGTTTGGGGAAGAGGGGCTCCATTTCATGGGGCATTGGCATCAGTTTTGGAACAAGAGGGTTCTGTGCTGATGGGATGGTCTCTACATGAACTGATCTCAAACCAGCATTCGAGCAAAAAAGCTAAATAGGGTGGTCACTAGGACTTTAAACCAGTGAGTCAGAGGAAAGGAAAGGGAAAATGACAAGAAGTATTATGGTAAATAAAAAAGTAAGCAGCAGGTTAGCATGTGTGCAGGAGGGTTTAAGTTCAAAGCAGACTATGAAAGAAGTAAAAAGAAAGGATAACTCTGGAGATTTTATTAGAGATGTTGGAAATCACGAGGGTAAGAAAACTAGCATCAGGGCACTTTACCTGAATGTTTGTAGCATTCATAATAAATTCAATGAGTTAACGGCACAAATCATCGTGACTGAATGTGATTTAGTAGTCCTTACGGTGACATGGTTACAGGATGGTCCCAACTAGGAGTTAAATATCCAGGAGTTTCAGACTATTCAGAAGGACAGACAGGAAGGTAAAGGAGGCTGTGTAGCTCTGATAATCAAGGCCGACATCAGGGCAATACTGAGAGATGATGTAGGTTTTATGGAGAATAAAGTTGAATCTGTTTGGGTGGAAATTAGAAATTCTAAGAAGAAAACGTTACTGATAGGCATAGTCTATAGGCCACCATATAATAACATCACATTGAGATGGGGAATAAACAAGGAAATAGCTAATGTCTGTAAAAATGGTATGGCAATTATCATGGGGGATTTTAATCTACATGTAAATTGGTCAAAACAGCTGGTCAAGGTAGCCTTAAGGAGGAATTCATTGAGTGTATTCGTGATGGTTTCATTAGATACTGTTCAAGAAAACTGATAAGGGAGCAAGCTATCCTAGATCTGATCCTGTGTAATGAGACAGAAATAATAAATGATCTCATAGTTACGGATCCTCTTGGAAAGAGCAAACACAGTATGGTTGAATTTAGAATACAGATGGAGAACATAGAACATAGAACAAAGAACATAGAAGTGTGAAGATAAAATCTTATACCTGGTTCTTGTCCTTAAACAAGGGAGACTACAATAGAATGAGGGAGGATGTGGCTACAGTAGACTGGAAACAAAGACTTTATAGTGGGACAGTTGATGAGCAGTAGAGGACTTTCAAAGCAATTTTTCAAAGTGCTCAGCAAAAGTATATCCCAGTGAAAAGGAAGGACTATAAGAAAAGCGGTAATCTGTCATGGGTGTCTATGGAAATAAGGGAGGCTATCAAATTGAAAGAGAAAGCATACAAAGTGGTCAAGAACAGTGGGAAACTAGAAGATTAGGAAAGCTTTAAAGATCAACAGAAAGTCACAAAAAGAGCGATAAAGAAAAGTAAGATTGAACATGAGAAAAACTAGCACAGAATGTAAAGACAGATAGCAAAAGTTTCTATAAATATATAAAATGAAAAAGAGTGCTAAATTAAATATTGGTTCTTTTAGAGGATGAGAGGGACATTTAATTATGGGATATGATGAAATGGCCAAGGCATAGAACAGGTAGTTTATATCAGTCTTCACATTGGAGGACACTAATAACATGCCAGTAATTGATAAAGAAACGAAGATAGGTGAGGACCTAGAAACAATCTGTTTGGAGGATGGTCACCCGAAGGTCCGAGGTTGAATGTCCCGGACCGCTGAAGTGTTCTCCAACTGGGAAAGAACACTCCTGTCTCTTGATTGTTGTGAGGTATCTATTCATCAGTTGCCGTGCCTCTGCTTGGTCTCGTCAATGTATCATGCCTCAGGGCATCTTTGCCTGCAGCATATGAGATAGACAACATTGGCTGAGTCACATGAGTACCTGCCACGTACATGTAGGAGGTGTCCCCATGTGTAATGGTGGTATCCGTGTCGACAATCTAAGCACGTCTTGCATTGTCTACCATGACAAGGTTGTATGGAGTTGTCCTGAAAGCCGGGCAGTTTGCTATGAACAATGATCTGTTTGAGGTTTGGTGGTTGTTCTAAAGGTGAGTAATGGAGATGTGGAAAGGTCTTGGCGAGGGGCTTATCCTCATTGATAATGTATTGCAGGCTGCAAAGAACATGGTGAAGTATTTTGGTTCCTGGGAAGTACTGGACAATGAAGTGTACTCTCCAAATCAGGTAAAAAGTTGTAGCATGCTGCAATTCAGAGGGATCAGAGGGTCCTTGTGCATGAATCACAAAGCGTTGGTCTGTAGGTACAACAAGTAATTAGGAACGCAAATGGAATTTTGTCCTTTATTGCTAAAGGGATTGAGTTTAAAAGCAGGGGGGTTCTGTTGCAGCTGTACAGAGTGCTGGTGAGGCCATACCTGGAGTACTGTGTGCAGTTTTGGTCAATTGAGAAAGGATGTATTGGCACCGGAGGGGGTGAAGAGGAGGTTCACTAGTTTTATTCCCGAGTTGAGGGGGTTGGCTTATGAGGAGAGATTGAGTTGACCGGGATGATATTAGTTGCAATTTAGAAGAATGAGGGGAGATCTTATGGAAATATATAAAATTATGAAGGGAACAGAAAGATAGAAGCAGAGAGAATGTTTCCACTGGAGGGTGAAACTAGAACAAGAGGGCATAGCTTCAAAATTAGGGGGAGCAGATTTAGGACTGAATTGAGAAGGAACTTCTTTACTCAGAGGGTTGTAAAGCTATGGAATTCCTTCCCCAGTGAAGTAGTTGACGCTACTTCAGTAAATGTTTTTAAAGCTAAGGTAGCTTTTTTAGGAACAATAATGGAATTAAGGAATACGGTGAAAGTGTGGGTAAGTGGAGCTGAGTCCACGATAAGATCAGCCATGATCTTATTGAATGGCGGAACAAGTTAAAAGGACCGGATGGTCTACTCCTGCTCCTAGTTCTTTATGTATGTTCATCTGCCACTTCTTTGCGTACTCACCTTGCCTGTCCAACTCCTTCTGCAACCTACCTACTTCCTCAACGTTTGTCCTTCAGCTAACTCTGCGTCATCTACAAACTTAGCAATAATGCCCTCAGTTCCTTCATCCAGATTGTTAATGTATAACATGAATAAGTACCAACATACACCAACAGTCACCGACTGCCATCCTGAAAAAGTCAGCTTTATTCCTATGCTCAGCCTTTTGCGAGTCAGCCAATCTTCTAATCATACCAGTACCTTGTCCCAAATACTACAGGCTTTTATTTTATTTAGTAACTTGTTGTGCAATACCTTGTCAAATGCCTTCTGGAAATTCAAATCCAAAGTTAACTGGCACTTTATCTAACTTGCTCATTACTTTCTTGAAGAATTCTAACAGATCTTTCAGACATGACCTCCCACTATTGAAGCCATGCTGACTCAGCCCTATTTTACTATATACTTCCACCAATTCCAGAACCTTATCCTTAATAAAGGACTTAATAAATCTTACCAATGACTCAGGTGAGGCTAACCAGCCTCTATTTTCCTGACTTCTGCCTCCCTCCCTTCTTTAAACAGAGTTGTTACATTAGCAATTTTCCAGTCCTCTGGAATCCTCCCTGACTCCAGTAATTTCTGAAAGATCGCTAACAATGCCTCCACAATCTCCTCAGCTGTCTCCTTCAGGTCTCTGGTGTGCACCTAATCCAGTTTTAGTGATTTATCCAGTGATGACCATTGCATTCACCTGAGCCCCCTGACACTCTTGACATTCTGGTGTCCTGCTAGTGTGAAAACTGATGCAAAGTTCCTACTCAGTTCCTCTGCCATTCCTTTGTTACATTGCTACTTCTCCAGCCTCATTTTCCAATGGCCCAATGCCCACTCTCTTTTCTCTTTTATTTATCTAAAACAAAACTCTTGCAAACTTATTTTATATTATGAGTTAGCCTACTCTCATCTTTCATCTTCTCCCCACCATCCTTTATTGCTTTTTATGTTGTCCTCTGCTTGTTTTTAAACATTTCCAATCTTCAAACTTCCCACTAACGTTCACTACATCATATGCTTTTCCTTTTTTTATGCTGTCCCTCCCTTCCTTTTCAGCCATGGTTGCCTCATCCTCCTGTTAGTATGTTTCTTGTTCCTTGGGATGAATGCCTGTTGCGTTTACAGATTACCCACAGGAACTCCTGCCATTACTGTTCCACTGGTCGTCCCTGCTAGGCTCTTCTTCCAATCATCTCTGGCTAGCTCCTTCCTTTGCCTTTGTTCAATTGTAAACCATTACATTTGATTCCAGCTTCTCAAATTACAGCGTGAATTCTATCATATTACGGTCATTGCCCACCAAGGGTTCCATCACCTTAAGCTCCCTAATCAAGTATCAGAAATAAGGTGGGTGAACTTAAGGCGTGGATCGGTACCTGGGACTACGATGTTGTGGCCATCACAGAAACGTGGATACATGAGGGACAGGAATGGCTGTTGGAGGTTCCTGGTTACAGGTGTTTCAGTAAGATTAGGGAGGGTGGGAAAAAAGGAGGGGGGGGGGGGTGGCATTGCTAATTAGAAATGGTATAACGGCTGCAGAAAGGAAGTTTGAGGGGGATCTGCCTCTGGAGGTAGTATGGGCTGAAGTCAGAAATAGGAAAGGTGCAGTCACCTTGTTGGGTGTTTACTATAGGCCCCCCAATAGCAGCAGAGATGTGGAGAAACAGATTGGGAAACAGATTTTGGAAAGGTGCAGAAGCCACAGGGTCGTAGTCATGGGCGACTTCAACTTCCCAAATATTGATTGGAAGCTCTTTAGATCAAGTAGATTGGATGGGGCGGTGTTTGTGCAATGTGTCCAGGAAGCTTTTCTAACGCAGTATGTAGATTGTCCAACCAGAGGGGAGGCCATATTGGATTTGGTACTCGGTAATGAACCGGGACAAGTGGTGGGCTTGTTAGTGGGTGAACATTTTGGTGATGGTGACCACAATTCTGTGACTTTCACCTTGGTTATGGAGAGAGATAGGTGCGCACAACAAGGTAGATTTTATAATTGGGGGAAGGGAAATCACGATGCTGTAAGGCAGGATTTGAGGAGCATACGTTGGGAGCATAGGCTGTCAGGGAAGGATGTGGTGGAAAGGTGGAACTTTTTCAAAGAGCAGATACGACGTGTCCATGATATGTATGTACCTATCAGGCAGGAAAGAAATGGTCGTGTGAGGGAGCCTTGGTTGACGAGAGAGGTTGAATGTCTGGTAAAGAGGAAGAAGGAGGCTTACATAAGGTTGAGGAAACAGGATTCAGACAGAGCAGTGGAGGGATACAGGATAGCCAGAAGGGACCTGAAGAAAGGGATTAGGAGAGCTAAGAGAGGGCATGAAAAATCGTTGGCGGATAGGATCAAGGATAACCCCAAGGCATTTTATGCGTATGTGAGAAACCTGAGAATGACGAGAACGAGGGTAGGTCCGATCAAGGACAGTAGTGGGAGACTGTGTATTGAGTCGGAAGAGATAGGAGAGGTCTTGAACAAGTACTTCTCTTCAGTATTTACGAACGAGAGGGACCGTATTGTAGAAGAGGAGAGTGTGAAATGGACTGGTAAGCTAGAAGAGATACCTGTTAGGAAGGAAGATGTGTTGGACATTTTGAACAACTTCAGGATAGACAAGTCCCCCGGGCCGGACGGGATATATCCTAGGATTATGTGGGAAGCAAGAGAGGAAATTGCAGTACCGTTGGCAATGATCTTCTCGTCTTCACTGGCAACGGGGGTGGTACCAGGGGACTGGAGAGTAGCGAATGTTGTGCCCCTGTTCAAAAAAGGGAATAGGGATAACCCCGGGAATTACAGGCCTGTTAGTCTTACTTCTGTGGTAGGCAAAGTAATGGAAAGGGTACTGAGGGATAGGATTTATGAGTATCTGGAAAGACACTGCTTGATTAGGGACAGCCATCACGGATTTGTGAAGGGTAGGTCTTGCCTTACAAGTCTTATTGAATTCTTCGAGGAGGTGACCAAGCATGTGGATGAGGGTAGAGCAGTGGATGTAGTGTACATGGATTTTAGTAAGGCATTTGATAAGGTTCCCCATGGTAGGCTTATGTGGAAAGTCAGGAGGCATGGGATAGAGGGAAATTTGGCCAATTGGATAGAAAACTGGCTAACCGGTCGAAGGCAGAGAGTGGTGGTAGATGGTAAATATTCAGCCTGGAGCCCAGTTACAAGTGGAGTTCCGCAGGTATCAGTTCTGGGTCCTCTGCTGTTTGTAATTTTTATTAATGACTTAGATGAGGGAGTCGAAGGGTGGGTCAGTAAATTTGCAGATGATACGAAGATAGGTGGAGTTGTGGACAGTGAGGAGGGCTGTTGTCGGCTGCAGAGGGACTTGGATATGATGCAGAGCTGGGCTGAGGAGTGGCAGATGGAGTTCAACCCTGCCAAGTGTGAGGTTGTCCATTTTGGAAGAACAAATAAGAATGCGGAATACAGGGTTAATGGTAGGGTTCTTAGTCAGGTGGAGGAACAGAGGGATCTTGGGGTCTATGTACATAGATCTTTGAAGGTTGCCACTCAGGTGGATAGAGTTTGTAAGAAGGCCTATGGAGTATTATCGTTCATTAGCAGAGGGATTGAATTCAAGAGTCGTGAAGTGATGTTGCAGCTGTACAGGACTTTGGTTAGGCCACAGTTGGAGTACTGTATGCAGTTCTGGTCGCCTCACTTTAGGAAAGATGTGGAAGCTTTGGAGAGGGCGCAGAGAAGATTTACCAGGATGTTGCCTGGAATGGAGAGGAAGTCGTACGAGGATAGGTTGAGAGTTCTCGGCCTTTTCTCGTTGGAACGGCGAAGGATGAGGGGTGACTTGATAGAGGTTTATAAGATGATCAGAGGAATAGATAGAGTAGACAGTCAGAAACTTTTTTCTCGGGTACAACAGAGTGTTACAAGGGGACATAAATTTAAGGTGAAGGGTGGAAGGTATAGGGGAGATGTCAGGGGTGGGTTCTTTACCCAGAGAGTGGTGGGGGCATGGAATGCGCTGCCCGTGGGAGTGGTAGAGTCGGAATCATTGGCGACCTTTAAGCGGCATTTGGATAGGTACATGGATGGGTACTTAATCTAGGTTAGAAGTTCGGCACAACATCGTGGGCCGAAGGGCCTGTTCTGTGCTGTATTGTTCTATGTTCTATGTTCTACGTTAAGTCTGCATAATTACACATCAAAAAATCCAGAATTGCCTGCTCCCTAGTGGGCTCTACTGCAAGTTGCTCCAAAAATACCTCAGACATACCATGAATTCCTTTTCTAGGGAACCCTACCAACCTAATTTTCCCTGTTCACCAACATATTGAAGACCTCCATAATTATTGTAATCGTTCCTTTCTTCCATGTCTTTTCTACCTTCTGAATTATTTTCTGCCCTACATTCTGACGGCTATGTGGAGACCTGGATATAACTCCCATCAGGATCTTTTTTCTTTTGTGATTCCTCAATTCTACCCCTTCTGACGCTATGTCACTTCTTGCTCTTGATTTATTTTCATTTTTACAAACAAGGCAACCCTGCCTCTCCACCTGTTCTTTCAAAAACCTGTCTTCGCTTAGATATTTAATCCCCAGCACTGATCACCTTGCAGCCACATCTTTGTGATACCCAACACATTGTATTTGCCAATTTTAATCTGCACAAGAAGCTCATTTACCTTGTCTTGTATACTGCGTGCATTTCAGTACAGCACCTGCAGTACTGCATTGACTGCTCCCCTTCTCATAGTTGTTCCTTATCTATTAACCCTTTCCCTATTCTCAGTCCTATTAATTGTTCTGGAAACTTTAATAATTTCTGATAAGCACTTCCCGCCTTTAACTTTTTTTTTCAGAATTTCCCATGCAATTGAACACACTCTTCCAACATTTAGTTGATAGATCAATCCACAGCCTTAGCTATGCGATTTGCCAAGATTCTGGTCCCAGTACGATTCAGATGGACCCCATCCTATTGGACAGTTCCCTCCTTCCCTTGTACTTATGCCAATATCTCATGAATTTGAACCCATTTTTCCCACACTAATCTTTGAATCACACATTTATCTCTTTAACCTTGTTGATCCTGTGCAATTTGCTCTTGACTCAGGTAGTAATCCAGAGATTATTACCTTTTTGATTTTGCTTTTTCATTTAGTCCCTAGCTCCCATATGTCCCCAGGTAGAAAGAGGTTCTCCTATGTCATTGGTACCCATGTTGACCATTTCCCTCCCACTTGAAGTTCAACTACAGCTGAGATTAGATATCCTGAACCTGGGCACTTGGCAGGCAACCCAGCCTTTGGGACTTTTGATCCTGGCCACAGAGAGTGGTATCTATTCCCCTGACTTTACTATCCCTGATTAGAACTACATTTCTCCTTTCTTCCCCCTCTTGAATGACTCCACGTGCCACAGCACTATGGTCAACTTGCACATCTTCTCTGCAGCCCCGCTCTCATCCACACAGTGAGCAAGAATCTAAAACCTATTAGACAAACTCGAGTGTCAAGGTTCCTTCAGCACTACCTCCTGGATCCCTCTACCTGCCTCACTCATAGTCACACCCTTTTGTCCCTGAACCACTGATCAAATTTGAGGTCGTTAATCTGAGGGGTGTAACTGCCTCCTGAAATGCAGCATCAATGTAACTCTTCCCCTCCTTGATGTGTCACACTGCGTGAAACTCAGACTTCAGCTCTTCAACTCTGAGCTAGAGTTCCTTAAGCAATCAACACTTGATCCAGACGTGGTCACTATGAACCACAATGAGGTCCATCAGCTTCCACCTCATGCAGGTACAACCCATCACTTGGCCGAGCATCTCTATTTTAATTACTTAGTTTTTAATTTGATTTTTAAAAACCTACTGGTCTTTTAGTTTGTAGCCTGTAAAATACTTCCCCTATCTATCTTCAAACCGAAGGTAACCTATAATAATCAAATTCATAGCTATCACCAACCAATAAAATCATGATTTAATCTATTGTGATGTCACTCTTTTGTGTTGGGTCCCAATCCTTGGTTTCAATTTATTCTGTTCAAAAAAGTCCTTACAGACTATAAGCCAAAAAAAAAAGTTAGAAGCATCTCTTCCCCTCTGCACCAAATTTCCATGTTGCCTCCAAATTCCCCAAACTATATATTCACTCATGCTGTGTCACACTCTGGATATGATCTGTCCTTCCTGACTGTGCAAGGCTTACAAGGTACATTGTCAAGAAACATATTATTGTGCTGTACTCAAGTACATTTTATCATAATAAAATATGCCGTTTATTGAAAATCCTTCTGAGCAGGATAATACCACTTATAATGCAATATTAAATTAGGGCACATCACGTTATATCTCATACTTCAGGTGAAGTGTATATTATTCATCAAAGAACTTACAAAAAATTTTTAAAATCTGGCACGTTGTTAAACTTATTACATAAATGATGGGTCAAGTCATTTTTGGCACTAACAGCTTGCTTTCCTGATAATTCATTAACTTGTTAAAAGAATATTTTTTTTAATGAAAAATCATTTGTAAATGTTATAGAAAAATAATATTCAGTAGTAAATGTGGATTGTTGGAGGCATGTCTCATGCACAGAAGCTGTTTGGCAGCTATTTGTCACATTAAATCAACATGAAAAATTCAGCAGGTTATATAACCCAGAATTATCAGCGGGACATCTCATTTACAAGCATGAGTTAGATGGACATAGGGTTCTGCTTTGCGGAAGTGCATTAAAGGAATTGGACAAAAATAATAACACGTGTGATTTTTCATTGATTTGAATGAACAGTCAGAAAACTCTGTAATCTACATTATAGCAGTATGATCCTTCCTGACTAATCCCTTTTAAAACATTTATATTAAACATCCACTTTTCTTTTGAAAAAATGTTTAGGAATCCTTTGGGCATAGTTCAAGGAAGGAAATCGAGGTCTTGAGTCTTAGACAATCTTGTAAACAGGCCCAATTCACTTGTTCACTATGGACATTGAGGATGAGTTAGTGCACATCAAAAGCATCCTGAAAAATAATGGATACCCTGTTTATTATTATTTCTCTGCACGTTCCACAAACTCATGAGCGGGCCTAAGATGTCCAGTCTACCTTAGATTGCCTGGAAGAGTAATGTGTCTAAATTAAGTTGAGCAACAGCTACCAGTTTCATACTGCTACAATGCAATAGCAGCACCAGTGATGTTTGCAACTGACAAGATGCTGAAGTCAATCCAAACGCATTGCTTTCTGTATCTTGTTCCCCAACACATTGTGCTTCTACATCATCCCTGCCACTGTTGTCCTAAATTGGCTCCACAATCTCACCTTCAAAATTATTACACAATCACACAAATGAATAATGAAGTTCAATGATGGTGTATGTATGTCAAATATCCCAAAACTCATGGCAGATTTTTAAAAAACGTGTTCCTTCAACTGGTTGCAGTAATGAAGGTACTGACCAAACTCGACTAGCCTATCTTTGCAAAACTCAAAGCGCAGTGTTCAACACTAGAAATTATTTTGCAATTGGATAGTATTTGCCAAATATCCCCAACTGTGCTAAGAATTATGCTGAAAGCCAATTTAAGGCTGTTAGTTGGGCTCACAGTGTGGCATATTTAGGAGTATTTGTTGAAATGTCAGGCAAGAAATGGATGCTGAGAGAAAGCAGGAAAAGAAACGAGCATCAAGAGTTTGGATAAAGAGTTGAATTTTTATGAAGAACAAGGGATTCATAAAATGTTAGTCTCTTGAAAGTGTGTCCACCAGTAGAGAGGGTGCACAAGAGAGTGAAGTCAGAGAAAGAGAATATTGTGTGTGTGTGTGTGTGTGTGTGAGTGAGAGAGAGGGGGGTGGGGAGCTTGCATAGCTGGTTACATGAAGATGAGGATTTAATTAGAAAAGTAATAATTTTGAAGGTGAGATTGTGGAGCCAATTTAGGACAACAGTGGCAGGGATGATGTAGAAGCACAATGTGTTGGGGAACAAGATACAGAAAGCAATGCGTTGAATAAGCAACAAAACTGCGTGTTGCTGACGCATGTGAGGTCTGGTTGGTTCTAGCAGTGTATGCCAGTCACTTGGAGCGCCCTTGCAGGATTAGCCATCAATTCTCTGAACTGTATGAAGGTTGGTCTCTGTCACAAAGCCTTTCATCACTCCTTCAGAATTTCAAAGACAGAACTTGGCAATCACTGTTATCACCCATCACTACTTTCTGAATTATCTGGACCAACCTTGTTTTTAATTTTCATGATTTTTTGTGATGTGGCTTCACTTAATGTTGAAATGGTTAACATATGAGCTGTTTATACCTGTGGTGATGGTAACAAAGTAAGCCAGGTCATTCTTTAGAATGTGTTCCCTGATTGGGGATATTAACCTGGTCAAATCAGGGAGCCCTGGTTGACAGATGTAAACAGGAGTGTCAGAGGTTCTGTTCTTTCTGATAGCTGGCTCTGAGGAAGCTGGGCCAGTGTTAAATATACGCGAACCGCTCGGCCGCCATTGCCCACGCGCTGCAGCCACCACCGCCGCGGCGAATGGTGACGTCACTTCCGTCCCCACCGCCGCACGGACAACAGCCACCACTGACCATGCAGCCTCTGCGATCGCCGCCCAGACAACGGCTTCCACGATCGCCAGGAAGACCATCGCCAACAGATACGCGGCCGCTGCGGGATCCATGACTACTGGGACCAGCGCCGTTTCTGCCTGGCACGCCACTTCCGCCCCCGGAGCTGCCGTCGCCACAGCCACTTCCGCCCCCAGTGACGTCACTCACCTGCTCAAGGACCACATCATGTCGATCTCCACCCCCATGTCGATCTTCACCCCCATGTCGATCTTCACCCCCACGTCGATCTCCGCCCCCATGACCAACTCCGTCCCCACGATCAAATCCACCCCCAAGCCTAACTCCGCCCCCACTCCCAGCTCCAGCCCCACACCAGGTCCTAGTTCCCAGCACTGCCATATTTTCACCATCCCTCCAGATCTCACCCTCTCTGAGGATGAACGATCAATCCTCAGCAGAGGCTTCACCTTCATCCCCCTACGCTCCCGGATCTGTGAGTTCGACACGCAGCGAGACATCGAGCATTTCTTCCGCTGCCTTCACTTCCGCGCCTACTTCTTCAACCAGGACTCTCACCCACCTTCTGACGACCCCTTCTCCTGCCTTCAACACACCCCATCCATCGTGCTGGCCTCTTACCCGCCCTCAATCTCTTTATATTCAACTGCCGCTGCGACATTGACCGCCTCAACCTGTCCACCCCTCTTACCCACTCCAACCTCTCACCCTCACAACGCGCAGCCCTCCACTCACTCCGCTCCAACCCCAACCTCACCATCAAACCGGCAGACAAGGGAGGCGCAGTGATAGTTTGGCACACCAATCTTTACACTGCTCATGGACACCTCCTCCTACTGCCCCCTTGACCATGACCCCACCTCCCACCACCGAACCATCATCTCCCAGTCCATCCATAACCTCATCACCTCAGGAGATCTCCCATCCACCACCTCCAACCTCAGAGTCCCACAACCCCGCACAGCCCGTTTCTACCTCTGCCCAAAATCCACAAACCCAACTGCCCGGGCCGACCCATTGTCTCAGCCTGCTCCTACCCCACCGAACTCATCTCTGCATACCACGACACGGTCCTGTCCAAGAAATCCTCACCTACGTTCGGGACACCACCTACGCCCTCCACCTCCTACATGATTTTCGCTTCCCCGGTCCCCAACGCTTTATCTTGACAATGGACATCCAGTCCCTATACTCTCCCATCGCCCTTCACGAAGGCCTCCTCTCCCGTTGACCCAACCAGTAACCTTCCACTGACACCCTCCTTCGACTGACTGAACTGGTCCTCACTCTTAACAGCTTCTCCTTCCAATCCTCCCACTTCCTCCAAACCAAAGGAGTAGCCATGGGCACCCGTATGGGCCCCAGCTATGCCTGCCTCTTCGTCGGATATGTGGAACAGTCCATCTTCCGCAGCTACACTGGCACCATCCCCACCTTTTCCTCCGCTACATCGATGATTGTATTGGCGCTACCTCGTGCTCCCACGAGGAGGTTGAACAGTCCATCCACTTTACGAACACCTTCCACCCCGACCTCAAATTTACCTGGACTGTCTCAGACTCCTCCCTCCCCTTCCTAGACTCTCCATTTCTATCTCGGGCAACCGACTCAACACAGACAGTTACTACAAACCGACTGACTCCCACAGCTACCTAGATTACATCTCCTCCTACTCTGCCCCCTGTCAAAATGCCATCCCATATTCCCAATTCCTTTGCCTCCGCCGCATCTGCTCCCAGGAGGACCAATTCCACTACTGAACAACCGAAATGGCCTCCTTCTTCAAAGACCACAATTTCCCCTCCAACGTGGTCAACGATGCTTTCCATCACATCTCCTCCACTTCCTGCACCTCTGCCCTTGAACCCCGTCCCTCCAATCACCACCAGGACAGAACCCCACTGGTCCTCACCTACCACCCCACCAAACTCCGGATACATTGTATCATCCTCTGTCATTTCCGCCACCTCCAAACAGACTCCACCATCAGGGATATATTTCCCTCCCCACCCCTATCGGCGTTCCGGAGAGATCACTCCCTCCGTGACTCCCTCGTCAGGTCCACACCCCACACCAACCCAACCTCCACTCCCAGCACCTTCTCCTGCAACTGCAAGAAGTGCAAAACGTGTGCCCACACCTTCCCCCTCACTTCCCTCCAAGGCCCCAATGGATCCTGCCATATTTGTCGCAAATTCACCTGTACCTCCACACACATCATTTACTGTATCCGTTGCACCCAATGTGGTCTCCTCTACATTGGGGAGACAGGCCACCTACTTGCGGAACCTTTCAGGGAACACCTCTGGGACACCCGCACCAACCAACCCAACCATCCCGTGGTTGAACACTTTAACATGCAGGTCCTTGGCCTCCTCCATCGTCAGACCCTGACCACACGACGCCTGGAGAAAGAGTGCCTCATCTTCTGCCTAGGAACCCTCCAACCTCACGGGATGAATGTAGATTTCTCCAGCTTCCTCATTTCCCCTCCCCCCACCTTTTCTCAATCCCAACCCCCGGATTCAGCACCGCCCTCTTGACCTGCAATCTTCTTCCCGACCTCTCCGCCCCCACTCCCTCTCCGGCCTATCACCTTCACCCTCACCTCCTTCCACCTATCGTATTCCCAACATCCCTCCCCCAAATTCCCTCCCCCCTACCTTTTATCTCATTCCGCCTGGCACACCCTCCTCATTCCTGAAGAAGGGCTTATGCCCAAAACTTCGATTCTCCTGCTCCTCGGATGCTGCCTGGCCTGCTGTGTTTTTCCAGCATCCCATTTTTTAACCCCAGTGTTAAATATGATGCACATGTAAATAAAGGGTGACTTGGTGATGGGATACCTATCCCTTGGAGTTATTTCAATATCATTTAACTAAAAAGTAACAAATAACTGGACTCCTTATCAGAATCAAATGCAAGACAATAAATGCTTGCTATTTCAGTCAACTATAATGAAATCACTTTGTCACTAGCTGTAGCATTGAGAGTAAATGGTTATGAATAAAAGTAACTGCTCCTCTACCATAAAATTTGTAAAACAAGACGTCAATCTAATCATAATTCTTTTTATAAAGCTTTGGATTATCTGTCATCCAACTGGATCTCCTGGAAAAAATGTTTTCATTATCTATCGAGATAGCGTCATTAATCTGATATCATTTGATTCAATTTGACATTAGGCTTTGGCCTGAATTACTGCTTATTACTATCATGTATCATTCCCAAATATATTTGCATTGACTTAGAACACGTTGCTTTCTGTATGATGTGGGCAATAGGTCAATGAATTATATTAGATAGAGACCCCCATCAGTGTATTACAATTCTTCACTGACTAATTCTTTTCTCTTCATAGTGAATTTTGATAACGCTTTTGGACAATCTAGCCTCTCTTCTTTACTTCTCTTTTTAAAGTGACTTTTTATATATTTCCCACTTTTTCTTAGAATAAGATTTTATTATAAAATTCATTGTTTGCACACTTGAAAACATGGTTAGCTAACACTTTACTGTGTACTGTGTACTGTGATACTACTCGGATCTTGAAATTCTAAGGAAAACTCTCAACTAATCTTCATTTCCTTTGCTGTTGAATTCTTCTTACATTTATTATTCATTATTCCTTGTACTATTTTCTTTATCTAGCTTTGTTATTATTTTCTTTTTATTTAAGATTTCTAATTCTATTGTCTCCAATTTCTTTTTACCATAGTTCTACCCTTCAACTCATATCCACCGATGGTCTGAATTTTTCCACTTTTTGACAAATCACGTTTTCGAGTGAAATTCGTGGTGTCCAGACAACGTTTCTCAAGCAATTTTTCATTCTTTATCTCATTAATTATGCAACAGGCCTCTTCAGTGTCTGTTGTGTGGAATCTCCAGCAGGACAGGCAGAAATGATTGGCACTGCCGGAACTTTGTGATGTTCTTACCTCTAGTGCCATATTTGAATCTCAACTCTACAGCTTTTCAGATGCTGTGAGCCAGGAGGTACCCCACTCACATTATATTGTTCCAGAGTTATCCCTGAGGAGACAGCTCGAGAAAAAACCCTTTGCGGAGAGGATCCTGGAGATGCTGGTGGGTGGGATGATGGGGGAGGATATCTCTCCATTTTCCTGTTGACTGCCAAAGGAGGCCACTCCATCAGACTCAGCCAGTCTGGACTGAGATAGTGATCTGGGTCAATCTAGTGTCCTGGGGGGAGACGCAACACACAGCAGTTGCAGGAAAAAGATGAATCATCTTCCAGGCAAACGTAGGTACTGCAGATGCTAGAGGTTAGAGTCAAGATTAGAGTGGTGCTGGAAAAGCACAGCAGGTCAGGCAGCATCCGAGGAGCAGGAAAATCAATGTTTCAAGCAAAAGCCCTTCCGGATGAAGGGCTTTTGCCCGAAATGTCGATTTTCCTGCTCCTTGAATCATCATCTACCCTGTGCAAAGGCGAGTGCAACCATTTTCTCTTTGTTGCCTCATACTTGCCAGGCCAGCTGTTTCTCTAATTTTATGTACTACAACTCAAACTGTGGCCAAGTAAAAACACTGATTTCCACATTCTGGGAGGACCAAATGCTTGATTAATCATGGACAACACCATGTCCTATAATCAGACGAGCCTCTTACTTGACTTTACCAGCATCCCCTCACTGATTGTAGTCCACTTCACCCAAATGATCCATTCAGACATATGGTCTTTTGTTTGAAGCACATGAAGCGTGTTTGCCATGTAAACTGCTGGCATATGCTGTAAATGTGACATTACTTCCATATACCAATGTGCCCAGCCCTTCGATTGTTCAGCAGCCTGCCTCTTCCTCTGCACTGCAATGCAAGCCCCATAAGCTGACAGCTTCAAAACCAGAGCAAAGTTAGTGTGTGAGTGGAAGAAATTGAGGTAAGAGCCATATGATGCATCCTGTGTAGATGCATGAGATGTGTGTGTGCCTCTGTGGACAAAGCAACGTGGCAGTAAAACATATGTTATAAGTGATGCTGAGCTCTTCTATGAAAGCTTGAAGGACTGAAATAGTATCTGAGTTGATCTGAAGGCTGATGTGATGAGTGAGGATTGTGATTTTCTGATGCTAACATGTATAGATGAAGAGTGGAAGAGAACAGCATTCACAAAGCATGCAAGAATATTTTGGTGAAGATGACAGGCTTTTTTCTGAAGACCCAAAAATGCAAGGTAACCAGGTAACCACTTCTTTCTTGTCAGATATTCACATCGACTTGCTTCTAGGGGAAGGAGAGGAGAACTAAAATAGAAATGAGACAGGTAAAAATAACAATGGGGTGTAAATGCATGGAAATAAGATAGCCACCACTTATTAGTGAGATTCAGAACTCTATTTTTAACCCCAAGGGGAAAATTGGATTTCTTTTTCTCTTTGTCAAGAATCTGATCTTTCAATTTTCACTGTACTTCTTCAATTTTCTCATTTTTACCCACGTTAACCAAGCACCAAAAATTCTGCTTGATTATCTAAATAAAATTTGATTCAGCCTACCAGTGTAGAAAAGGCTGGGATCCTTCATCAACTAATGTGTATACTATTTAATCAGTATTAACTGATGCTTAAAGCCCTGCTCCACAATAACATTGTCAATTCTTAACAGTCCAGTGTGAATAGAATGTTTTGATACCAATGATACTATTTTTCAGATTCTAGCATCAATGCTCTGACTCCTGGTTTCACATCGCTAAATCTACTTCCTTTAAAAATTAAAGCAGACTTATAGATGACTTTGCCTTCCTGGTCTATGCATGGAAATCACAACATTGAAAATCGAGAGAGAACTAATTCAAACAAACCTATTCACCAGAAATTCACCAGATCAGTTGTATAATTTTACATTCCATTCATTAGGTTTAATTAAAGCCCTGAATTCTGTTTTGAGAAAAAAGGTTCGCTTACGCATTGAAATATTGTTCAAAAATCTGTATAATACCAGGCCCTTTTTATTTCTTTGTGAATGATGTAGGTACTCATAAATAATTCAGGATGAAGACTCATCCGCACTTATTATAAAACCAGGTTGAGCACACATATCCTCTAATGAGGTTCCCATCCATTATTTAAGTAGATTTGAAGTGTCGATCTCTGATCCTGCTCTGCAACAGCAGGAGCAGTTTCATGATTAAAACTATGGCAAAGCACCATACATGGATAACGCATCTTAATGGTTCAAAACAGGCTCCTCCTTACATCCTCTTGCAATTTAATGCAGTGCGACCTATGAACTACGACGATATCCCAGTTGCAGTTATAAAGTCTTAGTGACCATTACCCATTTTGGATTGATGCAGGTGCCAGGAGCCTGGAACCCTTTAGTTTTCTGACCACAACAAGAGGCAAGATATAAGAAGGAAAATAATAAAATAGAAATATGTCACAAAGTGAATGGACAAATAGATCATACCAGTGTTTGATCATTGTGGTTGGGATTTTCTATGTATACACTCCAGAAATGCAGCAAAACAATATTAATATTGATAGCCAGCACCTAAGATCTAAGCAATGCCTTGCAGTTTGTGTGATTCTGGGTGCCCCCCTCAGTTTAGTGAATATTTTCAGTCAGTCTCTCTGTTAACTAATCACATCTACTGTGACAATTGTTCTTCAGTTTTCTGTTAGAAGCCGGCCCTTGGTGTTTTTTTTATCCTATAGGTAGTTTGAGGAGGCAAAACAGAGCTCGAACAGGAATAAACTGTTGCTGTTATCCACGTGCTAGCTGCCTAACCAACTGAGCTAACCAGGACCCCACAGTTGGACAATGATGACAAACTTGGTATGTTCTGCATCTGTTTGTTTGGGTGCAGAGTCAGCATCAAGCATACGCATTTTGGCAGCCTGCACAATGTCAGTTCCACTACTAATTTTATGGGCCAATTTTTCAGTTGTCAATACCTTTGAACGTGGAAACGAAATGACTGACACCTCTTGAAAGACTGCTTGACACAATTCACATGAGGGCTCTTGTGGTGCAATAGTAGGTCTGATCTAGGAGGTCTGAGCTAAGTTTTACCTGGGCCAGAGGTGAGTAATAACATCTGTGAATAGCTGGATTAGAAAATAAGTACACAGTTTTTGTATTGACTAATGAGTAGCAATCTGCAACTGTCAAATAAAAGCAAGTTCTTCCCTTTTATTCAGCAGTGCACTCCCAAATTTCCACCATCCTTCACCACAGCCCTCAACCCCCACTGACCACTCAGGCATTACATTCTCTTTGTGAACACACATGAAGGTTTCTGATGGAAATTTGTTTTACATGTGTGCTGCAGGTACAATAGGTGTCAGTCATTTGTACTGATTAATAAAGACTGAGGATCAATTTCTAATTATCCTTGGACCCTTTGGTGCAGGTATAAGCTGTTTGTACAGCAACAGAAATCAGGCCCAGAGGGCTCTCTTATGGTGCAGTGGTGGTGTCCCTACCTCTGAACTAGGAGGCCTGGGTTCCAGTCCCATCTGCTCCAGAGGTGTATAATAACATCTCTGAACAGGTTAATTAGAAAAATAAGTTAATGAAAAAAATGCAGGACCAGAAGT
This sequence comes from Chiloscyllium plagiosum, assembly GCF_037043375.1. Taxonomy (NCBI): domain Eukaryota; kingdom Metazoa; phylum Chordata; class Chondrichthyes; order Orectolobiformes; family Hemiscylliidae; genus Chiloscyllium; species Chiloscyllium plagiosum. Next base: position 94,337,543 of record NW_028270145.1, on the reverse strand, counting down.
CCCTCTTGTGGCACAGCGGTAGTGGATCGGGATATCTGGGTTCAAGCCCCACATCTTCCGGGCTGTGTAATAACATCTCTGAACATGTTGATTAGAAAAGTAGGTTAAATAAAATGAAACAAAGAAAGCAGGATCATACTGATTTCTATCCAAGTTGTTCTGCATTTGGAAAATGAAAACGAACCAGGATTCCCCTTCAGGTCAGTTTGTGTTATCTGTGTTGGAAATGTGGACAGACAGTTTTCCAGGTTAAGCATGATTGGACTGCACTGTCATGCTCCCCTCAATTGAATATGCTACCAAATGCTGGGGGAGTGTTGGATTGAAGGGAGGATAATGGTTGGGGCGAGGGATTAGTGAGTTTAAGTGAAAGCAGCTTGCAGGTGGGTGGGATGGGTGTGTATGAGCTTCAACACCCTCATAGACACCAATTTCAGACTGACCCTAGAATTAGCCATTAGCCAGTTCGCCTCACAAAATAACAATAAAGAGATTATCAATCCACTGGCAAGCAAAAGCATGACTCGGGAGAGAAAGGGTCCCTTAAAGTTGAACATGGCAGTCTATGTGTGGAACCAAAAGAGATGGGTGAAATATTAAACATAGAAACATAGAAAATAGGTGTGGGGATAGGCCATTCGGCTATTCAAGCCTGTTCCACCATTCGGTATGATCATGGCTGATCACGCAATCTCTGTATCCCTTTCCCACCATCTCCCTATACCCCTTGATCCCTTGAGCTACATGGGCCATGTCCAGCTCCCTCTTGAATCTATCTAATGAACTGGCCATGACAGCTTCCTGTGGGAGAGAATTCTGCAGGTTCACAACTCTCAGAGTGAAGAAATTCTTCCTCATCTCAGTCCTGAATGGTTTGCTCCTTATTCAGAGATTGTGACCCCTTCTTCTGGAGTTCCCCAACATTGGGAACATTCTTCCCACATCTAACCTATCCAGTCTCAACAGGATTTTATGTTTCTGAGTTCCCCCCATATTCTTCTAAATTCCAGTGAATACAAGCCCAGTCAATCCAATCTTTCCTCATATGTCAGTCTTGTCATCCTAGGAATCAGTCTTGTGAACCTTTGTTGGGCTCCCTCAATAACGAGAATGTCCTTCCTCAGACTAAGAGATCAAAACTGCACACAATACTCAAAGTGTGGCCTCACCAAGGCCCTGTCTAACTGCTTACTCTGATATACTTAAATCCTGTTGCTATGAAGGAGAACATGCCAGTAACTTTCCTCACTGCCTGAGTACCAACCTTCAGCGACTGTTCCACCATGAAACCCCGGTCTCGTTGCACCTCAACTTTTCCTAAGCTGCCACTATTCAGATAATCATCTGCCTTCCTGCTTTTGTGACCAAAGTGAATAACCTCACATTTATCCACATTTTCTTGCATTTGCCAAGTACTTGCTGACTCAGCCAGTCTGTCCAAGTCATCCTACAGCCTCTTAGCATTCTCCTCACAGCACACACTGCCACCCAGCTTTGTGTTGTCTGCAACTTTGGAGATATGGCTTTCAATTCTTTCGTCCAAATCATTAATGTATGTTGTGAACGGCTGGTGTCCAGCACTGAAACCTGTGGTACTCCATTATGGACCCATTATTCCACCTCTCGGCTTCCTGTCTGCCAAACAGTTCTCCATCCTTGTCAATACATTACCTCCGATACCCTGAGTTTTAGTTTTCTTTACTAATCTCTTGAGTGGGATCTTGTCAAAAGTCTTTTGAAAGACCAGGTACATAACATCTACTGATTCACCATTGCCTATTCAACTGGTGACATCCCCCAAAAATTCCAGAAGACTTTTCAAGCATGATTTCCCTTTACTGAATCCATGCTGACTTGGACCGACTGTGTCACTGCTTTCCAAATGCTCAGTTATTATATCCTTTATGATTTGACTCCAACATTTTGCCCACCACCGATTATAACCAACTTATAATTCCCCATTTACTCTCTGCCTCCATTTTTAAATGGTGGAGTTACAGCTACCCTCCAGTCCATTGGAACTCTTCCAGAGTCTACAGAATGCTGGAAAATGATCACTAATGCATTCGTTGTTTCTAGGGCCACATCCTTAAGAACTCTGGGATGCAGAGTATCAGATCCTGGGGACTTATCAGGTTTTAGTCTCATCAGTTTCCCCGAATCATAAGGATTTCCTTCAGTTTTCCTTAAAGCTTGGACCCTTGGCATTTCCTGGATTATTTGTATCATCTTTAGTGAAGACAGATCCAAGGTATTTATTCAACTGGTCTGACATTTTTTTGTTGTCCATTATGAAGTCACCTGATTCTAACTGCAAGGGACCTACATTTGTCTTCATCAGTCTTTTTCTCTTCAAGTAACTACAGAAGTGTTTGCAGTCAGTTTTTATTTTCTACAATCTTACTTTCATATTCTACTTTTCCTTACCAAATTAAACCCTTTGTCCTATTTTGCTGAATTTTAATTTTCTCCCAGTCCTCGGGCTTGCTGCAATTTCTGGCCAATTTTTATGCCTCCTGTTTGGCTTTAACCCTGTTCCTGATTTCTCTTGTTAGCCATGGTTGAGCCACCTTCCCTGTTTTCCACTTACACTAGACCGGGATGTACAATTGTTGAAGTTCATCCATGTGTTCTTTAAATGCCTGCCATTGCCTGTCCACCGTTAACCCCTTAAGCATTCTTGGCCAGTTTATCCTAGCCAACGCATGCTTCATACCATCAAAGTTAGCTTTCTTTAAGTTCAGGACCCTAGTTTCATATTTAATTTTGTCAATCTCCATCTTACTGAAGAATTCTCCTATATTATGGTCACTCTTCCCCAAAAAATCTTACACCACAATGTTGCTAATTAACTCTCACTTGTTACCTGAAAGTTTCCTGAAGAAGGGCTTACGCCCGAAACGTCGATTCTCCTGTTCCCTGGATGCTGCCTGACCTGCTGCGCTGTTCCAGCAACACATTTTCAGCTTGTTACACAATACACAGTCTAGGATGGCTTGCTCTCTAGTTGGTTCCTTGATATATTGATAAAGGAAACCATCCCTCATACATTCCAGGAAATCCTCCTCCATTGCATAGCTACCAGTTTGGTTAGTCGAATCAATATGTAGATTGAAGTCACCATAGTAACTGCTGTACTCTTGTTGCGTGCATCTCTAATTTCCTGTTTGATATAGTCCACCAGCATCACAACTACTGTTTGCAGGTCTGTACACTACTCCCACTAAAGTTTTTTTTCCCTTTGGTGTTCTGCAGCTCCACCCATATCGATTTCACATCATCTAGGTGAATATCCTCCGCTGTTATTGTGTTAATCTCCTCCTTAACCAGCAATCCAAACTACCTCTCTTTTATTTCTGTCTGTATTTCCTGAAAATTCAGAGAGTAGTAAGGGTATGGAATGCTTTGCCTGCAATGGTAGTAGATTTGCCAAGTTTAAGTGCATTTAAGTCGTCATTGGACAGGCATATGGACGCATATGGAATAGTGTAGGTGGGATGGGCTTCAGATTAATATGACAGGGCGACGCAACATCGAGGGCCGAAGGACCTGTACTGCGCTGTAATGTTCTATGTTCTATGAATAGCCCTGGATGTTGAATTTCCATCCCTGGTCACCCTGCAGCCAGCTCTCTGTGATCCCAATTACATCATATCCAATAATAACTGTTTGTGCAGTTAATTCATCCACTTTATCACAAATGTGCCTCACATTGAGAACAAGACCCTTTAGGCTAATGTTTTTGACATTTATTACCCTTATACAATCATTGAGAAATGTGGCCCTTTTTGAGTTTTGTCTTTGGATTCTCTGCCTTCACTTATCCCATTACTGTCTTTTGTTTCGTTGCCACTTTACTTCCCAATGACTTCCTGCATTGGTTCCCATCCTCCTGTTGCATTAGTTTAAACCGTCCCCAACAGCATAAGCAAACATTCCCCTGAAGACATTGGTTCCAGTCCTGCCCAGGTGTAGACTGTCTGGTTTGTACTGGTCCCAACTCCCTCGGAATGGGTTCCAATGTCCAGGAATTTGAATCCCTCCCTCTTGCATCATTCTTTTTTTGAAGAAATGACAAAGGCAGAGCAATATTCATCTTAGCTATCCTGCCATTCCTACTATATCTGTTGTAAAAAGGGCAGCATGGTGGCTCAGCAGTAAGCACACTGCCTTACAGCACCAGGGTCCTGGGTTTGATTCCAGCCTCAGGCGACTGTCTGTGTGGAGTTTGCACATTCTCCCCGTGTCTGCATAGATTTCCTCCAGGTGCTCCGGTTTCCTCCCGCAGTCCAAAGATGTGCAGGTAATTGGCCATGCTAAATTGCCCATAATGTTAGGTACATTAGTCAGAGGGAAATGGGTCTGGGTGGGTTACTCTTCAGAGGGTCAGTGTGGACTGGTTGGGCCGAAGGGCCTGTTTCCACACTGTAGGGAATCTAATCTACTCTGGCTAGCATGTGGCACTGGTAGCAATCTCGAGATAACTAACTTTTGAGGTTCTACTTTTTGCTTTCACTTCTAACTCTCTCAATTCATGATGTAGGACTTCATCCCATTTTTTACTGATAGTGTTGGTGCGTAAATGCAACAAAACAGGTGGTTGTTCACTCTTCTCTGCACCCTAGAACATCCTGCAGCCTCTCCAAAACATTTCAGGTCAGTACTTGCCATGGAGAAAGACATCGAAGTCAGGGAATTTGGGGAAATAAATACTGATGTCTTGAAAAGAGTTCATATAACAAAAGAGGAGGGGCTGGAGGTCTTAAAACGCATAAAGCTAGATAAATCGCCAGTATCTGATCAGGTATTTCCCAAAACTTTGTGGGAAGGTTGGGAGGAGATTACTGCGTACTTTGCTGAGATACTTGTATCATCGAAGCCACGGGTGAGGTGCCGGAAGAATAATGCTTGGCTAATGTTGTGCCATTATTTGAGAAAGGCTATAAGGAAAAACCAGGGAACTATTGACTGGTGAGCCTTACATCAGTGGAGGGTAAGTTGTCGGAGCAGATTCTGAGGGACAGGATTTACGTGCATTTGGAAAGGCAAGGGCTGATTAGGGATAATCGACATGGCTTTGTGTATGGGAAATCATATCTCACAAACTTGATTGAGTTCTTTTGAAGCAATGACAAAGAACATTGATGAAGGCAGAACAATAGACATTGTCTACATGGACATCAACAAAGTGTTTGACAAAGTTCTGCATAGTAAGCTGATTAGTAAAACCAGATTACATAGGATCCAGATAGCTAGCCAAATGGACACAAAATGGCTTGAAGGTAAGAGATGTGGCCAAAGGACCAGGTACGATTCCACTCTCAGGTGACTGTCTTGGTGGAGTATGCACATTCTCCCCCATGTCTATGTGGGTTTCCTCTGGATGCTCCGGTTTCCTCCCACGGCCCAAAGATTTGCACATAAGGTGGATTGGCTCAGCTAAAATGCTCGGCAAAAGTGAGGACGGCATCCGAGGAGCAGGAAAATTGACGTTTTGATCAGGAGCCCTTCATCAGGAATGATTCCTGATGAAGAGCTTTTGCCTGAAACGTCAATTTTCCTGCTCCTCAGATGCTGCCTGACCTGCTGTGCAGAACCAAGGAGCAGGAGAATCGAAGTTTCGGGCATGAGTCCTTCTTCAGGAATGACTCATGCCAGAAACGTCGATTCTCCTGCCCCTTGGATGCTGCCTGACCTGCTGCGCTTTTCCAGCAACACATTTTCAGCTCTGTACTTGAGTTAACACCAGCAATGGTGGGATGAGATCCTTTAGTGGTTATTAATTGGTCACTAAAGGTCTCAAGGGATATGGGATAAGAAAGTCAACCTTGGGCTTTCCCGCCCAGACATTCATTATGGTCGAACATAGAACATAGAACAATACAGCACAGAACAGGCCCTTCGGCCCACGATGTTGTGCCGAACATTTGTCCTAGCTTAAGCACCCATCCATGTACCTATCCAATTGCCGCTTAAAGGTCACCAAAGATTCTGACTCTACCACTCCCACAGGCAGCGCATTTCATGCCCCCACCACTCTCTGGGTAAAGAACCCACCCCTGACATCTCCCCTATACCTTCCACCCTTCACCTTAAATTTATGTCCCCTTGTAACACTCTGTTGTACCCGGGGAAAAAGTTTCTGACTGTCTACTCTATCTATTCCTCTGATCATCTTATAAACCTCTATCAAGTCACCCCTCATCCTTCGCCGTTCCAACGAGAAAAGACCTAGCACTCTCAAACTATCCTCGTACGACCTATTCTCCATTCTAGGCAACATCCTGGTAAATCTTCTCTGCACCCTCTCCAAAGCTTCCACATCTTTCCTAAAGTGAGGCGACCAGAACTGCACACAGTACTCCAAATGTGGTCTAACCAAAGTCCTGTACAGTTGCAACATCACTTCACGACTCTTGAATTCAATCCCTCTGCTAATGAACGCTAATACACCATAGGCCTTCTTACAAGCTCTATCCACCTGAGTGGCAACTTTCAAAGATCTATAAACATAGACCCCAAGATCCCTCTGTTCCTCCACCTCACTAAGAACCCTACCATTAACCCTGTATTCCGCATTCTTATTTGTCTTTCCAAAATGGACAACCTCACACTTGGCAGAGTTGAACTCCATCTGCCACTCCTCAGCCCAGCTCTGCATCATATCTAAGTCCCTTTGCAGTCGACAACAGCCCTCCTCACTATCCACAACTCCACCAATCTTCGTATCATCTGCAAATTTACTGACCCACCCTTCGACTCCCTCTTCCAAGTCATTAATAAAAATTACAAACAGCAGAGGACCCAGAACTGATCCCTGTGGAACTCCACTTGTAACTGGGCTCCAGGCTGAATATTTACCATCTACCACCACTCTCTGACTTCGACCAGTTAGCCAGTTTTCTATCCAATTGGCCAAATTTCCCTCTATCCCATGCCTCCTGACTTTCCGCATAAGCCTACCATGGGGAACCTTATCAAATGCCTTACTAAAATCCATGTATACTACATCCACTGCTCTACCCTCATCCACATGCTTGGTCACCTCCTCAAAGAATTCAATAAGACTTGTAAGGCAAGACCTATCCTTCACAAATCCGTGCTGGCTGTCCCTAATCAAGCAGTGTCTTTCCAGATACTCATAAATCCTATCCCTCAGTACCCTTTCCATTACTTTGCCTACCAACGAAATAAGACTAACTGGCCTGTAATTTCTGGGGTTATCCCTATTCCCTTTTTTGAACAGGGGCACAACATTCGCCACTCTCCAGTCCCCGGGTACCACCCCCGTTGACAGTCAAGACGAAAAGATCATTGCCAACGGTACTGCAATTTCCTCTCTTGCTTCCCACATAATCCTAGGATATATCCCGTCAGGCCCAGGGGACTTGTCTATCCTCAAGTTGTTCAAAATGTCAAACACATCTTCCTTCCTAACAAGTATCTCCTCTAGCTTACCAGTCCGTTTCACACTCTCCTCTTCAACAATACGGTCCCTCTCGTTCGTAAATACTGAAGAAAAGTACTCATTCAAGACCTCTCCTATCTCTTCCGACTCAATACACAGTCTCCCACTACTGTCCTTGATCGGACCTACCCTCGTTCTCGTCATTCTCGTGTTTCTCACATACGCATAAAATGCCTTTGGGTTATCCTTGATCCTATCCGCCAAAGAAGCAGATAGGTCGCAAGGTTGAGGAACTGTCCTGTCTAAGCAACGCATTTCCAACATCCAATCTTTCCACCAGCCAGAGGAGAAAATGTTGCCACCAGATTAAATATCTTCAGTTGCCAGGATACTAGAGAGAATTCCTAATCTCTTCTTTGAAATAATGCCAGCAAAACTATTTAACTTCACCTGAGAGACCAGACCAGCTCATTGTTTGATGTTTCAGCCGAAAGACTTGTGAGAATGTTTATCAGATTGCGTAACAATCTTTTTCTTGTAATTTCCATAATATTACATAACTGCACCATTTTCTTAGCCATGACCTCTGCACAAATTTGCTGGTCTCATCTCTGTTGTTTCTCAAGTGATTAAGAAGCACCAAATGAGTTTTCTTTAAGGACATTAGTTGATGCAGTGATCACGGGGAAAATTGCTGGTAACTGTCTAATTATGACTAATATAGCAATAACCTCATTCTGCTGAGCAATGTGGCCCACGCTGCATTGAGGTACTCATTACAGAACCCACTGTGGGACTCTTTCCATCGTTATCAGCACTCTTAACAGAACTCCTTCAACTCAGCAATTCGGTCAGCAGGTTTACACACACATCTTGCTTGTCCTTGAAATTCAAAGCAAGCTCAAAGAGCAGCATCTTAGCTTTCAGTATCCATAGTTACAACCCTCTTCTCGTTGTTTATTCCACCACTTTCTGACTGTAATCACAGCTCACATTTTCCTCTAGGAGGTTGTAAGCAATGTGAGATTGGTGTAATGGCTTTTCCAGGGTGGGAAATACTGAAAAGGAGAAGGTTATTTCTCAGGTTGAAGGCTATGCCAGGCTACTGCATTGTTCAGCTGGCTCTGTTTTGCAGGATTCTTGTGCTATCATTGAAAGTCTGTATTCCCCAGCCCTTTATCCACTTGCAAGGTGCTGTGTATGTTTTCCATAAGACCATAGGGACAGGAATAGGCGATTTGGGTCCTTGAGCCTGCTCTGCTATTCAATGGGATCATGGCCGATCTGATATTCCCCATTTCTACTTTCCTGTGTTTTCTCCAGAACCCTTGCTTCCACCGAATCTATGTATCTCAGCTTTAAAGATTTTGTCCCCACAGCTCTCTGTGACAAAGAGCTCCAAAGACTCTCAATCCTCTGAGAGAAGAAATTCCTTCTTGTCTCAGTCTCAAATTGCCTCCTCTTTATTCCAAGACAGTGCCCTCTGGTCCTAGACTCGACAATAAGGGGAAATAGCCTCTCAGTATTTAAGCTGTAAAGCCCCTTAAAATCCTATATGTTTCAATGAGATCACCTCTCAGTCTTTCAAACTCCAGTCAGTACCGTCCCACTTTGTTTAGTCTTTGTTCGTACAACAATTCCTTCATATATGGAATATCTTCGTGAACCTTCTGTGAGCTGCCTCCAGTGGAATTATATATTTCTTTCAATAACAGTGAGTCTGAAAGGCAGAAGAAACATCGGTTAGATAAGAAAGAAGAGGGTATGATGAGGTTAACCATAGAAAATAAAAGCAGCAATAGGCCATTCAGCCTTTTGAGCCTTTTCTGCCATTAAATATAATCATGGCTGATCATTCAAATTTGTACCTTTTTACCAGTTTCTTCCCATATCCTTTGATGCCTTTAGCCCTAAGAATGATATCCACCTCTTTCTTTAAATCATACAATGCTTTCTTTGGAAGCAAATTCTATATGCTTACCACTCTCTAGGTGAAGAAATTCTCCTCATCTAAATCCGAAATGTTTTACCCCTTATCTTTGGACTCCTGGTTATGTACTCCCCTGTCATTGGGAATATCCTTCCTGCATCTGTCCTGCACAGTCCTATTCGAATTTCATTCATTTCTATGAGATTCCCCTCATTCTGAACTCCAGCGAATATAATCCTGACTAATTCAACCTCTCCTCATATGCCAGACCGTCCATCCCAGGGATCCAACTGGTAAACCTTCACTGCACTTTCTCCATAGCCATAATATCCTTCCTCAAATAAGGAGTTCAAAAATATACACAAAATTCCACATGCGGCCTCAAATCCTGTCATTATGAAGGCCAACATGCCATTTGCCACCTTCACCACCTTGCTGCACCTGAACATTTACTTTCAGCAATTTGTATGTAAGGACACTCAGGTCTCGTTGTACCTCCCCCTTCACCAGCCTATCACTTTTTAGATATAGAACATGGAACATAGAACATAGAACATCACAGTGCAATACAAGCCCTTCAATGTAGCACCAACGTGGAACCAATCTGAAGCCCACCTAAGCTACACTACTCCATTCTCATGCCTATCAGATGACCATTTAAATGCCCTTAAGGTTGGCGAGTCTACTATGGTTCCAGCAGTGCATTCCATACCCTTACTACTCTCTGAGTAAAGAAACTACCTCTGACATCTGTCCTATATCTATCAACTCTCAATTTAAAGCCATCGCCCCTCCAAGGAAAAAGGTAATAATCTGTCTTCATGTATTTGCTCCCAAAATGGATAACCTCACATCTATTAACATCATACTTCATCTGCCATGCATTTGTCCACTTACTCAATTTGTCAGAGGGTCATACAGTTATACAGCATGGAATACTAACACAGTTATACAAAACTTTAGTCAAACCAGTCCATGCCGACCATATTCCCAGACTAAACTAGTCCCAGCTGCCTGCATTTAGCTCATATCCCTCCAAGGTAAAAACAAGGACTGCAGATGCTGGAAACCAGAGTCTACATTAGAGTGGTGCTGGAAAAGCACAGCAGATCAGGCAGCATCCGAGGAGCAGGAAAATTGACATTTTGCGCAAAAGCCCTTCATCAGGAATAGAGGCAGGGTGCCTGCAGAGTGGAGAGTTAAGTGAGTGGGAGGTGGGGGTGGGGAGAAAGTAGCATCGAATACAATAGGTGAATGGGGGTGGGTATGGAGGTGATAGGTCAGAGAGGAGGGTGGAGTGGATAGGTGGAGAGGAAGATAGGCAGGTAGGACAGGTCATCCCTCCAAACCTTTTCATCTACTTAATCAAGTGTCTTTGTAACTGTACTTGCATCCACCACTTCCTCTGGCAGTTCATTCCACACACTAACTACTCTCTGTGTAAAAAGGTCATCCCTCATGTCTTTTTAAAATTTTTCTCTTCTCACCTTAAAAATATGCCCCCTAGTTTTCAACTCCCTACCTTAGGTAAATAATCATTGCTATTCACCTTACTTATGCCCTTCATAATTTTATAAACTTCAATAATGTCACCTGTCAATCTCCTATGCTTGAGTGAAAAAAAAGTCCTAGCCATCCAGTCTATTTTATAACTCAAACCCTCTGTTTCCATCACTGAAGCATCTCGGCATCCTCCTCACAGTTCAGCCTGCACCTTGATAAATGGAATAACTTTTACTGCAAGGAGCCTGTGATGAATAAGACAGAGACGCTAAGGAAACAGATACCTGTGATTATGACATCCTAACTACGATTGAAACCTGATTGAAAGATGGGAAGGATTGGCAGCACAACATTCATAGTAATCGGATATTCAGACAAAATAGACAAGTGAGAATAAAAGAAAAGGAAGGATTGCAATGTTGATTTCGGAATAAATTGTATCAGCGATAGTACCTTGGAGTGATTTTCAATTGAGAGCATTTGGATAGAATAAAAACATGAAAGGGGTAAATGTACTGCTGGATGTGTACTGTAAGCTCCCAAACTGTCATGGCGCAATAGAGAATCAAGCAGGTGATCAAATCTCAGAAATGTAAAAATAATAAGGTAGCAATTGTAAAGGAATTTAATTGTCCAAATATTAATTTGGATAGTTTTAGTGTGGAAGGGAAGGTGGGGGAAAAATTGTTAATTTTCATTCAGAAGAAATTTTCCACCAGTACGTTGAAAACCGAACAAGAGAGGGGAGAATTCTGAATCAAATATTCAGAAATGAGCCCCTTGAGAATAATGACCATAACTCAGCTAGATTTAGGATGGTTATGGAAAAGGATAATGATGGGTCAGGAATAAAATGTCTAAACTGAGGAAAGGCTAATTTTACAAAGACAAGATATAATTTGGCCCAAGTGGACTGGGGCAGCCCGTTGCAGATAAAACTGTGTCAGAGTAATGGGAGGTATTCAAGGAGGAAATGGTGAGAGTGCGGGATAAATATGTTCCCGTAAAGCCAAAAGATGGAACAAGTTTGGAGACCCTGGATGTCAAAGGACTTAAAGAAAAAAAAGAAAAGCTTGCATTACACACTGAGTGCTCAATACGGCACAGTGGAGAAAGTGAGGACTGCAGATGCTAGAGATCAAAGCTGAAAAATGTGTTGCTGGAAAGGGTTGATAGTCCTCAATTTCTCCTCGTTGATTTTAACCTACTGCGAATCCTACCCGCACCAATCAACCCAACCGCCCTGCGGCTGAACACTTTAACTCCCCCTCCCACTCCACCAAGGACATGCAGGTCCTTGTCCTCCTCCATCGCCAGACCATGGCAACACGACGCCTGGAGGAAGAGCACCTCATCTTCTGCCTAGGAACCCTCCAACCACAAGGAATGAATGCAGATTTCTCCAGCTTCCTCATTTCCCCTCCCCCCACCTTGTCTCAGTCCCAACCCTCGGACTCAGCACCGCCTTCTTGACCTTCTTCCCGACCTCTCCGCCCCCACCCCCTCTCCGGCCTATCACCCTCACCTTAACCTCCTTCCATCTATCGCATTCCCAACGCCCCTCCCCCAAGTCCCTCCTCCCTACCTTTTATCTTAGCCTGCTTGGCACACCTTCCTCATTCCTGAAGAAGGGCTTATGCCCGAAACGTCGATTCTCCTGCTCCTTTGATGCTCCCTGACCTTCTGCTCAATACGGCACAGTATCTAGAAGAGTATAAAACAGTGGGGGGGCTCTTAATTGTGAAATTAGGAAAGCATGAGACAACTATGGTAAGAAGAAAAGAGGAAAACCCAAAGGGACTTTTAAAACTAAAGAAGAGCAAGAGAATAATTGGAGAAAGAGTAGGGCCTTTAGGGACCATAGAAGTAATTTGCATGTGACTGTGGAAGACTTGGGCACTGACCTCAATTTGTGTTGATCTTCACAAGGGAAAAGATGACATACATACTGAAATTAAATTGGAGAACTATGAAACTTTAGAAAAAAATTAACATAGAGAGAAAGGAATTGCCAGCAGGCATGACAGCCTTAAGTGGATAAACCCGTAGGCTCAGATGAGATGTATCTCAGGCTTTAATGAGGGCAAGGGAGGAGTTTCTTTTCTCAGGGAGAAATGAATCTGTGGAATTCTATACCACTGAGGGCTGTTGAGGCTGGATCATTAAATATATTCAAGGCTTAGATAGACAGAAATTTAATCATTAAGGGAATCAAAGGTTATGAAAAAAAGGCAGCAAAGTAGAATTGAGGATTATCAGACCAGGCATGACCTCATTGAATGGTGGAGCAGAATCTTTGAGCTGAGTGTCCTGCATCTGTTCCTGTGTCTTATGGTTTCTGTAGATATCTAAAGCCCTGGCAGTAGTTCTCAAATGTACTCTGACCACTGGTGAGTTGCCAAAGGATTGTTAGCTCATTATTAAAAACGTGGTGAAGGGATGGACCAAGAAATCACAGTCTAACCAGCCTAGCCTCACAAGCCAAGAGCTCAAAGGGCTAGAATATACTTGCATTTGAAGAGACACAGAATAATCATTGATAACCAGCAGGGATTTGTTAAGAGAAAGTTGTCTTTGACAAATTTGATCAATTTTTTGAAAAGGTAATCAAGAGTATTGATGAGGGTTGTGGATTTGATGTAGTCTATATAGACTTTAGCAAAGCTTTTGAGAAGGTCTGTCACAGCAGACTGGTCAAGAAAGTAAGAGCCAAGGAATCCAAAGCAGAATTGCACATTGGATTCAAAATTGCCTGAGAGGCAAGAAGCTGAATGTGATGATAGGGAAAATTTCTGTGACTGGATGTCTGCTTCCAGTGGATTTCCATGCAGCTCTGTAATGATCATTGCTGTTTGTGTTGTACATTAATGATTTGGACATCAATGTACTTCACAGATGGCATAAGAATTAGTAGGGCAGTGAATAGGAGGAGCATAGCTGTAAATTACAGGAAGATATCAGATAACAGAACTACTCAGATGGGCAGTAAGTGGAATTCAACCCAGGAAAAGTGTCGGGTAATGCATTTAGGGAGGGCTAAAATGACCAGGGATTGCATTCTAAGTAGTTGACATCTGGAATATATTGAAGATAAGAGGATCTTGGCATAGATCCTAAAAGGTAGCAGGGTAGATAGATAATTAGTTAAGAAGGCATATTAAATACTTTATTTGGTGAGACATAGAATACAAGATCAAGGTGGTTATGCTGGAACTGTATAAAATGCTAGTTAGGACATAATTGGAAAACTATGGTGAGTTCTGGTCTCCACATTGTAAGGAAGATATGATTGAGCTGTGGAGGTTGCAGAGGAGATGTATCAGGATACTGAATAAAAACTGAAAGAACTGCAGATGCTGTAAATCAGAAACAAAATCAGAATTTGCTGGAAAAGCACAGCAGGTCTGGCAGCATCTGTGAAGAGAAATCAAAGGTAATGTTTCGGGTCCGGTGATCATTCCTCAGAACTGATTGTAGCTACGAAAGTGTCAGTTTATATGCAGAAGATGTGGGGAGAGGTTAAGGAATAAATGATGGGTAGGGATAGAGCCCAAAGAGAGAAAAGAACAGTTGGATAGACAAAAGAGTGGATACTGATCTGGCTGGGAGAGTGAATAGCTGTTAATGGAGACTGTTATGGCAGACTATGTGATAACAAGGCCTGGTGTGCATGGTGGGGGGCTCGGACATGGGGAGTTCAGGCACTAAAATTATTGAACTTGATATCGAGGCTGGAGGGCTGCAGAATCCCCACGTGCGCTGAGCTTCACTAGAGCACTGCAACAAACCTGAGATAGAGATGTTAGCCAGGGTGTGTTAAAGTGGCAGGCAACTGGAAGGGCTGGGTCTTTTTTGCGGGCAGGACATAAATGTTCTGTGAAGCGGTCACCAAATGCAAGCTTCGTTTCCCCAGTGTAAAGGCGACCATACTGTGAGCAGCGAATACAGTAGATTAGATTGTGAGAAGTGCAGGTAAAGTGCTGCTTCACTTGGAAATTGTATTTGTGCCCTTGGATGCTGAGGAAGGAGGAGGTAAATGAGCAGGTGTAACACCATTGATTTCAGGGGAAGGTGGTATGGGGGGTTGGGTATGTTTTGGCACTGCCCTTTGGGCGCCGATCATTTGGCACCGCCGTTTTGGCTCTAAATTGTTTTGGCGCTCATTACTTTGGCGCCGAGTTTTGGCACCTTTGTCATATCTTGAATAAATTGATAAGATTGTAACGAATAGGTTAAAAATAATGAATAAAAAAGAGTTAGATTTATTTCTTACAATGCAATAAAAACAAATTTCTTACAACGCTTCTAAAATAATTCAGCAAACAAAATGATCATAAATAATTTAGTGCATTTCATAGTTGTAGGCCAAACCACGCAAATATTCCAGTGGTTCCCGTGAATCAAACTGTTGTACGATATTCAAAATGCGTTCATCGGCCCTAATGTATTTCAGACATTTTCGATTTGGAGTATTCCCGGCAATCAACTGTTCATAACACGCATCACGCCCTTTTTGAATTCTCCTCATACCATCGATGAATTTCCAGAGAACAGGATGGTTAATTCCTAGTTCTGCATATATTTTTCTATGTGCAGCTTCAGCATGATTGTTTGTTCGATCCTCCCCAGCTATTGTTCGATTGTACAGATTCCACATTTCTGTAGGAAAAGGTGGCAAACGTCACCCATTGCCTTGTCTCAATGGCCTCCCAACGTAATTATTTTCGAACCAATTTATTAATGGCTGAAGTTCATCAGGTAAGTCTTCCGACAAAGCATCAATGTAGACATCCATGTGGGAAACTGGTACAAAACATAACACAATGATCATTTTAGCTTTTAATGTGAAGTCAGGATCATTATGATATAAATGTTGGAGCCTAAGGTGTTTCAGATGCATATGAATATTATGCGCTAAGAAGAAACAGCCTTTCAGCTCCACTCCCGGAAAACATTCTTTCATTGCAGAGTCATATTCTAACATATGTTACTCAATGCTTATTAGGTAATAAAGCACATAATATAGGAAAAACTCCTCCCTGCTTTCTTGCCATAATAATGTCAACCTGAGAAAATAACGGAGGAGACATCTTAAATGTCCCATCCGCATACCAGGGTTCCGAATC
This sequence comes from Chiloscyllium plagiosum, assembly GCF_037043375.1. Classification (NCBI taxonomy): domain Eukaryota; kingdom Metazoa; phylum Chordata; class Chondrichthyes; order Orectolobiformes; family Hemiscylliidae; genus Chiloscyllium; species Chiloscyllium plagiosum. The sequence continues at coordinate 94,321,576 of NW_028270145.1, read as the reverse complement.
GCGTAAAAAAACTACCCAGCTCTTTCTACCAAAAATTAATATTCTCTCATCTTCTTGACCAAAATTGGCAATTAAAAAGTCTTCACATTGACCATTGCTCATCACATAAAATTTGTACTCATCACAGATCACTAACTCTTTTGAACTAACAGGATTTGAAGGAGCTTAATTGATTTGATTTTGTTTTCTTCGTACGATTTTTTTTCATGGCGTCTGAAGTTGGGAGTGCTGCCTGAGCAGCTTGAGAACTATTTTCAATGCAAACATTTATAACTGATGACAGCACTTCAAAAGTTTCCTCAGCTTTACGTTTTACACTTGTTTTGATGGTAGCAACTTCCACACTTACTGCTGAAGCACCATGAGAGTGCCTGTTCACTTCATTTACTACTTCATGGTTTTTAGTGCAAATGCGACCTTTGCACTCGTTCTTTAATGCACATCTCCAAAACTTTAAAGATGGGTCGCTTTTGCTATATTTATCAAACACATATAGATAACCATCGTGTGAAAATTTTGGTTTGTCTCTCTTGCTTAGAATGTTTTCAGCCATTTCTGGTGTGGGCTCTACAAAAAAATAGAAAGAAAATTGTATTACAGCTTTCCAATGTGAAGACAGAAGGGCTTAAGTATCATCAAGGCAGTAGATGACTATTAACAATTGTTAAATGAGAAAATGATTACAAAACGAGTGGGTCGTTAGTCATCCTCTCTTCTTTAACCAAACAAGACTTTGTTTTATTCTGAATTGGCGGCAAAACAGCTCAGCGCCAAAGTAATGAGCGCCAAAACAGTTTAGAGCCAAAACGGCAGGGCCAAATGATCGGTGCCAAAAGGGCGGCGCCAATAGTCCCATTCTGGCTGTGGGTGGGGAGGGGGTGGAGGGGGTGTTGTTGGAAGTGAAGGAAAAGTGGACCATGGTGTCCCAGATGGAACTGTCCCTGCTGAAGGTGGACAAGGGAGGGGTTGGGAATATATGTCTGATGGTGGCATCTTGTGGAAATGATGGCTGATGATCTAGGACTATGGACCATACTGTCATAGAGACATACAGCATGGAAACAGATCCCTTTGATCAAACTCATCAGTGCCAACCAGATATCCCAATCTGACCTAGTGCCATTTGCCAGCATTTAGCCCATATCCTTCCAAACCCTGCCTATTCATGTACCCATCTAGATGCCTTTTAAATGTTGTAATTTTACCAGCCTCCACTGCTTCATCTGTCAGCTCATTCCATACATGCATCACCCTTTGTGTGAGAAAGTTATGCCTCAGGTCCCTTTTATATCTTTCACCTCTCACCTTAAATCTAAACGCTCTAGTTTTGGACTCTCCAGTACGTTAAGAAAAAGTCTTTGGCTATTCAAGCTATCCATGCCCCTTATGATTTTGTAAACCTGTATAACATTCCCCCTCAGCCTAGACAACCTCTTCTTATAGCTCAAATCCTCCACTAAGAGCTGGAAATTGAGATTAATGTAGTCAGATCTTGTTGGCTGGTGCAGACACGATGGGCTGAATAGCCTCCTTTTGTGTTTTGAACATTTGTATGTCTTTGAGGACAGCTTAGTTAGCTCTTAAATATCATCCAAAAGTTGCATTAGACAGTATGTGGCAGTTTGTGCAAAATTTCTGCAGCTTGATGCAACATTTTAATTGGGAAATATGAGGGGGGTGGGGGTGGGAGAGAGAAAACTAATATATCTCCATTGAGGCCAGTCTTCTAGCTCAAAAGAACCAAATAATTAGAAGTACAGCTCCCTGTGCCCTGTAATTGTAGAACAAACATATCATAACTTTATATATTGATATATTTTGCTTCATGGAGAATGGAGAATGTTAGTTTAGGGAATGATGCTTACGTTAATTCATGTATTGCACTGATTCAGCTGTGGTGCACCTGCTCAACATATATTGTCACTCTATTGAAGAACTACAAAGGATATGCTTGGAGAGTTAATTAGTTTTTACAATCTTTTCATGCATATGGCAACCATGCATAATGGAGTAATGACCCTTTTGTTTTCTCTTATTCAGTTTGCCAAATTTCCATCGTGCTTTACTAAGGTCGGAGAACTGCTAGTTTTCAGATGGTGGCTGATAACAAGCTTTGAGAGTAAATTGATTCTTGACCTAATTCATTATCCACATTGCCATGGTTGTGGGTATGTTCGCCGAGCTGGGAAATTGATTTGCTGATGTTTCGTCCCCTGTCTGGGTGACATCTTCAGTGCTTTGGAACCACCTGTGAAGCGCTGCTTTACTGTGTCTTCTGGAATTTATTTGGTTCCATTCCTGCTGGTTCCAGTAGTCTGGCCAGTATATTGGGTCCAGGTCTATGTGTTTGTTGATGGAGTCCATAGATGAGTGCCATGCCTCTAGAAATTCTCTGGCTGTCCTCTGTTTAACTTGTCCTATGATTGTTATGTTGTCGAATTTGTGGTCCTTGTCATCTGTGTGTATATCACAGATTATCAAAACCATGCTCACAGGTGTCAGATTTATGAGAGAGGAGGCAACCAACAATCAACTCCCATTCCTGGATGTGATGGTAGCAAGAACAGTGAATGCATCACCAAAGTGAGTATAGGAAAGCCACACACATGGACCAGATTCTGAACTACAACAGCAACCACCAAAATACAAAAGAAATTGCATTAGGACCATGTTCAAAATGCACTGCAGCACTCCTGACCTGCGAACAGAAGAACACCTCTACAGAGTCTTCGCCAAGAAAGGATATCTCCGCAAATTCATCCACAGATGCCTAACAGACAAAAAACACTGCGAGAACATGCCACAACCTAACTCACTAGCCACGCTACCTTATATAAAAACTGTCTTGAAACTGACAGCCAGACTTCTCTGACCACACTGATTCATGACAGCCCATAAACCAACAGCCACGCTTAGACAACAACTCACCAGGATGAGAGACCCTATACCCATCATGTGCAAGACAAACATAATTTACAAGATTCCAAACAAAGACTGCATGGAACACTATATAGGACAAACAGACAGACAAGTAGCATAGAGCATCCATGAACACCAACTAGCCACTAAATGCCATGACCAGCTGTCCCTAGTAGCCATATACACAGATGACAAGAACCACAAATTCGACTGAGACAGCACAACAGTCATAGGACAAACTAAACAGAGGACAGCCAGTGAATTTCTAGAAGCACGGCACTCATCCATGGACTCCATCAACAAGCACATAGACCTGGACCAACAGATAGGCCACTACAACGAACAACCGGAACCGGCAACTGAAAGCAGCAGAAGTGGAACCAAATAAATTCCAGAAGAGACAGTACAGCGTTTCAGAGGAGGCTCCAAAGCACTGAAGATGTCATCTAGACAGGGGACGAAATGTCTGCAAATCAACCTTTCAGCTCAGCGAATATACCCAACACCTGAGCTACAAATCATTTCTGCAAACCTTAATCATTAAACAGATGATTGAAAATTTGAAGGCTATGAGAGGAGTCTTATGCCTTACCTATGATGAGTTTGGTGATGTGGAGCACTTAATCAAGTGAGAGGATGGCAGATGGGAACCCCACGACCTTGCTACCTTTGTCCAATTAAGTCCAACGAAGAATAGCCCACACCACTGCCCAATTGAGATCTTTAAGTAGATGACTAATTCCATGGTGGGGTTGCCAGCAACATCCTGGGATAGGGTATGCTTCTCTTTGAATCATAGAAACATTGAAATAAGGAGCAGGAATAGGCCATTTGGCCTTTCAAGCCTGATCCATCATTCATTATGTCAGATCATCCAATTCAATTGCTTGTTCCCACTTCTCCCCCTAATCGTTTGATCCCTTTAGCACCAAGTGCTAGTCCAACTCCTTCTTGAAATCATGTAATGTTTTGACCTCAACTGTTTCCTGTGATGGTGAAGTCCACTTGGCTCACCACTCTCTGGATAAAGAAATTCCTTTTTGATTCAATCCTAAATCAATTACCTTGTATCTTTAGACAGTGACTGTTGGTTCTAGACTTTCCCATCATCAGGAACATGCTTCCTGAATCTATTCTGTCTGGTCCTGTTGGAATTTTATTGGCTTCAATGAAATTTCTCCTTCATTCTTCTGAACTCCAGTGAGTACAATCTTGACCAATTTAACCTCCTCTTATACTCGATCCTGGCATTCCAGGGATCAGTCTGGTGAACCTTGGCTGCATTTCCTGTAAAGCAAGAGGATCCTTCCTCAGATAATGAACTCAGAATTGTACATAGTATTCCAGGTGTGGTCTCACCAAGACTCTGGACAATTTCAGCAAGACATCCCTGCTGCTGTTAACAGGAAGCTGAATGTTATGACAATCTCCCTAAATGGGTCATTTTGGGTTGGCAAGCTATAACTAGTGACATGTCACAAAGATCGGGCCTTCAAACTAAACTATTTACAATCTATATTCATGACTTAGATGAAGGGACTGAATATACGGTAACTAAATTTGCTGATGGCACAATGTTGGGTAAATTGTGATGCAGTGAACTTCATAGAAGCCCTACAGTGTGGAAGTAAGTCATTGGCCCATTGAGTCCACACCGACCCTCCAAAGAGGGGCCCACCCAGACAAATCTCCCTACCCTATCCCTGTAACCCTGCGTTTCCCATGGTGATTCCACCTAGCCTGCACATCCTTGGACACAATGGGGCAATTTAACATGGCCAATCCACCTGGCCTGCACATCTTTGGACTGTGCGAGGAAACCAGACACAGGAAGAACATGCAAACTCCACAGAGACAGTTGCCCAAGGGCAGAATTGAACCCTGGTGTTAAGCCAGCTGTGCTAACCACTGAGCTACCATGCTGTCCCAAACTTCTTTAAGGTAGCCTCATATTATTTTCCCCTGGTGGTTGTATAATGTGACTGTTCTTCCATGAATTGTTGCATTATGTGTGTTTTATTTATCTCTTTTCAATGAATGTGCAATAAATATTTTAAAATGGTAAAAAGCTATTAGATTGAACATGGCTAGTTTGATAGCATTGTCTCATCCATCTAGCTTAAAGTGAAAAATGCAGAACATTCATCTAATGAACACAATATAATCGCAAGAGGAGACTGGGTTCATTCTACAGTGATGTATGGGGAAAGAAATTGCAGATCACAGAGTTAGGAAAACAAAGTTCAGAATCACACAATACTACGTTTTGATCCAACAGGTTTATTAGCAGCACTCCGAAAGCTAGTGCTTCCAAATAAATCTGTTGGGCTATAACTTGGTGTTGTTTGATTTTTAACTTTATCCACCCCAGTCCAACACCGGCATCTCCAGATTAGGAAAACAAAGTCTCTGCCCACTTCTACTGGGCTGCACTCTCGGTGTTTTATGTACTAGAATTTTGTGTTCATTTTATTAATGACAGCCAATTTTCAAAAAAAGGGGCCTCCCTTCATTTCTAAAGTACCTCATTTCCAGCTATCCCTGATATGTCAGCTAATGTGTTTTGTACATATGGATTGAACTGATGACAGATGGGTTTGTGAGGTCATTGCTGCTTTCATTTCCTTTCTCACTAAATGGCTTAATGTGGCACCTAAAATGCTGTATGTCCCTTATGGGAACATTGATGGCAACTATAATCCAAACCCAAAGCCCAGCATGACATCAGTAAGTAATGTTCAGCACAGAAACAAATCCTGCAGCAATCAAATCTTTGCCGGTGTGTTTCTTCATTTTATCGACTAACTCAAATTCTAATCTTCTGTTTATTTTCCACAAACCTCTGACATCTCTCTCTTTTCATGCATATCTATTTCTTTTTACTGACTCCGATTACTAGGAGGATCTTGAATTTTGTTCTTAAAGTGTTGGGGAATACTGGACAATGCAGAAGAGAGAGTGGTCAAGTCATCTCCTGACAGGACTCTGCCAGGGTCACTTGCTGAACACAGGTCCACACCAAGGAGGATGCGGGGGAAGTGGAGGGTGGGGGATGAGGGTGCTGTGAAGGCAAAAGGGAGTTGATGGCCTAGTGGTATTATCACTGGACTTTTAATCCAGAGACCCAAATAATGTTCTGGGCACCCAGTTCAAATGGAATTTAGAGTCTAATGATGATCATGAATCCATTGTTGGAAAAACTCATCATGATCCAAGAGAAAGAAGCTGTTATTTTTACCTCAAGACCTACAGCAATGTGATTGCCTCTTAACTTCACTCTGGGCAATTAGGGATGGGCAATAAATGCTGGCCTGGCATGAGAATGAACTAAAACAAAGTTGCTGAACACAAGCAACTGTAAAGAAAATATTGTTGCTTTATGCATGAAATCTTATGAAGTCTTCGTTTTAAAATAGATGAGAGTAATAGTCTCCCAAAATCGAGTCAGTGTAATAAATGTTCTTGCATTGAACTCATGGAACATCCAAATTTACACATTAATGGTGATAAAAGTCACCTTCCTATCTGTGATCAAATATAACTGATACAAATCATATAATTTCTATAATGTACAAATTTCTGTCAACTCAACTAGAAGAGCTACAGGAAGCAGGGAGTGCAATTACCAGTAGAGATGATCTCTGCCACTCTGCTCTCCTTCCTTGGCGTTAATAATGCTATAAGGTTTTCTATGGTGGTCCTTGGACCAGTAAGCCAGGTCCCAGGCTCATCTTCTAAGAATGTGTATTTCAATCCCCATCATAGCAGATGACGTAAATTGAATACAATAAGATATCGGAATTAAATGTTAGCCTAATAGCAACCATGTAACAACTGTAAACCATCCGGAAACCTATCAGGTTCATTAATACCATCTGGGGAAGGAATTATGTTATCCTTACCTAATCTGGTCTATATGTGACTGCAGACTCACAGCAATGTCAGCTGAGTTGTATCAAACCACACAAAGTCTAAAGAACAGGACTGAATGAGGCAGACCACATGGCAAATGAGATTCCTGATGAAGGGCTTTTGCCTGAAACATTGGTTTTCCTGCTCCTCAGATGCTGCCTGACCTACTGTGCTTTTCCAGCACCACTCTAATCTAGACTCTGGTTTCCAGCATCTGCAGTCCTTGTTTTTACGACATGGCATAGACTAGGCACCAGAAACATTGACCGCAGCTGCAGCCCTGCCAATCCTCCAAAGTTCTCCTTACCAACATCTGGCTTTGTGGCAAAATTGGGAGAGCTATCCCACAGACTTGTCAATCAACATCTTGATATAGTCATTCTCATAGAATCACCCATTACAGGTGATATCCCAGAAACCACCATCCTCCATCCTTGGGTATATCCATTCTAATAACAGGACAGACCCTCAGAAGTGGTGGCACTCTGGTATACCGTTGCTAAGAAGGCTCCCTTGGAGTCCTCAACATTGACTCAAGATCCTGTAAAGTAGCATCAAATCAAACAAGAGGAAGGAAAGCTCTTACTGAAAATACCACGTACTGCTCCTTTTTGGAGCATGAATCAGTACTGGTGTATGTTACAAACGGGTTGGAGGAAGGACTGAAGATGGCAATAGCATAGAATATGTTCTGGGGGGGGGAGAGGAGGGAGAATTTAATGCTCACTGGCAAGAGTGGCTTGGTAGCAAGAATCCTGACTGAACTGGCCAAGTACTAAAGAATGTAACTGATAGACTAGGTCTGAGTCATACAGTGAGAGAGCCAAAAAGAGCAAAAACTTTCCTTGACCTCATCCTCACCGTTGCAGTTCCATTCCTCCATGACAGTTTTGGAAGGGGTAACCAGTGCACAGTTCTTCTGGAGACCAAGTCCTGTCTTTATATTGAGGATTTTTTGATCCCTTGACAGGAAATGGGTGTTGCTGGCTTGGCCAGTATTTTTTGCCCATCGCTGATTGACACTTAACCGCATTCTGGGCAACCACATTGTTGTGGCTCTGGAGTCACATCTAGGTCAGACCAAGTAAGTTGGCAGATTTCCTTCCCTACAGGTCATTCATGGACCAGATATGTTTTTACAACAATTGTTGTAAGGAAGGCAGTTTCCTTCCCTAAAGGGGATGAGCGAACCAGATGGCATTTTCCAACAATCAGCCATGGTTTCATGGTCATCGTTACACTCCTAATTCCAGATTTTTAATTGAATTTAAATTCCATCCTCTGTCATGATGGGATTCAAACACAGATCTTCAGAATATTTCTTGCATTAACAGTCTACTGATAATACCATTAGGCCATCGTATCATTGTGTTGTGTTGCACTGCCACTGCACTAAATGAGACAGACTTCAAACAGATTTAGCAGCGCAAAACTAGGTGTTTGTGAGGTCCTAGAGGCATGGCATTCAGACACAAACTCCATCAACAAACACATCGACCTGGACCCAATATACCAACCACTACAGCGGACAGCTGAAACTGACAACCGGAAGCGGCAGGGACAGACCACTATAAACACCGGAGGAAACATCAAAGAAGCGCTTCGCAGGAGGCTCCCAAGCACTGATGATGTCGCCTAGCCAGGGGACGAAACGTTTGCAACAAAAACTTCCAGCTCGGCGAACAGAACCACAACAACGAGCACCCGAGCTACAAATCTTCGCACAAACTTAGGACATGGCAGTACCTGAAATGGCAGCAAATGCATTGGAACACCACCACTTGTGTGTTTTCATCCATGCCACATAGAATCCTGAGTTGAAACCATAAGACCATAAGAATTAGGAACAGGAGTAGGCTCTTCGGGTGACTCAAGCCTTTTCCATGGTTCAATAGAACCATGGTTGATCAGACATTTCTCTTGTCCACTTGGCTGCCTTTTCTCTGTAGCCCTCGATTCCACTTCTGATCAAGAATCTATCTATCTCTTCACTGCCCAGCCAGAGGCACGACATCCCATAATGAATTTAAAAAGTCAATATATCACATAAATGCAGGACATAATGTTCTGAGAAAATAAAAACAGTGAACTGCATTAAAGAGATCAGTCAATTCCACATATTAAAAATTCATCAATTTGTGTTTTTGTCATTTGTGATTTATGTGCATAGTTCTTAAAGACAATTTTGGGGGCTGGGTTCTGGATATAACTTCAATAGCAGTTTTCAAAAGGACAATGGAAAAATCATTGAATAAGGATAGAAATATGAAGAAGGAGCAAGTGAATGAAACTAACGGTTCACTGTTTTGATGAGTTGTTAAATTGAGATACCGTCTACAGCTGGAATGAAAATAATGGATCATATGGCTCTGTCTTGAAGAAAAACAGAAAATTATCCATTGAATCCTGGTCAATATTCTCAATCAACAATAGAAAAATAGTCATTTGGTAATATTGTTGAAAGGCACCTTGTCAAAGTGTTTTGTCACACATCATCAGGACAATTTGCAAGAATATCAATATAAGGAGATAACCACCAGGTTTCTTTTATTCATTCATGGGATGTGATTATCACTGGGTCAGCTAACATTGATTACCCGTTCCTAATTGCCCAGAGAACAATTGTGGGTCTGGAGTCACATGTAGGCCACACCAGGTAAGTTGGCAGATTTCCCTTCCTACAAGTCATTCATTGACCCGATAGGTTTTAATAACAATTGTTAGTGGTTGAAAGGTCACTGTTAAGTTATCTTTTATTCCAGATTTTATTATCTGGGAAATTTCACCATCTGGGAAATCATATGTATCTTCCTACAACAACAGCTTGGATTTCTAGATTGCTGGTCCAATTACTATTACCTCAACAATTGATATCAATCCTGAGGGATTTCCTTTTGATCTTTTATTATTGGTATGCTTCAATAATTCAGATTTCACATGAACTGCTAAGTTGTCCTTCAATCCATGAACATCACCTCTCATTGATGAACCTGAGAGGCACCAGTTTCTGCAGCCTTTCTTCAGCAAACCTCTCCTCTATCAGGGACAGGAGACATGTGAGCTGCCCCCTGTATATCGGCCAGCCTTGGCTGGCAGTGTGTTCTCTTGAAAAACAGATGTATAGAACCTTTACCTCCAGATATATGTGGAATAATTACTAGGCTCTCAATTATCAGGTGGGTGTAAGTTTGGATGATGTGTACAGGCCAGGCCCTATCATGGTTTGTTGGCATCGTTTTCAGCTTCAGTGTTGTCCACATTAATGTGCAACATCTTGGCTGCAGTCCTCAGCACTGCGGTTTAAAGATGTCTGATATGTGAAGATACCAATCAAGGAGGTGATACCTTGGGAGAGATGAGAAATACTTAGCAATTGTGACTTCTTTCATTCTTTGGGATGTTTGAAGGGACTATTCATCTCTCAGAGGGGTATCACTTAACCAGGTCTGACAGCAGAAATTATCCCACAACAGACATTGTAACAGTGCAAGTGAAAATATATGAATAAAAATGATAGGTTATATATAATAATGTCGAAGCCATGCCACCTTTATGTTATTTGTGTGTTTTTAGGTGTAGGTTCAACAAGTCATCACAAGAATCACATGTAACATCTTGCTTACATAATTGATGAGGTAAAATGGAAGGACCATGAAAAACAAAAATTGTCCTGGGCAATGTCAGAGTGGATGGCATGAAACTCATTGCCACCACACTTTAGCTGCCAATGTTCTTGCCTACTTTTTCACCTTTTTTCAGCTTTTATTGATGATTAACATTTTTACTAATCCCTGTTTGTCTAATATATACACTGTGCTTCAATTCTTCCTTTTTTAATATAACTTTGAGTTATCTCTCAGCGTTAGCAACACTCAGTGAGACTGGCCATCTACAGTCATGGGGAGAATAGTGGTCCGATGCTCAAACAAGCAGTACCATATATCCCTCAGCATTCTGTCCTGGAAACTGTGTATGTTATTAAAATGTCATGGATAACAGAACAAGTATCCAAGCCTGTGTTTGATCAAAAACCTCACAGTTGTTAAATAGTCAATTTTCTAGCTTTACATGTAACAATCATTAATATGAATCAAGCCTGCTGTTGCCTACCATTTCAAGGTCTGTTCACACTTTATATTTCTTTTTTCTTGTCATCTCTCAGAAAATCTTTTATTAACCTCAGCTTTTATGGTGTTTAGCATGAGTGATATGTTTTAAGACAATTCCTTCATGGAATAAAAGGAAAGTAACCATTTCTCCTTGCAGGACAGTTCAGAATAATGGAAAGTATCTTTAAAATTAGAGATAATTTTGTCCGGGAAGCAAAGTATTTCTTCACAGAGTGTCCTGGAAATCTCAAAGCCTCACCCACAGAAACACTGTTGAGCCTTGGGATCAATTGAAAATGTTATTGGACAAAGGGATGAAAGGTTGCAGAAGCAATGTAAGCAGATAGAGTTCAAATACAGATCAGCTGTGGTATAATGGAATGGAAGAAGAGATTTCAGAGCTGAATGATCTCCCTCCTCCTGCAATTCTCCTATGGGGTGTTCGTCTATTCCTTATCTTTATACTCGATCCTACAAAATAGTTGCCTTCCTTCACTGTGAAGAATAGATCATTGGCTGAGGATACGGTATATTATTATTACTATGATTAGCATTGGTACTTTTATTAGTTAGGAAGAAACTCTAAATTGCACAATGCAGTTTTTAAACAGGCAAGTTGCATTGTAACAACTACTGTAGAATAAAAACACCTTGGAACATAATTTTAGATAAAAATCAAGTCAAAGAAGGAGGTATTGAGAGGAGTTAAACAAAGCTTGGCCAAATACAGTTTGTGGAGTTTAAAACACTCTTAAACAAGGCGATGTTAAATAGAAAGCAATTCCAAACTCTGGGGCCAAACTGACTTGACCTGCAGCTGCCAATGGTGGAGTGATAAGTGACAAGTATGCAAAACAGGCCAAGCTAGAATACAGCAAGTTCTACAGCTGCAGCATGTTTCAGGCAATATCTTGAAGAAAAAGAAACTTACAATTTTGACCTCTTTTCACAATATTATATGCAAGTTTCAACAAACAGCAAAAAATTCTGTATTAGTGGTGCTTATTGAGACATAAATGTCGACAAAGATATTGCAAAAACAACTCTCCTACTCTTTTTCAAAGAGGGCACTGTATTTTATTTGGATTCCGAAAAGAGCAAAATGTCGATCCCAAATTCAGCATGGAATCCAACAGGAGTCTGTTTTCACATCTTTATAGTGGAGGGGGCAATGATTTAAAAATGCACACAAAACATTATTCCTGCTTACTTTGCTGTTTTGCCATTCTCTCTAATAGCCAGGAGATAAGGGTACATGCAAGAGTTAGCATTCAGAAATCCTGCCTTTCCAACTTCTGTGGAATTTCTGATGCCACACTATTGTCTTGGAGTCAGGTTCATTTTGGTGAGAAATGTATTTGATGGTATCTCAGAGGAGTCATGAACCATGGGAAATGCTAGGTCCAGTTGGAGAGATCAAACAAATCATATGCTCCTGGAGTTATTTAATTGACAAGCTTTGAATTACAAAAGATAATTTTTTTCAGTTTCAATAGTTAGATCCTACATAGCAAACAAGATAAGATTTTATTGCAATGGTTGATTAAATAAATCTTTTCCTTCAAAGATAATTTGACTATTACATTTCTTACCATTATGTTAGTATTGAAATGAATTACAGTACTTTTCCCACAGGGGAAAATGTTTTAAAATTGAAGAACACACTGCTTGGAATCTTTATTATCTGGAGTAATTCCACTCCCCAGAATCTGTTAGAAATGGAAAATAAAACCTTCAGTAGTTTTTACGTAGTGAGAAAGACACCTGTTCACTTGCCCTTGGATTGTTTGAATTGTCACTATCTGATGCAACTGTAAATGAAAACACAATCATATGTTTTAACGATTTCAATAAGCTTCAATTGTCAGTGCGCTTGGAAGGTTTCTTATAAGAGCTGATTGATTGATTAAATTCAAAAATTCCAGACACTACTCATTCCAGCAAAAGTGTGGACTAACATTTTGATTTTGGGCATTTTTCGGCAGTTGTGAAGGAATTATTTATCTTTGATGTAGTTAGTGCAATAGTTGTTTTTTTTGTTGTTTTTTAGAAACATACAGACCAATTGAGATAATTCACTTAAAAAATAATTACTTGTAATACCCATTTTCCTTTATTCAGTCACAGGATGAGGGCATCACAGCTTAGGGCAGCATTTACTGCCTATCCTTAATTGCTCAGAAGGGAATTAAGAGTAAACCACATTGCTGTGGTACTGGGATCACGTGTAAGTCAGATCAGTAAGGATGACAGTTTCCTTCCCTGAAGGACATTAGTAAACCACATGCAATTTTCCAACGATCGACAATGGTTTCATCATTAGACTCTTACTTCTAGACTTTCATTGAATGCAAATTCCACCATTTGTCATGGCGGAATTCAAACCCATACCCCCAGAGCATTACCTGCATCTCTGGATTAACAGTCCAGGCAATAATACCACTAGGCCATCAGTGCTCCATCATTTCAAAGGCACCCTAGGATCATAGTGGATATTTATAGAGTTGCAATGGAGGATTGCTTAGAAACAATGAGGCAGTCTGGAGGAATGTGGGGCACGGGGGCATGAGTTGGTATAATGATACATGGGGCAAGGATGTGGCATTGGAGGGAGGGGCTTGGCATTCATCAATAAACAGAAACAGGTGTTCTTGCAGGTCAAACCAAATATCTGCTTTCATAGTTTCCTAAGATGACCAGCCCAACTCTATCCTGCATCTGCCTCCTTGAGGTGGAAACATGATGGATACATCACTTTTAAAGGCATAAAAAGGAAGTTTCTTGACTCATCCTTCTCATCTCCACAATTAAATCCAGCCATTGTCATTTACTGTATGAATCCAAAGGTCACAGGCTCTGAAACTTGTTCCAGAAGAGAAAACCTTTGTTGAGTGATACCACACTCACTGTCGGTTGAAGAGCCAACACTTTAATCCTCAGGTAGAAAGATTATGACCCACGTTTTGCAACAGTAATCATAGTAAAATTGTCAATTTTTGTCACGATTGCTCTGTAAAATTGGCAGTAATGTTTTGCATCAAATGTGCAGTTAGTTTGAAAATCTAGTCATTGATTCTCTGCTTCTCCGCTGGGTGTGCTATTAATGTTCTCACAAATGGGAATCTTAGACATATCTTGAATTGATGTGAACTTTCAGTTTTTATTCTGTTAGCCTCATTACAAAAAACATTTATGCATTGGTGCAACAGAAAATGAGATTCTGTAATAAGCTGTAATTAATGGTGATCAACTTCTCTGGACCTGGAAATCTGTGAAGTATCAAGTTCTTCCATGACCATAAATACCAACGGTTCTTTAAAATTGCATGTATATACTAAAATTTGTTAAGCTTATACCTCAATCCCACTTGTAGCCTTCATTTCTCTCTCAACTGATTAATTCAATGATTTTACTTCTCACAGTTGTTGTCTGTGAGAATCCTCCAATGGAATAGGCTGCTTAACCTCCTTGATTGAATAATTATTGGTAATGTTTTGAAGTAACAGTGGAAGAAAATAAAATTGTTTGATTTTTGTGGGCAACATCCTTTGAGGCCAAATATGAATGCTCTTAGTTTACAGCTGACTGCAAAATCCACACCAAAATTAATTACATATTGAAAAACAGCAAATATCCCAGAATCTCAATTTTGAATATTAAATTCTGGAATTGAATTATCACCATCTGAAGGATAGGTTAATATTTCAGGCTCTTTCATCCAAGCCAATAGTTTATCTAAGCCCCCAAAATGCAATATAGAACAAGGTAAAATTAAATATGCTAAAAATGCAAATGAGGTTAATCACCATTTTGAAGAATAAATGTTTTTGGACATAATAGTTCATCATAGCTCTCAGACTACAAATGAGGATCTAATGAATACACTGTAAAGGACAGATCTAAATTGAACTTAGAAATAATTATTCTCAAGGGTTCTTGAAATTCTTAACGAAGGCAGATTGCATGAAATAATTCATATGGCAACATTTTATTTCTTTTATACTTTACTGGTTGTTCCCTTATTAATATTATTAATTATCGAATTTTGTTTTACATAAAATACATTTCCTCTCATTTTATCCATGCTTTTAAAATCATAACCATTTGTAATATATATGTAACCTTATCCAGTGGAGATGGTGGCATGGTGCTAATGTCACAGAGCTCTAATCTACATTAAATAACTCCACAAAGGCTGGTAACCTGTCCCGAAGTCACCTTTTATTTACACGTGTGCAGCACATGAGACTGACTCAGCTAGCACAGAGCTGGATCCTAGAGGGACCAGAAACCCTGACTCAGTTTACATCTGTCAGCCAGGAAACTCTAATTGGAGAAGGTTAACAGACCCAGTCAGGGAACTCATATTCTATGAGGTCCACCGAGCTGAATTTATTCCAATCACAACACTGCAGACCAAGTTAAATTTCCCAATGACATGGCTTTAAATCTCACGTAGCAGCAGTTGGAATTTAGTTTAAGGCAAAAAGAATAGGTACATTTAGGGTAAATACACGAGGGAAAAAGTTAGTGATGTGTTGCCATAGTCTTACCAGACCATAGGGGCTGCTCTCTCATTAAAGAGAAGTGACTGGTGGTGATTTAACCTGAAGGCCACCAGACCTCAGGCAAGGGAAGAGGTTGAGAAGGAGAGTCCTTCATGGTAGCCTCAAACCAGTGAAGAGAATTGAATCCATGTTGTTGGTATCACATTGCTCTGTAACCAACAGTACAGCCAACTGAGCTAAACCAAGAGTGAAAGTAGCAGAAGGTTATGTGAAGAGAGTGGGAAGAGATTCCTGTGGAACATGACTGACCAGTTGGGCTGAATGGCCTATTTCTGAGTTGTGTTTTGTCATTTTGAGGCTGTGTTTCTTTTCAAAGGAGATTCATGGTACCTGGCTGGCCATAGTCTGTTGGAACTTCTCTTATGCAATTTTCTACTCTTCATCTAATTCATTGTGCAACTAGCCTCCACAAAACCCTTTATGTTGAATTGTGTGGGAGGAAAGGCATAAGCACTCACCACAACTGTGGTTTTGCCATATTTATGCTATTGGCCATATATTTAGATTCCAGCTCCACATTACTTCAGACACTGCAAACCAGGCACTACACTCCACACTGTTGTCCTAAAGAAAACAGCTGAGAGAGACAGGCTAGCTCCTCAGTTCGCTGGATAGAGACATGGAGATGATGGTGAATGGGGTGGTGGACAGGGTGGCAGTACTGTATCCTGACGATCAATGCTGCTACTGGACTGACAGAGTGGCTCAGTCCCTCCCTTTGTCTCATTGCAGAAGAAGGTAACTAATTCCCAGGATTGTTATCTCCAGAGCAATATTTTAACAATATTGAAGCTGTTCTATAGAACGTACAAACAGAGGCAGTGATCCACTACAATTTTGGAGTGATGGAATCTTTGCCCCTGATATCTCGTAGTCTTTGGTGATAGTCTATGTCAGTAAACATTTTTAATCTTCTCAAAGGAATATACTTTCATTGTGCCTGAAATATCTTTTCTTTGATGTCAGTCTGTAGTTCAGCTATCATTTTTCCTGCTAGACTCCAATTTATTCAGCTCACATCCATTCTTACTGTATTGTCGTTGACTTTCCCCTAGTCAATTATTCCTACTTCAGCTGGTTCTTTATCCATTTCAATAGTCAGCCTAATTCATATGAAGCAATGATCACTGTCCCCTCTATTTTCTCTGACTACACTTGATTAATTTAGCCCAACTCAGTTTCAAGGACAAGTCAAACAGTGTCTCCTTTCTGATTGGACTGCAAATATACTACTGTGTGAAACTCTTTTGGACATTCTCCAGAAACCCTTGTCCCTCACTGCCCTGTACATTGCCATTATCCTATTCCATATCCAAATGTTTAAGCCCCACATTATAACTACCTTATAATTTTTGTATCTTTGTAATTTCCTTGCAAATTTGTTCTTCCTTCCCGTTAGCTAGTGGCCTATAGTCAACACAAATGAATGCAATTGCGCATTTTTTTTACGTTTCTTGTCTTTAACCAAGTGGATTTGATCATTGGTACATTTTATTCCAGCACTGGAATGCTCTTCTTGATTAATAGCACCAGCACTGCACTTTTCTTCCTTTCCATTTTGGTAAATGTATTATTGCACAGATCTTAGAAAGGCCCTACATATTAAGACAGCTGAACGACTTCTTGATATGTGATACTGTAGTGTATAAGGTCTCCCTGTGACTTTCTGCATAGCTAGCAGCTAGTCAGTTAATCTTACAGATAGTTGATCACTTAACAGATAGTCAATTAAGCAGACAGTCAATTAAGGATGTAAGGCTATATTAGTATAAGTAAGCATAGAACTCAGACTATATATATCCATGATGTGTCATATAAGTACACAGTACATAGTTAGCTGTTAGTTACCTGTCTCATTAAGAGCTTGAATCTCTGTAGTATGTATTGTCTGGGCTGACATCTTGAAAACCATCTTGAAAAGCCTCATCCCTAATGAAGGGCTTTTGCCTGAAACGTCAGTTTTCCTGCTCCTTGGATGCTTCCTGACCTGCTGTGCTTTTCCAGCACCACACTCTGGACACTAATCTCCAGTATCTGCAGTCCTCACTTTCGCCTATCTTGAAAACCACATCACACCATGAGCACTTTGATTTCAGGAATATTTAGGATCCATTTCTGCCTTTCATCAATCCAGATATCTTTTATAGACACAACATTGTATTTCCACATAATGTTTTTCGATAGATTCGGGGTTGGTTCCTGAGGATTGGAGAGGGCTAATGTTATACCACTTTTTAAGAAAGGTGGGAGAGAGAAAGCAGGAAATTATAGACCAGTTAGTCTGACCTCAGTGGTAGGAAAGATGCTGGAGTCTATTATAAAGGATGAAATTACGGCACATCTGGATAGTAGTAACAGGATAGGACAGAGTCAGCATGGATTTATGAAGGGGAAATCATGCTTGACTAATCTTCTTGAATTTTTTGAGGATATAACTATGAAGATGGACGAGGGAGATCCAGTAGATGTAGTGTACCTGGACTTTCAGAAAGCTTTTGATAAAGTCCCACACAGGAGGTAGTGAGTAAAATTAGGGTGCATGGTATTGGGGGCAAAGTACTAGATTGGATTGAAAATTGGTTGGCTGATAGGAAACAAAGGGTAGTGATAAACGGCTCCATTTCGGAATGGCAGGCAGTGACCAGTGGGGTACCGCAGGGATCTGTGCTGGGACCGCAGCTTTTTACAATATATGTTAATGATATAGAAGATATCATTTGCAAATTTGCTGATGATACAAAGCTGGGTGGCAGGGTGAAATGTGAGGAGGATGTTAGGAGATTACAGGGTGACCTGGACAAGTTAGGTGAGTGGGCAAATGCATGGCAGATGCAGTTTAATGTGGATAAATGTATGGTTATCCACTTTGGTGGCAAGAACAGGAAGGCAGATTACTACCTCAATGGAATCAATTTAGGTAAAGGGGCAGTACAGAGAGATCTGGGTGTTCTTGTACACCAGTCAATGAAGGCAAACATGCAGGTACAGCAGGTAGTGAAGAAGGCTAATAGCATGCTGGCCTTCATAACAAGAGGAATTGAGTATAGAAGCAAAGAGGTTCTTCTGCAGCTGTACAGGGCCCTGGTGAGGCCACACCTGGAGTACTGCGTGCAGTTCTGGTCTCCAAATTTGAGGAAAGACATTGAGGGAGTGCAGCGTAGGTTCACGAGGTCAATTCCTGGAATGGCGGGATTACCTTACACTGAAAGACTGGAGCGACTGGGCTTGTATACCCTTGAGTTTAGAAGACTGAGAGGGGATCTGATTGAGACATATAAGATTATGAAAGGATTGGACACTCTGGCAGCAGGAAACATGTTTCTGCTGATGGGTGAGTGCTGAACCAGAGGACATAGCTTAAAAATACGGGGTAGACGATTTAGGACAGAGATGAGGAGAAACCTCTTCATCCAGAGAGTGGTGGCTGTGTGGAATGCTCTGCCCCAGAGGGCAGTGGAGGCCCAGTCTCTGGATTCATTTCAGAAAGAGTTGGATAGAGCTCTCAAAGATAGTGGAATCAAGGGTTATGGAGATAAGGCAGGAACAGGATACTGATTAGGAATGAACAGCCATGATCATGTTGAATGGCGGTGCAGGCTCGAAGGGCTGAATGGCCTACTCCTGCACCTATTGTCTATTGTCTATTGTCTATAACAATCTGAGCCTATCATTTCACAGTCTTATTTACTATAATCTGTGTATTCACATAGATGACAGGAACTCTGATCAGACTTTATTACTTTCTCCCTTCAGAATATTCCTTTTAAAAAAAACTTCAGAAAGCAAAACTTTCTTTTGTCTTATTTCAGTGTGATCTATCTCTCCTAGTATAAGTAACTCTAGGACAGTAAATCTTTGTTTAACTTTAAGAAGTTTTCAGTAAGTTCATTTAAGGAAAAGTGGCTGTCAGGTTATTGGGTAAGAAGCTGAAAAGCAAATCACTGAATTAACATTCTGAGCTGCTACTGTCAGCTAATCAGACCCTACAGGATGAAGAACCAAACATGCTGTATCTCTTGTCCTTGAGTGCTAACAACCTGGAGTGCAATCAAATACTCCAGACTTATTATGGAGCTATTCCCTAATTCACATCAAATTTTGGTCAGTATGTAGTGCTAATGCACTGACTCTCATTACCCAGATGTACTTTAGGGTTGTATATTTCACACGCCATAAACTGAGTGCTTGAAAAGCCTCATAACATGTGCAATGGTATCCAATATACAGCTTTACAAAAGTATCAAAGATGACCTTTGTCAGATTTAACCTTCGCCTTGAAAACAGGGATTGTAAACCAATCCTGCCTCTTTGCAAACGTTCTCTGTGAGATTAATTTTCTCATTTCTGTTCCACATTGGCACAAATTCAAAGCACAAACTGTTTTGCATTAGTTTTATAAGATAGTTTGATTAAGTTGGCAATCTCATCCTGGGAAACAAAAATGGAAACAGCCCTCACTGTTGTTCAAGGGAATACTCTTCAGAATCCATTGGCCAAAGAAGGTGTTTTACAGTCAACATCTGGCAATGCTCTACCTGACTGAGGAATGTTTGACACAGCATTGACTCCCAAACTGGAATAGCCTTTCTTTGTCCAGAGCTAACATTAATGAGCACAAACAAATGCCATGATAAATTGAATTTAAAATCTTGCATTTGCATTACATCTGGATTTGATTGGGATAATAGATTTTTTAGTAATTCAAAAAGCATATTTATTCTGCAAGTCAAATTTAACTGAGGTTTTTCATTTTACCAAAAACAAGACAATATAAATTGCACTTCAGAAAATGATACAGGTGTGGAATGCTACCCAACAAAACAAAATTTACACGTCAGTATGTTTATGTAACAAATGGCAGCAAAGGGGTCCATTGACATAAGATGACTCAGTGAATTACAGCTATCAAGATCATAATGGTTACAAAACCGATCTATTGTTAACTTTAATCTTAAACGAGATAAATTCCCAAGCTGGTTTTTAAATTTTGAAGCACTCACTTTTAATATTGTAAAATGATAGCAGTCACCCCATTCAAATAACTGGAAACATAAAGAATGTGCTTTGTTACTGCAGTGAATATTTTTATTACAATATATTTTTATTAGATTTCTCAAAGAAGCAACCGTAAGTAATTCACCTTTGTTTTGTGTGTGAGTCTAAGCCATGGGTAATAATTCTGAATAAAACATCTTGAAAAGTAAGTTTACTTTTCTTTTCAATATAATCTCAACTTTACAGGTCTTGTTTTTTAACTGGCTGGCATTTGGGATTATTGTGAGTACTTTGTCTTCCCAATAGTTCTACATGTGTAATTAAAATGGTCTTCATATATGATCACTATCCTGAAAGTATAGTGGCAGGCATATCCTATTTTATAGCTGAAAATGTGTTGCTGGAAAAGCGCAGCAGGTCAGGCAGCATCCAAGGACCAGGAGAATCGACGTTTCGGGCATAAGCCCTTCTTCAGGAATGAGGAAAGTGTGTCCAGCAGGCTAAGATAAAAGGTAGGGAGGAGGGACTTGGGGGAGGGGCATTGGAAATGCGATAGCTGGAAGGAGGTCAAGGTGAGGGGTGATAGGCCGGAGTGGGGTGGGGGCGGAGAGGTCAGGAAGAAGATTGCAGGTTAGGAAGGTGGTGCTGAGTTCGAGGGATTTGACTGAGACAAGGTGGGGGGAGGGGAAATGAGGAAACTGGAGAAATCTGAGTTCATCCCGTGGTTGGAGGGTTCCTAGGTGGAAGATGAGGCACTCTTCCTCCAACCATCGTGTTGCTATGGTCTGGCGATGGAGGAGTCCAAGGACCTGCATGTCCTTGGTGGAGTGGGAGGGGGAGTTGAAGTGTTGAGCCACGGGGTGGTTGGGTTGGTTGGTCCGTGGCCATCCCATATTCCCAATTCCTGCGTCTCCGCCGCATCTGCTCCCAGGAGGACCAGTTCCAAAACCGTACAACCCAGATGGCCTCCTTCTTCAAAGTCCGCAATTTCCCCCCAGACGTGGTCAACGATGCCCTCCACCGCATCTCCTCCACTTCCTGCTCCTCTGCCCTTGAGCTCCGCCCCTTCAACCACCACCAGGACAGAACCCCACTGGTCCTCACCTACCACCCCACCAACCTCCATGTACAGTGTATCATCCGCCGTCATTTCCGCCACCTCCAAACGGACCCCACCACCAGGGATATATTTCCCTCCCCTCCCCTATCAGCGTTCCGAAAAGACCACTCCCTCCGTGACTCCCTCATCAGGTCCACACCCCCCACCAACCCAACCTCCACTCCTGGCACCTTCCCCTGCAACCGTAAGAAATGCAAAACTTGCACCCACACCTCCCCCCTCACTTCCCTCCAAAGCCCCAAGGGATACTTCCATATCCGCTACAAATTCACCTGCACCTCTACACATGTCATCAATTGCATCCGCTGCACCCGATGTGGCCTCCTCTATATTGGGGAGACAGGTCGCCTACTTGCGGAACGTTTCAGAGAACACCTCTGGGACACCCGGACCCAGATTTCTCCAGTTTCCTCATTTCCCCTCCCCCCACCTTGTCTCAGTCAAATCCCTCGAACTCAGCACTGCCTTCCTAACCTGCAATCTTCTTCCTGACCTCTCCGCCCCCACCCCACTCCGGCCTATCACCCTCACCTTGACCTCCTTCCACCTATCACATTTCCAATGCCCCTCCCCCAAGTCCCTCCTTTTATCTTAGCCTGCTGGACACACTTTCCTCATTCCTGAAGAAGGGCTTATGCCTGAAACGTCGATTCTCCTGTTCCTTGGATGCTGCCTGACCTGCTGCGCTTTTCCAGCAACACATTTTCAGCTCTGATCTCCAGCATCTGCAGTCCTCACTTTCTCCTCGAATATCCTATTTTATGCAAAACAAACCAGAAGCTGTCGATTATGTTACACATGCAACCAAGAGAACAGCATTACATAACCTGCATTTTCTTTTGGAATTGGCCTTGGATGATGGGGTGTTCAATGATGAGTATGCCTTAGATCAATGTACTTGCTTGACTCTATGCATCCTGCTCAAGCAATATCTAACTCAGATATTTGCTACCCATACCCAAAACTGAACCCTAAAACAAATGGGGAGTCTCAAAATAGTTAAGACAATGGAATGTTTAATTTTATGATGTTGGTTCAGGTCCAACAGTTTCCTGAACTGTTGATCTGCCAGAATATTTGCAATTAGTTCTTGAAAATTTCAAATCAAACTCTTAAATTCCCTGCACTGTTTCCAATTGACACGGCATGCTGAGTATAATGTTTACTTTAACAAGCCACCAAGGCCATTGGGAACATTGTGATGGCTTTTTTGCATAAACTGACACCCACGACTCTATAATTCTCCAGTGCGCTGTCCTCCATCTCAACCCTGATTGACCCAGCCCCTTCATTCTCCCCCTGGAAGGCTGAAATAAAAGGAAAAGTAAATATAAATGTACAAATGCAAATTTGTAGTGAACAGCTGTATGGATTCTTTAAAGCATTTTCTTAAAAATTTCATTTTGCCAAGTTCGTGGAAACATAGCCAAGGAGCAAATAGAGAGAGAAAACATTGGCTATGAAACTCTCTTCAAGTAAAACAATTGCTTTTTGCCAGGATGAGGAGGACCAATTCTTCTGGAAACTCTGAATCCATTGTTTAATTAGAACTGAATCTGCTTCTCAGAATGAATAAATCTGCTTGAATGCTTAATTACTCTCTAGGAAAGAGAAAAATTGGTTGCTGCAACAGTTGTAGAACTGTGGAAAGGGGTTGCTTTTAAAGAAAGGATGCCTCACAGAAAGTCTCACTTGTGTCAAGTGAGATGATGTCATACACTGCTGAGAAAATGGTCACACACTGGAATTGCACACTAAGCAATGAACAAGTGTTGAGCAGCAAGGTAAGAAGAGAAAAATATCGTGTTTTTTCAGCTTCATTTCTCAAAACCACCTCTTATTTTATTTGATTCTATTGTTCATTGACATTCAATCTTTTGTTAGCAATCCACAACACACCACCCACATCCCCCGCTACCACCACTGTACCTGCATGAAGGTACACAGATCAGAAGCTGTATTGCACAATTTCATTCTCAAAAGCCATTGACACATTTTCGTTATGCATGAGTTTCCACTTATTGTGGCACCTTCAGTGAGAGACATGAGAATTTTGCACTGAGTGATGACAAACATTGGAAGTATCTGTAATATGCTCAAATCCCATCAATTTTTTAAGATTGTCAACCCTACTGCCCAAATGCACCTCCATCCAAAATACAGAACTCATCCTAAGTTAAAAGGCTTTATACAAAAGTTTCTTGCCATTGCTCTTGTCCTGAGGTTCACTTCAAATTATGCCCAAGTTCACTAAGCCAATTTATGCCTAGTTCATGAAATTGCAACTTTGAAAAATGACCTGAGAAACTGAGATTCTTTTCATAAAGAAGTTAGTGCTGATTATTAAATGATTAAATGATGAAAAGATGGCTTAGAGAAGGCACTGCTTTTAGTTATGAGCTGTCTGGAATGAGAGTAACAACAATAATAGTAACCCTGTAAGTTTATAGTGCTCTTAAAATTCGATAATTATTGATATTTTTGAGGCTAACTTTTAAAAGGAGTGTAAAAATGCAAACTTGTTTTAAGAAAGAAAAATGTATGTGCGTGTGTATAAGATTTATATTTTTATCAAATAATCTTGTTTTATAATAGGCCTTTGTTGTTTATAAAAAAAAACGTGGTTGGCAGATTTGTATTCTGAAACAGATAGAATAACATATAGTTGGCCATATCAACAATCAGTTTTTAAAAAATGACTAGTGGAGTAGTGGGTCTATAGGCAAACAGATAGTACTTTTCTCCAACCTCAGTGGTAACATAATAAAACATCTTAAGATATTGAACAAGATTGGTATAAAGCAAAGCTTGATACTCAGCCACATGAATGTAATATTAAGGCAGACGGCCAAAGTTTTGATCAAAGATGTGTTTTGGGGAATATATAAATAAAGGCAGGTGGAGAGGTGGAAAGGTGTTGAGAAAGTTACAAAGCATAGGACCCAGCCAGCTTAAGGTATGCTTCCTCCAGCAGAAAGATTCAAATTAGGGATGCATAAAAAGCCAGATGGTATTTCTTTCAAGTAGTTTAATAAAAATTGGAATCATAGAATCCCTACAATGTGGGAGCAGACCATTCAAACCATTGAAGAGAAAGTGAGGACTGCAGATGCTGGAGATTAGAGTCTGGAGAGCGTGGTGCTGGAAAAGCATTGCAAGTCAGGCAGGATCCAAGGAGCAGGAGAATCAATGTTTCGGACAAAAGCCCTTCATT
Source organism: Chiloscyllium plagiosum (assembly GCF_037043375.1). NCBI lineage: Eukaryota > Metazoa > Chordata > Chondrichthyes > Orectolobiformes > Hemiscylliidae > Chiloscyllium > Chiloscyllium plagiosum. Next base: position 94,296,739 of record NW_028270145.1, on the reverse strand, counting down.
AGGAATTCGGTGGGGAGCTGAGGGGGTCACCATGGGAGGAGGGTTGGGCTGGGGGGAAGGTAGCTGAGAGTGCGATAGGTAGATGGAGGTGGGGGTAAAGGTGATAGGTCAGAGAGGAAGGTGACCGGATAGGTGGGAAGGAAGATGGACAGGTAGAACAGTTCAAGTGGGCAGTGCTGAGTTTGAAGTTGGAACTGGGATAAGGTGGGACTAGGGAAAATGAGGAAACTGATGAAATCCACATTGATGCTGTGGGGTTGAAAGGATCCATAGGCAGAAGATGAGGCATTCTTCCTCCTGGTGTCAGGTGGTTAGGGAATGGTGATGGAGGAGGCCCAGGATGTGTGTCCTTGGCAGAGTGGGGGGGCAGTTGAAGTGTTCGGCCAGGGGGCAGTTGGTTTGGTTGGTGCGGGTGTCCTGGAGATGCTCTCTGAAGTGCTCTGCGAGTAGGCATCCTGTCTCCCCAATGTAGAGGAGACCGCATCGGAAGTAACAGATACAGTAAATGATATATGGCAGTGCAGTTGAAACTCTGATGGATGTGCAAGGCTCTTTTGGGGCCTTGGATGGAGGTGAGGGGCAAGGTGTGGATGCAGGTGGACCATTGAGTTCACACTGACCCTCTGAAGAGCATCCCACCCAGGTTGACCCCGTCCTTGTATTTCCCATGGCTAATCCACCAAGTCTGGATATCCTTGGGCAATTTAACATGGTCAATCCATCTAACCTGTTTATCTTTGGACTATGGGAGGAAACCGGAGCACCCAGAGGAAATCCATGGAGACACAGGGAGAATGTGCAACCTCCACACAGTTAGTCGCCTGAGGCTGGAATCGAACCCGGGTCCCTGGTGGTGTGAGGTAGTGGTGCTGACCACTGAGCCACCTTGCTGCCCAAAATGCCAAAAATTATTCTGGAAAATATGGGCCCAAATATCTTTGGGGAATCAGTGAGGACATGGTGAGGTTACTGATGTCTACGTTATCGGTAAAGGGATTCAGAAGTCTTACCGAGCTAGTAGCTTCACCTTCCACCTAGCTGTTGGCCTGAACAAAGATGAGAGGGAATACGCAAAGTAAGGATGGTATGGGATGGTGCCTAAACAAGACTGGGAAGAAATTGAGGGAGACCTACACTGGTAAGGAAGTAAGCAGCAGCAGGAGGGAGGGAAGGTATACAATGGGGAAGACTTGGAGTGATGGACAGGATGATGGGAATGCAGAAGGTGAAGGATTGAACTGCAGAAAGCTCAAGATTTCCTTAAGGGATCCAGTAGAACATTCCTGATCCTCACTAGCTACAGGCAGTGTCAAGAGTCCCTTTGGGAGTCAGCAGTTCCTATCTCCATTTCTCTGCCAAATTTCCTAACCATTAGGAAGCCCATGGAGCATTAGTTAATTAAGTTCTGGTCTAGACACAGAAGCATTCATGGCACATTCAAATCAACCAATTTCAATTTGTAACATCCCTACCCTGGGATGAAGATGGTTAATACTGAGGCTGCAGAACAGCAGAGTCGCAGAAAGTGTACATTGAACTGTCCACAGGCATTTTCAAGAAAATAATCAACCTAAATGTTTAGCTGTTCCCCTGCAGACCATAAAGTCAGGTGCAGTGGCAACTGCACTTCCAGTCACCAATTTGGCCTTCATTCTCCCTGGAGAGAGAATCCGTGCTGGGAATGGAGTCTCGAAAAGTTTGGCTGCGTTGCAACTAACTCTGTCAGGAACTCAGGTTTCCTGAAAAACATCCCAGTACAATGAGATTCCCTGTTCAAACATCCTTTGTAAACTACAATCAGTCAGTGTGCTCCAGGAAAGATTTCATAAATTTATACTTGCTCTTCCACTGCTGACAGGTTTCTTCCTGCAGTGGGGAGACAAGAACAAGCTGGTCTCCGCACTTTGTATGCTCCTCTCTTATAATAAGCTGTATCTTCTGTAAAGTTGCAGATCTCTGGCACTTTAACTGGAGACCGAGCAGCCAGTGTTCCCATAAACCTACTTTACTGAGGAATCCACCACCGCCTACACGCACAGATGGCTAGAGCATTTTGACAAGTGCACATGCACGAAATATAGTTTTATGGCATTGTGTTCAAGTGTCACTGAGAAGAAAAATAGCTCTGTGTGTAGCTGCCTCGTGATATCAAAACATCACTACCAAAGCAACCAGCTGGTGCCAAATATTGCCAACCCAGCTCCAACAAGACTGAGCACCAAGCAGAATGGGTCCTCTAACAAGTTTGGCAGATGGTTTTCTGATTGATGCTGGATAGACAAGACTAGTGCTTCAAACACAGCTCAATATCTGTTGAATGTAAGGGGGTTGGTTGGCTCAGTTAGCTAGAGGGCTGCCTTGGGTTGTAGACTGATGCCAACAGCATTGGCTCAAATCCTATACTGGTTGAGGTCACCATGAAGATCACAGCTTCTCAACCTGAAGTGCAGTGGTCCTCAAGTTCAATCACCAGCCATTGTCACTCTCCAATGAAGAGAGCAGACCTATAGTCTAATGGGACTCTGGCAACTTTAGCTTTATTGACCTTAACAGCCTAATGAGATCCTGCCATGATCAAATGTCAGATGGGATGTGAACCCTTGCTGTGCTGGTTAGGCATCTGTCACTTTGCCAAACTATCTTCAAAAGAATGTAATACTCCCTGCTTCCAGTCAAAATTTTCTTCTCAATCTCAAATATCCGAAACAATTATGATGACGGAGTAGGTAGTGGGACAAGAAGGGGATAAATAGATTCATTTCAGACTTTGTGGGCTGGGATTTAACTATTGTCTGTGGTGACACACACTGGTAATGTTAAGGGACTGAGGTCAATAGAGTCTCTGCTGACACAGTTCCTGATTGATTCCCTATTATTGACTGTTTGTTGAGCATAGATTGCCAGTAAAGGAACAAGAGTATCAAATTAATCCTAAGAGTACACATGGAGAAAAGACAATGACACCTCAGTTCTAGAGACCACTACTAACTGGTAAGGGGATGAAACGGGGCATTAGCCAATGCTCGATACTTCCAATTCAGGCAATATGTCAACATTGTGCTGCCTAAACAATGAAATGATTGTGGTGTGTCATGCTATCCTTGCTGCTGAGTGAATACAGCCCTCAGTATGGAGCCCACAATAATCAAAGGCTGGCATTGGTTAAAGTTATCCTGCACATTTTTAAGGAAAGGTACATTGTGGCTGGAACAGATGGTGGAAGATAATATGGAGCTAGCTTGAAAATGGAAATAAATAATAGAAGTAATGGCAAAACACAAGAGAGAATGAGATACAAGACATTCTGACAAACCACTGGAGATACGAATTGTTGAAGAGTTGGGGAGGAGAGATGTGTTTTATTCACAGAGGATGTGTGAATAAAACACACATCCAGGATGCCTTCCTGAGAATACACGAAGGCAGAAGGCGTAAAAGCCGAGGCAGTCAATGACAGGAATTGAACCATAATGACCTGGATGTAGTGTTGTCGCAAAGTTCAGTGGGCTCCTATGAAGGTCAGCAACTGCATCTTCAAGTGTTACATCCCATCAACTGCACCCTAGGGCTGACATATTGCTCAATGTACGACTCCCTATCACTCCCTTATTAACTCCCTCTCAATCATTACCCATTCCTATCATTCATACTTCACAACACCCTCACACGTTTACTAACATTGTAATTCTCACACACATCTCCCAGCTTACACACACTGTCAGTTATTCAACCAAGACATGATCCAAATATTGCATTCCCGAAACAGATTCCAGTGCATAGAGTCATAGAGTCATACAGCATGGAAATAGTCCTTCGATCCAACTCATCCATGCTGACAGGTGTCCCAATCTGACCTAGTTCCATTTGCCAAAAATTGTTCCATCCCTCTCTAAACCATCTCTTCTGTTCATATACCATCCAGATGCTTTTTAAATGTTATAATTGTACCAGACTCCATCACGTCCCATGGCAGCTCATTCTGTACATACCCCAACGTCTGTGTGAAAGAAGTTACCCCTCTAGTCCTTTTCAAATCTTTCCCCTCTTACCTTAAAACTATGCCGTCTTCTTTTGGACTCCCTACCCTAGGAAAAAGACCTTGGCTATTCACCCTATCTATGCCCCCCATGATATTATAAATCTTTATAAGGTGGCAGTGTTCATTAAGATATGGGTATTATTTAAGAGTTTTTGGTATAAAATGACCTCATCCTCTGTGGTTAGTTCAATAGCACTAACCACAGTTATCTGGATTACACCTCCTCCCACCCTGCTTCCTGCAAAAATGCTATCCCGTATTCCCAATTCCTCCGCCCCCACCACATCTGTTCTCAAGAGGACCAGTTCCACCATAGAACACACCAGATGGCCTCCTTCTTTAAAGAACGCAATTTCCCCTCCCACACAGTTGATGCCCTCCACCGCATCTCATGCACACCCCACCCCTTCATCTGCAACAAGGACAGAACCCCCTTGGTCCACCTGAGCAATCTCCATATACATCGCATCATCCTCCACCATTTCTACTGCCTACAAATGGACCCCACCACCATAGGTATATTTCCCTCCCCACCCCTATCCGCTTTCCGTAAAGACCATTCCCTCCATGACTACCTTGTCAGGTCCACACACCTTAACAACCCACCCTCCCCTCCCAGCACCTTCCCTGCAAAACCTGCGCCCACACCTCCCTCCTCACCTCTGTCCAAGGCCCTAAAGGAGCTTTCACATTCATCAAAGTTTTACCTGCCCTTCCACACATGTCATTTACTGTATCCATTGCTCCTGATGTGGTCTCCTCTACATTGGGGAGACAGGATGCTTACTCGCAGAGTGCTTCAGAGAACTTCTCTGGGACACCCACACCAATCAACCCCACCACCCTGTGGCCGAACACTTTAACTCACCGTCCCACTCTGCTGAGGACATGCATGTCCTGGACCTCCTCCGTCGCCACTCCCTAACTACCCAATGCCTGGAGGAAGAACGCCTCATCTTCCATCTCGGGATCCTCCAACCCCATTGCATCGATGTGGAATTCACCAGTTTCCTCATTTCCCCTCCCCCCACCTTACCCAGTTCCAACCTTTCAGCTCAACACTGTCCACATGATCTGTCCCACCTGTCCATCTTCCTTCCCACCTATCAGCTCCACCTGTCCCCTCCAACCCATCGCCATTACCCCCACCTCCATCTACCTATCGCACTCTCTCAGCCCCAACCCCCTCACATTTATCTCACTATCCCCTCGGCTCCCAGCTGCATTCCTGATGAAGGGCTTTTGCCCGAAACATGGATTTTCCTTCTCCTCGGATGCTGCCTGACCTGCTATGCTTTTCCAGCATGTCACTCTTGGCTCTAATCTCCCAGCATCTGCAGTCCTCACTTTCTCCTAGCACTAAATTAAACACCTGTGTTAGTTGGCAGTGTTCATTAAAATATGGGTATTATGTAAAAACCTTGGTATAAAACGACCTTGATCTTTGGAGTGAAATGATGTTTTAGGAAAAGGAGCAAGAAGAGAAAGTAACCAAAAAGGAACTTGGCCTGTCTGTCAGTGCTGATTTGTCTTAGTTATAATAGTATTGAACTACTGCAGTGATACACTTCTCTACCTCTTACAGCGTAATGTAATGCAGAGCTGGAGCATCAGGAGCTGATCAATGGGAGACATGCTGCTGTTCCAGTGGAGGAGAAATTGTTCACCATCAATGGATGATCATTGCTGAGGCCATAGCCAGCTCCTAAAGCTAATTTGTTTTTCATCTTCCACTTACCCCTCATTTCAGGTACTTAAGTGATTGAAACAGGGTAAGCACGTATTCTCACTTTCCACCTCTACCCTCCCCACCTTATAACATCTTCCCTTGGCCTTTCTTCTTTCTGAGGCCTAATATAACCAGGTCAAACAATAGTGAAATAGCAGTGGGTGGAAGAGCAGGAAAAGGATTAGAAATCCGTCTCACACGTACTCCCTGATGCACGTGTAGCATATGATCTGCCTGTAAAGCATGTAAGAACACTTTTCACTGCATCTCAGTTCACATGACAGTGATAAATCAAATCCAGTCAAATCAATAACTTAACAAAAACACAACTACTTATATTTAGAAGAGAGTTTAAAGGTGAGAGTTGGATTTGGAGTCATAGAGTCACAAACACAGAAACAGATCCTTCAGCCCAACTTGCCAATGCTGACAGTGTTTCCCAAACTAAACTAGTCCCATTTGCCTGTGTTTGGCCCTAACCCTCTATGCCTTGCCAATTGATGTACCTTTTCAAATGTCTTCCAAATGTTGTAAAATTATACCTACATCATTCACTTCCTCTGGCAGCTCATTTCACAAACGCACACTCTGTGTGAGAAGGTTGCCTCTCAGGTCCCTTTTAAATCTCTTCCCTCTGATCTTAAACCTGGGGTAGAGGGGTCTAGTTTTGGACCTCTTTACCCTGGGGAAAAGACCGTGGCTATTCACCTTGTCTCTGCCCTTCACGATTTCTTAAATCTCTATAAGGTCACCCTATGCTGAGACATTGAGCATCAGCAGAGCTGGTACAAGGGCAAGGGCACATGAAGTCTGCTGCAGGGACACAGATGAGTATTTCAAAGCAACTGGCTACAGAAGATTGACAGGTATTCACGATGAAATGCTTGATGCATTGACTGGTCTTTGTGAGAGCCTGTGCACAATGCCAAAAAGCAAGGAGGGTCCAGCACTGTCTTTGTGCAGAGCTTGTGCAGAATTTGGGGCTCATTCTTTCCTGCTTGAAAACTGTATTCAACTCCATTAACATGTTTGCATCCTCAACACAGCAACTGATATTTCTGTAATTCTCAGGCTGGTTGGACTTGACTTGTAGAACTGACCATGACCAAATCCTGGATTGCAAGGACAGTGATCATTGGAATCTGGTCAAAGCAAGCAACTGACTCAACATGATCAACCCCTGTACTGAGATCAGACAGGCAACTTGACTGAGTATAACCCTCATCCCTGACTAACTGTAGTTCCCCCTTGATCCCATTGAGGACTGCTCCCCATTGGCTTTAAGATAAGCCCATTTGATGTTTGCTGTGTATGGTGCTGGCATTTGTTGATAGTATGACATTGCCATAGAGCAGCATGTCCCCCTCTGTGATTGTTCTGTGCTCTGAACTGTGAAAAGCTGCCTAACTCTCCCTCTATTCTAAAATGTAATGCAAGCCACAGAGGCCAGCAATCTTGAAGTGAGCATGAATTGAACGAGGGCTAAAAAAAGCCAACAGCCATAAAGATGATATAAAGATGCACAAGATGCCTGTGTGTTACTGCATGCAAAGCAACCTGGTATCAGCATGCAATTCATAAATATCTCTGCGGTCCACTATGAAGCCCCGAAGGACTGAAATCACAGATAGTTGATCAGAAAAACAGTCATGATGTTGTGGTGAGGTTGGTGGTTTGGCAATTGCGTGGATGAAGGTTGGAATTCCATTCACTGTGTGGGAAGTGGTGTCAATAGTAGATTTGGATGAGCATCCAGAGATGAAGCAGCAAATTGTGCTGCCAAGTAACTGTTTGGCAGTTCATATCAGGAATTGGCACAGTCTAGTTTGTCACTGAAGTAGGGGAGACTGGGAGCTGAATGGACATGAGGTAAGATGAGCTAACAATGAGATGCAAATATATGGACATTGGGTTGTCACCACTTATTAGCAAGGTGCAGCAATCATCATTTAAACCTTTGGGGAAGATCAGAGAGTATGTTTCTGACATCAGGAATTTTATTTTTTTATTCTCACCCTATTCCCCTAATCCTTTCGCTATTGTCCATGCCACTCATGACTGTGAGTGGAAAATTCTACCCACTCTCTTATCTATTTACAACAAGTGCCCAGACATGGTCCCCAATTTGTTATTGGGGATACCCCGGTGAAGAGGGATGAATGGGTTCACCTTCTTTATTAACTTACTGTCTCTTGGTTGGTCACAACAATGTGCTTGAAAAGGATATTCTCCCTTAAAGACACCCATCTCCCAGTTCAAATGAACTTGTCTTTTAAAAGGAGTCAATTTCACCAGGCTTTCTCCAATTATAGAAAATGTTAGAAGACACAAGAAGATGCATTAATGCAACAAACATTCACACATATTAGAAACAATGAATGAGTCATGAAAGGATTAAAGGTAAAAGGGTTATTCTCTGGATTTCTCATGAAGCGTGTATAGAGGAACATTGCTTTGGGTGATAAAGCAATATTGACTTTAAGTGCAAGAGCAGTTGGTTTTGAGATTCTTACCCTTGCTGGTTAAATGAAATTCTTCTGTCCTGCTTCCCTTTCAGTGATAATGAGCTTGCTGACTGCCTTCCAGCACTGAGAAAATATTATTTATTACTACTTGCAATGCAGGGATGACTCATAACTATCCTCAAGCTGCGACCTTCACAGCACCCTCATCTACACGAGCACATCAACTCACTGAAATGCACAGACCAGAGAGTGAAATTGGTTTTTAACCATTTTTTGCATTTTTCTGCAAGAGTGAAAGATAAACATGTAATTTGACTCATACCCACTCCCTGGAATATAACCCACATGGAGACAACTTTCTGCTGAGAGGAGACATTTAGATTGTCTGGCACCTCTGCATTTGAAGATTCTCTTTGAAGCTTTGTTTTTATTATTCTCACATGGGATGTGGGTGTCACTGAAAAGACCAGCTTGTGTTCCTCATCCATTAACTGCTTTTGTGCTGATTGCCTCTCTCCGTGACAGAAGGCAAGTAAGAAGCAACAACATTTTTGTGGGTTTGGAGCGATATATAGGTGAGGCAACAATGACAGATTGCTTTCCCGAGAGAGCATTAGTAAACTAGATATATTTTTAATGACAATTTAACAATGTTTACTTGGTCACCATTAGACTACCTGTTGGTTTGGTTTCCACCCCAAGTCCAAATTTTATTTTACTGAATTCATATTTCATCATCTCTCTTCATAGTGGAATTTAAACACTACCCCCCCCCCCACCTTTTGTTCTATATTACATAGGGGGAGGTGAAGGCCAAATGGCATTATCACTGGAGTGATCATTCACAGGCCCAGGTAATGTTTTACAGACCTGGGTTTGAATCCTGTTGGGGCAGATGGTGGAATTGGAATTCAATTTTTTTTTAAAAGTCTGGAATTGCGTCTAATGATGACCATGACTTGATTGTCAAGGAAAAACCCATCTGGTTCACAAATGCCCTTTAGGGAATGAAACTGCCACCCTTACCTGACTCCAGACCCACAGCAATGTGGTTGACTCTTAACTGCCCTGTGAGCAATTAGGGATGGAAAATAATTGCCACCTAGCCAGCAATGCCCTCATCCTGTGAGTGAATAAAGGAAAACAGAACTAGTCTAGTAACAACACCACTGTGGCACCATCACCCTCATTACAAGGTACAATATTCTAAGGGTTCATACAGGAAGTTTTTTGGCCGTCCGTAAGTCCATCCTCCAGAAGTTACCTTCTCAGTCAGTCTTGGCTTGCAGCCTTTGAATGTTTTAAAAAAGTTTTGTCCAAAAGTTCAATATGTCCATGAGTACTTCAGAGCTCAGGTCCAATATCATGATGATTTCAATCTGCATTTATTTTCTTCAGGCATCCATGGGATGTGAATATTTGCTGCCCATCTTTAATTGTCCTTGAAACTGAGTTGCCTGTTGGGGCATTTCGGAGAGCTATTAATCGTCAAACATGTTATTGTGCATCTGGAAACACATGTCAGTAAGAAAATAGAGTACTGTACTTCTTTTGTTAAAGGGTACCAGTGAACCAGAGTTCTTTAACAGTATATGGAGATAGTTTCATGGTCACCACAACTGAGACTAACTTTAGAAATTCATTAATTGAAATCAAATTCCAATAGCTGCCATTGTGGGATTTGAATTCATGTCTCAGAGCAATAATCTAAACCTCTGAGTCAGTAGTTTGGCAACATTACCCATTACACCAAATCTCCCTGCTTTAGTAATACCAAATACAGCTTTCTAGTGTAATGTCTAAGACCTCTGTCTTCATGCTTCTCTAGTCTAATGTCTTCTCTCAATTTGTCTTACTGATGTGAGAGTGAAATTATAAGTTACATATACACGATTTGTATATCCTATTGCAGTACACACTAGGTTATTGTGGAGTTCCTCCAGAGTGGTTCAGATTGTGGAAGTGTTGTTCCAGACCACAATACCTTCTCATTTCATCTGGTTGATATGGATTTCATTTTATGCAAATTGGATAGACAGAGGATGTGCTTGCTGTGGTGAGCCATGTTATCAATGGATACCCCTTGTTGTCCAGTAGACACTCATGGGTTTGACATAATGGTTCTGATGCAGATGGCAGAGAACACGTCCACAAAATGAAGGCATCATGAGTACTTCCAGGATCCTGGACTTGACTGACATGATACTCTTTACTTAACAATGTATTTACATTCCGTATATCTTGAGCTTCTTCCATGCTCACCTCCACCATCACTGACAGTGTAGAGTGCATTTTGTTCTGTTGTTGCAGTTTAGTCTATACTATTATGGCACTGAGGTGAACCCCTCCGTTAATTAAACCAAACATCCAGAAAAGTTCACCTTGCCTCATAATCTGTTAAAGTATGAGTGACAAAGCACTCTCAAATTCCACTATATAAAGAAAATAACATCAATTTACTTTTTAACTCTAAAAGTGAACATTAAACAACTTCTCACAATTCTAAGCCCCCCTTTCTCTTAACTACTTATTACCTGTGTCCAACTCTATAACAATATGCTGTTCCAATAAGACACTTATTAAAATTACATCAACCTAATTTCAAAACCATATAGTCGCTGTCATCCTCTCTGTCTTTCTTCTTCCAGCTGAAGATCTCCCCGGGACTTCTTCTTTCTTTTTATCATGAATATGTTTCATATGAAAAGATCCCTTTGATAGAGAGTGTTGCATAATTTCTTGGAAAGCAAGATGTTAGCTCTTCATGCATTTCTGTCACAACAGTAGTTGTTCTCTGACCAATTTTCAAAATGTCCGCATTTTATATCCCCTCAACATCATCTTGTCTCATTGGTTTGAAGTTGACAAAACAATAAATTCAAACTCAATTGGGTTTTAGTATCCTGGGGTATAATTTAAACTGATTGGTTAAATTTGGATTGTTATCAAAACAGCAACCAAAATCAGGTACCCATTTCACAGCCAAATGTTACATATTTCCAATTTTCCAGTAGACTCTGGGATTACCATTTAGTCATATACACTGGTGTGTGTAATCTATCAGTTCAGAACAACATTCTCTACCTCTTAAAGGTACAGTACACACTTTCATCTGTATAAAAATAACAGGTGGCAGATTTCAGTGAGGACATCCATACAGAACCGCAAATATCTTACACATTGTTCATTTTTCAAGTTCAGACGGGAGATTGGTTCCTGAATTCTCAGGGCAGGCTGGTTGGATTAGTCATGGGAACAGTTAGAGGGATAGTACTTGGGCGGTGAGGGGTGGGTGATGCTGGATGGGATACTCTTCAGAGGGTTGTTGTGGACTCCATGAGCTGAATATGTGCAGCAACTGAGTATGTGCAGAATTCTTAGTGTCAGGACCAAGTCTTTTGACACCTATTACTTCCTGTAGACTTTCAATAGCATCTGAGAACTCTAGTGAGTTATAGAGTTGTCGCAAGAGGCAGTAATGTCTAAATAGTTAATGGAAAAATTCAGCAGATCTGGCAGCACCTGTGGACAGAAAGCAGAGTTAATGTTTCACGTCCAATGATCTTCCAGTGACCTGAAACGTTAACTCTGCTTTCTCTGTAATGATGCTGCCAGACCTGCTGAATTTTTCTGTTTTATTTCTGATTTTCAGCACCCATAGTTCTTTGTGTATTTTTTTCTAAGTAGTCAACAATGCTTTTAAATAGCACTGTAGGACTGTTCTTCCTGCTGCTGAGCTCAATATTGTAAGGTTAAGAGGGGACATCATTGAAGTGCTGGGTTTCATTACTCTCTAACTAACTTCATGTTCTACCTGCATTGCTCACTGCACTCCAATAACACCTTCACAACTGGTGTCCAGCATGACCCACACCAGAAGTGTGTGTGTGCACCACAGGTTTGTGGCATCAAAACATATTTTTATTCACCCAAATTTGCACTGAAGATGCTTGAAAGTCTGATTTCACTAAGATGTGAAGCAGATGTCCTCTCTGCATTTACAGATAATCCAGAGGAATTTTTTTAAAAAACTAACACGCATAGTTGAGCACTTGGGGCTTGGCAATCAGCCTGAAAAAGCATATTATTTTGATTGTCTTTCACTTCACACAAAACTGCTGGAAAGGCTTTCTTTTTTTAAACTTTTTTCTATTCCCAGCGCCTGTGCCAACTCTGACGGTAAAACTGACAGACTCCTGGCTCCTGGGGCCCATGCCACTACATAATCTCTGTGTTTTGTACATTCTCTGAAACAGAAATATGAACAGTTACAAAGGAACAGGGAACTGCCCTCAACCCCTGACCTCGATCACTGGGTGTGTGTGTGTCTCAGTGGTCAGTCAACTCAACCAACATGAATAGCTCTATTCCAAAATAGTTCAGTGACAGTATAAGAACGTTTATGGTAAACAACAATTATTTAATACAAATCACTCATAGTTTGGAGAAATGTAGCAGAATTGCATTGTACTGAAAATAAGCAACAATTAAGGATGTCCAAACTTTCATAGAAAATTAAGTTATTATAAGAAAATATATAGTATTTTAAATAAGAATCTATTTGCATTCTCCCCACCTGCTTTGTTTTTAAATTTACAAAATCATATAATAAAGATTAAAGACATTTCAAAATATTGCCCTCTCTACGACAAGAAAGGTCCCTATGAATATAATTATGGACTGATGGGCATTGCCATAGCATTTTTATAATAAGTTTTATTATAAAGAGTACTAAAACATGCAGTATATATAAATGAAATTATACTACTGAACTGCCATAAGAATGGAAAAATGAACTTGCTTCGTATTCATTAATGAAATTCATTAATAAGTCACTTTTGATGCTCATGATGCACTACTTTAACGTGGAAATTTCTTTACATCAATGCTGGATTGAACATGCTGAACAGAAGTAATCATGCCATTCCAAAGTGATCATCTCAAGCCACTTCACTGCTGCATTATTCACAGCACATGTCAAAATGAGTTGAATTTAGTTTTGAAATGGGTTAGTGCTAGGAACGTGCCAACAATCCTTCCAAACAGTTTTGAATTCAACCCTGGATCCATGGAAGTGCTTTCCAATTGATCAATTAAGAAGTAACTTTATTAGAAATTACATTTGTCTGCCATTAATCTTTGTTTAAAAGATTGTCCTGCACAATGCAATCACTCCATATTGGCACACTCTACTTTTCTCCAGTCAAATTTCTTTTCTTTCCTTTGGGAATCTAGCGCACCGAGGCATTCTGAGTCCCGATCCAAGACCTCACCTTCATTGCTCATGAATGTCACATTTTCATTTTAAATTTTTTAATTGGGCCGGAGGTGAACTCAGTGCCGAACTCATGGCATCAAATGTTGATGGGATGGTGATGTCAAAGGCACCCATGATGGGAACTGCTACCATCTTGATGAATAGAGTTGGCAATTGCTCAGTAGCAGTAACCTGGAGGAAGGTAGCCATGCAAGCAAATTAGATACGCAAACCTTGATCCAGCACAAGGTTAACTATGAAATGTTCATTTTCAGGGAAATTTATTAAAAATCACAGATCTCCCTGCAGTGAATCCTGCAGCTGGGCACAAACATTCTCTTGAAAAGCCTGTCCTCCCCCTCCCCTGCTGAATAATAAATTCCTGAAGGAGTTTACTGATACAAAAACATTATACTCCAGTCGTTGGTGATCTGAAACAAAACAGAAGTTCTGGAGAAACGTAGCAGGTTTACAGCATCTGTGGAGAAAGAAACAGATTTTCATATTAATTTACTAATTTGATATGGACATCACTGGCTGGGCCACAATTTATTGCCTGTCCCTAGTTGCCTTTGAGAAGGTGGTGGTGAGCTCCCTTCTTTGACCATTGCAATCCCCTTGCTCTCGGTTGACCCACAATGCCTTCTGGAAGGTAGTTCCAATATTTTGACCCAGTGACAGTGAAGGGACGGTGATATATTTTCAAATCAGAATGGTGAGTGGGGCTTGGAAGTGAACTTGCAGTTGCTAAAGGTTGTACGTGAACTTGCTAAAAGTTGATTTTTACAGCACTTTTTACAAGCACAGGAATTCTGAAAACACTTTTTTTAAATGATTCATTTGTTGTCTTTATTACAAATACAGTGAAAAGTGTTTAGTGTTTCCACTGTTCAGCACCATCTTAAAATGCAGAAAATAAACCAAAGAAAAGCCAGAAAAATAAAACAATAAAATTCACCTTACAGTCTTATCTCAACAAGGTTACATGAACAGCTCCCACTTTTACTTCAGCCATGGACCTGGATCCAGGCTCGTCCACCCTGATGCCTCGAGTCCTTGCCGCTAAACCAATGACATTGCTGTAACCAGGCTTCGTCACAGTACCACTGCTGTAACCAGGCTTCGTCACACCACCACTGCAGCTAAATTATGCTCAGCAGGCTCCCACTAACCCACAATATAATGATAATAAGATAATCTCTTTTTGAGATGTGAGTTGAGGGATAAACATTGGTTAAAGGCCATTGACAACTCCTTGCACTTCTTAAAAGATTTCTACAGGAGCTTTTGCATCGACCTGAGGTGGCAAACTGGATCTTGATTTAACGGTCCATCTGAAAGATGTCACCCCTGATAGAGCAGCACTCCCTCAGTATGTATTGCAGAGTCAGTCTTATTCATGTGTTAAAGTCCTGCAGTGGGACTTGAACCTTATGATCTTCTGCTTCAGAGGCAAGGGTGCTACCAACTGAATAATATCTGATTGCATTAGAGGAGAAAATAAGCTTGGAAATGGAGAAAATCTGGTGGAAACCTATAAACTAGCTAACTATATTTTTTAAAATATTAAAGATATCAAGGGATATGGAGGTAACGTGGGAACATGATGCTGAGGTAAAACCTCCACCATTATTAATTGAATGGAGGAGCCGGTTTAATGGCCATAAAAGGCTACTCTTGCTCCTACTTCCTGTGTACTGTCATGCTTCACTGGGGCATTGCATTGGAAATCAAGCTCTGATTTTCCTGGAGTTGTCATAGAAGAAAAGATTTCTTTTAAAGTTTGCAAAATTCCCTGACTTGCATGACTTTCAGACTCAGGTTGACAGAAAGCATGGGCTAGATTTCTGTACTTAACACCAATTACAAATAGATAGTCTCCAGTTACAGATAAACAGTTTAGGATCAGCCTATAACACCGCTAGTTAAAACTCTAACTCCATTATGAATTCCCTCTTTACATACACAAGACGCAAGAAGACAGTGTCATGGGACTCGAGAGACTTGGAAGACAGTCCCTGTCCACAGGGGTTGCTGAGATGATCCTTGAGCTGATTAAAATATTGCTTCTTGGACTTTCTTCTCCAGATACTTCCACTTACTTGCAGGAGGCACAGGGTGAGATTCACACTTATAAAGGTTTCTGACTTATAAATTTGCAGTCACAATTTACAGAAATTAATGAAGGGAAACAAACTTTCCATCTTGGGGATGCAATTCCCTAGTAATATTATCACTAGACTATTAATCCAGAAACTCACCTAATGTTCTAGAGTCCCCGGTTCAAATCCTGCCATGGCAGATAGTGGAATTTGAATTCAATTAAGAAGCTGGAATCACGTATTTCATGATCACCATGAAACCATTGTCAATTGTCATAAAAACCCATCTGGATCATGATTGCCCTTTAAGGAAGGAAATCTGCCTTCCTCACCTGGTTTGGCCAACATGTGACTCCAGAACCACAGCAATGTGGTTGACTCCTAACTGCCCTCTGAGCAATAAATACTGGCCCAGCCAGTAATACCTTTATCCCATAAATGAATAAATAAAAACCTCAGGCTTGAGATTTTTTTTTAACTGCAGAGCAGAAACACAGCTCTTTGTTTCCAGAGGTCTGATTGCTTCTGTCCAAACTTCCACACCTCTAAGCTGTGCAGATATAAGAGCCAATCACTTAGTTGTTGGCAGCCAGGAGGCCTTTGTCATTGATAGCTGGTCACTAGTCCACAGACTAATCAGCTACTTGTTGCCAGCTAAGTCTACAGTTATACTCATGCCCCTCACTCCAGTCCATCTGGAACAGGTCTTGCACCACTGTTTGAACAAGCAGTAGTGTAAACAAAGCTTACAATGAATGTCAGGCTATTTGTTTTTAAAGAGTGCAACACTCTTTCAACAATCCCTTATTGTGAAACAGTTCTTTTCCCATTTTAGTCCACAGTCAAAAATATAAAGGTACAGTCTATACAATTCCTGCTCTAATAGTACACTATCATAGTTTTTTTCACAGCTCCCACAGTACACCATAGTAAACAGATTCAATGTAATTGATAAAAGAATGGATGTTAATTTAAGGAGAGCTTTCTTTATGCAATGAGATGCACAAGCAAATTCAATAGTAATTTTCAAAATAGAACTGTATAATTTTTTGTAGTGAGAAACTTGTAGAGCAAATGCGGAAAGGGTATGGCGGTAAATAGACATAAATTGATGGTCCTTTCAAAGAGCTTGAACAAGCAAAATGGACCAACTGGCCTCATTCTAGTTCTGCATCAATCTGATGTAATATGTTACAATAATGTTGCTTCTGTAAGAGAAACATTTATTGCAAAAGCTTGTGATTCTGTTGCACTGACATCTGCAGCAGTCTGCTTACATGACAAATATCTTCAGATTCATGAGATTCTCTGAATTAAGTATTTTTATTCCTTGGATACTGTTCAAGATATTTGATGTAGCAGGGCTGGATTAAGGATAGAGAGACTTGTGCTCACTTTCCCCTCGCAGGGTGCAGAGAAACAGAGGATCAGATCATATTTCCTCCTCCTGAGAAGGCTACAGTCATGGTGTTCCTGGAGCAACAACTCTGAGGAGGTCAAGGATCTGAATAGGCACTTGGAGAAAGAGTCAGTTTGCCAAAGTAAATATGAAGAAAATGAGGACTGCAGATGCTGGAGAGTCAGTCAAAAATGGATGGATTCAGGTGGGGTCGGGGAGGGGTGTGTGATTGTGATATGTCTGTGGGAGGCTGGAGTGGATAGGTGGGAAGGAAGATGGACAAGTGGGACAGGTCACGAGGGTTGGAGGGTTGGATCGGGGATGGGTTGGAAGAAGGGGAGATTTGGAAACTAGTGAAGTAAACATACCCAGTACTTATTTTCATTTTGTTAAATGGTGTGAGCAGGTTTACTGGGAATGGAGATTTGGAAATACACAATATTTAATTGAAGGTCAGAGTCAAAATGTGTGGTTTTGAAAACTACAATCGGTCAGGTAGCATCTGAGGAGCAGGAGAATCAACATTTCGAGCATAAGCTCTTCAACAGGAATGTTGGGGGGACCAAAGGGGGCTGAGAGATAAATGGGAGGGGGATGGGGCTGGGAGGAAGGTAGCTAGGAAAGAATAGGTAGATGAAGGTGTGGGGTGATAGAGATAGTTCGGAGTAGAGCATGGAGCAGATAGGTGGAAGGGAAGATGGACAGGTAGGACAGTTCCAGAGGGCAGTGCCGAGTTGGAGGGCTGTATCTGGGATAAGGTGGGGGGAGTGAAGATGAGGAAACCAGTGAAATTGATTCCGTGTGTTTGGAGGATCCCAAGACAGAAGATGAGGTGTTCTTCCTCCACTCATTGGGTGGCTAGGGCTTGGCAGTGGAGGAGGCCGAGGACTTGCAAGTCCTCCACAGAGTGAGATCAGGAGTTGAAGTAATGGGTCACAGGGTGGTGGGGTTGTATAGTGAGTATGTCCCAGAGATGTTCTCTGAAACATTCCGCAAGTTGGCATCCTGTCTCCCCATTGTAGAGGAGACCACATCGAGAGCAATGGACACAATAGATGAGGTGTTTGGAGGTGCAGGAAAATCTTTGCCAGATGTGGAAGGATCCATTGAAGCCTTGGATGGAGGTGAGGGGGAGGTGTGGGTGCAGGTTTTACACCTCTAGTGATGGCAAGGAAAGGTGCCAGAAATGGAGGGTAGGTTGGTAGGGGGCGTGGACCTAATGAGGGAGTCGCCGAGGAAGTGGTCTCTGCAGAATGCTGAAAGGGGTGGGGAGGGAAATATATCTCTTGTGGTGGGGTCTGACTGTAGGTGGTGGAAATGGTGAAGGATGATGCATTTTATCCGAAAGTTGGTGGGGAGGAAGGTGAAGACCGGGGGTGGGGGTCTGTCCTTGTTGCGTTGGGAAGGGTGGGATTCAAGGGAGGAGGTGTGGGACATGAAGGAGATGCATTGGAAGGCATTGTCAACCATGTGGGGGGGGGGGGGGGGGGAAATTGTGGTCTTTGAAGTAGGAGGCCTCTGGGATGCTCTGGAGTGGAATTGGTCCTCCTGGGAGCAGATGCGGTGGAGGCAGAGGAATTAGGAGTAAGGGATAGCATTTTTACAGGGGCGGGGTGTGAGGAGGTGTAGTCCAGGTAACTGTTGGAGTCGATGGGTTTGAAGTAGATGTCTGTGTTGAGTTAGTCGCTGGAAACAGAGATGGAGAGGTCCAGAGTGGGAGGTAGGTGTCTGAGATGGTCCAGATGAACTTGAGGTCAGGGTGGAAGGTGTTCGTGAAGATGATGAACTGTTCAACCTCCTCGTGGGAGCATGAGGTGGTGCCAATAAAGTCATTGATGTAGCAGAGTAAATGGGGAATGGTGCTAGTGTAACTGCAGAAGATAGATCGACGAAGAAGCAGGCATAGATGGGGCCTATGTGGATGCCCATGGCTACCCCCTTGGTCTGAAGAACCAGTTTCCTCATCCCCCCCCCCATCTTATCCTAGATCCAACCTTCCAACTCTGCACCACCCTGTTGAACTGTCCTACCTGTCCATCTTCCTTCCACCTATCTGCTCCACCCTCCACTCCAATCTATCACCATCACCCCATCTTCATCTACCTATCGCATTCCTAGCTATCTTCACCCCAGAACCACTCCCTCCCATTTATCTCTCAGCCCCTTTAGGCCACCCCAACATTCCTGATGAAGGGCTTATCTGTGGAACATCGATTCTCCTGCTCTTTGAATGCTGCGTATCGGCTGTGCTTTTCTAGCACCACACTTTTTGACTCTGATCTCCTGCGTCTGCAGTCCTCACTTTCTCTTATTTAATTAAAGGTTTTGCTTGTATGTATTGCCCCTTTCCCTCCTCACCACTTTGAAACGCAACTGCTAACTTTCCAGTCTTGCCCTCATTGTCATTAACCTCTAGAGATTCTCCCTGTTACTTAACTTGCTGAATAGAGTCTAAGGGAAAACTGTGCAAAACACATCACCTTGAATACCTTTGCAGAACTGTCTAATAGGACAACCCCAGAGATGTTGAAACTTGGCAATCGCATTCCAGAAGACCACTTTAAATCATTGTATCCTTGTAGAGATACATATATAATTTCATATTGTTCAACTGATAGTCACAGGACTTTTGACTGGCATCATGAGCATAGGTCAAGAAATTTATTCTGGCTGCCCAGAATGTGCTTATCTAGTCCATAATGTAATGGTGCCACTATTTGACATGATGTACCAATCACAAAATGATTGGTGAAAAAATAATGCTGATACTATATTTGAAACAATATACAAATATTGTTCACTGGGGAGATAAATGCAATACCTTTTACACTTCTTCAGACTGACCAACAAATCAGGGGATTAATACATCACACACGATGGAGGCAGATAGTGTCTGATAGCAGTTTAAGATGCAGAATGTTAAAGGTGGAAATTGTCACATGCTGCTTTTGTAAGAAGGCAATGCAGTATCATCCAGAGTACCTGGCATCCAATTGTAATGTGATGCTAATGTTGCATCACACCTTTTCTTTTATAGTTAAAATGGATCTATAAGAATTGCATTAGTAAGGTCCTATCCCTGTTCGGAACTCAATCTTCTGCTGAACCTTTTGTTGGTAAGGTAATTTTTTTTATTTCAAAAATATACTTTATTCATAAAATATTTTGATGATCTGTACAATTGGTCATGCCATACATACGTAAACATTCCATTTCTTTGCATACAGAGATCGAGTAATCATTCATATAAACAGGTCTGTACAATTACTATCCACATATTTAGCTGGGGGGTCAGCGGAGCCCCCTTACTGCGTCGGCCCCCTGTACTTAGGCAGGCACGGTGGTCTTTCCCCACCGCGCCTTGGCAACAGCTGCCCCAAGCTTCAGTGCGTCCCTCAACATGTAATCCTGGACCTTGGAATGTGCCAGTCTGCAACACTCAGTTGGGGTCAACTCCTTCAGCTGGAAGACTAACAGGTTTCGGACTTCCTAGAGAGCGTCTTTCACTGACGTGATGATCCTCCAGGCACAGTTGATATACGTCTTGGTGTGCGTCCCGGGGAACAGGCCGTAGAGCACGGAGTCCCGTGTCACGGCGCTGCTCGGGACGAACCACGACAAACACCACTGCATTCCTCTCCAGACTTCCTCTGCGTAGGCACATTCCAGAAGGAGGTGTGTGACAGTCTCGTCCCCCCCGCAGCCATTTCGAGGGCAGCATGCGGTGCGGCTGACAGTCCAGGCGTGCATAAAGGATCTCACAGGTAGAGCCCTTCTCACCACCAGCCAAGCCATGTCTTTGTGCTTGTTGGAAAATTCTGGCGATGAGGCATCCTGCCAAATGGCTTTGACAGTCTGCTCAGGGAACCGCTCGATAGGATCTGTCCTGTTTTTTCCCCGAGAGGTCTCAAGGACACTACGTGCTGACCAGTTCCTAATGGATTTGTGGTCAGAGGTATTTTTCTTCATAAACGTCTCCATGAAGGACAGATGATACGGACAGCGGATCTGAGCAGAAAACAGCGACATCATCCATGTACAGGGAGGCCTTAACCTGCAGGCCCCAGCTGCCAGGAATAGTCACCCCTCTCAGGCTCGCATCCTTCCTGATGGACTCAGCAAATGCCTCTATGCAGCACACAAACAAGACAGGAGAGAGAGGGCAGCCTTGCCTGACTCCAGATCTGACTGGGAAGCTATCTGATTCCCACTCATTGATTGAGACTGCACTGACAATGTTGGTGTAGAGCAGTCTGATCCAATTGCAGATTCCCTCCCCAAAGCCCATTTAGGAGAGAACATCTCTCATATACCTGTGTGATAACCTGTCAAAGGCTTTCTCCTGGTCCAGGCTGATCAGGCAGGTGTCCAACCCTCTGTCCTGCACATGGGCGATCGTATCCCTGAGGAGTGCGAGACTCTCAGTGATCTTATTGCCCGGTACAGCACAGGTTTGGTCAGGGTGAATCACCGACCCCAGAGCAGACCTGACCCGGTTGGTGATAACCTTTGACAGAATTTTGTAATCTGCATTCAATAGTGAGATTGGTCTCCAATTTCTGAGTTCCTCCCTCTCCCCCTTCCGCTTGTAGATGAGGGTGATGATGCCTTTCCTCATGGATTCACTCATGGTACCTGCCCGAAGCATACTGACATACACCTCCAGCAGGTCCTGGCCAATCAAGTCCCACAGAGCGGAATAGAGCTCGACCGGTAAGCCGTCGCTTCCGGGAGTTTTATTCTTTTCGAAGGACTCGAGGGCCTTAGTCAGCTCGTCCAGTGATAGCGGCTGGTCCAGCTTCTCCCGTGTTCGGTTGTCTAAGACCTCCCTGATCGAGGAGAGGGACGACTGGGAGACCGCGCTGTTGGTTGGCTTCATGTCATACAGACTGTCATAGAAGGATTTGCTGATCCTCATGACGTCAACCTGAGATGACGTTATCGAGCCATCTTCTTCCTTCAGGCTGCTGAGCATAGAGCTCTCTTTGTGCACCTTCTGGAAGGAGAAACGTGAGCACGTCTCGTTCTGCTCCACCCAGTGGACCCTGGACTAGAAGATTATCTTGGAGGGCTCTGAGGCAAAAAACGAGGCTAGCTGGCTCTTCACCTCCTTGAGGTCCTCCGTGACATCGAGCCCCATCGTCTGCAGCAGGAGCAGGTTCTGCATACTTTCCTGG
Organism: Chiloscyllium plagiosum; assembly: GCF_037043375.1. Classification (NCBI taxonomy): domain Eukaryota; kingdom Metazoa; phylum Chordata; class Chondrichthyes; order Orectolobiformes; family Hemiscylliidae; genus Chiloscyllium; species Chiloscyllium plagiosum. The sequence continues at coordinate 94,274,571 of NW_028270145.1, read as the reverse complement.
AGCTGGGACAGTTTTCCCCGCCTCTCTCTCGCCTCCTGAACACTGTTGAGGATGAAGAACCTCTTGATGTTCCCTTTTACTGTTTCAAACCAGTCCGCTGGGGACTCAAAGAGGGGCTTCACAGTTCTCCAACCTGCGTAGTCCTTCTTGAGCTCCTCAATGTTTCCCGAAGTTAACAGCTTTGTGTTCAGCTTCCACGTTCCCTTACCAGCCCGCTGCTCGTCCTGTAGGTGACAGTCGGCCAGCAGGAGGCAGTGGTCAGAGAAGAACACCGGCTTGACGTCGGTGGATTGGGACACAAACAGGCAATCTATCCTTGAGCGGATAGACCTGTCTGCCCGTGGCCAGGTGTATCTACGCGGCGCTCCGTCTGCAGGGATGCTGAAGACGTCGTGCAGCTTGGCATCTTTTACCGTGTCCATCAGGGCTCTGGACTTGGTGTCCAGTTTACTGTCCCCCCCTCCGGATCGTCCATCTGCATCAATGATACAGTTGAATTCTCCGGCCAGAATGACCAGCCTGGACGTAGCCAGCAATAGTGGAAGCTGCTGCAGGACGGCCAACCGTTCACTCTTACCCACTGGGACGTACACATTAATCAGTCTCAGGGTAGCATTCCTGTACATGACGTCGGCGACGAGGAGGCGCCCGCCCACCACCTCCTTAACCTCGGAGATGGTGAAGTTGCCTCCTCGCAACAGGATACCCAGGCCGGAGGCGCGGCTATTGTTGCCCCCCGACCAAACTGACAGCCCATGGGCCCACAAGCTCGACCATCTCCTGTAGCTGCTGAGGTGCGGTATCCCACACTCCTGCAAAAACAGGTCGTCGGCTTTAACGTTGGCCAGGAAGGCCATCGTAGAAACACATCACGTAGCCGATTTGATGCTATGCACATTAATGCTGGCAATTTTTATCCCCATTTTAACAGTTTACGAGGTTACAAGTGTCCATTTGCTGCTGGTCTTGCCTCTCTGGGGTAGCTGTGTGCATCCCTGTGGTGACGGGCAAACTGCTGGACCCTCCCAGAGCTGGGGTAGCTGTCCGGCTCCACGCTGGAGCCATTTCCCTGCTCTGGTGTCTTCAGGTCGGGCCCAGGGTCCGCACAGTCCAGTTCTCCATCTGAGGCGGGGCTGTCACAGGACCGCTGCTCCCAGTTACCTGGAGCTGTGGGCTGGTGGGTACCTCTTGGTTCTCACCGGGTGGGAGGAGGCCTTTACCCATCCCCTCAGAGTGATCGTCTTTTCCTGTTTGGGCGATGCTGCCCTCATTTTTCCTCGCGGCGCTCTGTCTCTTCCTCTGGTGATGACCCTCCTTGTGCCCGTCCTCACTATCGGAAGAGCTGCCTGTATCCTCATCGAGTAGGTGTAGTTTCCCCCTTCGCTGGGTGGCTTTGGGAGCCTGGTGAGGTTTCCTCTTCATGCTTTTGACAGTAATCCAATCCTCTGCCTCCTTTGTTCCCTCCTCTTCCATTTCCTCTGTCTGTCTTGAAGGAGCTTGGATCGGCTGCTGCACCTCCCAGCTGTCTGCCGTCTGCTCTGCTCCAGCCTGCCTTTCCTTCTGGGTGCCTCCAGACACCGTTCCCGTGCTGTTTTGTGGTACCTTGCTGGTCTTAGGTGGTCCATGGCTCGTGTTGCCACCTCTGGCCATCTGTCCATAGGTGGCGACCCCTCGCCTTGGGCAGGCCTTATACATGTGGCCCGCCTCTCCGCACAGATTACAGTTCTTGGCCTCTTTACATTCCTTGGTTGGGTGGCCTTCCTGCTTGCAGTTCCGACCGAGGGTCACCTTACAATCCGCCGCTATGTGGCCTGACCTCATGTTTATGGCACAAACCAGGTAGAAAAAAAAGAGAAAAGCCCCACTTTCATCAATACAATTGCAGGAGTCTCTCAGGAGGTTCAGAAAGCTTGTGTCATGCTGATGCTGGTTTGGAATATTCTTGGCTGTTTCTGTTCCCTGCTCCCCCATCTCAACTATAAGCATACGTGACAAGGTTTGACCTCCAAGATTTACCATCCAAGCCTGCCAAGTGAATTCTATTGCACAGAAACTTTGCTAACTCAGTAAAACCAGAGAGCACCTTCACTGCAGCAAATTCTGTATGTCTTCCACAATTATTAATGGCAACGTGTCATTTATTCCAAGAATATTTATTTGCAGAGCATTGCTATAAATCAGCCCCTGCTTTAAGATGGGCACTAGGCCAATACACCTTTGTAATTATGTATCACTCCTGCAAGCAGCGTTCTTTTAGCTGTTTGCCATGTTATGGAACATTAACTAATTGGCAGTTACTTAAATCTGAACTAAGACACAGAGTACTAGCAAGATTAATCTTGGAAAATTGCAGTAGAACTTCACCTTGGGTTGAATTATCCAGTCCCCCACTGATGATACACTCAGGCAGGAGGTCTGACAATATGGTAAGGGAAGGTATCACAGGGAAACTTGGCATCTGCCCTATGTGGGTGTGTATTGCCATAAAACCTGTGGGAAAACTGGCAGTGCAGTCGCATACCAAGTAGTCAATTGAGGGCCACATCATGATGCCCTACCATTTTGCCTCATCTCCCAGCAAGTTCTGGTAACTAGGAGTTGGGAATGGGTTCTCCTTATGGTCACCCCGTGGACCACAGAGAACATGCTAAGACGAATCATGACTGTACAAGTCTGGCATTGCATTGTGGCTGGCCAGACAAGAACCCTGTAACTTGCAATCTTTGGATTACACATGGTCCTACTGAAAATATGAGTTGCAGTGATTACCCTGCATATTGCTGACCAGGGAACCTATCCCCCCCAATCCAGGAACTCCACACATATGTTGGAGACACCACCCACGCCCTCCACCTCCTCCAAGACTTCCGTTTCCCCGGCCCCCAACGCCTCATCTTCACCATGGATATCCAATCCCTCTACACCTCCATCCGCCATGACCAGGGCCTCCAAGCCCTCCATTTTTTGCTCTCCAGACGTCCGCAACAGTACCCTTCCACCAACACTCTCATTCGTTTGGCCGAACTGGTCCTCACCCTTAACAATTTCTCCTTTGAATCCTCCCACTTCCTCCAGACCAAAGGGGTAGCCATGGGCACACGTATGGGCCCCAGCTATGCCTATCTCTTTGTTGGCTACGTGGAGCAGTTGATCTTCCGTAATTACACCGGCACCACTCCCCACCTCTTCCTCCGCTACATTGATGACTGCATTGGCCCCACCTCGTGCTCCCGCGAGGAGGTTGAGCAATTCATCAACTTCACCAACACATTCCACCCTGACCTTAAATTTACCTGGACCATCTCTGACACCTCCCTCCCCTTCCTGGACCTCTCCATCTCCATTAATGACGACCGACTTGACACTGACATTTTTTACAAACCACTCCCACAGCTACCTGGATTATACCTCTTCACACCCTACCTCTTGCAAAAATGCCATCCCGTATTCCCAATTCCTCCGCCTCTGCCGTATCTGCTCCCAGGAGGACCAGTTCCACCACAGAACACACCAGGTGGCCTCTTCTTTAGAGACCGCAATTTCCCTTCCCAAGTGATTAAAGATGCCCTCCAATGCATCTCATCCACATCCCGCACCTCCGCCCTCAGACCCCACCCCTCCAACCGTAACAAGGACAGAACGCCCCTGGTGCTCACCTTCCACCCTACCAACCTTCACATAAACCAAATTATCCACCGACATTTCCGCCACCTCCAAAAAGACCCCATCACCAGGGATCTATTTCCCTCCCCACCCCTTTCCGCCTTCCGCAAAGACCGTTCCCTCCGTGACTACCTGGTCAGGTCCACGCCCCCCTACAACCCACCCTCCCATCCTGGCACTTTCCCCTGCCACCGCAAGAACTCATGCTCCCGCGAGGAGGTTGAGCAATTCATCAACTTCACCAACACATTCCACCCTGACCTTAAATTTACCTGGACCATCTCTGACACCTCCCTCCCCTTCCTGGAGAGGTCCAGGAAGGGGAGGGAGGTGTCAGAGATGGTCCAGGTAAATTTAAGGTCAGGGTGGAATGTGTTGGTGAAGTTGATGAATTGCTCAACCTCCTCGCGGGAGCACGAGTTCTTGCGGCGGCAGGGGAAAGTGCCAGGATGGGAGGGTGGGTTGTAGGGGGGCGTGGACCTGACCAGGTAGTCACGGAGGGAACGGTCTTTGCGGAAGGCGGAAAGGGGTGGGGAGGGAAATAGATCCCTGGTGATGGGGTCTTTTTGGAGGTGGCGGAAATGTCGGTGGATAATTTGGTTTATGTGAAGGTTGGTAGGGTGGAAGGTGAGCACCAGGGGCGTTCTGTCCTTGTTACGGTTGGAGGGGTGGGGTCTGAGGGCGGAGGTGCGGGATGTGGATGAGATGCATCTGCGCCCACACCTCCTCCCTCACCTCTATCCAAGGCCCTAAAAGAGCCTTCCACATCCATCAAAGTTTTACTTGCACATCCACTAATATCATTTATTGTATCTGTTGCTCCCGATGCAGTCTCCTCTACATTGGGGAGACTGGGCGCCTCCTAGCAGAGCGCTTTAGGGAACATCTCTGGGACACCTGCACCAATCAACCACACCGCCCTGTGGCCCAACATTTCAACTCCCCCTCCCACTCTGCCGAGGACATGGAGGTCCTGGGCCTCCTTCACCGCCGCTCCCTCACCACCAGACGCCTGGAGGAAGAACGCCTCATCTTCCGCCTCGGAACACTTCAACCCCAGGACATCAATGTGGACTTCACCAGTTTCCTCATTTCCCCTTCCACCACCTCACCTTAGTTCCAAACTTCCAGCTCAGCACTGTCCCCATGACTTGTCCTACCTGCCTATCTCCTTTTCCATCTATCCACTCCACCCTCTCCTCCCTGACCTATCACGTTCATCCCCTCCCCCACTCACCTATTGTACTCCATGCTACTTTCTCCCCACCTCCACCCTCCTCTAGCTTATCTCTCCACGCTTCAGGCTCTCTGCCTTTATTCCTGATGAAGGGCTTTTGCCCAAAACATTGATTTCGCTGCTCCTTGGATGCTGCCTGAACTGCTGTGCTCTTCCAGCACCACTAATCCAGAATCTGGTTTCCAGCATCTGCAGTCAATGTTTTTACCTCCCCAATCTTAAAAAGTAGAGGTACAGATTATTCCTAAGGTTTACATATTAGCATGTGAATATATAAATTAGGAACATGAGTAGACTATTTGGCCCCTCAATTCTGCTTTGCCAGTCTATAAGAGCTGACCTGATCACTTAATTGTTCTGCACGAAGAATGATCCTATGTCACTCCCCAGCTCCAACAACTTATTCAGTGCCACTGCTAATTAAGGTTTTCTTGAGTTCTTCCTTTAATTTCACGATATAGCCATTTCTGACATGTTACTTATATCCTCTTTAATGAAAATTGATGCAAAATCCCTCATAATTTCATCTGCTATGAAGTAATTTTCCCCAATAATTCAACCCAATATCAAAGACTCATTTTCTCTAGGACAATACACTTTATTAATTATTCTTTCTCAAATGCAGAGGAACCTTGATTATCTGAAGGTCACGGGTGGGGAGTATTTTTGCTCGGTTAATCAAATTCCGGATAACCGAATGCTAGATAGTTTAGCCAAACATTGGGACCTTGCGATCTTCTCAGATAATCCGATATTTGGATAACTGAATGCCAGATAATCGAGGTTCCTCTGTATCTGTAGAAACCATGTTCCCTTTGGTGAGGAGTCACCAACCTTGAAACAGCTTTTACTTTCTTCGTACGGAAGGGGCTAGGCCTCCTGCGCTTCTCCACCATTTTCTGTTTTTGTCTCATTCCCTCTAACGTTTTCCCACTGCCTCCTCCATAGCATTTGCTTCCTTAAACAGAAGCCATCTGTTGCCATGCCGATCCACGTGCTTGGATTTTCCCAATGTGTGTGTGGCTGCATAGCTTAGGACATTTTGGTAGAAACTCCTCCTATCTGTTTTTGTATTTTTTTTAGATTAGATTCCTTACAGTGTGGAAACAGGCCCTTCGACCCAACCAGTCTACACCGTCCCTCCGAAGAGTAACCCACCCAGACCCACTACCCTCTGACTAATGGACCTATCGCTATGGGCAATTTAGCGTGGCCAATTCACCTGACCTGCACTTCTTTGGACTGTGGGAGGAAACCAGAGCACCCGGAGGAAACCCACACAGATACAGGGAGAATGTGCAAACTCCACACAGACCAGGTGCTGTGAGGCAGCAGTGCTAACCACTGAGCCACCGTGCCACCTTTCTCTTGTACTCACCTTTCTCTTGTACTCACCTTTCTCTTGTACTCACCTTTCTCTTGTACTCTAACCTTTCCCTCCTTATTAATCTTTTACTTCATTCCTCGAGTTTTTAAAATATTCTGCCCCATTTTCTGACTTGCCACCCATCTTTTCATGATTATATGCTCTCCTTTCACGTTGGTTGCTATCTTTAACATTTTTGGTTAGCTGTAGATGGTGGGCCCTCTCTTTGGAATTTTTCTTTCTCACTGGAATATATTTATTCCATTCATCAGAATTATCTTCTTAAATGTATGCCACTGCTTTTCCATTGACCTATCCCTTAACTTAATCTGCCAGCTTTGGTTTCGTGCCCACGTAATTGCCCTTTTTACAGTTTAAATTTTGGTCTTGAAATCTTTAAAGTGCCAATTATTACCAAAGATGCTGCAATATTGAAGTAAACATGATCTAGCCTTTTTTAGGCTAATATGCTAATAGGCATCTGAAAGTGCCTGTTCATTTTATCACGTTCGAATGATTTGAATCAATTAACTGCTAGCCTTGCATTTACAGTCAACTAATTGAACTATTTAACCATTACTTGTGAAGTAGATGGTACAATACTATGTCACATTATTAGTTTTGACTTTTACAAACCTTGAATTTTCTGTAATTACCCTGTAGTGTTGGGTTGGTTCAGCTCATAGAAGTAGTAACCTTGTGTTTATAGGTGGCATTCAAGCCCATGCAAGAACATGAATCCTTAAGAAACTGAGAATCCTATACAGTACTAATGTATGGGATATTGTCACAGAACCACAGTGGTACAATATTGAAGGACACTATTTAGTTCATTGAATCTCCACTCCATTCCTTTGAAGAGACAATAGACAATAGATAATAGGTGCAGGAGTAGGCCATTCTGCCCTTCGAGCTTGCACCACCATTCAATATGATCATGGCTGATCATGCTTAATCAGTATCCTGTTCCTGCCTTATCTCCATAACCCTTGATTCCACTATCCTTGAGAGCTCTATCCAACTCTTTCTTAAATGAATCCAGAGACTGGGCCTCCACTGCCCTCTGGGGCAGAGCATTCCACACAGCCACCACTCTCTGGGTGAAGACGTTTCTCCTCATCTCTGTCCTAAATCGTCTACTGCGTATTTTTAAGCTGTGTCCTCTGGTTCAGCACTCACCCATCAGCGGAAACATGTTTCCTGCCTCCAGAGTGTCCATTCCTTTCATAATCTTATATGTCTCAATCAGATCCCCTCTCAGTCTTCTAAACTCAAGGGTATACAAGCCCAGTCGCTCCAGTCTTTCAGCGTAAGGTAGTCCCGCCATTCCAGGAATTGACCTTGTGAATCTACGCTGCAATCCCTCAATAGCCAGAATTTCTTTTCTCAAATTTGGAGACCAGAACTGCACACGATACTCCAGGTGTGGTCTCACCAGGGCCCTGTACAGCTGCAGAAGAACCTCTTTGCTCCTATACTCAATCCCTCTTGTTATGAAGGCCAGCATGCTATTAGCCTTCTTCACTACCTGCTGGACCTGCATGCTTACCTTCATTGACTGGTGTACAAGAACACCCAGATCTCTTTGTACTGCCCCTTTACCTAAATTGATTCCATTTAGGTAGTAATCTGCCTTCCTGTTCTTGCCACCAAAGTGGATAACCATACATTTATCCACATTTATCTGCCATGCATCTGACCACTCACCTAACCTGTCCAGGTCACCCTGTAATCTCCTAACATCCTCCTCACATTTCACCCTGCCACCCAGCTTAGTATCATCAGCAAATTTGCTAATGTTATTACTAATACCATCTTGTATATCATTAATATATATTGTAAAAAGCTGTGGTCCCAGCACTGATCCCTGCAGTACCCCACTGCTCACTGCCTGCCATTCCGAAATGGAGCCATTTATCACTACTCTTTGTTTCCTGTCAGCCAACCAACTTTCAATCCAAGTTAGTACTTTGCCCCCAATACTATGCGCCCTAATTTTGCTCACTAACCTCCTATGTGGGACTTTATCAAAAGCTTTCTGAAAGTCCAGGTACTGGATCTCCCTCATCTACTGAATCTCCCTCATCCATCTTCAGAGTTACATCCTCAAAATATTCCAGAAGATTAGTCAAGCATGATTTCCCCTTCATAAAACCATGCTGACTCTGACCTATCCTGTCACTACTATCCAGATGTGTCGTAATTTCATCGTTTATAATAGAATCCAGCATCTTTCCCACCACTGACGTCTACTCAATTAGTCCAATTTTTCACTCGACCCCTTATACTAAATATTCTTTTTCATCAAAGTATTTCATCAATCCCTTTTTCAAAATTACTATTAAATCTGTGTCCAGCATTCAGTTATATAGTGCATTCTAAATATCATACAAAAAGACCTTTCCTCTTGTCACCTTTGGTTTTTCAACTCAATAATTTCAGTCAATGCCTCCTGGTTTTTAGACGTTGGAACAGTTTCCCATTATATAAAATCTTTCTGATCACACACAACAACCTCAGTGTCTCCACTCTATGCATATATCTAACATTTCTCATCCTTGGATCCTTTTATAGTAGATCTTTCCAAACTGTTTCCAAATATACACATGCTGCATAAAGCATGGTGCCCAAAATTGAGTATAGTTTTTTTTGGCCAGGATCTTATGGGTGTTTTAAATAGGTTAAACATTTCCTCCTTATGTTTGTATTCAATGCCTCTAATCATAACATCCAAATACTTTATCAGTTACATTAATATGCCCAGCAGCTTACATAGAGTTTTGTACAAACATGCTTAGGTCACTTTGCCCATTTTGTACCATCTCTTCATTCTGCCTAATATATGGCAATTCACTCCATGAAGTTGAAATTCATCCATCATATCTCCATCCACTTCCATTGATCTGTCCGTGTCTTCTTGAAATCTCTCAATCCATTCCTCACTATCCTTTAGATAAAAATTAAGATGGGTTTTGTCTGTGTAGGTTAATGTTCAAAATTGTTTGGAGAAGGGCAATGAATTCTCTGAGTGCCCTTGTTAATTTCCTTTATTTCTTGCTCTATAGAAAATAAACAATGCATTTGCTTTTATAGCCAACAATGCTTTTAAAAATAATTCACCATTGAAAGCAGTGTTTTGGGATGGTCAAAAGATGTAATATCAATATAAATGCTTTCATTCTATATTTATCTATAATTGCCTCTTGAAAGATAGATGTGCACATGAAAGATGTCAATTCTAGCTGAGAAAGCAGAGGGTTAAAGTGTAAAATCTTTGATAAATGAAAAAACTTTTTACTTAACATAATTCAAGTTGAGTGCATTTGATGATGTAAGTCACAAGAGGGAAGAACAAATTGCTCATGACAAAAGTTGAATTTAGAGATCGAATTAATGATGTAAACTCAATGACAGATATTTGTTATTCTTTATAAAATAAAGCCTACTTTTCATAATTACAAAATATTTAGATCTATTACTGTTAAGAGTGAGATTATATGTCAAAGGCAATAACAGCAAAATGATAGTGCAGATGATAATTACATCAGACTTACAGTAATATACTTCTATTGACAAAAAAATTAACAATAATGAAACGTCACAGCTCATTTAACACCACAAAATTGCTTATATTGCTATTGTTACATAGGGAAAATAAAAAAGAAATTATTCATCTGAAGGTATCAACATCTCTGACAAACCATTTGCCTGTCTTATGTTATACTTGAGCAGATTGTTGTGAGCTATCTTTTTAATGATGCAATCTGAACTATGAAGATATTCCAACAGTACTGTTAGATTTGGAGGATTTTGCCCCAGTGCCAATGAAAGAACTGTGATATATGTCCAAGTTTGGACAGGGTGTGACTTTGGAAGAAAACTGGAGGTTGTACATTTTGAAAGTTCTGTGAAAGAAGCTTTGGCGTGAAATTGCTCTTCACCAGAAGTATCGCATGTTCAACTATGAGATAGTACTGGCCATTCTGTTGTTCACATTAAAGTGTTGGCTGTAGGGAAATATGTGGAATAACTCATTGTCCTGTATTACTGTTTACTTATTCTCTGCACAAAATTCAATTATCATAGGCTAGCCCTACGAATGAAACTGAACGTGAACATGAAAAAACTGGTTTGTTATGTTACCAGATAGATGATGAGCTCTTTAATGCATTGGAATTGGTCAAAAATTCCATCAATGTACTTCTGGATTCAGACTTTTTGCCTTCAGTTCAACCTATTCCACATGCGCGATTCTCACCTATCTGGGGTAGAGGTTACAGATTGTGAGGTTCTGGATCAAATACAATTCTGCGGCAGCTGATAATGATGGTCAACAAACTCATGGAGGAGGATTTGTACTGCTGGATATGTTCTGAAGCTATCATCCATAGCGGTGATGCCATTCAACTACCTTGAGAATATCATCAGTGTGAAGACAGGACCTTACCTTCACAAGGACTGTGCAAAGCTGGACACTCTTACCTTGAATGTCTCAGACAGATGCATTTGCAACAGGTTTGTGAGAATGAGGACTGGTAGGGTTTCCCTTTTGGTTTCCTGACCACTTGATGCATGTCAAGTCTGACAGGAATATCCTCAAGATTCAGCCAGCTCAGTTAATTGTGGTGCTACTAAGCACTCTTGCCAATAGACATAGAGGAATACATCCTACCATTGCCATCCTTAGTGCTACCTCATTGAATGTGGGGGTTGCTTAGTTCTGTTGGCGACATAGTCAGAATGATATTCATGGCAGAGGTTCATTTCCCATATCTGCTGTACTAGTTCAAGAACATCTGCCTCTTTACCTTGCCCCACACTAGTGATGTATTCCCCTCAAGCCATCAAAAACCAATTGCGTCTCCCAGATGGAGAGAGATACCTATGGTCATTTTTTATTTCAAAAAATGTTTGCATTCCAGTGTGACAAACCATTGTAGCTTCTAGCATAATCTCATTTTTACTCTCCTGATGACATTTGATGAGCGTCAATCAGTTTGAAATCAGGGGCTGCCAATATTCGCTGTTTTATTGTCTAGAAAAGAGAAGCAAGTGGTTTCTGGAGAAAAGAATTGAACTGCTGCAGCTGGTGTGAATTCAATCATTATTAGTGAAGGAAGGAAGCAATCAACAATGAATTTGAGTTGCAACGATTATAAAACCATCAGAGGTCCCTCATTCATTTCCCCTCGACCATGTTTGAGACTGAATAAACACAAGTAATGGCACTTCATTTTTTTAAAATCACTCTAACAAGAAACTCTTGACATTCCCTGAATGATAAATTACTAGGCAGAGAGTGCAAAACTCAGCACAGCACTCATTCCTCCCCTTTGAAATGTTTGCTTGTAAGCAATTAGTAAATGTATTACCTATTTAGAAGCTCGGCTGACTCTCCATGCAACTGCTGCAATGAGACAGTTCAACCATAAATCTTTGTAACTTGATTCATATGCAAAATAGAACACTGTATGACTTCTTTACAATCTTGTGGAATATCTTCATTGCAAACAAAAGGTGGAAAACAATAACGAATATGTTAATTGCTAATCAAGTTGAACTGGCAAATGTACAGTGTGTTTTCATGAAGTACTCCTTTGTTCACCAAGTTAAGGAGTCCATCATATTACATCTGTAATTATCCAGATCTGAATACATTTAAAATAAAGAAAACCAATGAGATCCCTCTACTCATTTTCACTGATTTTTCTTCCTTTCTTTCCATTAACTTGAGGAATACTACTCCAATGATATTACAATAGGAATGAAAATCTGTCCTGTTCATATCAGAATAGTCACAGTATTGTTCCTTTTTTAAGAGTCTGCAGTTTTGAATAGCGTGAAATACTTTTAGACTGCATTCTGTAACTTCAGTGAATAGTCTCCCTGGTTTATCATTGCAGTGCAGGGAGATGGGGCTGGTGAAAGCAATCAACCTCTTTAAGTCTTTGCATGAAAACAGTGCTTCATCAAATTGGTTCAGCAAGCACCTTATGTTGGGGACATGTTTAGCATAAATTCAAAGCTGGCACTGTGAGAGACACCATTATTGTCACTCTCTATAATTAGTGAGCCATCAAAAGTGAGCTTTGCTTTTCACAAAGCTAACCCAGTATACTACAGGGTGAAATTAGTACTTTCTGATTTAAAAGGATGAACATGTTAATGGTAATAAACATAGTATGCAAACAGCTAGCAAATATCTTTATTCTGATATTTGATGGCCAAATCTATCTGCGAAGAGAGTGCAGGCTGTGACTAAATGTGACGGCTGCTGGTTGATCATTTAATGCATGTGATTCCACTATTTAGCTGCACTATCCAGCTGTGAGCTTCACAGAGGACAGTGTTCATGATTAAATATTTCCAAAACAGTTATATTACAACAATTCTGATCAAGGGATACTTAGCATGGTTCTTTACTGCATTCATAAAACCAGATGTTAGCGCAAGTTAATTAGTATATTGGTGTCTGATCTGATCCAGTATATGTAACATTATATTTTAACAAACCCATTCATAGTCTGAACATGAGGTTAAACATTATAGCAAGTTCCAGTGTGGTTACAGGGATTTGAAGTAAATGGTAGGCTTTGTTACTTCCAATACATAACCGATCGCAGACAGTTACTCCAATTGCCGTGAAAATTTGTGGGCATATCAAATGTGTGAATTTTATAACAGAGAAAGTCGCAAAGTGTTGACTGACATCTTTTTGCATTCTATTTCAGCCAATGCTGTACGCCACGATAAAATATCTGGTATCATATACAGGGTGTTATTTTTCATGTGTGATTTTAGCCAGGAAAGATCGGCAATCTGTCTATCACATGGGTTTATACAAGCCTCATATGATATCTGCATGCACACACTATCAACAAAGAATTTTTCAGTAGCTACTGTTACTTATCTCTATAGTGTTCCCATAGTGTCGTAAGGTATCCCAAGGTTCTTTGCAGGAGCCTGATTAAATAATATCAACACCAAGCCACATAAGGAGAAATTAGGGCAGATGGCCAGAAGTATGAGGAGACAGATTGCTTGTAAGGAGCATCTGAAAGGGGGAAAATGAGGGAGGGAAAATTTAAGTAGGGAATTCCAGAACAAGTAATCTTGGTAAATAGAGATACAGCTGCCAACTGGTGATGCTCAAGAGTCCAGAATTGGCGAATTGCAAATATCCTGGAGGATTATAGAGTTGGCAGATAATATAAACATAAGGATGGAGAAAGCTTTGGAGGGCACCGAAAACAGGAATCCGAATTTTAAAATTGACATATCATTACATTTGATCTATTTATTTATGTTTAATTATAGTGAAATAGCTGGATGCTTAAGTGTATTGAAAATTAAAATGGAATGCAACTGATAGAGTACTCTTCGTTGTACTTCCCCGGAAGGGAGAAACAACTCCATGTTCTTCCCATCCTGCAACACATTATCGATGAGGACATGCACCTCCCTCAGACCTCCCCTTTTTAAACAACCGCCAAACCTTAAACAGACCATTGTTCACAGCAAACCGCTCATCCTTCAGGACAATATCAACTACGACATCGTACAACCCTGTCATGGCAACGACTGTAAGACATGTCAGAGTGTCGACATGGATACCACCATTACACATGGGAACATCACCCACCACTTACACAGCAGGTACTCGTGTGACTCAGCCAACATTATCTATCTCATAAGCTGCGGGCAAGGATGCCCCAATGCATGGTAAATTGGCGAGATCAAGCAGGCACTGCAACAGCAGATGAATGGACACTGCGCAACTTCGTTGGACTGGGATATTCCCTCCCAGTCAGGGAACACTTCCGCCTCAGGCCTGTAGGTGACCATCCTCCAAGATGGACTTCAGGATATGCAACAATGCAGAGTAGCCAAGCAGAGACTAATAGCCAGGTTGGTACCCATGAGGATGACCTCAACCGGGACCTTGGGTTCATGGAGTACTACATTTGACTCCATTGCACTATACAATCTCACACGCACACACACACATACACATGCACGCACACTCTCACACACACACACATATAAGTCTATGGGGTGAATTCACATTTGCAGAATTATATTTGCTGATACATTTTATTTTGTTCAAAAAGCACACAGTAATGCAAGCAGTCAATCCATGTAACATTTTATAAATTCCTACATTTGAAATAGAACCAGTCTGACTCAAGATTGGGATACAGATAGACTTTAACCTCACACCTTTAATGCATTGCCTGAGCTGAGATGTCGCCTTTATTTTATATAAAACCTTAAGTTATCTCAAGAATGTTATTTGAAAGAAGTTCTGGGATTCACATATTGATGAACTGAAATCTGTAACCCATTCTAAAAGATGTGGAGGTGCCTGTGTTGGACTGGGGTGGACCAAGTTGAAAATCACAAAACACCAGGTCATAGTCCATAGGTTTATTCGGAAGAACTAGCTTTTGGAGCACTACTTCATCAGGTACCCGTGGAACGGATCATAAGACACCGAAGACATTCTAAAAGATGAAAGACTTAACAGCAATCTATGTTTGTTCAGTAACTTCTATCAATTGTATGACTCTCTGAGCTTTTGTTATAAATTCTGTGTCTTATGATCCTGCTCCACAGCTACCTGATGAAGAAGCAGCACTCTGAAAGCTAGTGCTTCCAAGTAATCCTGTTGGACAATAGCCTGGTGTTGTGTGAATTTTAACTTGAAAAATTGTTACAACCTTTAGTATTTTATAAGGCAGTTATGTTTTGGAATGTCTCTTTTTAATTAAAGTAAAACTGAATGACCTAGAAATTGGGATGGTGTGAAGTCGTGTTGGACTTTAGCTACCAACAGGCCAGGTGAGATTCCCTTAGGAACTGGTCAAGACTTATTGAAACATAATTGCCAAATTACACACCTGAAACCAAAGAGAAAGTAAGTCGAATTTGCTTTGTGCAGACTTGGAGACGCTAAGGCAATCTAATTTTAAACAAAACCTTTGACAATGAATGAGAGACTGTCAATGAGAGAGTGACAGGCTATTATCATCAAGAGTGGAAGGGGAAATAGGCTCGGCTCTTTTTAACCCCATTTCAGTTGCAACAAAATTTGATTCTTTATTGCCTGCAAATATCACACTTCAATTAAAACATGGTTAACCAGTTCAGAATGAAGGAGCCAAGTTACAAGGTTTTACAAGCAAGTTTAAGCTAGTATTTGTCCTTTTTAAAAGACATGTTAATGAATTAAGGTCTTTGATATTTAAAATCAAGTGGTGGAAATTAAATATTGATAATCCGTGTTTAGCATGATTTTAACAGATTATAGCTGCTTTGATCAGCAGAGGGAAAACAGGTTGTTTCTCTGTTAGCTACCAGGCAGAATATAAGCAGGAGATTGTCCACTGGTTGGAAAGCTGGAACCAATGAAAAGTAAAGGATACTGGAAGATTTGCCCAAGGCAAATTTGGGGCAAAGAATCTCCAGACTAAAACCAACTCAAAATTGGTTTGGGAACTTTTCGAATATCAAGGGAAACAGTTATACACATATACTCAATATTACGCATCAGCAGAATGAAAAGAAATATCTATGCCAGAAGATAAGCTTATCATTCAAATGTTCCATATAAAAAATGCAACACTGTGAAAAGTGTGTTGGAATGTATATGTGTGGTGTGGAGTTATGAGACATGTTCAGGCACAATAAGGGATAACATTTCTGTCGTTTACTTTTTTGTAAAGTAATCCCTGCCGGAAACATTTGACGTAATTCTGTTCTCAACAGTGTTCATTCACACTCATTTGTGATGACCTGCATTGTGAAGCATCTCATTCAGTTGCCACTTGAAATTCGATAGCAATAAATTAAAATCACTGACCTGAAATGTGTGCCTGCACCACATCAGTTGTGAATATTATTTGTCTTCAAAGCATTTCAAAATGTTCAACTGACATGGGATTGGCATGAAGGAAACGGAAAAAGAATGCATCACATCAAAGTATTCAGCAGAATGATGCTATGACATTTAAAAAAAAATCAAGGAGCTTGTGAGCTTATTGTGGGAAATTTTTAAACCAGAGATCACAAAGTTTTAGAGTTTACTTTTATAAGTTGCAGCTTCAGGCAAGGTAGAGAGTAATAATCCCCTTTATATGCCATACTGTTTTATATGTGATTTCATCCTCTATCTTCTCAACTGTGACCACCAAACCCCAAACATTGTTGTTTCCCCAATCCCAATTATTCCTTGTAATTCTCCTCCCCCAAGATTTTCCCCTGGCAGAACCCACCCCACCCTCCCAGTGTCAGCTCCTGACATCCTGTAGTGCTTCTTCCAGTTTTCCCACTGTTGTGTTATGTCTTATAGACAGTGTACCCTTTAAAAGACATAATCATGATATCATCACTGCATGTGTCCTGAGGATATACTGTGTTTTACCTCAGATCACTCTATTGTATAATAGATCATCCTCACCAAATAGTTATGTGATTGCAGTGAGTAATGTTTGTATATCACAGTTAGTTGTTAGAATTATTTGTTGAATTCTTCAGCACCATGATATCCCTACCTCATTTTCTTACATTACAGGTGATACTTTAAACATTTCCATATCAGGTAAAACATCCAGTTTGAGGCAAACTCACACCATGGTAGCAGCAGGGACCATCCAGAAAAGTAGGAGAAAGTGAGGACTGCAGATGCTGGAGATCAAAGTTGAGAGTGTGGTGCTGGAAAAGCACAGCAAGTCAGGCAGCATCTGAGGAGCATCCTGATGAAGGGCTTATGCTGAAACGTTGATTCTCCTGCTCCTCAAATGTTGCCTGATCTGCTGTGTTAGTCCATCCAGAAAAATCTCCAATATCCTGGTGGCAAAAATTTGGAAAACTAATTGAAGATCAATTGGACAGTACATTTGCACAACAGAGAATTCTTATGCAGCATTGTTTCTGCGAGTACAAACAAGATATACAGATCTGTGCAGTAACCACCAAGAAAACAGAACTAACTTCTTTTGATTGGAATGTAATTTATTTTAAGACAGAATAAATTTCTAAGATTACCTTAATTAGTTTTTAAAATATAAAATGTTGCTGTCCACTTTCAAACTGGGATGTAAGATTAATGCAATGCACTGTGTTCCTGACAGTTGATATGAGTAGCAGATGCTCAGATCAACAAATGTGCTGTCTTTTTGTGTAAAACCACCAACAAATCACCCTTTTTACAATTTAAATTAACAAATTACACCAGGGCAGTGCAACAATAACATAGGGGGAGGGAAGGGAAAGAGGGTTTCTAGGAGGGGATAAGCCAATAATAGTTAACCAAGGAAGTTAAGAATGGTATCAACTTGAAAGATAAAAGCATGCAGTGTGCAAAAAGCCAGAAGATTGAGTAAGTATTAAAAAGTTTTAATAATGGAGGGGGAAGATAAACTTTGAGGAGAAAGTTGCAAGTAATATTAAGACAAACAACTTTAAATAACAACTTCTTTAAATATCTGAAAAGGAAGACAGAAGCTAAAGTTAAACAAGAGAGTGAAAGTTATCAAGGTAGGTATGAATATGGGACTTGAGGTTACAATCAGATCAATCATGAACTTGATGAGTGGTGGAGCATGATCAAGTTGAATAGCCTACCTTTGCCTTTGTTGATATGAATATAAAGCATTTTATGTTATTCCGGAGTTATGACAGGCTCTTTAGTAATTAAAGACTGTCTCCATTTGTTGGGTGATGTATTGAGTGTTTAACCAGTTGAAGTGGCTATGAAAAAAGGTGAGAAAGAAAAGTGGTACTACGATCAGGTTAACTTCATCCACAGATAATGAGAAATTCAGAGTACAACAGCAACAGCACAATTGTAGCAAAGATATTTCAGTTTGAGTTAATGTTAGTGAGTAGCAGTGCATGCTGGCTTTAGAGATGTCGATATTACATGATCAATAAATGATTAGCGTTTTATGGTGTATTTGGGTCATAGCACTATTTATTTGGATATAAAATCAAGTGATAATTTTTTAAAAAATATTCAGTCATGGGATGTTGGAGTGAGCTTTGTCTGAATAAAAGCTAAAAATTTTTAAACTTATATTGTTTGAGACATTGAAAAAGCACTGCTAGAGCTGTGGCTTCAAGTCCAGTCAAAATGTATTGAAGGAGACACGGCAACATAAAGACAGTGAATCCTTATCAGGATGACTACTGCTCCAGCCAGCCAGTCTGCAAAAGCAAGTAGACAATCAGTGCATTTATATTAATGTGGGACCTTGTACAATAATATTGGCTAAAGCAATGTGGGCTGATGTGAGTCTTACAGTTCACTGTCTGCCTGTCTTATGGTCATGTACCCTGATATGTAGAATAAAAGGCATCCTCAAATTGCAGTTAGAAGGAAAAAAATATGGATAGTTTTAAAGAAAGGGAAAGAAACATAAGGTTGGAACAGAACAGCGGATGTCCTTCCTGTCATAATTCTCTCCAGCTCTGACAGCCTCCTCAAAGAGGAAATCCTTATGGTTGCAGAAATCAGTAGGGAGTTGACTCCCTTGAGTGAGGTTGGAAAAATTAGGAAAACTTATAAAGCACAGATGTCAGCCGTTTCCAATGCAATGTCAAATTAACAACATAATATCACTGGAGGAAGCGAATAGGGAACTTTCACTGCAGTGGAATTTGTAAGCAATTCCCTGACGTAAATGTGGCTGAGCAGGTTATAAGCATCACTGATTATAATGAGTGGTTTAAGAAGATTCACTTGACAGTTTATTGCTGAGACAATATCCTAGAAAATTCAACTTGACATACAATGTTTTCAAGAAAGAGTCTTACCACTAGGATATTTCTATAAAAATTAATATGTACCATCAAATTCAATTAATATTATTTTATTCCCCACTCCTTATGCTCCAGCAGACATAACTCCACCAGTTCCACAGGCTCCAGCAGCAATTCGGTCCCACTTTCAAGTATTTCTTAGGTTGAGTTAAGAAAGTGAGTATTCCCATGCTTTCAGCTGTGGGCCAAGAGGAAGAAGCATCATAATCGATGTTTAAATAAATTATCCTGTGCACAAAGAAAAGTCCCTCAAGAAACAATGAGTTAAATGAAACCTGAGAAACTTTCATTGCTGCTGGCTGAATAAATATTGATCAGGGATTCAGGAGAATCCTGTTCTTTTTCACTTACTGCCATGGAGCCTTTTAGATTTATCTGAGAAAGCACAAAGACTCTCAGCTTAATGTCTTATATGAAAGACTGATCTTTCGGCAACATATTATTCCCTCAATATATTATCACTATCAGCTTAGAGGACATATTCAAAACTGAACACTGGGACTTGAATCCATAAACCTCTGAAATAAAACATGAAAACGCTACCACTTTAAAATCTTTGAAGATGAATCAGACTGCTGAGTAGTCTGTAGGGAAGTAAGGGATGGATAACAATTGTCTCAGCATTGTTCATCCCTGTTTGGAATACCCATTCTGCATTGTCCCTTACCTTCACCCAGCTTCAGTTGTGACTTCAAGAAATTAGCATGCAACAATGGCTACACACCTCTTTGAAGGACCTGCAATGATTTCGGGATCCATTCACGTTTGTTTGCAAAGAGTAACAGTGGTCAGCACCATGTTGTAGAATGCATGCATAATGAGACAATTACCCAGTCACCGTAACTTCAACTGCCTAAACCAGGGGTGGGGGACCTGTGGCCTTCTAGGCCATTGTGTGTGGCTTTTTGAATGAATCCAAATTTTGCAGAACAAATCTTTAATTTTTTCTTCAAATTGAGTAGATTAGATTACTTATAGTGTGGAAACAGGCCCGTCGACCCAACAAGTCCACACCGACCCACTGAAGCGCAACCTACCCATACCCCTACATTTACCCCTTCACCTAACACTGTGGGCAATTTAGCATGGCCAATTCACCTAACCTGCACATTTTAGACTGTGGGAGGAAACCGGAGCACCCAGAGGAAACCCACGCAGACACGGGGAGAACATGCAAACTCCACACAGTCAGTCGCCTGAGGCGGGAATTGAACCCGGGTCCCTGGCGCTGTGAGGCAGCAGTGCTAACCACTGTGCCACCGTGCCACCCACATTTTTTATTAATTTTTTTCGTCCTTCATTATTTTAATTTTAATCTTATAATGAATGTATTTAAAATACCAGAGAGTAAAAGAAAATTCAACGAAATAATCTTCACAGACTGACCGCCACAATTAAAAAATTGGTAAGTCATAAGGACTATTTTGACACTTGCTATGCCCTTGATTTAGTTATAATGCGACTCTAGAATGGACGGTATCTTCCCCGCCTGACTGGCGCCACTACCGCCCAAGGCTGGTTGGCCAAGAGCCTGTGGGTATCCAGTACGCCAGTTTTTATCAACTTATGGTAACAGTGCACATGGCTCTCCATTTGAAGTGAAATTTGAGAATAGTTACACAGTCTAACCGTATCAAAATTTATATAATTGAAGTTTCTTGGATGCGGCCTTATTAGATTGCAACTAATATAATGCGGCCTTCCAACATGAAAAGGCTCGCCACCTCTGGCCTAAACTGACCGTGCCATTGCACAAAGATAGGTCAGCATGAGAGTGTTAGGCTGACAATGTCAAACCCGTCCTCACTATAATCCAAATTCCGTACAAGTCATCTTCATTATCTTTCTGAGGAACACTTGGAAAAGGTCAATGTACTTTGTGAGTAGGTCAATGGGCATTAAGAGGCCACATGTATACTTGTCACTTGTCATACTTGCACTTAGTCACATAGGTTCTGCGGTCTTTTGAGCAGGAAGTTCCTCACAGTCATGTTCCAGAAAGTTCAGCTTTCTCTCCAGGGTGAATGCTGAAATATCATTAATGACCAAGAATGTGTATGAACCGAGAAAAATCAGTTAGAATTTTTTTTTTCAGAAATTGATTTAGAAGTTCATTTTTTCAAAAAAATAATATTCTAAAAGGTGTAGGCAATACTGGCTGGGCCAGCATTTATTACGCACCCCTATTTGCCTTGAGAAGGTGGTGGTGATGGTGAGATGACTTCCAGGATTTTGACCCAGTAACAATGAAGGGGTGGGTTATATTTCCAAGTCAGGATGTTGTGTGCCTTGGAGGGAAACTTACAACTGATGGTGATGCCATGTATCTGCTCTTCTCATCTTGCTGGATGGTATAATTCATGGGTTTGGAAGTGCTATTAAAGAAGGTATAGAACCAGATCCAGAAAGCAAAATCAAGAGAGGAAAGAAAGATTTGATCAAAAGATTAGAGTAGAGGCAAAAGCAAATTGCAAATAATGATTTATTAGCACGTCTTTAAAAATCTCCAACATCAGTTAAGAAATACACTTCCACACTTTTAAAAGCTCATCTTCTGCGCTTGGGAAGTTGTGTGACAGCAATTCAAACTTAATATGCCATCTGATGAGCCCTTGTATCCAGTACATAAGGTCTTTTCTTTTTTGTGAGTTGACTCTTTAGCTTTGAGATAAGTCCAGAAACTTCATAGTGTCCAACGGGCGAATGGTGAGTTTAATAGTGAGATAGTGTTTTCAGTGAACCAACAGAGGAATGTTGCACCTCAGATGTTTGAGTGTTCTTAGATGTTTTACTGCTTATGTGCAACTGCTGGAAGCTACTAACAGAGGCAATGGTCTGGTAGTTTTATTGCTATGCTATTAATCCAGAGACGAGGAGAAAGTGAGGAATGCAGATGCTGAAGAATCAGAGTTGAAAAGTGTGGTGCTGGAAAAGCACAGCAGGTAACCAGCATCCCAGGAGCAGGACAGTCAACACTTTGGGCATTCCTGATGAAGGACTTATGCCCGAAACGTCAGCTCTCCTGCTCATCAGATGCTGCCAGATCTGCTGTGCTTTTCCAGCACCACACCTTTCACCTATTAATCCAGAGATCAATGCAGTGGGCTGGGGACCTGGTGTTTGCATCCCAAATACCAGGTGGTGGAATTTGATGCTTTAAAATATTGGAATTAAGAGTCTACTATTGACCATGAATCATTCCTGATTGTTATTCAATACCCATCTGATTTACTACTTCCCTTACCAGGTTTGGGCCATATGGGACTCCAGACCCAGAACAATGTGGTTGGCTCTTAATTTTGTCCAAATACGCATGAGCAATAAATGTTAGCTTAGTCCTCAGCTGAGAACAAATTTTTACAAAAAGCTGTGCAATTTGTACATAAGTAACAGTGAATGTTGAGAACCATTATCTTCACAGTGAAATCAGGCAAATTAGGCATGGTTAGTGCCATCTCGAAATCCTTGATCACAAAACTTAGCCTGATACTCCAGTATACCTAGGAGTACTGCAATATCTGAAGAGCAGTCTTTCAGGTGAGACATTACATTCAAGCTCCACCTATCATCTCAGGATGACATCAAAGGTCTTGTGGCATAACTTGTAGAAGAGCAGGGTACCTTGATCAACAACAGAAGTTGTTGGAAATGCTCAGCAGGTCTGGCAGCATCTGTGAATAGAAATCAAAGTTAATGTTTCGGGTCCAGTGACCTTTCCTCAGAACTCAATTCCGAGGAAGGGTTACCAGACCCAAAACATTAACTTGGATTTCTCTTCACGGATGCTGCCAGACCTGGTGAGCTTTCCCAGTAACTTCTGTTTTAGTTTCTGATTTACAGCATTTGCAGTTCTTTTGGTTTTTCCCTTGATCAATATGTATTCCTAAGCAATACCCAAAAACTGATGACCTGACCATTAAGCCAATTGTTGTCTGTGGGATATTGCTATGTGGAACTCGGCTGTCACATTTCACACACTAGCAACTATATTTTAATAATGTTCTTCAGTGGTTACAAAGAACTTGAAAATTGCTGAGGGTGATGAAGGCACAATATAAATCTTGGTACTTAGACTCTATGCATCAATGACAATAAATTAAGAGGTATTGAATATTCATGGATAACTCCTCAGTGATGAAAAATGTTGTTGAATACTTCACAAAAGTAAGTTTATTTTCTGTGCAAATTGAACATGAGAAGATACACTTGTAACGCAAATGTTGATAGGTGCTTTGTACTTCTGCGTCTCCATCTCATTAGATGAGCGATTGCAATCAGCTCAAGCAGAGGGACTTGCTGAGTTGAAATGTTGGACCCATGAGGAAAGTTAACTTAATGGCATATTTCCAAAGCTGTCAAGATCAGTGAACTTGTAGGAGTGAGATTTATGATCAAGTTGACTGAGGAAGATCACAAAGCCTTTTAAACATATGGAACTATGTTTATTTTTCAAAAGTGAAATATGCCAAAATAGGTCACATAGTTAAATCTCTTTCAACATGAGCAAAACTTGGCAGGGCTGCATATTCCATTTCAAATGAGGTGCCACCTGCACTCAAACAGCACAGAGGAATCTGCTGCAAAGTATGTTGAATACTGATGCAGAAATATCTTTGATCAAGAGACCTCATTTTCACATCCCTTCTGAAAGATACAATTTCTGACAATGCAACATATGCATAGTATGGCACCAGACTGACAACTCCAACTGTGGCTAACATAAATTTTGATGTACAAAGTGTAGAAACTACAAGCTAAAAATCAATAATTATCAGAGTTTGAATTGGTATAATATGGAGTAAGTGTCCATGATCATTACTTTTAATTTCAGGGCACTAGACTGGAAATTCAGATCAGGCTTGCAAATGGACTGAAAGCAGGGAGATGGGCTCTAAATGTTGACTATTGGACTTCATGAATTCATTGCCTGTTTTGAGATGCTTACAAGTCTATTAACTTCAACCATTTTAATTTCATGACTCCAGACTGACAATTCTGTTGTTCTAAATTGTTTATTTATGGCTGTTTTCAGAAGAGTAAAGCAATAATGTCGAAAAATTGTTGCTCTACTTATTATGTTGTAAATTGTCAAAACAATTTGTTCACACACTAACACATTAGAGAACATGTCTCTGGTCACACAGTCTCACTGAGGTCATTCTAGTTTGAAACCATCAGTAGCACTTAAACGATCAGCAAATTCATACAAAACCATTAAGCCACTATAGCTGAGAGTCATAAATCATAGAATAATTTTCAGCACAGAAGGAGGTCATTCAACACAAGAAAACTATGTGGGCTCCCTGCAGAGCAATCTAGTCAATTCCATTCCACTGCTCAGTCCTTCCCCATCCACCCCTAGACTTGTAAGTTTATTTAAACCAGACTATTGTGGTAGCCAGATGATTATGTGCTTGGGACAGTTGGGTCTACATCTTGGTCGTGTAGTGTTCCAAGGGAGTGAGGAGGCGGTGCAGAGGTTAATGGTATTGGAGATTGAAGTAGTAAGAGAGAGTGATGGAAGATATTGCAGGCAATAGTGACTGTATGAACCTCATAGTACCAGAGATATAGTGATGTCACGGGGCAAAGAGAAGGAGTGTGGGACTTACACTTGTGGGGCAGATTGACACATTGACCTTCTTGTGGTAAAGCTGGCTATTCTTCCAGACTATGGATATCGCACTCAGAACAGGCCGCCAGGGTCTAAAGCCATTGTTCCCTGTCTCAGGAAAGAGGACATCCGACTTCTATCCCACACCCTCAAACAGGACTTCCAGATCCTGCTGGTGAACTGTGGTGCCATCTTCTCCTTCTCTGACATCCTCAGACATTTTGTCCATTACTGAGGAGGGCAGCTTCAGACTGCACAACAGTTTTTTAAATAAGGGGCGTGCTCCAGGGATGATGACTTGTGAGCAGTGAGTAGGTCCAGAAATGGAACGTGGTTTATCGGTTAGAATCTGACAAGAGGGACACCATATAGGTAGGTTAGGTAAAATATGGTGAAAAATCTCAGTAGCCCTTGCAGTGAATTATTGTCTAAAAAAACTCGATGCAACTGCCACTTGGCAATAAAACACTGTGAGATTCAGAGCAAAGCACTGAATTTATAGCATTTTTTTCACAAATTCGGGAAGCTGCTAAATTCTATATGAAATGCATGAGAAGTACTTCTAAATTGGTGTCATGTATGAAACACAAAAGCCAATGTGTACACAGCAAGTTCCCACCAACAGCATTGACCAAACTCTCTGCTTTTAGACATTGGTTGAAGGATCAATAATGGTCAAGCACCATGGAGCTCAATCCATTCCTCTTAATTGAAATATTGCCATGCGCTGTTTATGTCCACATGAGAGCACAGCTAGAGAACTCATTTTCACATCCTTTCTGAAAGATACAATTTCTGACAATGAACCGACTCATAGTATGGCACCAGACTGACAGCTCCAGTTGTGGTTAACATAATTCTTGATGTACAAAGTATAAAAACTAGAAGTTAAAAATCAATAATTATCAGAGTTTTGAATTGGCATAATATGGAGTAAGTGTCTATGATTCTTATTTTTAATTTCAAGGCACTAGACTATTGGACTTCATGAATTAATTGCCTCTTTTGAGATGCTTACAAAATCTATTAACCCCAACCATTTTAATTTCATGACTCCAGACTGACAGTTATGAAACTAAAATAGATGGAGTTAAGAGATTTGTAAGCGTCTCAAAAAAGGCAATGAATTCATGAAGTACAATCGTCAAAATTTAGAGCCCATCCCCCTACTTTCAGTTCATTTGCAAGCCTGATCTGAATTCTATTGCTCTAAATTGTTTATCCATGGCTGTTTTCAGAAGAGTAAAGCAATAATGTCGAAAAACTGTTGCTCTACTTATTATGTTGTAAATTGTCAAAGCAATTTGTTCACACACTAACACATTAGAGAACGTGTCTCTGGTCACACAGTCTCACTGAGGTCATTCTAGTTTGAAACCATCAGTAGCACTTAAACGATCAGCAAATTCATACAAAACCATTAAGCCACTATAGCTGAGAGTCATAAATCATAGAATAATTTTCAGCAGGGAAGGAGGTCATTCAACACAAGAAAACTATGTGGCCTCCCTGCAGAGCAATCTAGTCAATTCCATTGCACTGCTCAGTCCTTCCCCATCCACCCCTAGACTTGTAAGTTTATTTAAACCTCCCCATGGTGGTAGCCAAATGATAATGTGCTTGGGACAGTTGGGTCTACATCTTGCTCACTCTACTGGAAGGTTTGATTTCAGATGTTTCAGCACCACACTAGGTAACAACTTCAGTGAGTCTCGGATGAAGCACTTTTGGTGTAGCCTGCTTTCTATTTATATGTTTGGGTTTCCTTGGGTTGGTGATGTCATGTCCTGTGGTGACGCCATTTCCTAATGTGAGGAAAAGAAAACTAGCCACCAGGATAAATGAACATCAACTAGCCACAAAAGACATGACGCACTCTCACTAGTATCCTTACATATGGATGAGGAAGGACCTCAGTTCAGCTGGGACAGCACATCCATCCTAGGACAAGCCAAACAGAGACACACATGAGAATTCCTAGAAGCTTGGCATTCCAACCTGAATTTATCAACAAATACGTTGACTTGGATCCCATTTATCAGCCCCTGAGAAAAAGAATAGGAAATGACATCACCACAGGAAATGACATCACAAACCCAAGGAAACCCAATAACATAAATAGAAAATGGGATATACCACCAGTGCTTCATTTTGAGGCTACTTGAAGATGTTACCTAGTAGGGTGATGAAACATCTGAAAACAAACCTTCTAGCTCAGCGAGCTAACCTATATCCAGAACCTCAACCTGAGCTACAAATCTTCTCAAAATTCACAAATAGAAAATACTACTGACAAGTGTCAAGCTACTGGATTTTTTGACAGTATATTTACAGAAAGGTTGCAATGTGTTAAATGCTCCTACTTTGTTTGTTTTACTTCAAAAATATACTTTATTCATAAAAAAAGATATTTATGTATATACGTAGTCACAAACGCAGTTCAATTCTCTACAGTAGCATATCAAGGAAACAAAAACATTAGAGTTTGACTCTTTCCAACAAACCAAAGACAACTCTTACACATACAAGACTATATTTACACACAAAATTGTATTTACACGCATTTGAGACACCAGGAGGGTTTGATAACTGACCAGACCTCAATTTTACTTTGGCAGAAAGAACTTAGACATTTGTTCTTCGAAATGGTGGAGGTCACGGATGTTGAAATGCTGCTGAAGGAACTTAAGAGAGTTGCTGCATAGTACACACTGCAGCAACAGTACACTGATGGCGGTGGGAAATTGATGTTTAGCTCTCAATGCCTTATTCACACCAAAGACGTTTCAATAAAACCCTGCTGAGCATCATTTTCTGCCTAGTTAAATCATAGCTAATGCTAAGCATTATGTCTGTATGTAACATTTTGTATTATTCATAATGATTTCACATTATACTGCATGCATTAATGCAACTAGGTAATGAGTGAGCCAACTTCCATCAATGATTAATGGGCGAGTTATGAACATATTAGACACATTATAGACTCCAGGAATGAATCCCAATTTTCCAGCTTAAACAATAACTGTTAAGTGTAGCTAAGTTAAATCTTTCATTCCATGAAACAATGCAAGTTAATAAGCCTCATTAAGTTGATGGAAGAAGAGAGAACATTGGAAAATAATGGAAAGTGCAGAAAGTAAGCTATATTTGGCGGGCAGTTCAGTGAGTCCTTGAATAGTACATGCTGTACATTAGCCTCACACAATCTCATAGCCCTATAAGATAACAGCACTCCTTTAATGTTCACCCAGTTCATTCACATGGTAATTACTCCATTGATTCCCTTCAGTAACCTCAGCCCAGGCTCTGGAATGCTTGCCCTATACCTCCCCACCTCTCTACTTCAATTTACTCCTTTCAGACATTTCACAAAATCTGCCTCATTGACAAACTGTTGATCTAATGTCTCCTCCTTGAGACTCACTATCTCAGTTAATTTTATAAAGCACTGTGAAGTACTGTTGGGACAACTTATTATAGTAGAGATGCTAGCTAAATATGTGTTGTTGTTGTTGTATAGCAACATTAAGTGAGATTTTGCCACAATGGTGAGGATGCTTTCATCAGGGTGGTTTTTGAGTGGCCAGCAAGCTGGGCTGAAAAGGAGAACAAGCCCCCAACAATCCTGTCTGAGGAGATAAATGAGAGCTGGTAAGTGAGAGAGATGTCTAATTAAAGATGAAAGGCAACCTTCCATACTGTCAGCTGATCAAGACACTAGCAGAACTGGAGCCTCAGCAAAGACAAGATAGCTGAAGCATCAAGGAGAACATGAGGCTACTCTGTTTTGAGGTACTTTCAGAAAGGTGAGTACTATATAAGACCACACGAGGCTATTCTCAGCAATCAAATTGCTGAAATTCCTGACAACGCTGATGTGACTTTGAAGGACCATGCAGTCATTGCAAAGGAGCCACAAGGAATACTGCACAGGGAATTTAATCACACTAACCTAGAATCCAGCCTTGCTGTCACTAAGATAAAGAAGCTTCGCATGGACAAATACTGCAGTAACAGTAAAAAACAGGGCATGGTGTGGACCATCTGCAGTCAAGTACAGAACATGATCAATGTTGTCATGTTAGGGTTTAATTATAAGATGAGATCAGTCTATGCTCATTTCCCCTTAGCGTGGCTGATAAGGAAACAGGATCTCTAGTAGAAATCCTCAACTTTCTCTGACAGACGTACACCCGTGGAGTTCCATATGTAGCTAGGTGTTTCACATATAGTTTCCCAGGCCCAGAGAGACGAGCTTGCTCTTAAGAGAAATGACATGGGGTTGGTGTTGAATTCTGCTGTGCTTATTTAACAAGCAGCAACAGTGATAAAGTTGAACATTCGTTAAGTTCCTGGGTGGCATCTGTGTGAATCAAAAGGCCGCAGTTATTCCACAATTCAGCAAATATCATTCAGCCTTTCTGATGCCCGACTCTTTCAGATAGCTGCTGAGTTTCTCCAGCATTTTCTGTTCATTGATTCAGATTTCCAGCATCTGCAGCCCATTCATTTTTCTTTCAGTTAGTAACCAGTGAATAAATTGAAAAGAAATTGAGAATATTAAGTTTGAGGCAGACTTATAACCAACGAGTAAATCAAGACAGGAGTTGAGGACTATCAGAGCAGTAATGATCTCATTGAACAATGAACCAGATTCAATTGGCCAAATGAACTATTTCAAGTCCTATGTTTTATGGTTTTAAAGTGGGCCAAGCTCTGGAGAACAATGGTTCAACAACACTCCCACCCCAACCCCTGATTCTGACATGGAATCGCCACCAGTTGCTAACCCTCACCCCAACATAGCTGCAAGCTGGTGGACTTCCTCTACCACCTTTAAAATGCGGGAGAAAGACACCTCCACTGACCAATCATTCAAATTTATTGCCCACCATTATTTAACTGGCACCTGATCTGTTGTCATTCCACTGCTGGGAGCCATTCCATTGCAGCATTCTGGTCCTTTGCCAGTGTCCACCCAACCCCACTCACCAACCTCAACCCCCACCTCCCTTCCTATGGCAAGGGAGCTGGAAAAAGAATTCCTCCAATTGTATTTGCAAACCTACCAAACCTCTGCCCAGTGATGCACTGCAATCAGGTTTCCGACTCCCTATGGGGATTTGATAATCAGACTCCTTCTCTGCTGCAGAAACTTTAACTAAAGAAAAGACGACTTAGGAGCCGTCAATGCATACATTTTCACGGTGAAGGCAGTACAAAACTGGAACTCTGCCCAGATATGGATGTTTGCAAAATTGGGAATTTTTAAGACTGAAATTGATAGATTTTTGTTCAGCAAAGGTATCAAGGGATATGGAGCAGCTGTGGGAAAATGTCCTTGAGGTGTGCATTAGCCATGATCTAAGCAAGGTGCCTCACTCCTTTTCCTGATGCCACTATAAATGTTGAACCTAAAAATTAATTTTGCTACTGTCATTTTTTTGCCTATCTTTGCTGACTGCTGTACATTGGTTTGAAACATAAGTTCATCTGAGGTGATGAGTAATTATTCTTTCTTTTCATAGTTCCATGAAGCGTTTGTGTTCATTTACAAGGAATGCCACACAGCATCAAATAGCAATGTAGATGTGCAGAGTGGTAGAGTGCTGAATGGGAGATCACTTCAGGACAAAGACAGCTCACCTCCTCCCACAGGCAGCTACAGTCTAGATACTGCCAAATCTCATTCCATCCAATTATTTTTCAGTCATACAATCCACCACCACCATAACTTCAATAGCATATAAAGCCCACAGAGGATCCCTGTCGAAATTTGTATGAATTGAATATAATATTTTTTAAAAGCACACAGATAGCACAACCCTGTCTGACTCAGTGTTCAAGTGATACGTGTGGTTTGGAACTGAGCCAGAAGACTAAGCAAGACTCCGGATTTGATTCCACATTTGTCCTGCGTTATCTTAGAATTGTACAAATGCTACTCACTGAAGTCCTGTCCTCCCTTGCTGTAAATTGTGGGTGGTAACGAGATTGGCCTTACCTGTGGTGATTGCAACAGTTAAATGATCTGTCAGCACTCAGTTCAGGAGCACACATGAAAAATGTGCATTTAGAATGCAGTTCCTGTTTGTGTACCAATACCTGCACACACACAGGCAATAGCTTCTGGAGAGAGAGAAATAGAAAGAGAGAGCATGAGTGTGTATGTGGCATGGTTGTATGGGGAGAAAACAAACATTCATCAAAGATGCAATTCTCATTCCTATTCATTGTAAATAAAAAAAATACAATAAATTACCATTTTTCTGCAGGTCCAAACAAAATCAATAAAAAAATTGTGGGACAAGATGGCCTTAAAATCATGACTAAAACTGGGGCTTATCAAAAATATTTCAAACAAAAATACAATAAAAAGCTGTTTTTTTAAGCAAAAACCTTGTATATACACGACGCTGTGTTTAGCTGCAAACAATGCTACAAAAAACGCTCTACCACATCTCCTCCATTTCCCGCACCTCTGCCCTCAACCAAAATCTTCCCAACCACAACAAGGATCGAGTCCCCTTCCACCCCACTAATCTCCAAGTCCAACCTATTATCCACCACCACTTCTGCCATCTGCGGTCTGACCCCACCACCAAAATAATATTTCCCTCCCTACCCCATACGCTTTTTGCTGGGACCCGATCCCTCTGCAACTCCCTTGTTAGGTCTTCACTCCCCATCAACCCCTCCTCCACATCTGGAACCTTCCCCTGTGGTCACGGGAGGTGCAAAACCTGCCCCCACCTCTCCCTCATCACCTCCAACCAAGGCCCCAAAGAATCATTCCAAATCTGGCAGAAATTCACGTGCATTTCCTCTAACCTGATTTATTGCATCCATTGCTCCTGATGTGGTCTCTTCTATATCAGGGAGACCAAGTCCAAACTCGGGAATCAGTTCAGGGAAATTTATGGTCCATATGCTCCAATAAACCCCACTTTCCAGTTGCCAGCCATTTCAACTTCCCCTCCCACTCCCACTCCCTCAACAACATGTCTGTCCTGGGCCTCCTCTACTGTCAATGCAAGGCCTCACCCAAAGTGGAGGAAGAACACCTTATCTTCCACCTTGGGAGCTTACAACCATAATGCCTTAACATTGAATTCATCAGCTTTCACATCTCCCCAACCTCCACTTCATCCCAGGCCCAGCCCTTTCTCTCCATCCCTCCCCCTTAACCTGACCCTACCTGTCCATCTTCTTTCCCACATATCCACATCCTCTTCCCACTGAACAATCACAGTCACCTTCTACCTGTATCCACCTATTGCCATCCCACCCACCTTTCCTCCAGTCCCATCCACTCCCTTTATTTATTTCGCAGCCACCTTCCCCTCCCCCAGTTTTGTTGAAAGGTTTTGACCTGTAAGGTCAACTCCCCTACTTCTCTGATGTTACTTGACTTGCTGTACTTTTTCCAGCTCTACTCTTTATCCAACCAGAAGACATAACAAACATTTTGGGACATCATAAAAGGCACTGCATAAATGCAGTTTTTTTTGTGAACTACATATTCATTTGTGAATCCTCCATTTATCACGAAGGGTCTCAAACTTGTAACACTGTGGCACAAAAATAAGTTATACAAATGTATGCTTCTAAAATTAAAGCTAAACTTATTTGAATGGGCCATATGCCCAAAATGCCTTCGTGTTAAACCTGTGAGCTTCATTAAATTCAATCCCAGCTTTTCTTTGCTAAAAAAAAGCATTGATCTGAGCAACTGTGGGATGCCAGATTCTTTCTAGTCCTCTTTCCAATTGTTTTCTGCTCCATTATGAGCACTTGGAGGGAATACATTATCATTTTTTGATGAATAACTACTTTATTTGATGAATGAAGAACCCCATTGAAGTGGAAGTGACTCAAAATAATTAGACTTTGGATGAAAAAGGTATTATCAAAAGTAAGCGATGATACTGCAACTATTCAAACAGTAATCATTTTCAAAGTGAGATCATGTTAATTTATTAACTTCCAAAGAAAAGACGTAAAAAACGTCAACAAAGCTTTTTAGGAACCACATGAGAATTTTAGGGACAATAAATGGCTATAAGGCACACAACATCAGTATGGTCAATCAGACCACAAAATTAATTGATAGTTCAAGATGTTGAATGGCTTTAAACTTTTGGAATTGCTATGGAATGCATTAAATAAGATCAGTGTTGTGATGTGGAGTTCTCACTTGATCTAAGCTAAACATGAAAGATGAATCACTAATCATTTTCACCTGATGAAGGAACAGCATTCCAAAAGTTAATGCTTCCAAATAAACCTGTTGGACTATAACGTGGTGCTGTGTGATTTTTAACTGTGTATACCCCTGACCAACACCGGCACATCCAAATTATTCTCATACTGAGCAATTGATGCAATCTGGTACAGGGTTAGCAGACAGCCTGGAGAGAGTTCAGATGACAAAGCATAAAAGTGATGTTGAGATCTAGGAACATCACACACATATATGTTGCAGAGAGAATAACATTATTTCAGCTCATAAAAAAGCTGAAAAATGAACTATCCATGTTGTATGTATTTATGCCCCTCTGACATTTTATGTATACTTGGTAATTAAATTATTGATTTTCTGTCGTAATAGTACATAGACCAATGTTGACTTCATTCCTTTTTTCTCTCGGGATGTGGGTATCATTGCCAAGACCTCACTTCTTGTCCTGAGACAATGATGAGAGCCGCCTTCTTGAAGCAATTTACTGGATAACAGAATAACTTGCTCAGCATTTCATAACACAAAGGCATAACATATAATGGAAGACCATTTACCAGAATAACCACACAAATGTTAATGTCAGAGGGGGGAGAATGAACGAGTTCCATTATCTGAAGGAAGGGAGAGAAACACCACATTTGTGAAATGGAGAAGGTGACTCAGAGTACAGTGACATTTTATTAACTGGCACACAGTGTGATGATATGAATCATGCATATAATACTTGACAATATTTAACATTGGGAACATTGGTGTTTTTGAGTTTATTACATCAGCGTCCATGTATCATTCATGAACTAGGTAAGATTCAGTTGTAAGCAATGTAATTGTTTTAGTCGTCTGACATTTTTTATAATCGATACATGTTATTTAATTTTCAGTGAAAGGACAATGCCCTCACCTTTAATTGATCTTAATTCTGAGTAAATCCATTAAATGCACTAATTTAGGCAGTGGGTGATGACATTGCATGAATTATCATGTCAGCTCCAATGGATTTTGAATATTTTCAATGAAATGTGCACTTAAATGTACCGTGATGAATGAAATTCGGGAGTACCCAGTATTAGGCTTGAGCGAAGTCGGGATGGTGAGGGGGAGGAAGGCTTTGAAACAGAACATCGGGATTGCTCAATTATCAGGGGTCTGGAGAGGGGGACAAGAGTGATGAATAGAGAACTACAAAACAGCGATTGAAAGGGGAGTCATCAGAAAAGTATTGTAAGTGACCGTCTTTGCTGCAAGTTATCTCTAAGGTTGCTTTCCCTAAATACAAAGCAAACTAATCTTAGAGCCTCCTACTATCAAATGTATAAAGCATAATCAGAAACAAAAATAGAAATTGCTGGAAACGGTCAGCAGGTATGCCAGCATCTCTGGAGAGAAATCAGAGTTTTGGATTGAGTGACCCTTCCTCAGAAGTGATGGTAGCTAGGAAAATGTTGGTTTATAAGCAGAAGATAGGGTAGGGGTCGGAGTAAAGAGTGAATGATAAGTGGGGATAGAGCCCAGAGAGAGAAGAACAGTTGGACAGACAAAAGAGTGGATAATGATCTGGCTATGAGGGTAAATAGCTATTAATGGAGACTGTGGTAGCTAACAACAGATTGTGTGTAATAGCAGGCTATGTGTTAACAAGGCTTGGTGTGTGGGGGATTGGGGTGAGGACATAGGCGAACTCAAGTCCTAAAGTTATTGAACTCGATATTGAGTCTGGAAGGTTGCAATGTCCCCAGATGGAAAATGAGGTGCTAAGCATAAAGCTTAATACCTGCTTTAAACGTAGATAAAGGATGTTTTTTATTGACTATTATCCAGCATGGTGGACAGCAGACTTCTGATTGGAAGTTGCACGTTCGTCCCAAATGTCATTTTGAAGCACTGCAAATAGAACCAAGAAATGGACAACCTAATTTATAGGTCATGAACAGTGATTAGGCTCTTAAAACAAAACCTGACCTCTTCTGATAAAAGCAAGAATCTGTAAATCCAAAATTATGCTAACTCAACTCCTATTAAATGTTTTACATTCTCTGTAGACAATTGGTAGTTTTGTTTGGTCATGATGAAACCTTTAATAAATTTGGTTTATTTCAGTCTCTCAGTCATTTGAAAATTTACTAACAATGGAGTGAACGTGTACTTCTGCTAATTCATATGGGACATTTGTTTCAGATAAAAATAACAATTTTATAAAGGCATCGGAAACTTTCTGCCTTTAGTTGATATGTAACATAATAAAGAAGTTACATGACCTATCTATAATATATTTGCTCAGTGGATCCCCAATACTTGTTTGATAAAAAAAGTGCAAAAAGTCCTACCTACTATATTGAGGTCTAGATATCTTTCTCTTTAACCCTAATTGGAATTTACAGTGATGTTTTCTGCAAGATTATGGTAGCTAGAAATACAGGAGAGAAATAGTTAGATCATTGCTTTCCTTCACCAGCATTTTCCCTTTCTTTGGGAGGTGAGGAAGGAAATGTTCTCAAAACTTGCAGATTAAGAAAAACTGCAGCCATCTCCTCTCTTTCATCTTGAATAAATTCAGCACAATCCTCAGGTTATTCATGACTGTGTATACTATGAGACATTCAGCCAGCAGCAGAATATTATTCGGTGTTCATTAGTATGCATTCATGAAAGCTATTTTTAACCTAGTTAATCAAATTATTAACCACAGCTAGCAAACTTTGATGAACTATGTTGTCTGGCTCTCGGTGCCTATGTTTGAAAGCGAAGTGTACTCACTTTAAATTTGCAATTAGGGCTTTCAATTATGTGAAGCATGACATGCATGAAGCTTAGATAATGGCCTGTGGCGATGTCTGTCCCTGGGGATTCAATGCAAATCAATGCATTGCACTGTTTTAAATAAATGTCTTCCGCTAGAACCCTTAGTAACATACAAATTAAACAGAAAATATAATCTTTGCTTATCTGATCAGGTTTTTGTGCAGGTTGTGTCTTGGTAAATAGTCTGTACTATGGCACCAGGAATTCTAATAGAATTTTCACTTGGTAGTTTAATAGCTTGTTCATTATAGATTATTGAAAAAGCAGGCCATACTGATTATTTATTTAATAAAATCAGAAAGTGCTGGAGAAACTCAGCAGGTCTGCTGGCATCTGTGGAAAAAGTAATAGAGTTAATGTTTTGCGTCGGATATGACTTTTTCTGAACTGAATCTCTCCAGCATCTGTCCAAAGCTGCTGCCAGACTCATTGAGTTTCAGCAACACTTTGTTTCGACAATCCTGTAAATGACTGTCCTATCTCCAAACTTCCCCTTTACCTTCCAAAGTACTCAAATGCATTATCACCTTCCAAATCTGTGTCCACCTTTTCCTGGGACTTCATGTTTGAATCCCCCAGTCGGGTTTCTGCTCCTGCCACAATACCAAAACTGCTTTTTTCAAATCGTATGTAATTGTGATGACAGCAAACTTTCCCTTAACCTTCTCCACGTGCCGACGATAGCTGACCCCACTATCCTCCTCCAATGCTTCTCCACTATCATTCAGCTGGGACAATCTATTCTTAGCATCAAAACTAGAAAGTGCTGGAGAAACTTAGTAGGTCTTGCAGCATCTGTAGAGAGAAAACAGGGTTAATATATTGAGTCCAGTGATCTTTCTTCAGAACGTTTTCTATTCTTACCTTGTTCCATTCTTATCTATCTAACCAAAGTCAGAGAATAACATACATGGCTTCACTTTCTGGTGGGCGGCACGGTGGCACAGTGGCTAGCACTGCTGCCTCACAGCGCCAGAGACCCGGGTTCAACTCCCGCCTCAGGCAACTGTCTGTGTGGAATTTGCACGTTCTCCCTGTGTCTGCGTGGGTTTCCTCCGGGTGCTCCAATTTCCTCCCACAGTCCAAAAAATGTGCAGGTTAGGTAAATTGGCCATGCTAAATTGCCCGTAGTGTTAGGTGAAGGGGTAAATGTAGGGGAATGGCTCTGGGTGAGTTGCTCTTTGGAGGGTTGGTGTGGACTTGTTGGACCGAAGGGCCTGTTTCCACACTGTAAGTAATCTAATCTAATCTAAAACCTCTGCTCTCCCTTTAGGATCCATCCCTGGTCCCCTCTGATTTCTCATCTACACTTTCCTGGGGAACATTGTCCAAAGGCATTGTTGGCTTTCAGATATACACTGTTAACAAACAGATCTAACTCATCACTCACTCTGTCTCTCCTCATTCAATGTTGCTATGTTATCAGATTATTTATCTGACGTCCAGGATTTGAAAAGCAGAAATTTCCTTTGGTTAGATATTGTGGAGAAAGTAGTCATTGTTTCTTTTACGCACTCCAATCACTGCTCCTTCTTCCCCCAGGAACAGTCTGAGACAAAAGTGATCTGTTTTCAACATCAATATCATCACTTATCCTGAAATTAACTTCTAATCACATATCAACACCATCACCTAAAACATCTATTTCCTTCAATGTAATATCACCTGACCTCACCCCTGTCTCAGCCCAAACTAACAAAGTCCTCCTTTTTTCATTTGTTGCCTCTAAGCTTGCCTATTCCAACGTAATCATAGAGTCACAGAGTCATACAGCACGGAAACAGACCCTTCGGTCCAACCAGTCCATACCAAACATTATCCCGAACTAAACTAGTCCCACCTGCCTGCTCCTGGCCCATATCCCTCCAAACCTTTCCAATTCGTGTATCTATCCAAATGTCTTTTAAATGATGTAATTGTACCGGCATCCATCACTTCCTCAGAAAGTTCATTCCACACGTGAACCACCCTCTGTGTAAACAAAAATTGCCTCTTATGTCTTTTTAAAATCTCTCTCCTCTCACCTTAAAAATGCACCCACTAGTCTTGAAATCTCCCAGCCTTGGGAAAAATTAACTCCCATTAGCTCTATCTGTACCTCCCATTATTTGAGAAACTTCTATCAGGTCACCTTTCAACCTCCTCAGCTCCAGTTAAAAAAAAATCCCAACTTATCCAGCCTTTCTTTATAACTCAAACCTTCCATACCCGGCAACATCCTAGTAAATCTCGTTTGAACCCTCTCAGCTTGATAATATCTTTCCTCTAACTGGGCAACCAGAACTGGACACTGTATTCCAGAAGAGGTCTCACCAATGTCCTGTACTACTTCATCCTCAAAGAACTGTAATAAATTTGTTAGACTTGATTTCCTCTTCATGAACCCATGTTAACTTTGCTTGATTTTATTATGTTTTTCTAAATGCACTTCTATTGCTTTTACCCTTTCCCAGCAACAGCTTAAACTCACAAGCCTGTCGATACCTATTTCTCTCAACAGACATATCAATCATTTGGACCATATACAGTACCTATAGCAGAAACAGTGAGCACTTGAAACAGCTTCATCTTGTGTAACTAAATATTGTGAAGCTGATAGAAGAATCAGACACCCAGAACATTTAATCAAACATTACTTTCTCTGGAGCAAAGCTAATGGATGTCCATGCTTTCAACTGAGTATCACTCTCAATCTTAGCTCTTGATTATTACTATTTCCTTATATACTCACTGCCACATTTTATTTTCTAATACTCCTGTGATGCACCTTTGCACCTTTCATTATTTCAAAGGCCTTACATAAGTTTTGTTGTTGTGATATGCTTTTCTTTTTCTGATGTTGAGTAAGAGATAAATATTGGCAGGACCCGAGAATAATTCCCCTTCAAAATAATGGCATAGGATGATTTTCATCTACCTGAGAAAGGTATAGATCTACAGAAGATCTACATCTACAGACAAGGCCTTCATTTGATGACCTACCTGGAAGACACTGCCCCTCTGACAGTGCAGCACTTCCGTATGAATATACAATATCAATCAGCTTTGAATCCTTTAACAGTGGTTATACTTCATGAGAATATCATTGGCTATGAAGAGGTTTGGAACATTGTGGGGTCATGAAATCTGCCATCTGAATACAAGTTTGTCAAAATTTTTACAGAGATTTAAAAGAGTTAATAATTTGAACTGCTGTCCTGTAATTCATTTAACCTAAGCGGTTTCCCTTTGCGTTGAGTACTGTAGGCTTCCTATAATGCTTGCATCATTATTCCCAATGTAACAATTATAAGTTACACATACTAAGGGACCATATTGTTCTGTCCCAGGATTTATTCATGAAAGAGGTAACTAAGCTGTGAATAGCTCTTTCTAAACCTTCAGCTTTACAAAACCTAAAAAGGACAAATGAGTCAGTTGGACATGAAAGTGCCTTTCAGTTGCCTGGGCTACATGGGGCAAATTGTTAGCAATTATGAACTTCATGTGGCCCACAGACTGCAGCTTCGATGGACTGTTTGTTCTGATTTATTAATGAGTTCACACGAGTGCCTTACCATAAAATGCTTTGTGTAGCATTTTAAAGGACAAAAGCCTTCATCAGACTCCTTCAAAAGGGTCACATTCCATACCATTTTCATGACTTTTATCACCTTTCTTTTTACTTTTTTTTATTTTTTGAAAAAAAACTTATTTAAACAGAGTGCTGATTACAACATTTGGAAATTATTTTTATTGCAAGTGAAAGATTAAGGGCCAAAGTGCAGAATACCACAGCGTACGAAAAAAACAGAGGAGAGAATGAGACAAGTCAGGAAGTTGTAGTTAGATAACTGGCTTACTAATCATAAAAATATGAATGAGCAGAATTAATGAACATAGCCAAAAGAAAACAAATCTCTGCTGTCCTTTGGACTATGCCAATTGCTGTCAGGTCATCTCCTCTCATTCTAGGTTTGTGTAACAATCACTGCCAAGAATCCTCTATCATCATCAACAGGAAACAGAAAGATTGAAAGATTAACAAAATCAAATGGAAAGATGCAAAAAGGATCCCAAATGAACCCTAACTCTTTCTGCTTGTTAGTTAAGTGAGATCATGAGAATGATGTTTTTCAAAGTGGAACAATCATTTATTATACTGAATAGTTCTACCAATGCTGGCCACTGTGGTGCAAGTTAGTGAATGCAACACAAGAGGGGGATCAAACCTGGGTTATTCCTGATGTAATAAATCAATATAGGGTACTTGTCACCTGAGACAGTACTAGAGGCATAAACCCCACTTTCCAAAGTTTTTGAAATATTCGTATACTATACATATTAGAATAAAGAACTGCTGAACGTAAATCACTTGAATATTTTGAACATCAGATTTGTACGTTTATTTGATGTAAGGATATTAAGTGATATGGACTTAATGCCTAAATGGAATCAAACTACAAGACAGTCATGGCATAATTGAATAACATAATAATTTTAACAAATTCAGTGGTTTACATTTGCTCCTATAAGTTGATAAAGCAGTGTTGTACTGACAGATTATTCTATGCAAGTCAGGTTTTGAGAGCTACACTGTTTAAATTTATCAGTTCTTTTGACATATATTAAATTCTAAAAAAGATTTAATACATTTGGAAGAGGTAAGTAAACTATTAAAAGGAACTGATCAGCAGTATAGCATTTTGATACATCCTGAGAACATTAAAGGTGCTTAATAAATGAAAGTTTTTAACTGTTATCCAACCTTCTAATTTATGTCTCTTATTTTAATGGAGAACGAGTGCAGAATTTCAGAACAAAGCAGTTTGGGAGCTTTTGTCCATTAATCACCTAAAGCTGGCATCCCAGTTCAGCAGGTTCATAGGGAAAGCAAATGGAATGTTGGCCTTTACTTCAAAGGGAATGGAGTGTAAAAGTAAGGAGATTTTGCTGAAATTATACAAGGCAATTGTCGGACCACAGCTGGAATACTGTGAACAGCTTTTAAGCCCCGTATCTAAGGAAAGATATATTGGCATAGGAGACAGTCCAGAGAATGTTCACTAGACTGGTACCAGGAATGGAGGGATTGGCTTTAAGGAGAGGTTGAGTAGATTTGGCCTATATTCATTGGAGTTTAGAAGAATGAGAGGTGACCTTATTGAAACATACCATATTCCTGGGGGACTTGACAGGGTAGATTTGGAGAGGTTGTTTCCCCTTGTGGTTTACTTGAGGACTGGATGGCATAATCACAGAGTAAATTCATCCCCATTTAAGACAACAATGGGGATGAATTTCTTCTCTAAGAAGGTAGTGAATTTCTGGCATTCTTTCCTGCAGAGCGTTATTGAGGTTGGGTCATTAGATATATTCAAAGCTGAGATAGACATATTTTTAATCAGTAAGGCAATCAAGAGTTATGGTGAATATGCAGAAAAGTGGGATAGAGGATTATCAGATCAGCTATGATCTTATTGAATGGCAGAGTAAACTTGATGGGCTGAATGACATAGTTCTGCTGCTATGGCTTATTGTCTTATGTATACTATGATCCTTATAATTTCAAAAGATACATGCTTTAACGTGTTAACTGCGTTGCAATGTAATTGCTTACAAAACATCAACCAAGGCTGTTACGAAATATTTCTCATGTCTCCAGTGCCCAAATACTGGAAATCACAGCACCAAATTCACATGGGAAATTGAAGCAGCTTGTCATTTGACAGCTGATGTTGATTTTCAGGGAGATCCATTGTGAGACACCTGAGATCTCATCAAAACATGTGAAAGAGAAAATCAGAATTAAAGAGTGCGGCTATGACCTCGATACCATTTTCATCTCGGCTCACTTTGTAGCAATGTGTTCCTGCAGCTGTCCACCGATTGTGTAGTTAAAATAAGCAGGCAGCAATTTTATCTTATTTTAAAGGCATCATTAGCTGTAATCAGAGAAAGTTGCAATGATAAGCAGGGTTAAATGATTCCACAACTAATGGATTACATCCAAGGTCCTGCCACTTCTGTCTGTGAATGATGGTGGACAATAAGAAAACTCCCTGTGAGTGAAGGTTTGCAGACATGTCCATTCTCAATGATAGGCAAGCCTGGTACATTCGACTAAAAGTGAAGGCTGAAGCATTTGCAACAATCTGTAGCCAGAGAAGCTGACTTGTAAATCTACCGTGGTTTCTTCCTGAGCTTCCCAGAAGCACGGATGCCAGTCTTCAGCCATTTCAATATACTCCACATGAGAAAGAAGCAGTTTAACATGCTGGCTACTGCAAAGAGTGCAGGTCCTAACAATGTTCCATTCCTCTAGCCAAGTTTCTCCAGTATAGCTACAACATTAACATCTACCTGATAATGTGAAAATTTTCCCAGGTATGTCAGGACAACTTCAATGAACCAATCACTGCCCTTCAGTCTACACTCAATCCTTAGTAAAGTGATGGAAAGTGACATTGTTCATGCTATCAAAGAGAACGTACTCAACAATAAACTGATTTATAATCCAGACAGATGTAGCTCCTGACCTAAGGGGAGGCGATGGTCTACTGGCATAATCACTAGCCTATCAATCCAGATACTGAGTTAATGTTCTGGGGTCCTGGTTTGAATGCTGTCATAGCAGATGGTGGAATTCAACAAAAAGAATCTGAAATTAAGAATCTACTGATGACTGTGACATCATTGTTGACTGTTTAAAATCCCAACTGGTTCACTAATGCCTTTCAGGGAAAGAAATAGGCCATCCTAATCTGGTTTGGTTTAGTAATGTAATTGACTCAGGACCTTCAGTAATGTAGTTGACTCTCAACTGCCCTCTGAAATGGCCTAGAAGTCTCAAGGAAATGAATCCCGATGGACCACCTGGCACTGACCTAAGCACTGGTAAAGACAATGGCAGAATCAACCCTGATGATCCTGCAATTTCCTCCTCACTAATGTCTGGGAACTAGTGCCCAAAATTGGGAGAGCTGTCTCACAGACTAGGATAATGTGAGGACTGCAGATGCTGGAGACCAGAGTTGAAAAATGTGATGCTGGAAAAACACAGCAGGCCAGGCAGCATCCGAGGAGCAAGAGAATCGACGTTTCGGGCATAAGCCCTTCTTCAGGAATGAGGCTGGTGTGCCAGGTGGGCTAAGATAAAAGGTAGGGGGGAGGGGATTTGGGGGAAGGGTGCTGGGAATACGATAGGTGGAAGGAGGTGAGAGTGAGGGTGATAGGCCGGAGAGGGGGTGGTGGCGGAGAGGTCAGGAAGAAGATTGCAGGTCAAGAGGGCGGAGCTGAAACCGGGGGTTGGGACTGAGATAAGGGGGGGGAGGGGAAATAAGGAAGCTCGAGAAATCTACATTCATCCTGTGTGGTTGGAGGGTTCCTAGGCGGAAGATGAGGCGCTCTTCCTCCAGGCATCATCTGGCGATGGAGGAGGCCAAGGACCTGCAAGTCCTTGGAGGAGTGGGAGGGGGAGTTAAAGTGTTCAGCCATGGGAACGGTTGGGTTGGTTGGCGCAGGAACATCTCTGGGACACCCAGTTAAC
This sequence comes from Chiloscyllium plagiosum, assembly GCF_037043375.1. Lineage (NCBI taxonomy): Eukaryota > Metazoa > Chordata > Chondrichthyes > Orectolobiformes > Hemiscylliidae > Chiloscyllium > Chiloscyllium plagiosum. Next base: position 94,231,297 of record NW_028270145.1, on the reverse strand, counting down.
CATGGGCAAGGAAACCTCCTCCTGGTTATCATATACCATCTTCTCTCAGCGGATGAATCGGTACTCCTCTGTGTTGAGCAACACTTGGAGGAAGCACTGAGACTGGCAAGGGTGAAAAATATACTCTGTCAGGGTGACTTCAATGTCCACCACCAAGAGTGGCTCAGCAGTAGCACTCCTGATCGAGCTGGTTGGGTCCTAAAGGACATAGCTGCTGGACTGGGTCTGCAGCAGGTGCTGAGGGAACCAATGGAAAAACAAACTTGACCTCATCCTTACCAATCTGCTAGCTTTAGATGCATCTGTCCATGACAGTATCAGTAAGAGCAACCACCGCACCACCCTTTTGGAAACAAAGTCCTGCCTTCACATTGAGAATTTTCTCCATCAGGTTATATGGCACTATCACCATGTGAAATTTCAAACAGATCAAGCGACTCAATACTGGGCATCCATGAGGTACTGTTGGCCATCAACACAGCAGAAATGATCACAACACAATCTGTAACCCTATGGTCTGGCATATTCTCCCACCCAAACATGACCATCAAGCCAGGGGATCAGTCCTGGTTCAGTAGATGATGCAGGAGGGCATGCCAGGAACAGCACCAGGCAAACCTAAAAATGATGTGTCAACCTGGCGAAGTTACCAAACAGGATTACTTGCATAAGCAACAAATGAAAGACAGAGCGAAGTGATTTCACAACCAACAAATCAAATCTAAGCGCTGTAGTCCTGCCACATCCAGTCATGAATGGTGGCAGACAATTAAACAACTCACTGGAGGAAGAGACTTAACAAATATCCCAACATCTAGCCTATCAGTGCAAAAGATAAGGCTGAAGAATTCACAATAATCTTCAGCCAGAAGTACTGAATGGATGATCCAATCCTCCAGTGGTCCCCAGCATCACAGATGCCAGTCTTTAGCCAATCTGATTCATTCACATGTAAACAAAAAATGGTTGGAGGCAATGAATACTGCAAAGGCACTGACAACATTCCGGCAATTGTACTGAAGACTTGCGCTCCAGAACTTGCCTGTCCCCTAGCAAAGCTGTTCCAGTATAGTTGCAATACTGGCACTTACCGAAAATGTAGAAAATTGCCCAAATATATCCTGTACATCAGAGGCAAATCAAACCCGGCCAATTACTTCCCCATCAATCTGCTCTCAATCATCAAAAGTGAAGGAAGATGTCATCAACATTGCTATCAAGCAGCACCTGCTCAGCAATAACCTGCTCAGTGATGCCCAGTTGCTGCTGAAGTTGCAACTGAGATAAACCAATGCCAAGTCACATCTCATGCATTGGGTTGCATGACCTTGATGCAAAAGAACTGCTTGGAAAGATGCTGCTAAACTTGAAAGAATATAGAAAAGATTTACAAGGACGTTGCCTGAGATGGAAAGTTTGGGCTCTAGGGAGAGGCTGAATGGACTGGAGCTATTTCTCCTGGAGTGTTGGAAGCTGAGGGGTGACCTTATAGAGGTTTATAAAATTATGAGGGGCATGGATAGGGTGAATAGTCAATGTCTTTATCCCAGTCTAGGGAGGTCCAAAACTAGAGGCCGTCGGTTTACGGTGAAATGAGAAAAATGTAAGAGGGATCTACAGGGCAACTTCTTAGGCTGAGAGTGGTGTGTGTATGGAATGAGTTGCCAGAGGAAATGATGGAGGCTGGTAGAATTACCACAGTTGGAATGCATTGGGTGGGTATATGATTAGGAAGGATTTAGAGGGATATGGGCCAAATGCTGGCAAATGAGACTAGATTAATTAAGGATATTTGGTCACCATGAAAGAGTTGGACTGAAGAGTCTGTTTCCATGCTGTACAACTCTATGACTCTACAACTTGTGAAATTCAATTAATTTTAAGTGTTTTACAACAAGTAATGCACACGATAATAGGCTTCTATGACACACTCCAACCTTCTGGAACATCATCGACTCTGTACAATTTCTGGTGAGTCATTGTCATCTGTTACATTGCTACCATATTTTAGATTGGTTTATTCACAATGATAAAGTTAGTTCTCAGCCTTTATCTTGAAATGATATTTGAGGATGGTTCTCGATGGGCTGACTGGCCTCCTTCTGCACCATGACAGTTCTGTGACGCTGTGAATAAGGTCTATTAAAAAGTTACAACATAATTTCTTGTTCAATATTCTCATCAAAAGTGGAGCAGGAACTCATTTCTTAATTTCATTTTGGGATGCAAGTGTCACTGACAGAGTCACATTTTATCACACATCTTAATTGAAAAGGTTGAGTGAGCCCAGTGTACAGAACACTGGGGGCACATTAGGGCACAATAACTTTGGGCTTGTGTATCTAGAAGACCTGCTGTAATTGGTTTTGGGGATGGTGCTGCTGTTCTCAGGTCAGGGGTGTGGGTAGGACCACAGGGCTTAAAGTCTGGGGGAGTGCAGCTGCTGGCCTTCGGGTCAGAGGGCAGGGCCACGGTCAGTACCAGGGCCCATAATTTCCATCCCTTGGATCCTGGGTTAGCCACCTCCATGAATCATTGCAGTCTGTGGCATTATGGGATCTGCCAGGCCTGTGCAGATGGGATACAAAAGTTTGAAAGCACATACAAACAGATTCAAGAACAGTTTCTTCCCCAGATATCAGATTTGTAGACAAACCCCTCATACATTCGAGTCGATGTTTCTCTACACCTTCTCTGTAGTTGTAACACTATATTTTGCATTTGTTCTTTAACCTTACTGTACTTATACAAGATATGATTTGTCTGGTTAGCACACAAAACAATACTTTTCACTGTTTCTCAATATATGTGACAACAATAACATGACAAATCAAATCAAACCATGATTTCGAGGAGCTGGTGTTGGACTGAGTTGGACAAAGTTAAAAATCACACAACAACAGGTTTATTTGGAAGCACTAGCTTTCGGAGCACTGCTCTATCATTAGGTGGTTCAAATCAAATCAGTGCTGCATTGCTGTGGCAGTCTAATTTTTTTTTGCTTAAGATTTTAAAACAACAAGCTCTTGTCTCAAAGACTGAGCCATGGATGAAACCCAATTAATTAGCAATCAACAGGAAAGTTTCAACATATGGTCCATGTCCATATATCCCTCAACCTTGCCACCTATGTTGATAGGGTTGTTAAGAAGGAATACGGTGTGTTGGCTTTCATTAGCAGGGGGATTGAGCTTAAGAGACGTGAGGTTATGCTACATCTCTATGGAGCCCTGGTTAAATCACATTTGGAATATTGTGTTCAGTTCTAATTGTCTCATTATAGGAAGGGTGTGGAGGCTTTAGAAGGGGTGCAGAGGGGATTTACCAGGATGCTGCCTGGACTGGAGGGCATTTCTTAAGAAGCAAGGTTGAGGGAGTTTGGGCTTTTCTTACTGGAGTGAAGAAGGATGAGAGGTGACTTGATAGAGGTATACAGGATGATGAGAGGCATAGATAAAGTGAATAGTCAGAGACTTTTCCCAGGGCAGAACTGGTTAACATGAGGGGGCTTAATTTTAAGGTGATTGGAGGAAGTCAGAGGTAGGTTCTTTACACTGAGAGTGATGGGTGTGTAGAATGTACTGCCAGCAGTGGTAGTAGAGTCAGATATATTAGGGAAATTTAAGTGACTCTTACATTGGTACAAGAATGATACAAAAATGAAGGACATGCAGGTTAGTTTGATCATAGAGTAGGATAAAAGGTTCGCACAACACTGAGGGCCAAAGGGCCTGTATTATGCTGTACTTTTCTTTGTTCTATGTTTTTTGTTTTCAACAATAAAGTCCTGCAAATGCTACAAATGTACAATAAAACATAGGCAAAACCTAAAAGATATTATAGGTCTGACAGCATCTGTACAGAATAAAAGAAGAGTTAATGTTTCAGGTAGATGTGGACAGATGCTGGTAGAAATCTTGCATATTTCCAGTATTTTTTGTTTTAATGCAATGTTTCAGATTAGAAATATTGACAAATAGAGGATGGAGGTCCAAATATGTTTAACAGACAACTGATTTTGCAGCTTTGATCAGCCCGAGTAGGTTCATCCAGCTTTTATTTAAAACACGCATTAGCAATTAGATTTATTCCCAAATCACACTTAATAATTAGTCTTACACAGAAGTGACTAAGACAACATGTGGTGTTTGTGTCTAATTAGTTCTCATAAAATAACTAAAGAATCTGTAAAATACATGGTCATCGAGCAAATTCTGAGTTTGTTCCATGTTTAAATGCACTTGCTAAGTACATACTGATATAACTTTATGAAGGCAGGGATCATGTCACCAAGTCACCCTTTGCATACAGATGTAGAGCCCTTGACACTGATCCAACTCCCTCAGAGCCAGTTCTCAGAGTGAACAGAATGTCTGACACTCCTGGTTATATCTGTCAGCCAGGGCTCCCTGATTGAACCGGGGTAATAACCCCAATCAAGAAACTCATATTCCACCTAGATAATCTCATTCCAATCACTACATCCCTCTCTCACTGAGTCCTGGGATGTAGGGCCTTTCCCTTCCTGTGGTTGCTCCTGGATGTTTTCACACCAGGTCCAATGACTCTGACTCTGCCTGGGATACTGGCGGCATGTATGGACAGTAGCCCATCTCTTGCACTTGGAAGAAACAGCGTTCAGGCTGCAACATCTGCCGCGTCGATCTCATTCTCAGAGGCTTCTTCAACCTTAGGTCGAGGGGGAGAGCCCATGGGATCTGACAGCCTTCCCTGATGTTCTGAGGGTCCGGGTTTGTTTTACTCCTGCCCCTATTTGTGAGGTTACAGCTTTCAAGTGGTCCACCTGCTTGCTCAAGACCACTCTCCTGCCCAAACTGTGTACGTCACAAGACCTGACCTTGCATTGATCAAGCCTCCTACCCATGTGCCATTTTTGTATTTTCAGCATCAAACATCATCCCCTGAAGTGAACTATCTTTCTCACTTCGAAGAATCTTGTTTCCAGCAGAGGCAGCAATGACGATGGCCTGCCAACCAGAATCCTTGAAAAACCGTTAACTGTTTGGCTGAGGTTTGGCTTTGTGGGCTGACCTAAAGCCCCTCTGTTCAGGACATGTCCTGAATGAGGCTATTTAATTCCCTTCACTCAAGTGGTGTTCCCCAAATTCAGTTGGCTTGCAAGGGTGTCCACTTCCATTGGAATATCGTATAACTCTTAAGCTCTACTTGTCACTTTTTGTGATGACAAAGCCAGTTGTAGTATTTGTTTGAAGTCCAGTTGAGCTTCAGCCAATTGGCACTTTGCATGGTTACATCATTAATCAAACATACCACACAGTCTCTCAGCACCTCACCTAGGAATAAACCAAAATCACATGCTTCTGCCAGTTGTCTTAACCTCTTCAAAAATCCCAATATAATTTCTCTGGCTCTGAAACGCCCAGAATTAGAGGAAGTTTGAGTTTACAATAGTCGTTAGCCAAATCCATCAACTCTTGAAAAGTTTTAGTGTCTGGTGTCTCAGGGAAAGTTTGGTTCTTAATAACTGAAAAAGCTGCAGGTCCACAAGCTGCCAGGAGAATTACTCATTGATTTTCATCTGCCCCAAATACCATTTGTCCAGGAAAAATAACACATTCTTTCCATATACTGGGTCCAGTCTTTGATGGTAAGATCAAATGCAACAAACTTCCCAAATCGCATGATGCCACAAATGCTTACTCCAACTCAAAGATGACGTTTGTGAGTGAAACTCTTCAGGTGTGTGTTTTTCTCTTACTGCCACTGAAATAACTTCATAAAGGCTAGTATGCCATCACCAAGTCACCCTTTATTTATACGTGTATAGTACATGACAGGGAAACAGGTAGGTCAGAACTGGCTACTAAAGTGAGCAGAACCCCTGACATTCCTGTTTATGTCTGTCAGCCAGGGCTCCCTGTTTGGACCGGGTTAACAGCCCAAATCAGGGAACTTATATAACACATTTACCTGGCTGACTTTGTTCCAATCACTTCATATGCCAGATATTTTCGGCATTTTCTCAGCATATGGGTTGCTTATTATCGTACATGTCTAGCAGAAATCTAACAGGTAGACAGTTAATTTGCAGCAGCCCACATACTCACCCTGTAGCTAGCTGGAACCAAGGGATCACATTGTTTACCGGTTTTATTGGCTGGGCAGCGGTGGTGGTGCTGGTATTCAGTGAGACCAGGAAGGGAGCATAGGCAAGGATGACATGGCCCATATTTGAGCAGACAATCATTGCAATACTTATCCGCAGTAAGTTTTTTGCTGAAGCCTATAAGATTATATAGACCTCGTTATTTCTGCTTATACAGGAAGAAAAGCTTCTTGATGGCCCATTGCTATGACTTAGTGACTTCAACCCTCAACCACAAAGGTTGCTTAGAACAGCATATTAAAAAAACTTTCTCCTGCACCTTCAGAATTTACTATTTACTTCAGAATCATATCAGACTTGAAACACAAACTCTGTTTCTCTCTCTGCAAATGCTGCTAGAACTGCTGAGCTTCTCCATCAATCTCTGTTTCTATTTCAAATCTCCAGCATCAACAGTACTTTTAATTACTCCCTTTCCTGACAACTTCCCAATCCAACTATATACACCACCAAATGAAAATGAAAAGCAGATTGATCTTTATCCTTACCCAGAGTGTGAGTAAGGATAAAATGAACTGCAAGTCAAAATGAACAATTTTTTTGCTGATGCTTCTTTATTTTTGGCACTGGAAAAGCACCATTTATACATCAGATTCATAAACTTTCAGTGCTCAGGCTAGCATTGATATTCTGGTATTGTAGCTTTTTTGTGGCAAATCCCATTCACCCACTGCTTGTCTGCTTGCTGACTCATACTGGTTGCTGTAGAGGCAAACACACAGGATTGAAATTTTCATCCTTTTTCCCATCCTCGTGGCAGACTGGTGCAAAAGGTGAAGTCACATGGTATCAAGGGTGAGCTGGCAAGTTGGATGCAGAACTGGCTTAGCCGTAGGAGACAGAGGGTAGTAGTGGAAGGATACATTTCCGAATGGAGGGTTGTGACTCGTGGTGTTCCACAGGGATCCATGCTGGAACCCCTGCTGTTCATGGCCTGAACATAAATGATTTGGAGGAAAACGTAGCTGGTCTAATTAGTAAGTCTGAGGATAATACAAAGATTGATGGAGTTGCAGGTATTGGGGAGGATTGTCAGAGGATACAGCAGGATTTAGATCAGTTGGAGGTATGGGGCAGATGGAGTTTAATTTGGACAATGAGGTGATGCATTCTGGAAGATCAAGTACAAGTGGAAATTATACAGAGAATGGCAGAACTCTTAGGAGTATTGATATGCAGAGGGATCTGCGTGTGCAAGTTCACAGATCACTGAAGGTGGCAGCACAGTTAGATAAGTTAGTAAAACAGATCTATGGCATGCTTGCCTTCATTGGAAGGGGAATTGAGGATAAAGTTAGGCAACTTAAGCTGCAGCTTTACAGAACTTTATTTAGGCCATACTTGGAGTATTGTGTACAGTTCTGGTCAGCACACTACCATAAGAATGTGGATACTTTGGAGAGGGCACAGAAAAGTTTACCAGGATATTGCCTGGTATGGGGGAATTTGAACTATGAAGAAAGGTTGTATAGACTTGGTTTGTTTTCGCTGGAACACAGGAGGCTGAGGGACAACCTGATAGAAGTTTATAACATTGTGAATGGCATAGATAGAGTGGAAAGTTTGAGGCTTTTCCCCAGTGTGGAGAGGTAAGGGCAGCAGTTTCCTTTCATAACGTTAATGAACCAAATGGGTTTGCCCTGATTATCAGTAGCGGTTTGTGGTCAGCATTATTACCTTTGTTCCAGATTTTTATTGAATTCAAATTTCAACATCTGCTGTGGTGGGGTTCAAACCTGGGATCCCAGATCATTACCTGGCACTAAGCCATCACCTCTGCCCTTATGCATTAGCTGTCAGTAACAGAGTGGGTTACAAGCCACATTTAATTGGTAAAAAGATGATGCTTTGGTAACTCAGTGCTTTTTATGTTGCTTCTTTAAAATCCATTTTTATTTTCTGAACACTCATCTAAATATAGTTTGATGTTACATCCTTCTGTTATTGTTTTTCCCTTGTAGCTTTTTGTAGTGCTCATTCCAAAAGAAACCTAATTAAAGCGTAGAGAATTTTTATTTTGCATTGACATTTGCATGGAATGTAAGACAAAGCTAATGGATTTCTCAGCTGTATGTACATAACAACAAAACTGCAAACTGAACTGGAAATGCTTTCCTTATAAACATTGCGCAAATCCAATTACACAGAACTCTTAGAATAAAAGCTACTCGGATTATTATACAGAGAAGGGTGTGTTCAGGAAAGTCACCCACACATGCATACAAATCAGTCAGGCCTAGTGTTTCTATTTTACATTTTTAAGACAAAGTACATGCATTCATTTTGTATTTGTTTTGTTATCAGATTGGACATCACCGCAACAGATATAAATGGGGTAGTAAAAGTATAAGCTACACAGCCTCACACAATAAAGGCCCAAGAACATTATTCCACTTGGTAATAGTCATGATAAGCTGATGTTATCAAGAGTGTAACTGAGAAGTATCTATCAGACCCCAATTGTGATACATCCACTGTTGTAACTGATTTTAGACATTCCTATCATAAGACAACAGCAAACTTTATGGTCAGAAATAGTCAAGTGTTTGAATGACCTTTCTTCCCATGTCATTTGGGGTGGAGAGGGAGGGCTGGACCTGGAATGGGTGAGGGAGTGGGGAGATTTGGATGCTGGTAAATTCTATGTTGAGGCCATAAGATTGTAAGCTCCTGAGGCAGAAGATGAGGTGTTCTTCCTACAGGTTGCGTGCATTCTTGTGTTGATGGTGGATGAGGCCCAGGCTGGACATGTCATTGGAGATGGGGAGTTGAAATGAATGGCAACTAGAGATGGAGTTGGTTAGAGTGTGCGGACCATACATGTTCCCTGAACCAGTTCCTGTGTTTGCTGTCAGTCTCTCTGATGTAGGGGAGACCACATCAGGAACAACGAATGTGATAAATCAGATTAGAGGAAATGCATGTGAATCTGTGCTGAACTTGGAATGAGTCTTTGGGGCCTTGGACGGAGGTGATGGGGGAGGCGTGGGGCAGCCAATAATTCCCTGCTTTGGTGGTTATGATGAAACTACTATCTGTTGCCCTTTGTTTCTTATGGAATCTGTATATTGCTGGCTAAATGTGATGATAGTTTCATCAGGGTCGCTTTCCAAATTCAAAATTATCTGTTAAATTAGTTTAAGTTCCACCAGTTCCTATGGTGATGGGATTTAAATCCATGTTCCTGGAGAATTAAATAATTATGACAGTAAAATCTCATTCTAATTCTAACAATCAAATCCATGGTTTTATTGATTGGCAAAGCAAGTTAAGGAGGCTAATGGCCTATTCCTGGTCCTAATTTAGATGTTCATACCTCAGGAAAGTGTCAATTAGCCATTTCTGTGATATGTTAAAAGGACAATGTTCAGCCACATTCTAAGTTCATCACCACCTCATCAATTGTCATGAAAGTAACTACAGGACTCAAATTTGGTGCAAGCAGTTCGTTCAGTCTAGTACCAGTTGTTGTACGTTGATCTGAAAGACTTAATATTGAGGAGATCCAAAATGTCAGCTACTATGATAATATCATACGGGCATGTGAGCAAAGAAGTTTAGGATGTCAAAGGACTGGGATCTAACACCGGGTCCACCTCAAAGTCTCTGCAACTGAAAGCAAAGCCTCCAAATTAATGCAACAATTAAAGTATTGAATTTGGAGCAGAATTAAACAGTATGAAAATCAGTAATTTTGCCAAGAGTCACATTGTAGTTAGTGATGTAAGTTGCAATTGGGAAGATGTGGATGGCTTTGCATTTATTGGTAATTTACTGAATGAGAAATTTTGAAAGAGATCATTATGATCCAGTGAGGATTCTACCTTTTATCAGATTTACCAAAAAACAATAATTGTTTCTTTCTAGGTCTGCACTCAAATATCTTTTTAAAAATTTGACTTTCTGTCTCTGTGGAGACAGACCAAAAAGCCTTGCTTTCACTGTACGTAGAATTGGGATCTGCCAGCATCTCCCCTGAATCTACTCTTCAAAATATTTGAGAGAAGGACACATCTACCTGGTGTAATCATTGTAGGAATGTGAATATAATTATCCTGACATATTTGTTTAAAATCCACTGATTTCTAGATGGATTGGAAGATAGCGTTAAAACCTAAAGTACAGTTTTCACATTACAAACAACTTTAAGTGAACCGCTAGGTAAGACACCTTATTAAGTGGAACACTGAATACATATTTCCATGTCAATCAATTGCTTTATATAAATGAATTGACTATCTCGAGTTATCCATTGATCTATGTTTTAGTACTTATTTCTATAGTGTAATCCAGATTTATTCTTATCATAAACATTCTTAAACAATTATTAAAAGATGGCAGTCTCTAACTGCGTTCCTCAAGAACCTAAAAGCAGATAACAATAGATACATTGTATCCTGAGAGAATTTGCTAGTCTGAAAATGCGTCAGTGGAAAGGCATTTCATTATGAGATTAAGTCAAGTCTCTACTAGCTGGAGTTTTAGCCTGACAATAGGTTAAACTGGATAGGTTAATCATGTTAGAGGGTGAAGATAGTAGAATAATTTAAATACCAATGTAATCTGCTACTGGTTGCTAGCATGCACTTAACTATAACTTGTTAATTACAAATGTCTCTTTGAGTTAAACCAGGAAGTAGTTTTCCTCTACTACACAAGACCAACCCCAGGCCCCTCGAGCTTCTTAGACTTAAAGATGAACAACCTTCATCGTGAGCAGCAATTCATACTGTAAACTGAGCTGACATATCGATATAACCTGATGGGCAGTGAGGTGGGTTTGCTTTGACTGCACATACTACATGCTGAGCAGCAGTGTGAGATTCTTTAGACTCAGCTTGAAGTCACCTGCTCTTATAGCACAGTCAGCAGCAGGGAAGCACTGAAGATTTAAGAACCTTACAGAAAAAAATCCTTGTGGCAATCTTCAAAAGGAAGCACACTCCAGGCAATGATAAATGACATAGTAAGAGACGCGCTGCAACAGGAGTTTTAGAAAGTCCCTGGAGAGGGAGAATTCATAATCCCAAAATATGCCTAGATTGCAATAGAACATAGAAAATAGGACATTAAAGCGTAGTACAGGCCCTTTAGCCCTTGATGTTGCCCCGACCTGTGAAACCAATCTGAAGCCCATAAAAACCTAAACTATTCCATTTTCATCCAGATGTTTATGCAATGACCATTTAAATACCCTTAAAGTTGGTGAGTCTACTGCTGTGGCAGGCTCTCACTGTCCACCCTATCTAATCCTCTGATCATGTTATATGTCTTTAATAAGTCACCTCTCAATCTTCTTCTCTCCAATGAAAACAGCCTCAAGTCCCTCAGCCACTCCTCATAAGACCTTCCCTCCATACCAGGCAACATCCTGGCAAATCTCCTCTGCACCCTTTCCAAAGTTTCCACACGGTGGCACGATGGCTCAGTGGCTCACTAGTTAGCACTGCTGCCTCACAGTGCCAGGGATCTGGGTTCTATTCCAACCTTGGGCGACTGCCTGTATGGAGTTTGTACATTGCCCCCGTGTCTGTGTGGGTTTCCTCCCACAATCCAAAGATGTGCAGGTCAGGTGATTTGGCCATGCTAAATTACCCATAGTGTTAGGTGTATTAGTCAGGGGTAAATATAGGGCAGGGGACTGGGTCTGGGAGGGTTGGTGTGGACTCGTTGGGCCAAAGGGCCTGTTTCCATACTGTAGAAAATCTAAAAAATCCTTCTACATGCAATACTCCAAGTGCAGCCGCAACATGACATCATGGCTCTGAGATTCATTCTCTTTACCAATAAAAGCTAACACACCGTATGCCTTCTGAACAACCCTATCAACCTAGCAGGCAACTTTCAGGATCAATGCACATGGACACTAAGATCTCTCTACTTATCCACACAAATGTTGTCCCCTTGTTCAAGAAGGGGAGTAGAGACAACCCTGGAAATTATAGACCAGTGAGCCTTACTTCAGTTATGGGTAAAGTGTTGGAAAGAATTATAAGAGATAGGATTTATAATCATATAGAAATGAATAACTTGATTAGGAATAGTCAACACAGATTTGTGAAGGGTAGGTCATGCCTCACAAAACTTATTGAGTTCTTTGAGAAGGTGTCTAAACAGATGGATGAGGGAAAAGTAATTGATGTGGTGTATATGGATTTCAGCAAGGCATTTGATAAGGTTCCCCATGGTAGGCTATTGCAGAAAATACAGAGGCATAGGATTGAGTGTGATTTAGTGATTTGGATCAGAAATTGGCTAGCTGAAAGATGACAGAGGGTGGTGGTTGATGGGAAATGTTCATCCTGGACTTCAGTTACTAATGGTGATCTGTTTTGGGGCCACTGAATCAAATAATCCCTACAGTGTTGAAAAAGGCCATTCTGACCCTCCAAAGAGTATCACACCCCGACCCATTCCCCTACCCCATTAATCTACATTTCCCCTGACTAATGCACCTGGCCTGAACACTATGAGCAATTTAGCATGGCCAAATCACCTAGCCTGCACATCTTTGGACTGTGGGAGGAAACTGGAGCACCTGAAGGAAACCCACTCAGACACGGGGAGAATGTGCAAACTCCACACAGACAGTTGCCCAAGGTTGGAATCGAACCTGGGGCCCTGGCACTGTGAGGCAGCAGTGCTAACCACTGAGTCATTGCTGTTTGTCATTTTTTATAAATGACCTGGATGAGGGTGTAGGAGGATGGGTTAGTAAATTTGCGGATGACAATAAGGTCGGTGGTGTTGTGGACAGTGCTGAAGGATATTGCAGGTTACAGAGAGACTTGGATAAGCTGCAGAGCTGGGCTGAGAGGTGGCAAGTGGAGTTTAATGTGGAAAAGTGTGAGGTGATTCACTTTGGAAGGAGTAACAGGAATACAGAGCACTGGGCTAATGGTAAGATTCTCTCCAAAGAGCTCACCTACAACTAAATTAAACACCTAGTCTGGTTCATTACCAAGGACCAGATCCAATATGGCCTCCCCTGTAGTCGGCCCTTCAACATACTGTGACAGGAAACCCTCCTGTATACATTGGATAAACACTGATTCATCCGACGTATTAGAGTTAAAGCACTTCCAGTCAATTTTGGGGAAGTTAAAGTCTCCCATAATGACCACCCTGTTACTTTCACTCTATCCAGAAAAATTTTGCTAATCCTCTCTTCCGCTTCCCTGGAACTCTGCGGAGGCCTATTAAAAAATACTCCAAGCAATGTGATCTCTCCTCTTCTGTTTCTAACCTCAGGCCACACTACCTCAGGAGACAAGTCCTCATCACAAGTTCTCTCAGCCACCGTTATACTCTCCTCGACTAATGTGACCTGCATGGACCCATTGCAGTGCTTCAAACTCCATGAGGCAGCCATACTCTCTGTCAGACAGACTCAGTCTGGAACCTCCTCTGTCCTTAAGACCTCAACTTACCAAAGAGGAAACAGTAGACACAAACACATACAAAACAGTCTGATCACCAAATAAAGAAACAATGCATATTATACAGACAACTCTGGTAAACCAGCAAAGGGCTTGTCCCTCCCACCACTCGGCCACCCAGCCCGTCCTTATGCCTGTTGTGGGCGGCACGGTGGCACAGTGGTTAGCACTGTTGCCTCGCAGCGCCAGAGACCCGGGTTCAATTCCCGCCTCAGGCAACTGACTGTGTGGAGTTTGCACGTTCTCCCCGTGTCTGCGTGGGTTTCCTCCAGGTGCTCCGGTTTCCTCCCACAGTCCAAAGATGTGCAGGTCAGGTGAATTGGCCATACTAAATTGCCCATAGTGTTAGGTAAGGGGTAATTGTAGGGGTATGGGTGGGTTCGCTTCGGCGGGTCGGTGTGGACTTGTTGGGCCGAAGGGCCTGTTTCTACACTGTAATGTAATCTAATCTAATCTAATCTAATCTAATTTACTATCCTCCAGTCTTCTGGTACAATTCCTGTAGACAATGATGACATAATGATCAAAGGCAAAGGTTCTGCAATCTCCTCCCTAGCTTCCCAGAGAATCCTAGGATAAATCCTATCCGGCCCAAGGGACTTATCTATTTTCACATTCTCCAGAATTGCTAACACCTCCTCCTTGTGAACCTCAATCCTGTCTAGTCTAGGTATGGGGCTTGGCCTTGCCACCCCTTTCCCTTATATGTTGCTGTTTATTGTCAACTGCAGTTTATTGATCACTGTTGACTGTTTGTATTTTGTACAGTTTGAAAAAAATAAAAAAAACAGAGGGTTTAGAATCTCCTCATACCAGTATTCTCATTGACAACATTTTTTTTTCTAGTGTGTAAACTGACAAAAAATATTCATTTAGCACCTCTCCTATCTCCTCGGACTCCACTCACAACCTCCTACTACTGTCCTTGACTGGCCCTAATATTATTCTACTCATTCTTTTATTCCTGACATACTTATAGAAAGCTTTAGAATTCTCCTTGATCCTACATGCCAAAGATTTCTTTTGGCGTCTCCTGGCTCTTCTTAGCTCTCTCTTTAGGTGTTTCCTGACTAACTTGTAGTGCTCAAGCACCCTAACTCAGCCATCATATCTTATCCTCACATAAGCCTCCTTCTTTCACTTGACAAGAGATTCAATCTCTTCAGTAAACCACAGCTCCCTCCCTCGACCACATCCTCCCTGCCTGACAGGTACATACTTATCAAGGCCACGCAGTAGCTCAGAGTCAGTACCCTGCTGTGAGGAGATTCTAAACCCTCTGTTTATATTATTTTAATTTTATCAAAGTGTACAAAATACAAACAGTCAACAGTGAACAATAAACTGCAGTTGACAATAAACAGCAACTTACAGGGAAAAGGGATGGCAAGGCCAAACCCCTTACCCACCGTCCTACCACTTCACGGGGAAATGTGGACGAACCCGAAATCACACCTTAACTTACCAAAGAGGAAACAGTAGACACAAACACATACAAAACAGTCTGATCACCAAATAAAGAAACAATGCATATTACACAGACAACTCTGGTAAACCAGCAAAGGGCTTGTCCCTCCCACCACTCGGCCACCCGGCCCGTCCTTATGCCTGTTCTGGCTCTTGGTCCGTCCCATGTTCCTTCCAGCTCTCAGTCCACCCTGACACACCTTCGTGCTCTCAGTCCACCCTGACACACCTTCCGGCTCTCAGTCCACCCTGACACACCTTCTGGCCCTCAGTCCACCCTGACACACCTCCGTGCTCTCAGTCCACCCGGTCACACCTTCCAGCTCTCAGTCCACCCTGACACACCTTCTGGCCCTCAGTCCACCCTGACACACCTCCGTGCTCTCAGTCCACCCGGTCACACCTTCCAGCTCTCAGTCCACCCAGTCACACCTTCCAGCTCTCAGTCCACCCTGGCACACCTTCTGGCCCTCAGTCCACCCTGACACACCTCCGTGCTCTCAGTCCACCCGGTCACACCTTCATGCTCTCAGTCCAGTCGGTCACACCTTCATGCTCTCAATCCACCTGGTCACACCTTCCAGCTCTCAGTCCACCTTGACACACCTTCTGGCCCTCAGTCCAGCTGGTCACACTTTCTGGCTCTCAGTCCACCCGGTCACACCTTCTGGCTCTCTGTCCACCCTGACACACCTTCCGGCCCTCAGTCCACCCTGACACACCTTCCGACTCTCAGTCCGCCCGGTCACACCTCCCGGCTCTCAGTCCACCCTGACACACCTTCTGTCTCTCAGTCCACCCGGTCTCACCTTCCAGCTCTCGGTCCACCCTGACACATCTTCGGGCTCTCTGTCCACCCGGTCATACATTCCGGATCTCAGTCCACCCGGTCACACCTTCCGGCTCTAAGTCCACCCTGACACACCTTCGTGCTCTCAGTCCACCCGGTCACACCTTCTGGCTCTCGGTCCACCCTGACACATCTTCCGGCTCTCTGTCCACCCGGTCACACCTTCCGGATCTCAGTCCACCCGGTAACACCTTCTGGCTCTCAGTCCACCCTGACACACCTTCGTGCTCTCAGTCCACCCGGTCACACCTTCCGGCTCTCAGTCCACCCTGACACACCTTCTGGCTCTTGGTCCGCCCTGTCACACTTCCTGGCTCTTGGTCCACACTGACACACCTTCTGGGTCTCAGCCTACCCTGTCACACCTTCTGGCCACCACTAGGACAGCCTGTCCCACTCCTCCCTTAGGACAATACTGCTCAGAATGCCTACCCACCCTCTGGCTCTTGGGGTGACAGCTTTTGGGATGACCTTCCGGCTCACAGTAAGGTCTGCCAGACCGAGTGCAAGACATGGTGCAAGTGATAAAACCAGCCATCAAAGAAAGCTGAGTCCATTGCCAAAAACAAAGTCCACGCTCAAAGGCAGAGCCCACTCCTAAAGGCAGAGCCCACTCCAATATGCAATGAATGCACACCTCACAGCGCACACACACAGATGGTCAGTCTCTACAGAGGCCCGGTCCATCCTCAGAGGCCCAGGACTGCTCACAGAGATACAATTCATTTGTAAAGGTACAGTTGACTCACAGCGGCTCTGTTCAAACACCAAAAAGTGAAAACATGCAAAAAAGAAAGTGCAGACACTAAAAACCATAGTGCAAATGCTAAGCCTTGCCATTAAATCAGCACTGTCCTTGTTCGAAAAACAAAAGAAAAGTAACACACAGGCTGCAACCAACCAGCGAAATAACTGTTCCCTAATGAGAACTGAAATACAACAGTAACACACTAACTGTGTGGTCAGCTTGCTCAAAAAGGAATAACAGTAACAAGCTGCCTGTGTAGATAAGCCAGTTCAGGAATCGGTTATCAAAAAAAAAGCCAACGGCAGTGACCGGGTCTGTGGCGCAAGGTCTGGCTCTGAGACTCAGAAGTGAAAGGGGGAGAGGAGGAGAGCGCTAGTTATAGGAGACTCCATAATTAGAGGGAAGGACAGGCGGTTCTGTGGACATGGGCGAGACTCTCAGATGGTTTGTTGCCTCCCGGGTGCCAGGGTCCGAGACGTCTCGGACCGTGTCTTCAGAATCCTTAAGGGGGAGGGTGTGCAGCCAGAAGTGGTGGTGCACGTTGGCACCAACAACATAGGTAGGGAGAGGGGTGGGGAGGTCATTCAAGAGCTCAGGGAGTTAGGCTGGAAGCTAAAAGCTAGGACAGACAGAGTCGTCTTCTCTGAGTTGTTGCCGGTGCCACGTGACAGTGAGGCAAGGAATAGGGAGAGAGTGCAGTTGAACATGTGTCTGCAAGGATGGTGTAGGAGGGTGGGCTTCAGGTATTTGGACAATTGGACTGCATTCTGGGGAAGGTGGGACCTGTCCAAGCAGGACGGGTTGCACCTGAACCAGAAGGACACCAATATCCTGGGAGGTAGATTTTCTAGCACTCTTTGGGGGGGTTTAAACTAATTTGGCAGGGGGATGGGATCCGGACTTGTAGTCTAGCAAGTAGGCTAGCTGTTTGTCAGGATGTCCAAGAATGTAGGGAGGCTGTGGAGAAGGTAGCACTGACAGGGAATACTTGCGGACACAGAGATGGGTTCAAGTGTGTATACTTCAACGCAAGGAGTATCAGAAATGAGGTGGGTGAACCTAAGGCGTGGATCGATACCTGGGACTACGATGTTGTGGCCATCACGGAAACGTAGATAGAAGAGGGACAGGAATGGTTGTTGGAGGTTCCTGGTTACAGATGTTTCAGTAAGATTAGGGAGGGTGGTAAAAAAGGAGGGGGGGCGTGGGGTTGCTAATTAGAAATGATATAACGGCTGCAGAAAGGAAGTTCGAGGGGGATCTGCCTTTGGAGGTAGTATGGGCTGAAGTCAGAAATAGGAAAGGTGCAGTCACCTTGTTGGGTGTTTACTATAGGCCCCGCAATAGCAGCAGAGATGTGGAGAAACAGATTGGGAAACAAATTTTGGAAAGGCGCAGAAGCCACAGGGTAGTAGTCATGGGCGATTTCAACTTCCCAAATATTGATTGGAAGCTCTTTAGATCAAGAAGATTGGATGGGGCGGTGTTTGTGCAGTGTGTCCAGGAAGCTTTTCTAACTCAGTATGTAGATTGTCCGACCAGAGGGGAGGCCATATTGGATTTGGTACTTGGTAACGAACCGGGACAATTGATGGGCTTGTTAGTGGGTGAACATTTTGGTGATGGTGACCACAATTCTATGACTTTCACCTTGGTTATGGAGAGAGATAGGTGCGTGCAAAAGGGTAGGTTTTACAATTGGGGGAAGGGTAATTACGATGCTGTAAGACAAGATCTGAGGAGCATAAGTTGGGAGCATAGGCTGTCGGGGAAGGATGTCGTGGAAATGTGGAACTTTTTCAAGGAACAGATACGACGTGTCCTTGATATGTATGTACCTGTCAGGCAGGAAAGAAATGGTCGTGTGAGGGAACCTTGGTTGACGAGGGAGGTTGAATGTCTTGTAAAGAAGAAGAAGGAGGCTTACATAAGGTTAAGGAAACAAGGTTCAGATAGAGCAGTGGAGGGATACAGGATAGCCAGAAGGTACCTGAAGAAAGGGATTAGGAGAGCTAAGAGAGGGCATGAAATATCTTTGGCGGATAGGATCAAGGATAACCCCAAGGCATTTTATGCGTATGTGAGAAACATGAGAATGACGAGAACAAGGGTAGGTCTGATCAAGGACAGTAGTGGGAAACTGTGTATTGAGTCAGAAGAGATAGGAGAGGTCTTGAATGAGTACTTTTCTTCAGTATTTACGAACGAGAGGGACCGTATTGTTGAAGAGGAGAGTGTGAAACGGACTGGTAAGCTAGAGGAGATACTTGTTAGGAAGGAAGATGTGTTGGACATTTTGAACAACTTGAGAATAGACAAGTCCCCCGGGTCTGACGGGATATATCCTAGGATTATGTGGGAAGCAAGAGAGGAAATTGCAGTACCGTTGGCAATGATCTTTTCGTCTTCACTGTCAACGGGGGTGGTACCAGGAGACTGGAGAGTGGCGAATGTTGTGCCCCTGTTCAAAAAAGGAAGTAGGGATAACCCCGGGAATTACAGGCCAGTTAGTCTTACTTCTGTGGTAGGCAAAATAATGGAAAGGGTACTGAGGGATAGGATTTATGAGTATCTGGAAAGACACTGCTTGATTAGGGACAGCCAGCACTGATTTGTGAAGGGTAGGTCTTGCCTTACAAATATTATTGAATTCTTTGAGGAGGTGACCAAGCATATGGATGAGGGTAGAGCAGTGGATGTAGTGTACATGGATTTTAGTAAGGCATTTGATAAGGTTCCCCATGGTAGGCTTATGCGGAAAGTCAGGAGGCATGGGATAGAGGGAAATTTGGCCAATTGGATAGAAAACTGGCTAACCGGTCGAAGTCAGAGAGTGGTGGTAGATGGTAAATATTCAGCCTGGAGCCCAGTTACAAGTGGGGTTCCGCAGGTTCTGGGTCCTCTGCTGTTTGTAATTTTTATTAATGACTTGGAAGAGGGAGTCGAAGGGTGGGTCAGTAAATTTGCAGATGAAACGAAGATTGGTGGAGTTGTGGATAGTGAGGAGGGCTGTTTTCGGCTGCAAAGGGACTTAGATATGATGCAGAGCTGGGCTGAGGAGTGGCAGATGGAGTTCAACCCTGCCAAGTGTGAGGTTGTCCATTTTGGAAAGACAAATAAGAATGCGGAATACAGGGTTAATGGTAGGGTTCTTAGTAAGGTGGAAGAACAGAGGGATCTTGGGGTCTATGTTCATAGATCTTTGAAAGTTGCCACTCAGGTGGATAGAGCTTGTAAGAAGGCCTATGGTGTATTAGCGTTCATTAGCAGAGGGATTGAATTCAAGAATCGTGAAGTGATGTTGCAGCTGTACAGGACTTTGGTTAGGCCACATTTGGAGTACTGTGTGCAGTTCTGGTCGCCTCACTTTAGGAAAGATGTGGAAGCTTTGGAAAGGGTGCAGAGAAGATTTACCAGGATGTTGCCTGGAATGGAGAATAGGTCGTACGAGGATAGTTTGAGAGTGCTAGGTCTTTTCTCGTTGGAACGGCGAAGGATGAGGGGTGACTTGATAGAGGTTTATAAGATGATCAGAGGAATAGATAGAGTAGACAGTCAGAAACTTTTTCCCCGGGTACAACAGAGTGTTACAAGGGGACATAAATTTAAGGTGAAGGGTGGAAGGTATAGGGGAGATGTCAGGGGTGGGTTCTTTACCCAGAGAGTGGTGGGGGCATGGAATGCCCTGCCTGTGGGAGTGGTAGAGTCAGAATCATTGGTGATCTTTAAGTGGCAATTGGATAGGTACATGGATGGGTGCTTAAGCTAGGACAAATGTTCGGCACAACATCGTGGGCTGAAGGACCTGTTCTGTGCTGTATTGTTCTATGTTCTATGTTCTATATACTGGCTGTGTGACCAGCCAGCTCAGAGTCAGTATCCTGAAGTGAAGAGACTCTAAACCCTCTGTTTATTTTTATTATAGCAGTAATCTTCATATTCCTCAGCACCCATGTTTGTTTGTGTGCCGGTGCAAAACACAGTGAAAAACACCAAGTAAAAATAACCTTATTAACATTCCACCACAGGAAAAGACCCCTGTGTGGCCAATGAGCCAGTGACAGACAATGCCCAAAGCGAGCAATGCTTATGTGAGAAAGGTGAAGGGGGAGATAGGGAGTGAATCAAAATAGAATTGAAGGGGGAAATAAAGCATTCCATTTCCCACGGTGCCCATCTCTCCATAAAGAGGCCAAGAGAATCCTCTGTTTATATTAGTTTTTATTTTCTTTCTTATTTCTTTTCTCTTTTTATCTTTTAGTCATGCCCATTTTTCCCCAGTGATCCATGTCATGTGTGTGTAGGTGTAGGACACAGTGAAGAAATACCAAGTGCAGAAAACTTTATTCATATACCACCACCAGGAAGAAAAAACACCCAAGTGGCCAGTGACAAGCAGTGACCTCCTCCTCAAGGGTAATGCCTATGTGAACAAAAAAGTGAAGGAGAGGGTAAGGATTAAATCAAAATGGAATGGAAGAGGGAAATAAAGCACTCCATTCCCCATGGTGCCCACCTCTCCATAAAGAGGCCAAGAGAATCCTCTGTTTATACTTTTTCCCTGGCTTTTTAAAAATTTTATTTACCAGTACAAATTACAAACAAACAATTAACAATGAACAGCAGTTTACAAGAAACAGCAAGTTACAGGGGAATGGGAAGGCAAGGCCAAACCCCTTACCCACCGTCCTACCACTTCACGGGGAAATGTAAACGAACCCGAAATCACACCTTAACTTACCAAAGAGGAAACAGTAGACACAAACACATACAAAACAGTCTGATCAACCAAACAAAGAAACAATGCATATTACACAGACAACTCTGGTAAACCAGCAAAGGGCTTGTCCCTCCCACCACTCGGCCACCCGGCCCGTCCTTATGCCTGTTCTGGCTCTTGGTCTGTCCCATGTCCCTTCCAGCTCTCAGTCCACCCTGACACACCTTCGTGCTCTCAGTCCACCCTGACACACCTTCCGGCTCTCAGTCCACCCTGACACACCTTCGTGCTCTCAGTCCACCCTGACACACCTTCCGGCTCTCAGTCCACCCTGACACACCTTCTGGCCCTCAGTCCACCTTGACACATCTCCGAGTTCTCAGCCCACCCGGTCACACCTTCCTGCTCTCGATACACCCTGACAAATCTCCGTGCTCTCTGTCCACCCGGTCACACCTTCCGGCTCTCAGTCCACCCTGACACACCTCCGTGCTCTCTGTCCACCCGGTCACACCTTCTGGCTCTCAGTCCAGCCGGTCACACCTTCGTGCTCTCAATCCACCTGGTCACACCTTTCAGATCTCAGTCCACCCTGACACACCTTCGTGCTCTCAGTCCAGCCGGTCACACCTTCGTGCTCTCAATCCACCTGGTCACACCTTTCAGCTCTCGGTCCACCCTGACACACCTTCGTGCTTTCAGTCCATCCTAACACACCTTCGTGCTCTCAGTACACCCAGTCACACCTTCCGGCTCTCAGTCCACCCTGACACACCTTCTGGCCCTCAGTCCAGCTGGTCACACTTTCCGGCTCTCAGTCCACCCGGTCACACCTTCCGGCCCTCAGTCCACGCTGACACACCTTCCAGCTCTCAGTCCACCCTGACACACCTTCCGGCCCTCAGTCCACCCTGACACACCTTCCAGCTCTCAGTCCACCCTGACACACCTTCCGGATCTCAGTCCACCTGGTCACACCTTCATGCTCTCAGTCCACCCGGTCACACCTTCCAGCTCTCAGTCCACCCTGACACGCCTTCCGACTCTCAGTCCACCCGGTCACACCTCCCGGCTCTCAGTCCACCCTGACACACCTTCTGTCTCTCAGTCCACCCGGTCTCACCTTCCAGCTCTCGGTCCACCCTGACACATCTTCCGGCTCTCTGTCCACCCGGTCACACCTTCCGGATCTCAGTCCACCAGGTCACACCTTCCGGCTCTCAGTCCACCCTGACACACCTTCGTGCTCTCAGTCCACTCGGTCACACCTTCAGCCTTTCGGTCCACCCTGACATACCTTCTGGCTCTCGGTCCGCCCTATCACACTTCCTGGCTCTTGGTCCACACTGACACACCTTCTGGGTCTCAGCCTACCCTGTCACACCTTCTGGCCACCTCTCGGACAGCCTGTCCCACTCCTACATTAGGACAATACTGCTCAGAATGCCTACCAACCCTCTGGCTCTTGGGGTGACAGCTTTTGGGATGACCTTCCGGCTCACAGTAAGGTCTGCCAGACCGAGTGCAAGACATGGTGCAAGTAATAAAACCAGCCATCAAAGAAAGCTGAGTCCATTGCCAAAAACAAAGTCCACGCTCAAAGGCAGAGCCCACTCCTGAAGGCAGAGCCCACTCCAATATGCAATGAATGCACACCTCACAGCGCACACACACACACAGATGGTCAGTCTCTACAGAGGCCCGGTCCATCCTCAGAGGCCCAGGACTGCTCACAGAGATACAATTCATTTGTAAAGGTGCAGTTGACTTACAGCGGCTCTGTTCAAACACCAAAAAGTGAAAACATGCAAAAAAGAAAGTGCAGACACTAAAAACCATAGTGCAAATGCTAAGCCCTGCCATTAAATCAGCACTGTCCTTGCTCGAAAAACAAAAGAAAAGTAACACACAGGCTGCAACCAACCAGCGAAATAACTGTTCCCTAATGAGAACTGAAATACAACAGTAACACACTAACTGTGTGGTCAGCTTGCTCAAAAAGGAATAACAGTAACAAGCTGCCTGTGTAGATAAGCCAGTTCAGGAATCAGTTATCAAAAAAAAAACCAACGGCAGTATACTGGCTGTGTGACCAGCCAGCTCAGAGTCAGTCTCCTGAAGTGAAGAGATTCTAAACCCTCTGTTTATTTTTATTTTAGCAGTAATCCTCATATTCCTCAGCACCCATGTTTGTTTGTGTGCCGGTGCAAAACACAGTGAAAAACACCAAGTAAATATAACTTTATTAACATTCCACAACAGGAAAAGACCCCTGTGTGGCAAATGAGCCAGTGACAGACAAAGCCCAAAGCGAGCAATGCTTATGTGAGAAAGGTGAAGGGGAAGATAGGGAGTAAATCAAAATAGCTGAAAATGTATTGCTGGAAACGCGCAGCAGGTCAGGCAGCATCCACGGAACAGGAGAATCGACATTTTGGGAATAAGCCCTTCTTCAGGAATGCCCGAAACGTCGATTCTCCTGTTCCCGAATGCTGCCTGACCTGCTGCGCTTTTCCAGCAACACATTTTCAGCTCTGATCTCCAGCATCTGCAGACCTCACTTTCTCCTCAGTAAATCAAAATAGAATTGAAGGGGGAAATAAAGCACTCCATTCCCCATGGTGCCCACCTCTCCATAAAGAGGCCAAGAGAATCCTCTGTTTATACTTTTTCCCTGGCTTTTTAAAAATTTTATTAACCAGTACAAGTTACAAACAAACAATTAACAATGAACAGCAGTTTACAAGCAACAGCAAGTTACAGGGGAATGGGAAGGCAAGGCCAAACCCCCAAACCCCACCATACAACAAGTTCACAGGGAAAAGGGGACAAATCTCACAGTTTGTTCAACAAAATGCTATGACAGATTCAACCTGAAGATAGATACTGAGGTGCCTCAGAAAAGGTAGGTTAAGCAGAAACTTTGACTTCTTTATTCATCCAGGATGAATCCTCAGTAACTAGTGATAAAGCCAAGCAAGAAGCCATTCTAATATGTTAGAGCTGAGGAAATAACATGTTAGTGTCATAGCAATCCCCGGGACAGGAAAAGGCCCTTCTGCCCATTGCATCTGGACCTTCAAAAACCACCACCTAACTATTTTAATCCCATTTTCCAGCATTTCACCCATAGCCTTGTATGCCTTGGCATTGCAAGTGTATATCTAAATACGTCTTAAATGATATCAAGGTATCTGCCTTGACTACCCTTATAGACAGTGAGTTCCAGATTCCCATTACCCTCACATTTCTTCTAAACCTTTACTTTCAGCTTGTGCCCTTTGGTCACTGATTCCTCCAACAAGGAGAAAAGATTCTTCCTGTCTATGCTGTCTATGCCAATCGTAATTTTATATATTTCAATCACATCTTCTAACAGTCTCTTCTGCTCCAGTTTATCCAATCTCTCTTCATAACTAAAATTTTCCAACCCAGGCAACATCCCTGTAAATCTCCTCTGCACCTTCTGCAGTGCCATCCCTCCTTTTGTCTGTCTACTATGAAATAAACCTTTGCGCTATTGTTCAACAACATCTGTAGCCTTCTGTGACTAACCACTACATTAACTAACTACCAAACATCAATACATGACCCATCTAGTTAGATTCATTCTGCGATCTGCCTTGTCCAGTTATGCCATCAACTGGAAGCATAACATTTGAACCTTCAACCTCAATCTTCTGAATTCCAGGACCTCTATCTTTTAAAAACCTTTCAAAATACATCTTTTCAACATTTCCAGGGTGTTTGTGGCTCCATCTGTTCATTTCTTCAACCATATAACACCTTCTTTTTGTTTTTCTCCCCCTACAGATTGCCTTGGGACAATTTTGAAATTAAGGGCATTGAATCAGTACAAATCGTTATCATTCATCAGCATGAATAAATTGCACTTCTCCACTTTGTTTTTCCCACATGCTGTGGTTTGGCATTGAATTAATAATTTCATATTTTCTTTCTGCAGTTTTTGTGACATTCCCCCCTACTCTTCCACCCCAAGGGAAATGCTGGCTTATTAAAATATCTTTAGGTATAAAAGAGGGACTTCAATTTGCATAATCAGTAGGAAATCAGTCTTTACAATCTTACATTTTTCCGTACCTTTAAGATCTTAAGAGAATGTCATTTCCAGTTTGAAACCTGTGGATAGAACATGGTAATCACTGGGACACAGGTGGAAACATCTCAAGCAACAGCTCAATAATGAACACCTTAGGCTAATAAACACCTCCAGCTTATAACTCTGGCAGACATGTCATTACGAACAACTGTGCTTCACAGATAAGCTGAATTGAAAATCTATTCTGCTTCCCTCATTTGCTGTGCATTCTCCTAATTAGCAGCAGTAGTTCAATTGGCAAAGGTTTAGTGACAACAAAATGAGCGACAAACCAATTTAAACAACATGATTTATAATGTGAGATAACACTTTAAATTTGGACGGCAAAAGGAAAGCTGAGAAACAATGCCATTGTCAAAATTGTGGTCAGAATGGATGAACAGATGGGATTTGAAGATACAACAAAAAAGAGAAATCTCAAAGAATATTGGAATACTGAAATTACAGTAAAATCAAACTCCATCTTCATTACCATGATTTGAAGGTGCTGGTGTTGGATTGGGGTGGTCAAGGTTAAAAATCACACAACACCAGGTTATAATCCAACAGGTTTATTTGGAAGCACTAGCTTTCAGAGTGCTGCTCCTTCAACAGGTGGTTGTCATTACCAGTGCATTCTTTGCACGGATATCTACCACTTCATCAACAACTATCCCAATATTTGGTATCTCCCAAGATGCCAAGAACAGAACCATGTGGACACATAAAAAAATGAATAGAGACCAATTTGCCTGACAAACATTGGCCTCACATCACTACATCGTTATAAATCATGATGTTTAAATAGGTTTGTCACTCATTTTGGAGCGTCTTTGAATGGAGCCCCCTGTGACACATACTGACCAGATTGATAACACTATGGCAACCAGGGGCTGACCTGTGACTCTCAGATTTTGTTCTTTATCAGGGGGCCCAATACAAATCGGGGGTGGTGTTGTGTAGTGGTAATAGTAATTCAGTAAATCTAAGCTGGTGTTCTGGGGCATGGGTTCAGATGGCACTGAGTGAAATTTGAATTCAATAAAAAAAACCCACAATCTCCTTTAAAAACTAGTCCAATCGTGACTATTGATCACTGTCAATTGTCATTAAACAAAAACTGTCAGGATAATGAGTGCCCTTTATGGAAGGAAATCTGCCATTCTGAGCTAGTCTAGTCCACATATCACTTTATAGCAACTTGGTTGACTCTTAAATGCTCACTGGGAACACAAAGATGGGAAATAAATGTTGGTGCAATAAGCAGCAACAATATCCTGCGAATAATTTTAAAACACTCTTTAATATTTCACAATTAACTTTTTAAAGGACATGAGCCCAGATGTTAAAGATGTTCACTTGCAGGTTCTTTTGTTTTGAGACAGTCTCCAGCTGGCAAAGTATTCATTATAAAGAATGTCCTGGTTCAGCATTGCTTCAAATTCTCACGAGGCACATGAACAAGAAAAATAGTGGCACTGTCTAGGTATAGGAATAACATTTCCAAGTGTTTATTAAGCATAAAACATTAACTCTGTTTCTCTCTCAATAGATGCTGCCAAAGCTTCTTCAGTATTTCTATCTTTATTGAAGAAAATTACTAGCGCACCATCAATATGTTATTCAATGCTTCTGGAGTGGTCAGTTGGAATTTGCATGTCATATTTGATGCTTTGCATTGCTGGTGGCCGTGTTCTTTGCATTTAGTCTCAAAATGCTAATATTTTGCATGCCGATTAGATTTCGGAATTTAAAAAAGATCAATTTCAGATCAGAAAGTACTTAAAAATCTTATTCTTCTGCCATTTTTCAGAAGGAAGTGGTTGACTTCATATGATTTTTTGTTGTAGCCTATCCAGGTTGAAGCAAAAGTAATTGTTTCTTTGATCTTTCATATTTTCCTGCACCTCAAATTTCCTCTCCTTATTCCCCAGTCCATGTGCCTTCCCTTCTGGAATTTCCTTCCTAATATCATCTATCCAGTTATATGTTTCCCCCTCTTCAAGACCTCCTCAATGTTTCACCTATCACTGATCATTTCCATATCCTTTTCCTGAATTTCTTGTTGGTGTACAACTTGCCTCTCCTTTTTGTGAGGCACCTTGAGATCTACGACTACATTAAAGGTGCTATATCAGAGGAAACTGTTATTGTTGGTGCTAATGCTTCCTGGAGGCTTTCCAATATGTAACTGAAGAGACCATTCATCATTTCTGAGCTTAAATAGTAAATGCCATCAGACTATTTAACCACAAAAGGCATCACAAGCTATGCCTTTTTCACCTGATATCTATAGGAAGGTACCTCCAACAGAAGTCATAAAATAATACTCAAGAAACCCTTCTCCCAGCTGGGTAGGGAATGCTGAAAAGGTCTTCATTTATATGGTCAAAATGAGAGTATGAAGCTAGGATTAAAATGGGCATCTTTTCTGTTTGACTCCATACTGCACCATTCAAAGAAAATCAACCCTAGAATTCAGATCATTGTTTCAGTTTGGCAAATGAAATCTGACATGTACTTTAACTTAAAAAAAACCCCAACAAATACTGCACTGTGTCATCATCTTTACTTTGTTTGAAAATTAGGCCACATCACCGTTTGCACCCACGTACATTAATATAAATTTAGGGAAATGTCGGTTTGAATTAGCAATTCACATTCTATTGTGAACCTTCCAAAACTTTCAATTTCTTAGCATGCACGACCATGGTCAAATGTACTAGTTGAATGTTTAAGATTAGTATGAGGCCACTGGTTCATGTGACCTACTCTTTGATTTGCCCAAGATTTTCTTTCCAACATTTTGTAATAGCTCTTTCCCTTCTTTCTCAATAGGAACTTATTTAATCCCGTTTTAAAACCCGATTTTAGAGCTATCACTGATATTTGTTCCACCATTTAATCAACCATTTTTTTAAAAAGAAAAAAAGTTGTCTAATATCTTCATTAAAAGGAAAAGCTGTAACTTGTTGAATAATAGGGAATTAGTCCCACAGTAGTTTCTCTGGAATAGAAATGAGTTAACTACAAAAACTGTTATGATTAGCAGATTATGAGAAATGGAAAAATTCCCATTTCAGTCAAGTAATCACAGTATTAGCCCATACTCTGTATTGAAAAGACTGCTGCTTTGTTTGAAAGCTTTGCAGCCATCACCTGGTGGCAATCTGCTCTTGAAAGGGCAGTAGTCAGCTTAATTGACAGTTCTACTGATCACACCCCAGACAGAGTCAGAGTTAGAGAACCAATGTTTAGTTTTCTCTACAGCAAAGAATTTTAAAGGAAAACATATGAGCTGAAGAGACTACTTGATCTGTCAAGTTGCGAAACCGTCTCATGTCGCAATTATCTCTTCCAGAAGAATAAACAGATTATAGCCACAGATACATGGGACTGGCTTAAAGATTGTATTCCAGCCAATTAAAAAGGAACAGTAAAGCTTGGCTGTCATTTTGTATTGATGTTGGGATAAGTTAAAATTTAGGATTGAGTGTATTTTTCTATTATGTAAAGAAAGAAGGCAGGAAAAACGACCACAGACTTTTTTTTCTACATACATGGACTGTAGGCTTTGCTGGCTGGGCCAGCATTTATTGTCCATTCCTCGTTGCCCTTGAGAACTTAGCAACGACCCATTTGCCCCACTGAATCTGGTCTGCCATTCAACAAGATCATGGCTGATGTTCCATTTCAACACTGCCCTTCAGTATATCCCTTAATAATAGCACAAGGAACAGAGCAAATGCTGGAGATCCGAAACAAAAGCAAATTGGTGGAGAAGCACATCAGGTCTGGTAGCATTTGTGGAGAGAAAACATTTCTTCTTACTGTAGTCTTGTCTCACTACGTGTTGCTCAGTATGGAGGAGAAGAGAAGCAGATATAGATGTAACGTCAGATATCTAGTTTTTTTGAAAGAGTGCTCTATTTGTTATGATCAATGAATGATGTTATGATGGTAACACTAAATTCTTAAACGTATGTGATTCACGATCCGGAGAGATTAGTGGCAATGGACCCAAGAGAATTTCAACAGCAGGCTCAAAATTTGTAATTTTGGTAGTGGTTCCCACTGCAATAAGGAATTTGTAAATTGCCTACATAAAGAAGCATGGTTTATGCCATCTGTGTAAGTACTATTAAATGCTATTGAAACATATTAATATTTCAACCCAATAGCATTTGACCTAACACTTTTGAGATCAAACAGAAACAGCTGTTCACTTCTGCTAAAATCATTTGGGTCCAGCAGTGTGTTGTGAATTAAATACAGACTTTTGATTATATGCTTAAGGATTCTATGACGATCGATGAACTGTGGAACCAAACGTAGAATTGTAAGCCAAATCTAATCTGCTTGATCAGGTCAATCCAGCTGTGTGCAAGGGAAACCTGATTTAAACTTGTTATTAAAAAACACAAGATGAGTTGTACTGCTGCAGTTCTTTAAAAGAACATTTTTCACACAGAGGATAGTGCATGTGTGGAATGAGCTGCCAGAGGAAGTAGTAGAGGCAAGTACAATGACAACATTTAAAAGACATCTGGACAGGTACATGAATAGGAAAATATTAGAGGGATAACGGGTCAGATGCAGGCAAATGTGACTATTTCAGTTTAGAAAATCTGGTCAGCAGGATATGTTAGGGCCGAAGGGCCTGTTTCCATGTTCTATGACTCTATAACAAAATGAAACAAATATTTATCCATCAATCAGCACTATTAAACCATTTTATCAGGTTAGATTATAATAACCAAAAACGCGTTTGATGATGAATTCCTGAGAGTGCATACAAGATAGTTTTCTGGAACAAGGGATTTGTTTTTTTTGGATTTACTTTTGAGTAATGAGAAAGAACAAATAATTAATTTTGTTGCAAAGGATCCTTTGAAAAATAATGAAATAATATGATAGGACTTTAATTTTTAATGCAGCAAAGAATATTCTAAATATGAGCAAAGGAAATCATAAGAGCATGAAGCACAGGTGGGCTATGGTGGATTGAAAAATATACAATATGATTCAATGGTAGACAGGCCAGGGCTAATATTTAAAATAGCATTACAAAGGATACAATAGGTAAACATTTTTCTAATATACAAACACCCAAAGGGAAAGCTGAATTTATATGATTAACAAAGAAGTCAAAATTTACATTAGATAAAAGGAATTGCCAGATATGAATGTCAAAAATAGTGGTAAGCCTAAGGACATGGAGCAATTTAGGACCCAGCAAAGAAGTACAACAAAAAAAGAAATGGGAAACAAGAATATTCGTTAGAACAAATGTGGGCCCATGAAAAGTGTGGAAAGAAGAATTTGTAATGGAAAACAGAGATAGAGTTTAGAAATGGTTATATAAGACTGTATCTGCATTTGCTTGGCTAAGTGCAAGTTGCATTGACATTTTTGGAGAGAATCTCACTACTAGGCTCAGCAAGGTTTCTAGCAGTGTCTAACTAAACATGTCGCATTAGTTACTGACCCTATGCCTATGGCATCCCTCACATCTGACTCTCGCTCCATCTTACCATCTGCCATTTCTGAATCAACTTCTTACTCATCAGATATCTACTGAAAGGTGGCATCCTTTTGAAAGGCCACTGAGTACCCCGACAAGTGTTGACAGTCCATCATTGTCCTTCACCTGGAATGTAGTGGCATAATAACCAGAGAAACATAGGCTGCACAGCTAACATGCCCTCCCACGTACAACCCCACTCTGTCACTGTTTAAACACTAAACCACACAGTAACACTCTGTGTGAACACCCTCTCAGTCAGTGTTACTCTTTCCCCAATGACCTCTGTATATCCACAGCTTGTCATTGTCCAAAAGGGAGATATCACATACAGGGAAGCAGTCGACAAGTTAAACATGGGCTTTTATTGGTGGCCAACAAAAGACAACATGAAGGACATGAATCAAGGGCTGCAGGTCACCCCCCAGTGTGAACCAGCAGGAACTGGGTGTCGGTAAGGTCATACCTGCCTTTAGCTTTTAGAGAATGCAGTTGAGCCCTGTCATGCACAAAGAGAATTTCCTCCAACTCACCGTCACCATCCTCTTCTTACACTCCTTTACTTCATAGTCCATTTCCACCCACTAACCAATTTGGAGACCCACCATATTAAACTATGTCACCAACTGAGCTCCCTGTCCTGAGTCCCAATATTACCCCTTAAAAGTGCCAATGTGCTCCTCCAAGCTCCCCCTGTCATGATGATCACTGTCAATAACTGCCCCCAACCTCCAGTAGCGATCATACCCCTCCAGGCTGTTCGGCTTAACCCTCATACCCTCCCATCAATGTCCTTTAACTACCTCCAACAACACTTCTCCATTCCTTCCCCCATTCCTTGTGGCAGTGATGCCCCATTGCCCCTACAGACCACCCATGCACCCTCATTACTGATTGATGGACTGCCCCCAGGACTGTGTATGCCCTCGACCTTTGACCAAATTTGATAATCAGCCGCTAGAGACTTACTGGACCTTAAATACTATTTTTTCAACACTCTAACTGACGTTATGCAACTCTTCTAACTTCTGCTCCTTGCCTCTGCAAAACTGGTTGTTCCCATTGTAACTGGGGAGATTCCCTAATAGACAGTGTCCCAAGATGATGAGTGAACCCGGACAAGTGTCTGGACTGTGTGTAGGCTGTGCCCCTCACTGACAATACCAGCACACCCTGACTGACAGTTGCACTCCCCTCCCCTCCCCTTTGACTGGATAAGCCCCAACTAGTTTCTGACATGGCTGTTTGACTGAATAAACACACAGTGTGTTTCCTGCATAGGCAATTTGCACAGACTGTGGATTGTGATGTTGTGATATTGAGCTGTGCCATAAAGTAGGCTGAAGGAGCACAACAATACGGCAGTACTGAGAGCCTGTAGACTCTGGCTGAAGCACTGACACACTAATTGAATGGCGCGACATGGTGTGGATGCTGTGAAAAGAGGTTGAACTGGTAAATCTCCTGTGCCAGATGAGCTTTTTTATAATTTTGAAGGAAGTAGCTATTGAGATGGTCGATACATTGATGGTGATCTTTCAACATTCTGGAAAAGCTCCTGCTGACTGGAAGGTAGCAAATGTAACCCCACCATTTAAGAAGGGAGGAAGAGAGTGATTGGAGAACTACAAACCTGTTAGCTTAATGTCAGCAGGAGGGAAAATGTCAGAATCTATTCTAAAGGATGTGATAGCTGAACATATGGAAAAGGTTAGCAAACATTAGCTGAGACAACATGGATTCATGGAAAGGAAATCATGTCTGACAAACATCAAAGCTTTTTGAGGACTTTACCTGTCCCACAAGTAAACAAAAATCAGTGTATGTAGTGTATTTGAATTTTCAGAAAGTTATAAGACAATAAGATCATAATATATAGAGGTTATTTGGCCCATCAAGTTTTCTCCAGCATTCAATCATGGCTAAAATGTTTCTCATCTCCATTATCTTGCCTTTACCCTGTAATCCTTGATCTCCTTACAAGTCAAGAGCCTATCTCTGTCTTAAAGAATTCAGTCAATTGGCTTCCACAGCCTTCTGCAGCAATAAATTCCACAGATTCACTGCACTGCTGGAAATCAAAAACAATATCAGAAAATGCTGGAAAAACTCAGCAGGTCTGGCAGCATTTGTGGAGAGAAACAGTTACCATTTCCATTCTGATAAGAGTCACTGGATCTGAAACGTTAACTCTGCTTTCTTTGCACAAATGCTGCCAGGCCTGTTGAGTTTTACCAACCATTTCTGATTTTGCCTCTCAGCTTCTTGTAAGTTTCAATGAGATCTCCCTTATCCCTCTAAACTCCATTGAATACAAACCTTTTGATAAGGCCACATCCAAGACTTTGATAAGGAAACGAGAGCATATGATGAAATAACGCCACAGATGCTGGTATCCCATCACTGAGTTCCCCTTTATTTACACATGGGAATTCCTTAACACTGATCCAGCTTCCTCAGGGCCAAATCTCAGAGTGTTAGAATGCCTGACCTGCTCATTCTTATCTGTCAGCCAGGGCTCCCTGTTTTGACCAGGTTAGAGAACTCATATTTTATGAGGTCGAGCTGGCTGACCTCATTACAATCACCACACATGGGTAGCATAGATTAGTATGTGTTGAGAATTAGGTAACAAAATGTGAACAAGTGTAAGTTATTCAGTTTTGTAGAAAAGAAATCAAAATTATCTCTTAAAAGCTGAGTGCTTGGTAAATGTGTCCATGTGTCCATGTGTCATTGGAAACTAGTACATAAGTACAGCAACGAATTCAGAAGGCAAAGACTATGTTGGCATTCATTTGAGTTCAACATATATATCTTGTTACAGTTGCATTGAGTCTTTGGTGGGACATCACCGAGAGTATTATGTACAATTTTTGTCTCCTTATCTAAGGAAGAAGAACTTGCCCTGAAAGAAATTCAGTAGAGTTTCATTAGATTAATCCCTGAAATGAAAGGATTGTTTTATGAGTGAAGATTGCAGAAGCTGGGGAGAGTGTTAGAGAATGAGAGGCAATCTCATTGAAATTTTGCAGAGTGTTTCAGGGTGGATGTGCATAGGCTGGTTATTCTAAGACCGGAGACATAACCTTTTAAAATTGAGATGTGCAGGCATTTCTTCACTCAGAGGGGGACACCGTTTAAGATTGAGATGAGAAGGCATTTCTTTACTCAGAGAGTGATGCATCTTTGGAATTCTCATCCCAAGACGGCTGTAGAAATTCAGTTGTTGAGCAAGTTTAGGACAGTGTTCTGGAAACTGAAGACACATTAAGGGATATGGGGATAATGTAGCGAAGTGGCATTGAAGTTGAAAATCAGCTATGATCTAATTGACTTGCAAGGCAGGCTCAGTGGGCTGAGTGAGGAACTCCTGTTTCTATTACAGGAAAATTGTCTCTTTTATTACTTCCATCAAAAACATAAATGCATTCTTTACAATTTAGCCAAATAAAGCAGCAGTATTACTGCTGATTGGGTAAGTGTAAAGGAGTTGCACAATGATCCAATCAAGTTGATATTGAAAGGGTGTCAAAGCAGTACCAATTGGAATGGCTAGCTTCTTTAATGTCAAATGATGATTATTGTCCTGTACAAAATACTCACTTAACACCAACACTCCATTCCCAATTCACACTGAACGCTGATTTGTGCTGCAGGAGTGGTAAAAAGATTTCAACCAGTGGAATGCTATAAGGAAGAATGTCAGTGTTAAAATAGCTTGATGGCTATTGTAAAAAAAATTCAAACCAGAGACATTCCAGTGGGCAAAAGCAAAATACTGAGAAATATAACAAAGAACTGCTGATGCTGGAGATCTGAACAAAAACATCAATGCTGCAGAAACTCAGCAGGTCTGTTAATATCTGTGGAGAGAAAGCAGCATTAATGTTTTACATCTAGTGACCATTCTTCAAAATGCTGTGGATGTTGGCAACCTGAAGTAAAACAGAAATTATAGGAAACATTATCAAATCAGGCAGAGGCTGTGGAGAGAGAAACAGAGTTAACATTCCAATTCTAATGAGAGTTCATCGACCTTAGATTCTAATTTTGTTTCTGTCTCAACACTGCCATAATTGTTTCCAGAATTTTCTAAATTTTGATGAAGTTGTATTATTTCATTGCCTGGAATTATGTGAGTTGAAACCAGGATGGTAGATTCCCACCGTTGGTCAATTAAGAGGCTTGACCTCCAAAGCATGTACGTTTGGCAGTCCATCACCAAGAGTAGCTAGTCCAGTCAGAGGACTGGCAACTCAACAGTCTCAGCAGAGAGACAGCTAGAGATGACCATTGAAAGGCTACAGGGTCAGGCACTGACTGCCTCAGTAG
This sequence comes from Chiloscyllium plagiosum, assembly GCF_037043375.1. NCBI lineage: Eukaryota > Metazoa > Chordata > Chondrichthyes > Orectolobiformes > Hemiscylliidae > Chiloscyllium > Chiloscyllium plagiosum. Next base: position 94,195,967 of record NW_028270145.1, on the reverse strand, counting down.
TCAGGCACCGCCAAAGATAGGTGAGTTGGGTGAGTGGAAATCATGGCCTGGCAGCCAAGTCTGATGAGAAAGGCTAGGGAATGAGTTGTCATGGAGTCCCAATCATGTTGTCATTGGCGAGTGGGGCCAGAGCGCCCCTCCATGAGGCCTTAGAATATCCCTTCCCAGTGCCACTGAGAGGCAGTAAGTTTCACTGGAAAGACAGCCCATACTTCAGCAAGTAAATAAAAATGTTTCAGTCAAATAAGTGGAGCTGTAGGACAAAACTCTTAAACTTCTCTTTATTAATCGTGAACAAAATGATGACTGAAAATATATCACTGTCTCCTAACACAATCTGCAATTAGCTGTCCAATTTGGCAAGTTAAATCGTTCAATCGAGTGAAACGTGACTAATGAGAATAAACAGCTCAGTTGTCATCAACTTCAAAGTTAATGTTGTTCCTGAATTTGCAATAGATCTGGAATTTAAGATCTGATAGCGCCTGTTGAATTGTCTCCATATGGGTCTGCAAAGCTGGATCTCATCTTGGAGAGTCACTTTGCTGATTCGAGCATCTCCTGTGTTTCACCCTGGGATTAGTAATAAAAACCTCTCCACTTTGGTAAGGCACCAGTATCATAAAGGCATAATGTGGCCCTTAATTCACCAGTTAAGTGGTTCACCCAATATCCTGAGATTATGCCCTCAGGTTCTATACTGTAAAGCATGCAAAACAACACTTTTCGCCATATCTCAGTACAGTACATGTGACAACGATAAACCACACCAAGTCAAGGGAAAAACAACCTCTCCATATACTATCAATCCCCACAAGAACTTTTGTTGTTTCAATAAGGTCGCTTGCTTTCACCTAAACTCAAAACAAGCCCAAACTCAGATCTTCTCATAAGAGGATCCCTCCACACCCAAGATTAACCTGGTGAACTTTCTCTGCACCAACTCTGGTGCCAGTATATCTTTCCTTAAATATGGGAACCTCTAGTGTTCACATTATTTCAGCTGTTACCTAAGTAGTGTTTTGTACAGCTTCAGCATTTGAAGAAGCATTTCAATTGTGTCCTTGATAGAGTTAGGACATCCCAAAGCATTTGGAGACTTTGAAATAACTCTGAAGACTGTTATAGTATGAAAACATCAGCCTATTTGCATACAACAGTATCCTATAAGCAGTAATGAGATAACTTGAACTAAACAATCTGCATCAGTGACGCCATTTGAAGGATAAATATTGTCCAGAATGCTGCTGAGAACATTATTGGCATCACATTCTACCGATATAGTGGCAATTTTTAGAAACCCAAGAAACTGTAAGTAACCTACTTGTTCATTATGACCTCTGTTCCATTCAGCAGAAATATACACCGAAAAGCAAAGGCCAACTTGCTTTATTAATTTGCAAAATATTCTGGCATGTTTAAATTTGGAAAGTTCTTTTTTTAGAAAAACTCTTGATGTTCTTGTGATAAAGTAAGAAATGCATTATATGAGGGTGTAAGGGTTAATGTTGAGTAGTACATAAACTGAGGAAGGGGAACAACTTTGGATCTTAAAGCAGAAAGACGTAATATAGATGTTTTCCTTACAGTGTCTGTAAAAGTATCTATCACATCAGCATGACTTTCCAGTTACCATAGTGTGGTGAACCAGATCTTGTTGAAGACAAGAATGTCTTTTTGTTATGCTCCTCCATTTATCACACTATCACACTGTAGGTCCATCAGGAGAGAGGGTGGTGGCAGCAAATCTGCCAGTTGGATCTTACACCAAGAGAAGCTGTGGAGAGAATTCACCTTATCCCAAAATGTAGCCCACCGAGGAAAATATTTTATGGATCAATTAATAATTTCAAAAATTTCATAAGTCAAACAAATGATCTCCTGGTCTTTTCTCTTGATGGGACGATTGTGTCAAAGATGATTAGTGTCCTGCTCGAAGCTTTCAAAAAATGCTTGTTCCTCAGGCTGACATGTCTTGCTGTACTCCACATTTAGAACCAGTTGATATTAGCCAACATTGATTCATTGTGTCAGAATTGAGTTCCCTACGTCCCAGATAAATGGGAAACAAGAATACTGATTTTTTAAAAAAATGATTGGACAATTAAAGGTTTACAAAGACATTGCATTGAATATCTTGGAAGTTCCATTTAAGGCATTGTTGTATATCATGTGTATAAGACAGTTTTCTAATTTCTGTGGGATTAAGCTCTGACAGATTTAACCTCATTTGTACTCAACAGAACATTTGAGTCAAAGGTTAGAGTTGGCATGGCACTCAATCACAATCATAAATTCACTTAGATGCAGCTGTTTTTGCATCGTGCTGGGCACACATTGTGACAGAGACTTCTGTCTGATTTTCTCTTGTCTTGCAACTAGAGTCTCGCCATTGCAAGTTCAAGGCTTTTGGAACTCACTATTTGAATAGCTGAGATGCTCAGTTTGTGCTAATGTTGCTCCTTCCATTTGTGTTGATGACTGCTCTGGAAGGGCTGCAATGTTTGGATTAAAAGGCAATGACGTATACATGTTTGTCCATGTAGTCATGTCACCTTTACAATGAGGCACACATATTACAGAGAGACAGCTCAAATTCTCTTCAATAAATTCATTGTATTAATACACTGCAGTATTATACACTCAAAACATGGTGTCAGAAGAGGGACTAAGCTGAATGTTTGAAGGGCTGTAAGAAAGCTGCTGACAGGAGGACAGAAATAAATGCAGAGCTATGAGCTACCAGCTGAAAATAAAATAAATATCAATGAAGCAAGCCACAGTTAGAACATAAGTCAAAGTAGAATGGTTGCTGCTAGTTTCTGCTCAAATGACTGAAGATATGAGACAGAACCAGGAATATTTCCATGTGCAATGGCAGAATTATGCAATGGTTTGTTGAGCAAACTGGAACAAGTATAAGTTGCTGCATATTTTAACACTGTTGGGGAGACACTGCTTCAAAATAATTCCACCCCAACTCTCCTGAAACAGCAGAGAAAGGCATACTCCAACAATTTTAAAATGTAAATTTACAAATGTTATATTCTTAATTTTTAAACCTTTGAAGTTCCAGTTTAAACATCAAGTCAATAGTGCAGATGAACTGTTTGTGCTCAGTATTAGGAATCAAGGTGGAAAACGTTCCTTAATCAGTGTGTGGCATCAAAAACACAGTTTGCTAAAACTTGTGAATATGATTAACTAAAAAATAATATAATTCAAGATAGAATCATCCTACTTCAACAGTGTGATTGCTAAGAGAAGAGAAGGTGATTTTGGAAGAAGTGATAAAGTTGTGCAGAAGTGCTGAGCTTGTAAACCATCAGCTATAGGAGAAAGTGAGGGCTGCAGATGCTGGAGATCAGAGCTGAAAATGTGTTGCTGGAAAAGCACAGCAGGTCAGGCAGCATCCAAGGAACAGGAGAATCGACGTTTCGGGCATAAGCCCTTCAGCCATATGCCTGAAGAAGGGCATTATGCCCGAAACGTCGATTCTCCTGTTCCTTGGATGCTGCCTGACCTGCTGCGCTTTTCCAGCAACACATTTTCAGCAACCATCAGCTATAGCCCACACAGGGGAGAACAAGTGAGTTTGTCCACAATGTGGAGAAGCAGCTCAGATCTATGGTGAACTATGTGCATAAAAGCTCAGACAATGATGAAAAACAGCCTACACTTTACACGTGAAACAATGTGGGGAAAAGTGAAATGTATCACAGAGAAACCAAGCTCGCTGGACAAGATATTGTAGAGGTCATCACATAAAACAAAAGAAGGCATGTCCAGCATTGGAAAAAGCATTATTTTAACTGCCGGAGACTAAGCCAGCTTGTAGGAAAGAATTGGGCTAGGCAGTGGATAAACAAGCCTCTAAAGACAATAAAATTTATTGCTACAAAGATATCAGATAAAAATTTGGATGAATCAAGTGGAGCTACGAGAGAGTTGTCAAAGATTCTGATGATTCAATTTGCTCCTCGCTGCAGGATGGGAAACTCAAAGTTAAGGGACAAAAATGGTTTGGAGCTATTGCGATGAAGACAACAGAATGAGAGCATAAAATGAATTTGAAGTGCTTCCTGCAATGTTATGTGCTTTGCAGACCTGTGTAAAGTTAAATGAGATGGCAATCTAAAAGCGAAATCCTCAAAGGTAAAGTTGAGACTCTGTAACAGAACAGTGCTCTCAAATAAACATGAAATACCAAAGTTATGCTGAAATCGAGGATCTGGAATTCCAGATATTAGGCACAAAGCTAACGCCAGTCATCTCAGCAGAAACAAATCAAAAGCTCAGGGTAACAGTGTTAAATACTCCAGAAAAGATTTACAATGTTACTCAGGACACCACGACCAATGAGCCGATGAACAAATAGCGCTAGAGAAGAGAGTTCTGCTGCAGGAACACAAACGAATCCTGATGCTGAAGTCACAAAATGAAAAGATGGCCTTGTCAGACACAATGGATGTCACTAAAGTAAAGAGGTTTCTAAGGAAACACTGTAAATTAACTGAGTCAGCTTGAAAAGATTCTGAAAGTGAACCAGAGAGGCTATGATTTTACTCAGCAGCTGGTTGAAGAAAAAGCTGACAACCTGTATGACAAAATGCAAGCACATACAAGATCACGCCTGCTATATATGTAAATAAACAGATAAAGGTGGGGTTATCTGGAATCACAGCTAATGTGTGAGAACAGCACTTGTTGGAAATGTGGATAATTAAAATGTACATGATAATGCAGGCCACTTTCTTTACTTATTGTACTTCTATAAAAAGGGGAATGTTTGGATTGAAATGCAATCATGTACAAATACCTGTCTTAGTTTGCTGTAATGGCGTGACTTCCAGCAAGACAAGGACTCACTGTGGATAGCCATTTCGCCACAGGGCTCACATAAAAACATTCTTGTCCAAAGATATATTTGTCCTCTCAGCTGTCTTCACATCCCTCACCCCTGCTGACCCCACGTTCCAATTCTTCTAATTTCTACCAATTAGAGATCCACCAATTTCTGCTGTTTCCACTCAATTGGCAGGTAGTGCAGAACTGATGAAGGGTTGGATGAATGATTCAGCAGAAATTATGGCTGAAAATAAATATTATTTCAGGGATGGAAGTGAGTGATCTTTGCAACTTCCAGGAAAAAGGATATGTGGTTTAGCTAGAACCAAATGATGTGTAGCCATGCGGTCAGTTTGAATGAATAGTCAAAGATGGGATTAATGGGTGAATTGTCAGGATGGCTGTATTCTTGCTATCATAAGGTGATCAAAGCCATGTTCAAATTTAACCATGCTAGATAAGCAGTCGGACAGCACAGCAGTGAGTTTGGACTTAAGAAATAGGGCAGGTGGGAGTTATGGGAGGCATCATTCAGTTAGTTAGCAGCTTTGAGATGCCCTGACTGTCAGTCTTGTTGCTGCCTTCTTCCCTTTATTTCACTCTCAACACTTACTTGTGAAAGGCTTCAGTCTCAACTAAAGTCTTCAGAGGGACATTTGATCAGATCTTTGTTCCTGTCAGTTGTTCTCCTGTCTCTACTGTTGCTATAGTAAGAGTACTTGCAGCTTCACAATATTGATCTTTCACATGGCAGTGGGAATCCCACTGATAAGTCACCTAGTCCTCTAAAGAGCCATCATCAAGGAAATAGGTTTGGTGTTTCAGTGCAAGATAGAATTCCAATGCCTCAAGCTAAATCACTGACACAAGAGTTACCATCTTAGTCTTGGGATGAAGTTCTAGTGGTCCAGTGAAAGTAAAAGAGTGTGGATATTTTTCCAAGTCAGGATGGTTAGTGGCTTGGAGGAGAACTTGCAGATGGTGGTGTTTCCACGGATCTGCTGCCCTTGTCTTTCTTTATGGAAGTGGTTGAGGCTTTCTCAATAAGCCCGAGTCCTTAAGCATGTACCCTTAACTCTGAAGTGGGTTTCAAATTTCATATCAGCTTGACCGTCAAATTGAAATATCTCTTTATCATCTCCATTCATGTTTTGCAGAAAGGCCCATTTTCTCAATGCTGCAGCCTCTTTACCTTTCCCCAAAAAATTCAATCTGACCCAAAACTTTGCAACTTGTTTTATCAAAATCATATTTTCCTTTATTTTATTCAGTCGGTCTTAAGGAACATAAATCTCCACAAAAATGCAATGAAGGTATTTTTAAGCCAACCTGTTTGGACCCATATCTGGGGCAGGTGAGATTCGAGTCCAGACCTTCTACAAAGAAGTAAAGATACCATCAGTGCACAACAAGATCATTAACAAAGAGAATGTGATGGGTGAGTAAGAAACCTATCTTGTCTAAACACCCCAACTGTCAATTAATAAAAGACTAATGGTCAGTTTAACCCATTGATTAATGGCTAATGATTATCTGATAAAGCATGATATGAACTTTTTTTTTCAAATATTTCAGAAACCCAGAAGAGAAAAATTACTTCTTTTGTCTTTTAAGATAAATGATTGGATTATATGACAGTCAAGACAAAACTTCCAATCAGTTTTCTCAATATTGCTACTATATATGTTGGAATACCTGATGTTACTTGAGGTAAGACTTCAGGTTAAAACTGAACCATAGAGTTTTGGGCAAGAGGTACAGCAGGAGGTTGACAACAACTTTTTAATGGAGTGAGCAGTAAGGACCTTGAATTTGGAGTCTGTGAGAATGGTGAAAGTAGATGCCACCAGTAATTCCGAAAGGAAATTGAATGTGGCGATGAGGCAAACAATGGAGGGCTGTGAATGTAATTTGTCATAGAACTGGAGGACTGAATGGCCTCGTTTTGTGTTGTTACGACTCTACATCAGTTCTGTGTTTTTGACATAGATTGGTACTGTGCCACAAGCAGACGGAAAACCAGTTTGAATTCTCAAATTAACGGACAGATTGGCATAGAAAAAAAAAGCACTGAAAAGACCATTTAGGCACCAAGTCAGTGTCAGCTTCTTTGACGAGCAACTCAATTAGTCCCCCTCCTCTGCTCTTTCTCCATTCCGCTGCTTTTTTTTTATCTTCAAGTCTTTATCCTGCTCTCTTTTGAAAGCTACTATTGAATCTGTATTCATCAGACTGTGAGGCTGAGCATTCACAAAGTTTTAATGAGCAAAATGTTTCTCTTGTACTTTTGATAAACCATCTTTGTTGTTGTCCATTATCAGAAAGGATCAAAATCTATATTTTACTTAATCTGTAATTGCAGTACAGTGGTCTTGTGATCACATCTATTAACTTGTGGAACCATTGCGGCCTCATACACCTTGATTGCAACAGTTATATTTTAATAATATCTTTATGTGGATCTGTGCTTCTCTGAACAAGATAGTTGGTTTCTATTCTTGTGCTTATAGTTGACAATTATGGGGGGTATTTCCTATATGCTGCACCAATCTTGATCAAGGGAAGAGAGGAAGGGAGAACTTATGTCTGAGCTGCCTCTGTGGCTGATATTTAAAACCACAGTGTCCAGTACATGAGCCACGTGAAACTAATTGCATTTCTGAATCATTGAGTTATTATTGCCATTGGCATTTGACATTTGATCTCAACAGTCATATTGTCATAGCATATGTATGTATGCTTTACCAACAAGCATGGAATAAGGTTAAAGTGGTACGGGTAAAAGCCAATGATTGGCTGTTTTATAACTATTATGGATACTTTGCATTCTTGGTGTATTTTGTAGATTTGTTTCAACATATATAGTTTTCCTTTTCGGAACTGACTTATCCGTGGAACACATTAACATTGAATCTGAATTTTTTTTAAGTTTAAGTTGAGTTGAGTTTTTTGGAGTTCTATCGCCAAAAAGCAAAGTGGAAATTCTCGCCCTTTCTTCCCAAACCCGTTACAATAATTAACGAGCCCATCCAAGTTACCCTAACTGATCATGCACCATTCCAACAACAACTTGACAATCAGTAGATATCCACCCAATGACGGGTGTCCCTTGGATCCGCACCAGATTTAAGTGTGTTGTACAACTGGATAAGCATTCTGGAGCTGCACTGCTTATTGAGGAACAGAGTTGGAACATAATGTAGAAGAGCGAATGAGAACCTAGAATACCTGGGTGACGGGCTGGTGCAGAGGAGAACTGTCCTCTTCCCAGAGTGCTGGCAAAAGAGGCTTTGTCACCTGAATCTGCCAGTCTGGTGTGAGATTGCCACCAGGGTCAATGCCATCACAAAGGTGAGGAAGAATGGCCAGCAATGTGGAAAGAAAGTCAGTGACCTTCTCTGAACTCTTCTCTCTGCCACCTCACATTCGCTTTATCTCTGTTACTCACCCATCTCCCACCATGATTCATGCTCTGCCACTCTCACTATTACTTCCTTCACTGGTAAGGAAAAGCCAGGGAATTATAGACTGGTGAGCTTGACATCAATGGTGGGCAAGTTGTTGGAGGGAATTCTGAGGGACAGAATTTACAGGTATTTGGAAAGGCAAGGACTGATTAGGAATAGTCAACATGACTTTGTGCTTGGGAAATCATCTAGGAGAAAGTGAGGACTGCAGATGCTGGAGATCAGAGCATAAAAATGTGTTGCTGGAAAAGCGCAGCAGCATGATTCCTGAAGAAGGGCTTATGCCCGAAACGTCGATTCTCCTGTTCTTTTGATGCTGCCTGACCTGCTGCGCTTTTTCAGCAACACATTTTTAAGCTTGGGAAATCATGTCTCACAAACTTGATTGAGTTTTTTGACAAGGTAACAAAAAGGATTGATGAGGGCAGAGTGGTGGACGTGATATATATGGACTTCGGTAAGGCATTCAACAAGGTTCCCCATGGTAGACTGGTTAGCAAGGTTAGATCACATGAAGTACAGGGATAACTAGCCAATGGATAAAGAACTGATTCCTGAAGAAGGGCTCATGCCTGAAACGTCGATTCTCCTGCTCCTTGGATGTTGCCTGACCTGCTGCGCTTTTCCAGCAACACATTTTCAGCAAAGAACTGATTCAAAGGTAGAAGACAGAGGGTGGTATGGAGGGTTGTTTTTCAGACTAGAGGTCCGTGACCAGTGGTGTGCCACAAGGATCAGTGCTGTGTCCGTTGCTTTTCCTCATTTACGTAAATGATATGGATGTGAACATAGGAGGTATAGTTAGTAATTTTGCAGATGACAGCAAAATTGGAGGTGTAGTGGACAGCAAATAAGGCTACATCAGAGTATAATGGGATCTTGATCAGATGGGCCAATGGGCTGTGGAGTGGCAGATGGAGTTTAATTTAGGTAAATTGTGAGGTACTGCATTTTGGAAAGGCAAATCAGGACAGGACTTATACAATATACCAACCACTACAGCGGACAGCTGAAACTGACAACCGGAAGCGGCAGGGACAGACCACTATAAACACCGGAGGAAACATCAAAGAAGAGCTTCGCAGGAGGCTCCCAAGCACTGATGATGTCGCCTAGCCAGGGGATGAAACGTTTGCAACAAAAACTTCCAGCTCGGCGAACAGAACCACAACAACGAGGACCCGAGCTACAAATCTTCGCACAAACTTTGAGGACTTATACACTTAATGATAAGGTCCTGGGGGAGTTTTGCTGAACAAGAAACCTTGAAATGCAGGTTCATAGCTCCTTGAACGTCGAGTCGCCGGTAGATAGAATAATGAATGTAGAAAGCATTTGGTATGCTTTTCTTTATTGGTCAGAGCATTGAGTATCGGAGTTGGGAGGTGATGTTGCCGCTGTACACGACATTGGTTAGGCCACTTTTGAAATATTGTGTGCATTCTGGTCTCCTTCCTAACAGAATGATGTTGTGAAACTTGAAAAGGTTCAGAAAAGATCTACAAGGATGTTGCTGGGGTTGGAGGATTTGAGCTATAGGGAGAAGTTGAATTGGCTGGGGCTGTTTTCCCTGGAGCACTGGAGGCTGAGGGGTGACCTTATAGATGTTTATAAAATCATGAGGGGCATGGATACGGTAAATACACAAGGTATTTTCCATGGGGTGGGGGAGTCCAGAACTAGAAGGCAAAGGTGTAGGGTAAGAGGGGAAAAATTTAAAAGGGACCTAAGAGACAACATTTTCACACAGAGGGTGGTGCTTGTATTGAATGACCTGCCAGAGGAAGTGGTGGAAGGGGTACAATTGCAACATTTAGAAGGGATCTGGATGGGTGTATGAATAGGAAGGGTTTAGAGAAATATGGGCTAAGTGTTGGCAAAAAAGATTAGATTAGGTAAGGATATCTAGGTTAGGACCAAAGGGTCTGTTTCCTGCTGTACATCTCTTATATATTCTCTGATTTGCCCTCTCCCAATGTCCTCACAATGTCCTATGTCACAAACTCTGCATTCTGTCTGTACTACCTCCCCATTCATTTGGTATACCTCACATACCTTTCCCTTCACATAAAAATGGAGAGTGTCCCACTGTCTCACTAAAGAGCAACTACTGGTAATGAGTTTAACCTGAGGGCCATCAATTCTCAGGATGTGGTTGAGAAGACAGGAACTTCATGGTCACCTTATCTGATGTAGGAATTGAACCTACATTGCTGGCATTGTTCTGTGTTGAAAACCAACCATCCACCCAATTGAGCTAGCCAACTCCAATGCTGGTGTTGCTGGATGCCCATCATGGGGATTTTTCAGTGCATGCCACAATCTCTGACGTTTAACCTATTTGATGAGTTTGATAAGCTGGAGACTGAATATTAATGGGGCAAGTTATGGTGTTAGCAAGACAGTAAACAAGCAACACTCCCACCAACTGGCATTATGCTGCTGCCTGGTGAGAATCTCGCCATGCTGCTTGTGTGAAGCAGTGGAACAAGATAATCTTGACATTGAGATAAGTCTCGGAAGACATCTTGTCTGATTCTGCAACACATACACGTCTTGCCCTAACCCATATTATTCAGACCCCTATTAGATACTGTTCAATGGAAGCTTTAGAAATTAATATTCAGCATGTCAGTCATTCTTAGCAGTTTGCTGGGAGCACTACTAATTTTGCCTTGCCACTTTTCACTCCCAAGTTGCTCAGTGGATTTGTTATCTTGGTCATCGAGATACATGTTCAGGTCCTTTTCAATGTGAAGCTATAAAACCTCCAACAGACCACAGACATTCAGGAAACTCTGAGGAAGGCAATTGTACAATACAGCTGTCCCACAGACCCATGCAGCACTGTTGTATTATCTAAATGGTAGCTTTAATATAGGCATTTGACCCATATTAGCTTATCCATCCAGAAAAAAATCCGGCAATTTTCATACAGATATAACAACAGAAATTCTACTGAGATTTAAAGCAATCTCCAGCTGGAGTGTTCAAATGTGAACACAAAGGAACAGAGCAGCACACCAATGGCTCAGTCTCTAGCTGATGTGAGCTCCCGATCAGATTTCTGCCATATAGGGAGAGTTAATGAATCACCCAGTCATAATTTGATCAGGAATAGAAACCCTTTGTTTGACTAAAGTAATCAATCATTTGATACTTGATAATATTTTTAATGATTTTATACATGCAAGATACTTTCAAGATTTTTTACTGTACTTTCAATTTCTCTTCAGTGTGCAACAGTCTAAGTTGACAGCAGTGAGGGAATTCTGCACAATTAGAGGTGCTGCCTTCTGAATGAGGTGTTAAACTAAGACTCTATCTGCCTCCTTGAGTGGATGTGAAAGATTCCATTTATCAATTTCATCAGTAAATATAAACAGATTATTGGGTCATTGCCACATTACTGATTTGTGGAAATTTACTGTGGGCAAATTAGCTGCTGCGTTTCCAAATTTGCAGTAGTTTTAAACATAGAACATAGAACAGTACAGCACAGAACAGGCCCTTCAGCCCAAGATGTTGTGCCGACCACTGATCCCCATGTATGCACCCTCAAATTTCTGTGACCATAAGCGTGTCCAGTAGTCTCTTAAATATCCCCAATGACCTCGCTTCCACAACTGCTGCTGGCAGCGCATTCCATGCTCTCACAACTCTCTGTGTAAAGAACCCGCCTCTGACATCCCCTCTATACTTTCCTCCAACCAGCTTAAAACTATGACCCCTCGTGTTAGTCATTTCTGCCCTGCGAAATAGTCTCTGGCTATCGACTCTATCTATGCCTCTCATTATCTTGTATACCTCAATTAGGTCTCCTCTCCTCCTCCTTTTCTCCAATGAAAAAAGTCCAAGCTCAGTCAACCTCTCCTCATAAGATAAGCCCTCCAGTCCAGGCAACGTCCTGGTAAACCTCCTCTGAACCCTCTCCAAAGCATCCACATCTTTCCTATAATAGGGCGACCAGAACTGGATGCAGTATTCCAAGTGCGGTCTAACCAAAGTTTTATAGAGCTGCAACAAGATCTCATGACTCTTAAACTCAATCCCCCTGTTAATGAAAGCCAAAACACCATATGCTTTCTTAACAACCCTATCCACTTGGGTGGCCATTTTAAGGGATCTATGTACCTACACACCCAGATCCCTCTGTTCCTCCACACTGCCAAGAATCCTATCCTTAATCCTGTACTCAGCTTTCAAATTCGACCTTCCAAAATGCATCACCTCACATTTATCCAGGTTGAACTCCATCTGCCACCTCTCCGCCCATCTCTGCATCCTGTCAATGTCCCGCTGCAGCCTACAACAGCCCTCTATACTGTCAACGACACCTCCAACCTTTGTGTCGTCTGCAAACTTGCTGACCCATCCTTCAATCCCCTCATCCAAGTCATTAATAAAAATTACAAACAGTAGAGGCCCAAGGGCAGAGCCCTGTGGAACACCACTCACCACAAACTTCCAGGCAGAATATTTTCCTTCTACCACTCGCTGTCTTCTGTTGGCCAGCCAATTCTGTATCCAGACAGCTAAGTTCCCATGTATCCCATTCCTCCTGACCTTCTGAATGACCTTCTCCATGGGGAACCTTATCAAATGCCTTGCTGAAGTCCATATACACCACATCCACAGCTCGACCCTCATCAACTTTCTTGTCACATCCTCAAAGAACTCGATAAGGTTTGTGAGGCATGACCTGCCCTTCACAAAGTCGTGCTGACTGCATTTACTCAAGCCATGCTCTTCCAGATGGTCATAAATCCTACCCCTCAGAATCCTTTCTAACACCTTGCAGATGTAGACGTGAGACTTACTGGTCTGTATTTGCCGGGGATTTCCCTATTTCCTTTCTTGAAGAGAGGAATTACATTTGCCTCTCTCCAGTCCTCAGGTACAACTCCAGTGGAGAGCGAGGATGCAAAAATCTTCGCAAGTGGCGAAGCAATTACATTTCTCGTTTCCCAAAGCAACCGAGGACAAATCTGGTCCAGGCCTGGTGACTTGTCAATCTTAATGTTTGACCAAATTTTCAGCACATCAGCTTCCTCTATCTCTATCCATTCCAGCATACACACCTGCTCTTCAAAGGTTTCATTCACTACAAAGTTCGTTTCTTTTGTAAAGACAGAAGCAAAAAACTCACTTAGGGCTTCCCCTACCTCCTCAGACTCCACATACAAATTCCCTATGCTATCCCTGATCGGACCTACTCTTTCTTTGACCATTTTCTTATTCCTCATATAGGTGTAAAATGCCTTTATGTTCTCCCTAATCCGTTCTGCCAAGCCTTTCTTGTGCCCCCTCCTGGCTCTCCTCAGACCATTTTCGAGCTCCTTCATCATCTGACTGTAATCCTCTAGAGCTGAGCTTGACCCTAGCTTCCTCCACCTTATGTAAGCTACCCTTTTCCTTTTGACGAGAAGCTCCACCGCTCTCGTCATCCAAGGTTTCTTTATCTTACCACTTCTTACCTGTCTCAGAGGGACATATTTATTCATCACTTGCAACAACTGTTCCTTAAATAGTCTCCACATGTCTATAGTGCCTTTACCATGGAATAATTGCTCCCAATCCATGCATCCTAACTCATGTCTAATCGCATCACAGTCTCCTCTTCCCCAATTAAATATCCTCCTATTTTGCCTAATCCTCTCCTTCTCCATAGCTATGTAGAATGTGAGGCAGTTGTGGTCTCTATCACCAAAATGCTCACCCACCACAAGATCTGATACCTGCCCTGGCTCGTTTCCGAGCACCAAGTCTAGAATGGCCTCTTCCCTCATCGGCCTGTCAACGTACTGAGTTAGGAAATCCTCCTGAACACACCTTACAAAAACAGCTCCATTCAAATCTTCTGCTCGAAGGAGGTTCAAATCAACATTGGGAAAGTTAAAGTCATCCATTACAACAACCCTATTACGTCCACACTTTTCCAAAGTCTGCCGACCTATGCTTTCTTCCATCTCCCTGCTGCTATTGGGGGGCCTGTAGTAAACCCCTAACGAGGTGACTGCTCCCTTGCTGTTCGTAATTTCCATCCATACTGACTCGGTAGGCAGATCTTCCTCGACAATGGAAGCTTCTGTAGCTGTGATACCCTCTCTGATTAGTAGTGCTACACCCCTTCCTCTTTTTCCCCTTCATTGACTTCATTGACTGTAAGGTGATTAGGAATGTCCAGTGGCTTTGAAAGGTGCTACATGAATGAAAATGAAGTCTTTCTTTATTTTATTAATTATGCAGGTGCCATTTTCAGTGAGACTCCAATGTAAATAATTTTCGCTACTGTCAACATGCCATGCATTGGCAGCTAAATACAAACCCCACTAAAGAGACTGTCTATTACCTAGACTACTTAAAGGAGAACTAAGTGCAGCAAGTAATTGTCCTGTATTGCTAGTTTTGGGATCATTCATTGAAAGAAGATTTAAATATCTGTATCATAGGTATCTGTGTACCACCATCCATTACGTTAATGTAAAATTCACATTAATAGGTTCATGTTAAATGCACTAATATCACTGTTAATGAATAACTGCAATGGTGAAACATAGCCAGTCAAGACTTACCAACAGCATGGTGCTAAAATTCTATCCATGGAACACTGGCACTGACATCAATAAGAGCTGAGACACCAACATCTTACTTGCTTGAGGAACACTATCGCAAACACTATAGAGTGATTGGAGTTGCTTGATCATTTTCATGCGTTATTATTCAGAGACTGGGAAATACTTATTCACCTGAACACATGTTCGCTTTCAGCAGCTCCTAGTTTACAAACTTCTATCTTGCAGACCACTTGACTCCTGCTTGTCTGCACTTAATCAGTTCTAAACTTGAAAATACTCAAAAGGGAGGCTTTGTTCTTTACCATTGATCAACAGTGAAAGTGATAATATTATGAGATTTTGAGAATACAGTCTCTACAACCAAGTCAAACAGAAGATATTAAAGGAGACATTAATATTGATATTTTGAGGGCATGTTTGGTCTTGCTCTTTGCTATTATATATTCCAGCAGGGACTCTAAATTCATAATCTGATTATTACTAACACATTCCCTCATGACTAATCCCCTTAAGTGGGCTCCAGTCTATCCCAATACTTAAATAGCTAGCAGCATTGCTGGGAAGTCAAGAGGAATTGTCTGTGAAAAAAAAATTCAGGCTGTCATCTGAAAGAATTAGAATTTTTTGGCACTGAGCCCAAGAGCGATGAACACTCATTATTACAGGCCTTTGATCAAACATTGGCTGGGGGTAAACTGTATCACTTTGTTTCTGCTAGGATCACTGCAAATAAGATTATAATAACATTACTTTACTCATGAAACATTACTTTTATTAGATCTATGGTACTTTTACCCTCAGAAAATGCAAATTTGTAAAATATGCCAAGAGACTGGGAGCCCCAGAAATAAATAGATCATTCAGAAAGAAGCTCTAAGTTACTATCATATTTTCACAAAGTCAGAAACATCTCATTTGATAGATTCAGTCCGCTATTACGTGTTGAAATAATTACTCTCATGTTTTCAATTTATCAAAATCATTTCTCCAGCAAAGAACATCTGTCCACTCAATTTTTCCACATCTCACAACAGATTGTTAATTCCAAATCGTTCTCTTGGGTTGAAAATGTTGTGTTTCTGTAATTCTTATCCCATTGCACAAAACCATGACTTTTGGCCAAAATTGTTAAGCGATTTCATTGCTCTCCTTCGCAAATTAGCCAGATTGTAACTCTGTTCACTGCAGCCCATGAGAGTGTGGGGCAGAGCTCTCCAGATATTTTTCCTGCCAAGCTAAAGATCATTCTATGATATTTTAGACCTTGTCACAAATTTCACAAAGTCAGTGAGAGGTACTTTCTTAAGACAGCAAAGATCTTGTCAGCCACCTGGAGAGCCAGTGAGACAATTGTGCTGCTTCTTACAACCAACACCCTCCAAACCGCAGGGCAATCAGACCACTGGGGGTGTACATTCCTTCTCAAGTGCACAGCTAGTCAATCAGAAGTCAGCAACTCTTGTGCTCACTAGCACTACTGAGGACAGCATGGTCACACCATGAAGCATACCTCCCTGAATTCCAGGAGCACAAAGGCTGGAGGACAAAGCTAAGAGATGTGGGTGGTCAAGGTAGGATTGGAAATTTATCAGATTGTACGCTGCAGGGAGAGGGTAGAATTAAGGACAAGGGGTGACACCCAGCTCTTTATTAATTGAGTTTGATCTCTGGCATTATGGTAATTGTAGAATGGAGGTTATAATGAGTTGTGAGGTTGCAGATTGTTTTGGAATATGACTCTGTTGCTGCTGATGGCTTATAGCATCTCATGGATACCCAGTCTTGAGCTGCTGGAGTTGTTTGAAGTCAATGTATTAGTGCAATATATACAATTGAGGATAGCATCAACTTGAAGTTGGGATTTGTTTCCATTGGAACTGTGAAGTGGCCAATCATATTGATACTATTGTGGGCAGATGCATCTGAGATAGGCTGATTGGTGAGGATGAGGTTAAGTATGTTTTTCTATTTCGTTGATTCCTTTATCATCTCCTGCAGACCCAGTTTATGAGCAATGTCTATTGGATCAACCAGCTTGATCAGTAGTGGTGTTGCCTAGCAATTCTTGGAATTGGACATTGAAGTTTTCCAAACAGAGTACATTCTGCATTCCTGCCACACTCAGTGCTTCCTCCAAGTGGTGTTAAATACGATTGAGCACTGATTCTTCAGCTGAGGGAGTGGGGGGGTGTTGTTATTAAGCAGCAGGATGGTTCCTTGATGATATTTGACCTGATACCATGAGATTTCATGGGCGGCACGGTGGCACAGTGGTTAGCACTGCTGCCTCACAGCGCCAGAGACCCGGGTTCAATTCCCGCCTCAGGCGACTGTGTGGAGTTTGCACGTTCTCCCCGTGTCTGTGTGGGTTTCCTCCGGGTGCTCCGGTTTCCTCCCACAGTCCAAAGATGTGCAGGGTCAGGTGAATTGGCCATACTAAATTGCCCGTCGTGTTAGATAAGGGGTAAATGTAGGGGTATGGGTGGGTTTCGCTTCGGCGGGTCGGTGTGGACTTGTTGGGCCGAAGGGCCTGTTTCCACACTGTAATCTAATCTAATCTAATCTAATCCCTTCTAATTTTGTACCATTATATAGCCACCCCTGGTAGGTCTATCTTGCTGGTTGAACAGAAAATATCCAGAGGTAGTGATGGTGGTGTCTGAGATATTATGTGTAAGGCAATATTCCATGACTACATAAGCCTCAAAATGTTCATAATGAGAACTTTTCAGGATCGAGAGGGCTGCTTTTGGCATTGTCATTCCCAGTGTCTTAGTTGATACCAGGTGGTCTGTTCAATTTCATTCCTTCAGAACATAAATAGAACATAGAACTGTACAGCAGAGGAAAAGCTCCTTTGGCCCACAGTGTTGTGTTGAACATGATGTTAAATTAAACTAATCCCTTCTTCCTGCGCTTGCTCTATAGCACTCCATTCCTTGCATAGTCCTGTGCTTATCTAAAAGTCCCTTAAATGCCCCTATCATATCTGCCTCCACCAGCACCCTTGGTGGCGCGTTCCAGACTCCCACCACTCTCTGTGTAAAAGAACTTTTCCCCCCTCTAACCTTAAATGCATGCCCTCAGTATTAGACATTCTACTCTTGGAAAAAGATTCTGACCGTCACCCCTGTCTATGAATATCATAATTTTATAGATGTCTATCAAATCTCCCCTCAACCTCCACCACTCCAGAGAAAACACTTGAAGTTTTTCTAACCTTTGAGATTTTTTCTGGTTTGCTAACCAGAGCAGGTAAGGACAAGAGTTTTGCTTCCTTCAAGGGCATTATGAGTTTCTACAACAATCAATATTGATTTCGTGGTCATCCTTAGACTTTGTATTCCAGGGTTTTTTGAATTCAATTTCACCATCTGTCATGGTGGGATTTGGACCCAGTTCCCCAACATGTTACCTGGGTCCCTATGCAATTGTCATTGCCTGATCTCTAATAATTAAATCCTATTCCTGTCCCCAGACTTACCCACCATGGGAGTGGAAGATTCTGTCCGACCCGGTATGGAACTTAAGTTCAATTAATAATTCTGGAATATACAGACAGTCTCAATTCAAGTGGCCAAACCTATCCAGTTCTATAATGTCCTTTGGGGAAGGTAATCCATCACACTTATCTGGTCCAGGCCCATGTGACGTCAGATCCACAGCAAAATGTTTGACTGTTAACTGCCCTCTGACTTGGCTGAGCAAACTACTCAGTTCATAAGATATTAAGAATCAGGCAACAAATGCTGGCCTTACCAGTGATGAACTTGTCCCACAAAAGAATGAAGAAAACAAATCTCTTAATCTTTATTTGTGTGAGTCATTCAGTAACTTTTTTGCCCTCTTTGTTAGCACACCATAACAAGAAAAATATGGAATCCCTATGCTGCAGAAAGAGGCCATTTGGCTCATCTAGTCTTCACTAACCCTCTGAAGAGCATCCCAAACAAAGCCACTGCTCAATCCCTCTTACTCCACATAGGTTTTCTTTTTAACCATGGTTAATCTACCTAACTTGCACACTGCAGGGCAATTTTTTAGTATGGTCAATCCACCTAACCAATATACTTTGGACAGTGGGAGGAAATCAGAGCAGCCAGAGGAAACCCAGACAGACACAGAGACAATATGCAAACTGCACACAGTCACCTAAGGCTGGAGTCGATCTTTGGCACAGTGAGGCAGCAATGTTAACCATAGTGTCACCATGCTGCTCATGTAATCAGAGCACAATAGAACCAGCCAACATCATGACAATGTTGGAAGTAGAGCATCAAGTGTCAAGATCATTGGCTTTGTAAGAACAGTCAGTGTAGTGCATTTCAAGGCTGGGAGCATCTGTGAACAACATGCTAATTTTGTCTCTGTGCCTTTATGAACTGCACAGCAATGTATACGCATACAACTTGATTACAGTGAACTACATTGTAATGCTGTACATTTGCTTTATTTCAGCTTTAGAGGTTTCTGACTGTCAGATCCTAAAGACTCCAGTCCTCTTAAACATCCACCTAGAGATTGATAACCAGGTTGAGTAAATTGGAGAGATTTGCAAATGGTAAAACAGCCAACACGTTCAGCCTATGTGTGTTATTCTTAGGTTATCAATACTCTCTTGTTTGTCCTGGAGAATACAGTCGCCTTTTGGGGTGACTGCAGATACGTCCACATAATGGGTGCCAATGTTTACCATCTTGATTTCAGGTTTAAATGGTTGCATTGCAGATTCTGGGTTAAGACCTATACTTTGCCTTAGAAAGGCAAGTTTCAACTTTGGTTGGATAGATGAGTCAAATAAGTTGGTGCTTTTAACGTAAGATTTGTGGTATTTGCCTGATTTCAACTCCAAGCACATTGTGGCATCTGTCACATTAGTGAATTAGAGTAAGGATTTTTTGTGATAGTTCACTTCCACCATTTCTCTTCTGCTTATACTTTGTCTAATGCCTGTTTAATGATCAATGAATCAATGACATTACTGTAGATTCTTTGCAGAAGAAGCACTGTTCTTTGTTAAAATGATGATTCATTGCATGGTAGCAACAAATACAATTACATATTCGTTTGGCACAATCACTAAGACTCACAGAAGCTGGACAGAATACATCTCTCGTCAAATGCTCGCCACCCAAAGACTATGTGTGACATCAACAGGTGTTGTTGGTAATCGTGCTTTAGGTGATGACTGACTGGCTGTGTATTTTTAAAGCAGTAATGTGCTTAAAATGGTAAACTCACTTGTCTTCAAAATTTTCTTTTGTTGGATCTCCTCCTCCTTGCAGTGGGAGACTCAGTATGGAATACATTCTTTGCCAGTGCCATGTGGTATTACGCTGATCGCCATACTGACATCTTATGTTTCAACCACTTTTGCTGTAATGTGCTTCAATATCAGAATTGTTTGAGCTAGTTCACTGCCACCAAATCCCCTTTGTCTACACTTTGTCGAAGGCCTGTTCAATAATTACTAGTAGATGATATGCCATTGCAGAGTCTTTGCAGAAGAGGCACTATCCTTAGTTAACAAGATAGTTCCTTGCATGGTAGCAATACGTACAATTACATACTAGCCAGACATAATTACTAGGACTTGCAGGAGCTGTACAGAATACATCTGCTTCCCTGAAGGGTTGCCTAGAACTGTCTGTCACCAACCATAGGCTGTGCATGACATCAACAGAATGGATGCAGCTCAAAGTAGCATGAATATACTTAGAACATCAAGTTCCACTCCAGGTCTCTCACCATCCTGATTCGGAACTCTATCGCCATTCCCTCACCAAAACTGAAGCAATGCCTTGGAAGTTCCTCCATAACAGCACTGTGAATATATCAACACCACAAGGACTGCAGCAGATGAAGAAGGCAGTTCACTACCACTTTCTGCAGGGCCAATAAGGAACAGACAAAAAATACTGGCCTCACCAGTGACACCGACATCCCATCAACAAAGAAAATAATATTACTTTGTACAACAAGACTTATCCTGACTTCTCTTCCTCAATTCAGTGTGAGTGATGGTCCCCAGTCCATGCAAGTGGCAGTAGATTATATAGTTGCTCACGTTCACAACATGATTTCAAATCCCAAAGTTTCTTTACAGTGACCTGTTTACGCAATGTGTTTTACAAGAAGTGTTGCTCTCTGAACTGATAGATCTTAGGTTTATGTCTCTAATTCACTACACTGTGAAATCAGAGGCCTGGTTAGACCTTCAAAGTAGGTGTCAAACTAAGCATATTCCCACAAGAAGGAAGGAATAAAAGTCAGCATGGGCCTCAACCATTTGACCCTGACCAGCAGATTACATCACCATACTGGCAGGTAGCCAGAGCAATGTCCTCAGCTTAGAACCTGAAAGTTCTTAAACCAATTACTTGGCCAATGAATCATTCACCCTAAAAACTTTACAAAACTTTTTCTTTATTTAACCAGTTATATTTTAAACTAAAGCTCAGAAATCATTCTTCCCAAGAAACATTTCTTTGTATTGAATGTAACAAGAATTTTGAAGTTTAACTCACAATTTTCGCAGCAGACATGTTACTCAACTCATGTTACTTAATTTTCTTCTTTTATCACCCAGAGTTGCAAAATATATTGACAATGGAAATATGTTGATAAGTGTAATGTTAAAAGACAAACTATGCTTATCCGATATAACTGGAATGTAAGGTTCACATTGTGGATGCTATTGTGCTAACTTTAGCAATATCGTAACCATGGAACAGCATTTTCATTAGACTGGAATGTCATCTGTTTAACTGTAAAGTCTTTTGTGTTGAAGCACAGGACAAATGTGTATATGTTGACATTATTGAATTCTGTTACAAGAGACGTGGCAGATTGTAACCCCAAAACTAATTAAAACTTATTTGTGAAGACAAGCTCTTGCTGAAATAATACAGTTGTGCTTTAACCCTGTATGTTCTGAACATATTGAAAATTGAAAAATTGTGTAGATTCAACCTTTCTATTGTTGATTTACAATCTTCTTTCATTGAAGGACTGCAGTGCACGGTTACTAACATAACATTTGTTAGTCTGCTATAATATGTGGTAGTAGCATATAATGTTACTTTATATTTCCACACCACACTATTCCCAGTTTCAAATAGGTCTTGAAGAGTTAATTATAATAATTTAATTGAAGCTCCCTCTCAAAGTCTCTGTTGATGCAGCAGTCTTGATAGCAATGTAGAAAAATGTTTGCTGCCAACTATTCTGCCATTTTAGACAATGATGCTTATTATAACCAGTGAAGAAAGGGGAAAATAATAAACTTGGGACAGAGTGTTTGGATCAATCTTAATACACTTTGTTTTTTTTAAAAAGAAAATCAAATGAATCAAGAGCTTTCATATATTTTCAACCTCACTTTTTTATTTTAAAATGCTCCTCAGAACTTAGCATTTTGACAAAGATTTGGTTTTGTCCGATATTATCTTATGTAGTTTAGCATCACATTTTGTTTAATTATGGCCCTGTCATACACCTTGGGTGAATTTGCTACATTAAAATTATTGTCCAAATATAGGTGTCATTTTCTAAAATTACTGTTAATAATCTGAAAAACTGATCCAATCTTGCGATATGCATACGCAATTCATTTACAAATAGTGATAAAGATGCTATTTTTTATTAATCTGGGAGATATGAGCATCGCTAGCTGGCCAGCATTTAGTGCCTGTCTCTAGTTGCCCTTGAGAAGGTGATGGTGAGCTGCCTTCTTGAACCACTGCAGTCCACCTGATGTAGGTTGACCCACAATGCCATTTGGGATAGAATTGTATCATAAGGAAAGAGATCTTTTGGCTTATCATGCCCATGCCAGCTCTCAGGACCCCCTCAGTGACTCAGTGGTTAGCACTACTGCCTCATAGCACCAGGGACCTGGGTTCAATTCCACCCTCTGGCAACTATCGTTGTGGAGTTTGCACACTCTCCATGTGTCTACATGGGTTTCCGCCAGGTGCTCCAGTTTCCTCCCACAGTCTACAGACGTGCAAGTTAGGCAGATTTGCCATGCTAAATTCCCCATAGTGTTTAGGGATATGCAGACTAGGTGGGTTAGCCATGGGAAATGCAGGGGTAACAGCTTAGTTCTGGGTGAGATGCTGTTTGGTGTGGACCTGTTGGGCCAAATGGCCTGTTTCCACACTTTAGGGATTCTATGAATTTTTTACACAAAGCTGCAATTTTTCCTTTCTAAGTACATATCCAATTTCCTGTTGGAAGTTGCTGCTGAGTCTGTTTCTGCCATCTTTCTTGGCAGTGAGTGTCCAATTCTTAACGACTTGCTGCATTAAAAAAAATCCTTGATAATTGAAGCAAATATTCCCAAATGAAAGATGATGAATTTCAGCTAGCTCCTCTTTCCTGCAATTGTTACTTGCAAATAGTTAGCCAGGGACAAGATTTTGTGCAAAAACATTTCTTTAACAATATAGCAGGAGTGGGAATTGGGATGTGGAGGTCAATCAGCCTTGGAGAATCTTCCATCCATCAAAATTAAGTCATAAGACCTGCTATCATAATCTAAGCCTCTAAGTGTGCTGCAACAAATGCAGCCAACTACCAGCAGTTCTGCTACAAAATGAAAGCCACACAATGCCACAATCAAGCACCAATGGTTTACATAATCTATTTCGCTTTTTGACCTCATGTTCCATATTGTGCTACAGTAAGTTATTGCCTTGTTGTCCTGTGACCACTGCAGTGGATGTGTGGTTTGAAATAAACGTGGCCCAAAGGACATGGAGATACAGCTGGCCAGCTGTAAATAATTACTAAAATACCATGCCGTAATTCTTTTTACAACCTTAGTCTTTAAGAATGTCAGTGCAGGATGACAGAGTGTGATTAGCTGGAGCACTATAGGCTTTGCATCTGTACAGGGGCCTCTAATATTAGATTGAGGCAAATAATGCAGTTGGTTTATTACTTCTGGTCTTCTTATTCAAGTGCACACATTCATTAAAGGAAAAGTTAAAGCAATTTATTGTTTTTCCTGTAGGCGTCGATCACAGTACAAAATGAGAAAAGTCTGGTTTGTAATATTTAACTATCTGTGGGTTTAGACTTCTCAAGTCTAATATGTGGAGAAGTGAGTTGCTATGGTGAGGAACTTCAGTTCCAGATGAAACTATTAGTTACACCTGAATATGAGGCAGCCAATGCATACAATGCAAGTGCAAAATCTCCCCCAACAGCCTTAATTATTGCAAAGATGAAGACTGTCGTAGCAGAGTGAATGCACAGTTTTATCTATTTGGAGAAAAGATCAGAGGAATAATGACTATTGTCGATTTTCAGAAATACCCATTTTGTTCACTAATATCCTTTAGGGAAAGAAACTGCTATCTTACTGAAGAAGAGTCACTGAATCCGAAATATTAACTCTACTTTCTCTCTGAGTTTTTCCAGCACTTTCTGATTTTGAAACTGCCACCTTTACCTGGTCTAGCCTATATGTGACTCCAGACCTATTGCAATATGGTTGACTCTTAACTGACCGCTGCGAAATTTGGTATGGGCAATAAATACTGATCTAACCAGTGACACTTCCATGCGTGATGAATAAAGAAAATAGGGCTAGCAGAATAGCTGAAATGAGAGCCAACACAGCAAAGATAGGCCGAAATATTTCCCTACATGATTTATGATTCAATAAGTTGATGTTGGCTACTGTCATAAATATAATTTATTTTTATCCTTTCTTATTTGGATCATGCACCCTCATTAAAACTTGCTCTGTTCTTGCCCCTATTCTGTGGCATTTAAATAAGAATGGACTCCCTCAGTTTTACTCTGACTCCTGCTTGAACCTGTTTAAATTAAAGGGCATGTAATAGTGAATAAAACAATACCTTGCAAATGTATTGAGCTTTTGCCTGCTAATTTAGCTAACAGTAATTGCTCATCTTTTGTGTTTTGTATCTCCACTTTCCTATGATGGCCAGGACATACATTTATAAATCATCATGGAGTCCCTAACATTGCTGATCTAAGACTGAATACTGTAACACAGTTGTCAACCCTTGGTTGTCATGGTATTTACAAGTCTACACTCTGCTAAGCCCCCTCCTTGTGCCTTACATTAATAACTCGGGCACAGCAACAGAATCTGCTGCCTACTCTTCCCTAGCGTCCCCTTGCTTCTGCCGACCCTGAAAACCATCAGCAGCCTCCCCCATTTTTCCAGTCACTCCCTCTCAGGGTAAGTCTGTTAGTCTCAGCCTTCTCCTCCTCCCTTTCTGGCACCTCCTTCTTTCATTTACCTGCTATCCCCTTGCCTCATCACAACCCCAGCTTCAACCATCACTCCCACTCTGCAGCTCCAATATTTACTCAGGCCTTTCAGACCGCATTGTTGGACTTATCTGATGTTTAGGAAGCAACCGGTTGATTTGCTCCCTGATTGTGGGAGAAGATGGATTTTGTGCAGAATTTTTGCCACGTCAGGGACCATGATGGACAGAGTCTGAATGTATCAGTGCCAATCAACCGGTTGTTTCCTAATTTTATTTTAGTGCTAGCCATTTTAGGGGAGGTGTGTTCAAGATCAGCAGAGCCATCCATCCCCAAGAGGCAGGCAGCCATTTAGAATATAAGAATATAAGAACTAAGCGTAGAGTAGGCCATTCAGCCCCTCAAGCCTGCTCCAACATTCAATACGATCATAGTTGAGATCATCTTAGCCTCAACTCCTCCATCTTCCTGCCCGCTCCCCAGAATTCTTCAGACTGAACAAAAACGTATCAATATCCTCCTTACTCAATGTATAGCTTTCATTTTTTTCCTTTTTTTTTCTTTCCTTGTTCTTTAGCAGGTCTAAGTTTAGGCTTATTTTTAAAACTTTGTTCACGGAAATTAACGGAGGTAAAGTGTTGTATCATTGCATTAATTCCAGAAAGGTTGTACACCTTCCAGATGGCTAGATTAGATCATGACATGTGACCTTCCAATATAAAAGTTCTTGCCTCACCTTCAGCAGTCACAGTTAAATGGAGTCCGTGCTTATGTTGTCAATCAGTAATACCTACTGTTGCAGTCATGTAATATGGTCATAACATCTATGACCATGGAATACAAACCATACAAACACACGCACATATGAGCAAGGATCAAGAGTAGGCCTTTGACTCTGCCCTTCCATTCAGTAAATTCTCATCTTAACCTCAACTCTGTTCCTGCATATCCCCAAAAATCACTCAGTTCCTTGGTAATCAATAATTTTCTACTTCTACCTTAAAAATGTTTAAGTTATCTGGAAGTTTGGGGTCTTATGACAGTGTAGAAAGTTAGTGCTGTTTAGAAACTTCAGGACGTTTTTCTCAACAAGAACCCAGTCTTTCTGGTATATGCAATGTGCACTAATGTACAAAAAAGCACTCAGGCCATATCATACTAGCAATGGTGTTTGACCCAATAAATCATATGTTTCGATTTCCCAACATGGTGGTGGCCAACATAGCTGCCCGGTAGCAGGTGCACAGTGGCAGGCCAGTGCTCCTGGCAGACCTATAGGCTCTTCCTGGCTGCCTGTAATGCCAGTGCAGTCAACTGCTGCCCATCCAAGAGACGAATTTCAGCCTTCCTCCTTCCCAATAACAACCCACAATCCTATTTGCGCTATTGGTGTGGACATTTTTCAGTTCTCAGTTTGAATTTTAAAATATTGTATGAAAGGCCACTTTCATGTTACTTACCCTTTATTGAAGGAAGCTTTTTCTGCCTATCTGGAAGATTTCTGACTGGGTCTCCAAGATAACCCACCTGCCATCCTTGATTCAGAAGGAAATCTGTCACTATGCTAACTTAGAATAGGTCACAGTCAAAATCTAAAAAAAAGTCTCTGTTTCCTCTGTCACCACCTCCCCCCGACCAGACTCCCAGAAGGAGAGGGCTTTGAAAGTGAACAGCCTTCCTAGCTAAATAAAAACTGAGAGCTTTCCTAGCTTCTATTTCTGATCCTTAGTCAAAAATTAGCCTTTGATCTTCCCACCCATCCCAATTACTCCATGTTATATCTGAGAATGTCAGTTGGTGAACTAAGACAATATTTTGACTCTTACAAATTTATTTGCTGACTCATACATTGCTAACATACACCTCCTACCCTAACAACCACAGTTTTAGCTCTGTCTCTTTGCAAGAGCTCAAGTGAATACCCAGTTAAAGCTCAGAGCCTGCTTATGATTAAATCTATAGATGATCCATAGTTGACTCTTAATTTAAACATAGTCTGTTAGTGGGCTGTTTTAAATTTTGTTTGTTTCTTGACGAATTTTGTGAACACGCCCAAACAAATATAATTAGCTCACCTATCCTTGAGAATTGCAATTCACCATTTGATCTCCCAGCATAATGGACCTTCCCCTCTCTGCCACTCTTTCTATTCCTTTCCAACTTCCATTAATTTACTGCTTTATGTCCTTCTCCACTCCTTTCAAGACAAAACATGTCAATGTAACAAAGCTTGACCAATGCATCTTGATTTCTTGCTCCTTTGTTTTATCTGTTCTGCAAACATTTGTACGAAAGGGGGCTGTATTGTCTAAAGATGTTCTATGAATGGACAATGCAATTTATTCAATGTTCCATGAATGTGTTGTAACATAATTTTTATATTTACTTGATGGATTCTGTGGTCATGACCAACATAGACAGGACTTGAGTTACATGAATTAATGGAAGAGAAAAGGCATGTTGTCCTTACATTGTACATACATCTTTCATAAAATTTAAAAACTAAAACAAATTCACACACAAATCGGGCAAAATTCATTTAGCTACAAAGAAGACATTAAATAAAGCACTAAAATATTTTGTATCTCATGCTTTTCAATAATTAATTGTCATAATATGGGAATGGGAAAAGGAGAGGTGGGGGGAATTGCTGAGTTGGACAGCCCTCCAGGAAAGGCAAGAAAGTGCATTTGAAGATTATCAGATCAGCCATCATTTCATTGAATATCAGAAGACTCAATGGGCCAAATTGCCTCTTTTTCCTACATCTTATTAAGATTAAAAAAACTTGTCTTATTATTACCTATCCCTAACCCTTTCTTTGGTTTTAGAAGATTTTACCTCCTTGCCATATTTGCATGTTTTAACTGTAACTAAAACTGTCCAGAATAGTGTCAATTTCATTGAGTGTCAATATCACATCATAGAGAGAAGAGGAAGGTGAGGCATCCAATGAGATTGTCCTTGGGAAGGAAAAAGAGTGTGAAGTGCAGGTCTGAAAGGATTAATGTTGAGGATGCCTTAAGCAGCATCCAATATGATGATGTAGTAATGTCATCTAGGGAGAACAGCTTCAGATGTCAAATAAGTTAAATCTAGCATTTGAGTCCTCTGCATGGTGTCATTATCAATGTCTATTACATCTTGGACATAGTTTCTTTCATGCAATGAACTATATCTTGTTGAAGACAGGAGCTACTTCTAGTTGGTCTAGAAGGTGATTTTTCTCCACCAAACTAAACAAAGCAGACCCCGTAGAACCCTTACTGGAAAAAGGATGATGATAGCAAATTCAGCAAAAATTTAATCCAACCTAATGAACAATAGTGACTTAAAATGTTAGCTTGCTGTCTGTCCATGGATGCTGCCTGAGCTGCTGTGATTTCCAACATTTTTTGTTTCCTGAACATCTTACAACAGACAGCAGGCAGATGGTGAGGGAGTTCAGTAAAGGGAATTGGGGTTGATGAGACAGTGGCACAAATGTTCAGGGTTAAGGTTGAAGTGGACAGATTCTTGATGTTAAAAATCATACAACACCAGGTTATAGTCCAACAGGTTTATTTGGAAGCACTAGCTTTCAGAGCGCTGCTCCTTCAGGTAGTTGTGGAGTATAAGATGGTAAGACAGAGAATTTATTGCAAAAGTTTACAGTGTGATGTCACTGAAATTATATATTTAAAAAGAGCTGGATTGTTTGTTAAGTCTTTCATCTTTTAGAATGAACATGGTTTCAGTTCTTTCATATAATTGATTAAATGCAGTCAACATGGCTTTGTGAGAGGCAGATCATGCCTCACAAACCTTATCAAGTTCTTTGAGGATGTGACTAGAAAAGTTGATGAGGGTCGAGTTGTGGATGTGCTGTATATAGACTTCAGAAAGGCATTTGATAAGGTTCCCCATGGTAGGCTCATTCAGAAGGTCAGGAGGAATGGGATACAGGGGAATTTAGCTGTCTGGATACAGAATTGGCTGGCCAACAGAAGACAGCGAGTGGTAGTAGAAGGAAAATATTCTGCCTGGAAGTCTGTGGTGAGTGGTGTTCCACAGGGCTCTATCTTTGGGCCTCTACTGTTTGTAATGTTTATTAATGACTTGGATGAGGGGATTGAAGGATGGGTCAGCAAGTTTACAGATGACACAAAGGTTGGAGGTGTTGTTGACAGTATAGAGGGCTGTTGTAGGCTGCAGCGGGACATTGACAGGATGCAGAGATGGGCGGAGAGGTGGCAGATGGAGTTCAACCTGGATAAATGTGAGGTGATGCATTTTGGAAGGTCGAATTTGAAAGCTGAGTACAGGATTAAGGATAGGATTCTTGGCAGTGTGGAGGAACAGAGGGATCCTGGTGTGCAGGTACATAGATCCCTTAAAATGGCCACCCAAGTGGACAGGGTTGTTAAGAAAGCATATGGTGTGTTGGCTTTCATTAACAGGGGGATTGAGTTTAAGAGTCATGAGATCCTGTTGCAGCTCTATAAAACTTTGGTAAGACCGCACTTGGAATACTGCGTCCAGTTCTGGTCACCCTATTATAGGAAAGATGTGGATGCTTTGGAGAGGGTTCAGAGGAGGTTTACCAGGATGCTGCCTGGACTGGAGGGCTTATCTTATGAAGAGAGGTTGACTGATCTTGGACTTTTTTCACCGGAGAAAAGGAGGAGGAAAGGGGACCTAATTGAGGTATACAAGATAATGAGAGGCATAGATAGAGTCGATAGCCAGAGACTATTTCCCAGGGCAGAAATGGCTAACACGAGGGGTCATTGTTTTAAGCTGGTTGGAGGAAAGTATAGAGGGGATGTCAGAGGCGGGTTCTTTACACAGAGAGTTGTGAGAGCATGGAATGCGTTGCCAGCAGCAGTTGTGGAAGCAAGGTCATTGGGGACATTTAAGAGACTACTGGACATGCATATGGTCACAGAAATTTGAGGGTGCATACATGAGGATCAGTGGTCGGCACAACATTGTGAGCTGAAGGGCCTGTTCTGTGCTGTACTGTTCTATTCTATGCTCTATGCTCTATATGTAAATCGCAGAACATTTTTAAAGTTACATTCTCAAGTGAACTTTAACAATTGGTGTCAAGTCGGCCCAGATAATGTATTGAAGGTGTAAGGTGCCCTCTGTGAGACTGTCTGCGCCACAATGTTCAGAGTGATTCTAATCTAAAAAACAGATTGACAGAATCTTACATGGATTTAATGCATTTTTGAGCAAAATAAAATGTAATTCTGCAAGTATAAATTCACCCCACAAACATGTGTGTGACTGTGTGTGTGTATGGGTCTGTGCGGGATTGTGTGTGAAGTGGGGTTATGAGTGTCTGTAAGAGAGTGTGTGTATGTGTGTGGGTGTGTCTAAAGGGGTATAAGTCTGTGAGAGGGTGTGTGTGTGTGCCTGTGAGTGTGGGAGTATGTGTGAGCGTATGAGAGAGAGCCTGTGTATGAGAGTGGGTCTGCGTGAGTGTATGTGTCTGTGGGAGTGTGTGTGTGAGGAGTGTCTGTGTGTCTGTGTCTGTGAGTGCACGTCTGTCTGTGAGTGTGTGTCTGTGTGTGTAGTGCAGTGGGGTCACCTGTAGTGTGACACGAACCCAATGTCCCGGTTGAGGCCATCCCCATGAGTACCGAACTTGGCTATCAGCCTCTGCTCATCCACTTTGCGGTGTTGCCTGTCCCGATGTCCACCTTGGAGGACGATCACCCGAAGGTCCGAGGTTCAATGTCCTGGACCGCTGAAGTGTTCTCTGACTGGGAGGGAACACTCCTGTCTGTTGATAATTGTGTAGGGGAATCAAAGATTAGTGGGAAAATGCAGAAAACTGTGGAATATTAAATCAACCATGATCCTATTGAATAGCACAGCCGGCTCAATGGACTGAATGGCCTATTCCTGCTCCTATTTCTTATGGCCTCATGGTCTTATGGCCTCCTTAATTCACATCGAAACATGAAGAGAGATAAACTAGTTGGGCCTTTTGCGCTCTTGCCATCTATTCTAGCCACTGGAATGCCTGCAGTTAAAATGGTGATACATCTGAACACTTGGCCATTTAAAGGAAGTGAGCTGAAAAATGTGTTGCTGGAAAAGCGCAGCAGGTCAGGCAGCATTCAAGGAGCAGGAGAATCGACGTTTCGGGCATAAACCCTTCTTCAGGCTATGCCCGAAACGTCGATTCTCCTGCTCCTTGGATGCTGCCTGACCTGCTGCGCTTTTCCAGCAACACATTTTTCAGCTCTGATCTCCAGCATCTGCAGTCCTCACTTTCTCCCATTTAAAGGAAGTACCCATTTCTTTCAAGCTCCTATGTTTACCAGGTCTGATGGACAGTACGTTGAAATGGTGGGTCATGGAAAAGCTTCAGAAATGTGGTGACGCACACTCACACCGCATGACCAGCACGCCTCAATTCTTCCATATTCCACCACCCCCCAAACCCCACTACCATTCACCCCTGCACCCAACCTTCTCTATCATCTCCATCCCCAATCCCCTCTACCATGCCCTATCCCCCAACTCCCCTCTACCATTATCCACCCCTAACCCTCTCTACCATCCACCAGCCCCCAATCCCCTTTACCATGCTCCACCCAACCCCCCTAGATCCACCACCCGCCAATCCCCTCTACCTCCACCACCTCTAACCCCCTCTACCATCCCCCATTCCCAATCCCCCTCTACCTTTCTCCACCACCATCCAACCCCCTCTACCAACCACCATCTTCTAACTCCATCTACCATCTACCACCGACAACCCCCTCCAACATCCACCAGCCCCCAAACTCCTTAACATTCTCTACCCCTAAGCCCCTCTACCAGCCCCCACCTCCAACGCCCTCTACCATCCACCATCCCAACCCCCTCTAGCATCCACCATCCCAACCGCAATGTAGTCTACCACCTCCCATCCCCAGCCCCCTCTACCATCCACCATACCCAATCTTCTCAACAATCACCAACCCCCCTCTACCATTCTCCACCCCAATTCCTTCTACCATTTCCCATCCCCCAACCATCCACTATATTCCAAGCCCCCTCCACCATTCTCCACCCCCAACCTCCTCTACCAACCAACATCCCCCAACCCTCCGACATCAACTAACCCCCAACCTCCTTTACCATCTAACACTTCCCAGTCCCCTCTACTATCTTCCACATCCAGGCATGTGACATGTCGATGGGTGGGTGGGAGAGGTGGGTGATTAGAGTTGAAATTAAGGAATATAACTTTGATTTGATTTAATTCAACATTAATTTGTTTTTGCTATTGTTTTGAAGTAAGCCACCATTCTGCTGCAAAGGAACTACATAATATTCTGCTACCCTGCTCATTTAGTCAGTCAAATTTAATCAATTCATCAGGTTACTAATAGGCAAAATACCAAACCTATTTCAGGTTCTTCCTGTGCAGGCTGTGTAAACTAAACCGAGTGTTGCTACACGTGTTCAACCTCCCAGGAGAACTAGACCTCACCAATTGTTGTGCTACAGCTTTCTACAAACATAGCCCATATGTTTTGAATTTCCTCTGCAGTCTCGTCTACTGGCAGCAGAAATTCCAGGCTCCACTGTAAGCAGCACTAGTGTAATGAGAGAATGCCTTGCGGTCTCCTTTTATTCATTGGTCTCCAGTGTTCCGCTTATCATTTGTGTGAAGTAGTATAATGTTTTTGCCTGATATTGTGGACCCCAGGCTGTATTCACTGTAGTGATTATATCAAAGTTATTGACCAGCTTAAACTCCATTCTTTTTAGTTTGAAAGCATTGAATGGTTCTTATAGATCAGTGTAACTCATTCTCTACAACACGATAGCAGTGATGATACACCACTAGTCTAGACAGTAACATCAATCCTACTGTTCTAGGACTTATCTGTAACTCAGTGACAACACTCTCACTTCTGAGCCAAAAGGCTTGAGTTCAAACCACATGCCAGGTTTGAGGACAAAATCCAGGCTGATGGGACAGTACAGTGACTCAGTGGTTAGCACTGCTGCCTCACAGTGACAGGGACCTGGGTTTGTTTCCAACCTCAGGTGACTGGCTGTGCGGAGCTTGCACATTCTCCCTGTGTCCGCATGGGTTTCCTCTGAGTGCTTTTGTTTCCTTCCAAAGGCCAAAGACCAAAGACGTGCAGGTTAGGTGGATTGTTCATGCTGAATTTCTGTAGTGTTCAGGGATGTGCTAGTTAGATTAGTCATGGGGAATTGCAGGAATACAGGGATAAGGTGGCTCTGCATGGGGTACTCTTCAGAGGGTCAGTGTGAACCTGATGGGCCAAATGGCCTGTTTCAAGCTGTAGGGATTCTATGGTTTCAATGCAACATTAAGAGAATGCTGTGCTGTCCAAGTTGTTGTCTTCCAACTGTGAAATTAGGATCTTGTTTATTCTTTTAGATGAATATAGAACATTACATGGGAATATTTGAAAGAGATGGGAAATTTTCTGTGGTCTTCTGGCAATCATTTATTCCTCAAGCAACATCAGCTTAAAAAAATGATATG
Source organism: Chiloscyllium plagiosum (assembly GCF_037043375.1). Classification (NCBI taxonomy): domain Eukaryota; kingdom Metazoa; phylum Chordata; class Chondrichthyes; order Orectolobiformes; family Hemiscylliidae; genus Chiloscyllium; species Chiloscyllium plagiosum. The sequence goes on along the minus strand of NW_028270145.1, from coordinate 94,162,311 downwards.
TTCATTATTATTCGTGGAAGTTTTCTGTGCACAGATGGGTTGCTGGGTTACTTAGATTAAAAGAAGAACTGTCATAAGTACTCTAAAAGCACTTTAAGGTGTCCCACCATTTTGAAAGGCTCAATATAAGTATAGATGTCTTTCCCTTTCTTCTTTCCTTTGAACACATTACACACAAGTGAGAGCTGATGGCCTGTCACATCCAATACCCATCTTATCTCCCAGAGTCCCCAGTTTTGATATTTGCAATGGAAACAGCCAGCTGATCATTACTGGATTAAATTTGAAAGATTACAACATTAGACATGAATGTATAGGCAAGAATTATATTCATTGGGGGAGGTGATAAGGCTGTTAAACCCGAGGCCCTGATAAGGTTCAAATCCCACTGTGGCAGATGGTGGAATTTAAATTCAGTTTTAAAAAACTGCAATTAAGAGTCTAATGATGACTATGAATCCATTGCTAATTATCGGGAAAACCCATCTAGTTCACTGATGCACTTTAGGGAAAGAAACTACCATCCTTACCTGTTCTGGGCTACATGTGACTGGCCCACACAGCAATGTGGTTGATTCTTAACTGTACTCTGGGCAATTAGGGATAGGCAATAAATGCTCCCTCAATGAATAGAAGATGACTTTGGAGATTCTTGATTTTGTAGGTTGATGGTAGTTCCTGTAACCTGACTCCATTTTGAATTGGCTTGCAGAACTCTGAATGAGTCTACCTTTACTTGCAACACAGAGCATCAGAGGAAATAGAGTCAATAAAATGTGGTGCTGGAAAAAGCACAGCAGGTCAAGCAGCATCAGAAGAGCAGGGGAGTCAATGTTTCATCAGGATTCATAGGAGATAATTTCTCAACTATGACAAACACAGAACATTAACATACTCAGGATGGAACTCAAGAGAGCATTTAACCTCACTAGTCCCTTCTTGTAATATGGAACCTGGCTCTTAATACGACGTCCCTTCAAAGAGAAAAAATACAATCCAATTTGTTTGAAGTTTCTTTGATGTTTAGGTGTTACAGTCCATTGATCTATCTTGCTTCAGATCCACATACTTTACATTTCTGGCTATTTTTGGCTGTATCAGTCCTCTTTTTAAAAAAGTACATTGTGGAATTACACATTAAGAATGTCCCCAATGTTTCAGCACTCTGATCTGTCATTGTAACAAATCACATTGTTAGTATCTTTTGAGCTTAGTTCTTATAGTTTGTAATATTATCACAACACCTTGATCTGTTTTAGCTCTGTCACACATCAGAGTTTGTTTTTTTCCCCATATACTGTTGAGTGAAAGGGAATAATCCTGACGTTGTTCTAAATGGGTAAAACAGCCAATATCCATCTATCCTGACTTTCACTGGTATTGACTGAAAAATAAAAATGATGTGCTCCCTGCCCCAGCATAAATAATTCTTCACTATATAAAGTGCTGTTACATCTCAGTAAAATGGTGTGCACTATTTCTCTATTTTCCTATCACTGTGAAATAGCTTGGTTTTATAAAGTTATTGAATAAAACACATGATACAGAGCAGGCTGAAAATGCACAGGGACACAATAATGGGATTTTTCAGCAAGGACATGAGACACAAATTTCAATGTTAGGCTTCAGTGCAAGACAGGAGCGCACATTATTGTATTAAAGGAAAGCTAGAGTGTATTTCAAGCATGGATTTCTCAGGGTTCAGTTAACTTTGTGTCACTTAAGCTTTGCCCTCATGATTTACAATTTCTTTGAATCTTTGTGAATGTGTTCCTTTTCAATAACACTTGTCAACATTATTTATTCTACGTCATTGGCTACAAACAAAATTGGTAAACTGCCTTTTGGGAATCTGCTGATACTGTAGTATTAGGTTGTACACCCATGACAGAGTATAATCATACAGCATAACATTGTTACATCATTGAATCAAATAATGCACATTGTTAGCCTCATAGCTGGCAGTTTATTTGCCTTGATTCTCTCCATATGTTAAAGGTATATACAACTCTATGAACAAAAGGCAAGGCACAATAGACCTTGCCTGATATAAGGTTATATGTAAAATGATACGACATGCAATTTACAGCAGATGCCATCACAGAAACATAACATTTGTTTCATGTTTGTGTTAATGCTTCATTCATGTTGATTGTCACCTCCATTGCCCACAGTGAAAAAGGCTGTCTTGCAGTTCAGTCTGGATTTTGAGAAATTGGTTTAACTGCTCTTCTGAGCTTTGCAGTCAATGGTGCAGTCACCATTGTGGAACTCGGGCTATACTGTTTTGTCCCAGTGCAAAGTGGCCATGAGGTTCCAGTCAAAGGAAAGGTACTGGAGTCATGGCATGGATGGAAAGCAACATTTTAATATCCCAGATGGGAGTCATTGCCTGTATCTCTGATGATGTGTTGGTCTGCTGTACTTGCACTGATACTGTGACAGTATAATTACCACCAGCAGCAAGCCTGGCACCAGCTGGGAAAATACTACTGAAAAAAGCTTTTCCATCGCATCTGTGTCAAAAATTAAAATAATAGTCTATTTAACTTTCAGGTGCTGGAGTTGTTAAACCTTTTCGCATATTGGAAGTCGCAGTACCAGGTCACCGTATATTTTCTCCTACCTATTAAAATATCACAGATGTTGAATGAAAAATAGTGTACAATTACAGAATAAGCAACAATGAAAAAGACAGGTTTAAGGAGGAAACGCCAGGGCTCTCCAACAGCAATGTGATCCCTTCCTTAATATGACATCTTTTCATCAGCATCACCTCTATCGTTCTCTTGAGCAGAATGGGTGATCTGGAAGCCTGAACAAGGCATATGGATTCCTATCCCACTATGGTTGGTGAGGTAATTGAAGTCAAGTTGAAGTCAAATGATCTTTGCAAGTTTTTTTTAAAAAAGCTATCGGTAAGGGTGACCATGAAACTACAGGGTTATCATTAACATACAAGAGGTTCATTTGGTTCCTATTGGAATGAAAACCTATTATCCTTACCCAGTCAAGGTTATACGTGACCCTGGCCCACAGCAATGTGGTTGACACTTAACTACTCTCTTAAATTGGTTAGCAAGTGACTCAGTTGTATTCAACAGGATGATTGACCACTACTTCCTCGAAAGTGATTGAGGATGATCAATGACTGCTGATTTTACTAAGCCGCAGCCCAACTGTCAATAAAAAAAGGAAACCCTCCTATTAATTATTTTTATAGGGTATTACTTAACAGTCAGGTTGTACGTTTGCTTGCTGAACTGGTAGATTTGTTCTCAGACATTTCATCAGCACGCTAGGTAACATCATCAGTCAGCCTCCGATGAAGCACTAGTGTACTGTCCATTTCTGTTTATGTGTCATGGTCTGTTGTGGTGGGTGATATCACCCCTGGTTGTTTTTCTGAGAGGTTGGTAAATGGGGTCCAAATCGATGCATTTGTTAATGGAGTTCTGCTTTGAATGCCAGGTCTCTATGAATTCCTGTGCATGATTTTGTCCAGTGTTTTGAAAATAAATTTAAAATTATTCTATTAAATGAATAGCTAAAATTATTTCATTTTAGTTTTGGTCACAAAGTGTTTTGATTGGTAAAAACAGAAATGAGAAACTATATTGCTGGCTTTGTTATACCCAATAGTAGAAAAATGGTTAATAAATTTGCAACTTAAATTTTGAACTCTAGGTTCAGACCTAAAAGAGATTCTGGGGCTGCAGCTCCACTATTTTGCACTTATAATTGATTTGTGTGTCTGACAGAAAGCATGCTTTCAATATAGCAACATATCAGAAACATATTGACTGCATCAGCAAGTAATAATTTAGATAGAGACTGCTGAAAATCATACAAAAGAACAACAATAAATGTGGGATAGCTCTATAAATTGCAAAAATCTGTGTATGATTGCTGTTTGACATTTTGAAAGGGGATGTCAGTGCTAAGACTATTGATGATATATTTATCCATTTTGAAGTTATGGTAGTCTTCAGCTCTCTTTTGGACCTAATGAAAACCAATAATTCAGCTACTGAAAAATTGTCTTTGGCTATCTATTGTTAATTGTGAAAACCTCAGAGAAGGCCATCACATAATATCACAGCGCAGAGAAATCAATTCTTCTTTTTATTTTTCACAGGGCATGCACACTGCGTAAAACACAATACTGCTCAAACCTTCTTTGATCAGCATATGTTCAGTATTCACTGAAAGTACAGTTTCCCAATTAAGTTTAAATCAGAATCTATAAAAAGGGCATAACTAAACCAATTAAAATAATCTCCAGTTTGATGTCCTTCCGGTTATTTTCAACTGTCCATTTTTTGACCATATGTTTCTCATTTCCTCCTATTTTTTAAAGCCCACCTGGATTTAAACTTTCTCAAAAAGATGCCTGGACATTATATAAATTTCCACCATTCACCTTGCAGGGGATTTTCATTAAACTGCATAAGCAACCATTATCCCAACCTTGGGGTTAATGATATTAAATTTGCTGATAATGTATCAAAAAGACAAAAAAAGGTGCACGCCTGCAAAAATGTCACAGTGGCTGATTACATTGGTCAAGCTTTGGGAAAGAGTACTTACCTGTGGGGGTGTGTAGTGGTTACTGTACCATGGCAGCAACCTAGAATTTGAATGTTCAAATCTAGCCAAGTGCAACTGTGAAAAATCAACAAGCCTGTTGTGGTTCTGTTTGCCGAGCTGGGAATTTGTGTTGCAGACGTTCCGTCCTCTGTCTAGGTGACATCCTCAGTGCTTGGGAGCCTCTCGTGAAGCACTTCTGTGATGTTTCCTCCGGCATTTATAGTGGTTTATAGACCGGGGACGAAACGTCTGCAACACAAATTCCCAGCTCGGCAAACAGAACCACAACAACGAGCACCCGAGCTACAAATCTTCTCACAAACTATCAACAAGCCTCCCTGATTCCTTTTAGAGAGAGAACCTGTGTATAATAACTTCAGATCCAGGTGTAGCTAACACTTCACAAGTCAAACAATTGTAAACAAAATGGAATTCCAACTGTGTTTAGCAGTATTGAAAGACAAGCAGCATCGCTATCAGATGTACATCACATTTCCTACCCAATTCCAGAAGAATTGAAGGTCAAACAATCAGACAGTACCTGTTTCTCTGCATCAACACTGGCAATATTCTTCCCAAATGCTTAGGAACAAGACTCACTGCCACCCTCTCAGGGCATTAAAAATACCAATAAATATGAAATGTCAAAGTCACCAAAATTTTCATTATAAAATTAATTATTATATTATTGATAAAGAACTAGGAATGAACTGTGGACTTGAAAATCCAAGCAGAGGAGTGTAAAAATATAAAGCAAAGAATTGGAAATAAAAAGAAGAAATAAATAAACAGTTTCATGAGGAAAGATATAAAAGAGACCTGAGGGGCAACTTTTTCACACAGAGGGTAGTGCATGTATGGAATGAGCTACCAGAGGAAATGGTGGAGGCTGGTACAATTACAATATTTAAACAGCATCTGGATGTAAATGAATATGAAGGATTTAGAAAGATATGGGCCAAATACTGGCAAATGGCACTAGATTGGTTTAGGATATTTGGTCAGCATGGATGAGTTGGACCAAAGGGTCTGCTACTGCACAATGCTATGACTCTATGACTCTCCAATGAAGACAATCTGATTTGATTTTCCTTCATGGTTTCTCCTTTTAGCCAATCTTCCTGAATTGGACTAGTTTATACCAGGAGAAAATGAGGACTGCAGATGCTGGAGATCAGAGTCAACAAGTGTAGGGCTGGAAAAGCACAGCAGATCAGGCAGCATCCAAGGAGCAGGAGAGTTGACATTTGGGCCTGACCTGCTATGCTTTTCCAGTGCCACACATTTTGGTTCATACCAGCACAGTTCCAGGGACAATGGTGGTTCTTTGTCCAAGTAGGCATCTTTCACAGTTAAGACTGTATAGGTGGAGTATTGGTGGACTGTTTGATTATGGGAGGACCACTCAGTGAGCATCAGAGTGTGAATGGTTGTGAACTAATTGGCACTTGACTCTTCAGGATATATATTCACTTCATCTCTTATGATAGAGGAAAGTTCACTGAAGAAGCAACTGAGATTGGTTGGATTGACAACACTGTCCTGACTAACTTCTGCAATGGTGCCCTCGCGCTGAGACACTTGATCTCCAACAATCATGTTATTTATTCCTGGTATAAGTCCAACACTGGAGAGCTTTATTCCCTCCACAACTCCCGTTAATATAATTTTATTAAATCTCTTTGTTACCACCCAATGTTTAGCACTCATTGTATTGTTAAACACAGGCCAGAGGCTTCCATTTTGTGGGGCTCTGAGGCCACACAGCACAATGAAGGAATCAGAATTATATTCACAGTTCTCAAGTGTTTTTATATATGGCTGGATTTGAACATTATGCCAATGAATTTCAAGATGTAAAGCAGTCTTGTTTAGTAAGGGCTATAAGCAAAGAGATTGGAGCTGGTTGAGGCCATAGCCCCTCAATCTTGCAATTCACTAAGATGGTAACTAAACTTTAACATCAATTACTCTTTCCCAACCTATCCTCATATTCTTTGATTCCCTAGTGCTGCAAAATCTATCGCCCTGAGCCTTGGACATTCAATCACTGGAAATGTAAATATTGTCAGGAAACTGTGAGCCTTATGGTCTCACAAGTCATGTAATTTACTATCTTTCATCTGGTTTTCCCAAGTATTGGTTAACTCACCAGTTTCCTCAAGGTGAGAACTTGGTGTATCCAGGAGGGTAGTGACTTCACCTTACTTCCTGTATTCTGCTTTCAGGGAGAAAGTGAGGACTGCAGATGCTGAAGATCAGAGTCAAAAAGTGTGGTGCTAGAAATGCACAGCAGGTCAGGCAGCATTCAGGGAACAGGAGAGTCAATGTTTCTGATGAAGGGCTTATAAAGCACCACACTTGTTGACCATATTCTGCTGTCAGCCTGGCAAACCTCCACAATAGGTTTCCCATCTCCCAATGCTGTCCCTAAACCCTCACTGGACCCTTGGCATCATAATGCTTCTGAGATTCTGTGATCCCTCCACCATCGCGAGCCCTGATGCCCACCCTCCCACAACCGATGTTCTCAACTCTCCCTTCCCCACCTATTCTGAGTCATAGTGTCATAGAGATGTACAGCATGGAAACAGACCCTTCGGTCCAACTCATCCATGCTGACCAGATGGACCTAATCTAGTCCCATTTTCCAGTACTTGGCCCATATCCTTCTAAACTTACCTATTCAGATACCCCTACAGATGCCTTTTAAATAATATAATTGTACCAGCCTCCACCACTTCCGTTGGCAGCTCATTCCATACCTGCACCACCCTCTGTGTGATAGGTCCCTTTTATATCTTCCTCTGAACTTCCCATCTACTTACTCACCATACCTACCCCATCATGTGATCTCACCCTGAAATCAACCACCCTCACTAATCACTATCCATACCCTCTCTCCCAAGCCATACTGACTTTAGGAGCCTCCTCACAATCAACTGTGTCCCTGATCAACACCCACTGACTTCTATCAGTCTCCTGATCATTTCCACCCGCATTCCTAGCATGATGTGGAGGTGCTGGTGTTGGACTGGGGTGGACAAAGTCAGAAATCACACAATACCAAGTCATAGTCCAACAGGTTTATTGTAATCACAAGCTTTCTGAGCACTGCCTCTTCATCAGGTCAGGGTCTTCAGACTTCACCTGACGAAGCAGCAACGCTCCAAACATTTGTGATTTCAAATAAACCCTGTTGGACTATAACCTGGTGTTGCATTCCTAGCATTAACAGATCAACTGTGGCAACTATCAAGGCCAAGGTCCCAAATGCATGGGGAGTCCCGAATCCGAGGTTCCCTCCTGACTTTCTGCCTAACCAGCCCATCAGAAAAGTATAAACACTTCTCTGAATTTTGACTATTGAGTAAAATAATTGGACCAACTTGACTGAGTAAAGTTAGTATTTTTTTCAAAAAGGACAAACCTGAAGAAAACAATATTGATCATTTCACTGAAGCTAGACAAATACAGAATAAGAATAGCATTGCCAAAATTACTACAATACATTTCAGGTTTTATACATGAATTCAAATAAGTGGTCTGCACAGAATGAGAATTTGCAGTTTGAATTTGCAGAATTCCAAATGAATAGCCCGAGAGACTTTGGTCTACCGGAAGATAATTACAAGCTGAAACATGTTGTCTCCCTCCTGTCTACTGGCCACATGTAACTCAGTGCCACGGGCCATTAGCAGCAACCACCCACAAGGTTAATGTCACTCATTTACCAGCAACATGTATTTTAACAAATCTTTGAACTGACAGATGTGAGTTATGGCAGAAAGATCTGTGTTATATCTGAATATAATGCCCACGGTATTGTTCAAGCTTCTCTCTGTGGAAGGATTATAAAATAAGTAATGCTCTACAAATGAATTTAACTGGCATAATAAAGACTGGGGCTTCTCTGATTGCTTTCTAACACACTTTAGAGCCACTGTCTTTGAAAGTAAAACTTGAAGTTTACAAATCCAGTTCTGAATAAACTTTGTCTGGAGTGTCAGGCTACAGACGTTTAGACGTAAGGAAATATTGAATAGGCTAGGGTTGTTTACTTCCAAATGTCTTATCGAAATGTATAAGATTACAAGGGGTCTTGAAAGAGCAAATATGATAGCCCTTTACCTCCTAATCAGGCTGAATAGATTTAGACTAAGAGATAGATTTAGGGGCGATATGAGGGACATTCCTCCACCAAGAGAGTGGTGAGGACCTGGAATTAAACTCATAGAATCATAGAGATGTATAGTAGGGAAACAGACCCTTCAGTACAACTTGTCCATGTCGACCAGATATCCTAACTTAATCTAGTTCCATTTGCCAGCACTTGACCCATATCCTTCTAAATTCTTCCTATTCATATAACCATCCAGATGACTAAAGGTGATAGACATCTTTATCATCATAACATTTCAAATGCTATAACCTACTTACCAAAGCCTCAAAAATGAAACTAGATTGAATGTCACCTTATCAGCTCGTGAAAATGGCTTCTCTCTGTTCTGTAATTTTTAATTATTCCTGTGCAAAACAAAAGGAGGAAATCTGAGATTTGTTTTCTGGCCTGAGCTGATCTGAATGATGGCACATTTGACCCAGTGCCCTTGAGCTAGGAATTGGGAATAAAAATGAAACCAATCAGAGTCTGCCCTTCCCCACACTGTCACTCATCGGTTCAAATCAAGTGAATCCTTTGGATGACTGATCCAATTCCCACTTCTTTACAGATATTCAGCCACAAGTTTATGTAATGTGGACATTGATGAAGATTAGAATTTTGCTGCTCTCTACATTGGAGTCTGCTGCTGTCTTTCACTGCAGGCACAGTGAATTAAGTATGTGAGTTGCTACAAGTACGAGGTGCATGGCAAACCAGCCCCCAGAATGATTTCACATCTTCAGGAACAGAGAGAAAGAAGGATGGAAAATGGCAAGAAAAGCTTGAGGCAGACATTGAGGAAAACCCACCTTTTAACCTCCTATGACACAACATTCTGAGGGGTGAAACTATAGGGGGAATCTAGTGAAGCTCCTGGGTACAGAAACACTTCATATTGCTGGTGGTGAAAAATCCAGATGAAAGTTGGGATGTAAATTAGCAGACAATTAAAGGCAAATCATGGTTCCCACTGGCAAGTAGCGGGAATATATTTTTAAGGTATTAACATGTTATTGATGCGCAGTAAGGGGATCGGTTAGCTGAATTGACTGAATGGCTGGTGATTGATGACACTTTGGTTGTGGTTACCATAAAGGGGTCTTCTTCTTAACCTCTCCCCTCACATGAGACATAGTAACCCTCATTTAAACCAAAACCAGTTGTCTCTCTCTCTAATGAAAGAGCATCCCTATGGTCTAGTGGGACTACAGCAACTTTACCTGTCACTCTGTGGACTCATTAAAATAAATGGTCGCCAGATTACTTTTATTAGTTCGACAGCAAACAAGAAATGCATGCACTCAGATTCAAAGGAGGTTAAAGGTGCCATGTAGCAGATAAGGTGGTCATCCAGGTGAATATGGAATGAGCATGAGCTGCTTTATTGTATGGATAATGTATTGGACCTGGCTGATGTTCTTCTAAATTGAGGATAAGTGTCATAAACAGTGCTGTCTAGCAGCACCTGGTTAAAAATCACACAAAACCAGACTATAGTCCAACAGGTTTATTTGGAAGCACGAGCATTCGGAGCACTGCTCCTTCATCAGGTGGTCATGGAGTATAAGATCATAAGACACAGAATTTAAAGCAAAAGTTTACTCCAAATCATGGCAGCACCTATTCAGCAATAACCTGCTCAGTGATGCCCAGTTTGGTTCTGCCAGTGCCACTCAGCTCCTGACTTCATTAAAGCTTTGGTTCAGACATGGACAAAAGAGTTGAATTGCAGAGATGAGGTGAGAGTGACAGCCCTTGACATCTACGCTGCATTCGACTGAGTGTGGCATCATGGAGCCCCAATAAAACTGGAATCAATGGGAATTAAGGGCCAAACTCTCCAGTTGTTGGAATCATATTCGACACATGAGAATATGGTCATAGTTATGGAAGTCAGTTTTCTTAGCTCCAGAACATCTCTGCAAGAGTTCCTCAGGGCAGTGTCCTAGGCCTAACCATCTTCAGCTGTTCCCTCCATCATAAGATCAGAAGTGGGGATGTTTGCAGATGATTGCACAATGTTCAGCATCATTCAAAACTCCTCAGATACTGAAGCAGTCCATGTTCAATGGTATTACCGTTGCTGAATCCTACTGTATCATCATCCTTGGGGTTACCATTGACCAGAAACTCAACTGGTACCACTAAATAAACATTTTGGGTGCAAGAGTATGTCAGAAGTTATGAATACTGTGGTACACAACTCACCTCCTGACTCCCCAAAGCCTATCCACTATCTACAAATCCCAAGTCAGGAGTGTGATAGAATACTCCCCACTTGCCTGGATAAGTGAAGCTCCAAGAACACTAAAGAAGGTTGACACCATCCAGAACAAAGCAGCCCACTTAATTGGCACCATATACACAAGCTTCCATTCCACTCGCCACTATGCTCAGTAGCAACAGTGTGACTGTCTGCAAGATGCTCTGTAGATATTCACCAAAGATCCTTAGACAGCACCTTCCAAATACACAACCACTTCCATCTAGAAAGTCAAGGGCAGCAGATACACCTGAAAATTCCCTCCAAGGCACTGATCATCATATTTTGTTGTTCCTTCACTGTCAGTGAGTCAAACTCCTGGAATTCCCTCTCAAACAGCTTTGTGAGGCAACCTACAACACAAATACTGTAACAGCTCAAGAAGGCAGCTCACCACCACCTTCTCAAGGGCAACTAGGGAAGGGAAAGGTCAGTCAGCGATGCCCAAGACCCATGAATGAATAAAAAAAGTATGGAATTCTTCAGAATTTCATGTATGCACAGGCCAGGTTTCTAGATATCGTTTTAAAAATGTTTATTAATAAATTGTACATGATGTATGCTCTGTGCTATTCTAATCTTCTAGCAGAGTATTAAAACATGACTGTTGAGGTCAAAGGATGAAGGATGTAGAATCATGATATTCAGTTCCAGGGAACCAAATGGAACAAATCTAACAAATACCTAAGAAGAATTTGGGACCTTATTTCTCCATATCATTCTGTTCCACACTGAACAGTAAGTTTCCCAACGGACAAACTTTGGCCTTCTATGCATCCTTTCCCTGCTTCTAATGTACAATGTATAGCATAGCTTCACTCACTTCATCACTGTGCTTTGCAACCCTTCCCTAAACGTTACTTCCTATGAGAGAAGGTGTCAAAGGAGATGGGAAATCAGTAACTTCTTTCTTGAATGGTGGGAAGATTCAAGGCCTATTCTTCAGTACTTCTTGAGTTAAATTCTTATAATCATTATCATCTCTCTCCACATTTAAAAGTCTCTTCAAATCTACCTGTCTCGTGAATCTCCTTCTCCTCCAACTCAACACCTTTGTGCATCAAACATCTGGTTCCAAACTCTGGCAGGTGAAGCACATTCAAACAGTAAAATTGCTGTAAAAATTGACATTTAGGGGGCAAAATGTTGCTGCAGTGTGTCTCGAGTGTATGTTTACCAGCTGAAAGTGTCTTTTCAAACAGCTGTGAATTATTGTATATGAAACATCAAAATGTGCGCTTCAGATGACATTGACCAAAGACTTTTAAAAGAAATTCAGAGTATACTCAATGACTGTGGTAAAACAATTGAGCAATAGAATTATTAGGAATGATTTTTACAAGTGACCATGCAGACGAATGGTTAGTTCTTGTTTCCCTGATTTCCTTATACAAGCACGCAGAGATGGTTTAGACAGTGCATGCAGACAGGTGAAGCAGTTCAGTTATGCAAAAATGAATGCTAGGCTGCAGATCCCACAGACATGTTTAGCTATGGGTAGAATGACAGTAGCCTCAGGACTTTATTCAGCACTGAATCTTATTTCTAGCATAACTGAATGTGAATTAATGTTGTTTCCATGAATTATTCACCAAAGAAATTTGGAAACATTGTGCATAACTACAAAGCTTAAGATTACCTGTATTTGGTGAAATAATGAAATGATGAATGTGCTCTTTCATTTGAAAGCTAACATTTTACCTCATCTAAACCATAGAATGTACTGCATATTGTAATTATCTGTGGATTATTGGCTTTAGTTAAATATCACCTGGAGAAACTAGTCTAACTTGCAGTCAATAAAAGACAAACATTCACCAAAAACAAGAGATTTTATTGGACCATGCAAGTCAGAACTTAAAAGATTAAATGGCCTTAGTTTATTTGATATGAAGTTGATCAGGTTTTCTTTTTGCCAAGCATGTCAATATTTTAAATAATATAAATATCTGAATGAGGTAATTTTCCACAAATAGCAGCTTGGAGTTTGTTGAGGTTAACATTCACAGTTAGTCTGGAGTTTGCTATCAGTGATACCCTGATCTATAACAGGATGCTCTGTAACAGTTGTCACCAATAGACTCAACAATCAATCAATGCAATAAACAAAATTGAGATATTTAATGAATAAGTCAACACTAGTGACAGCAAAACAATTGTAGGGCTAATGTATTCAGGGTTAAGTGTATTTTGCAATGACATATATAATATCAATTAATTAATTAATTATTGAGGCACACCTTCTCTAAACTTGAAAATATAATATATAGTTGTGACATTGTGTGCCTTCTGAGACAGAATCATAGAATTATAGAGTACAAAAGAAGCACTTTGGCCCATTGCAGATCTGCATTGACAAAAAACTATTCTAAATCTACACTCATCCCACTCATGCCTTGTTAATTATTGTTCCAGATTTTCTTTCATATCTACTTCCTTTAGCTCTCTCTTAATCACATATGCTTTCATCAAGACTTATTTTTCTTTTTGTGCGTGGTTTAAATCAAATTTCATTTTCCTGCATATGTGCCCTGGTTGAAGTTCTTTGGAGGATCGTGACACTGACCACCTGAACCTCTCCACCCCTCTCACCCACTCCAACCTCTCACCCTCGGAACGCACAGCCCTCCACTCCCTCCACTCCAACCCCAACCTCACCATCAAACCGGCAGACAAGGCGCGGTGGTAGTTTGGCGCATCGATCTTTATATTGCTGAGGCTAAATGCCAGCTCGCGGACACCTCCTCCTACTGCCCCCTTGACCATGACCCCACCTCCCACCACCAAACCATCATCTCCCAGACCATCCATAACCTCATCACCTCAGGGGATCTCCCATCCACCGCCTCCAAACTCATTGTCCCACAACCCCACAACGCTCATTTCTACCTCCTGCCCAAAATTCACAAACCTGACTGCCCCAGCCAACCCATTGTCTCAGCCTGCTCCTGCCCCACCGAACACATTTCTGCATACCTTGACACAGTCCTGTCCCCCTTAGTCCAAGAACTCCTCACCTATGTTCGGGACACCACCCACGCCCTCCACCTCCTCCATGATTTTCGCTTCCCCCGCCCCCAATGCCTTGTCTTCACCATTGACATCCAGTCCCTATACACCTCCATCCCCCATCATGAAGGCCTCAAAGCCCTCCGCTTCTTCCTTTCCCGCCGAACCAACCAGTAACCTTCCACTGACACTCTCCTTCGACTGACTGAACTGGTCCTCACTCTTAACAACTTCTCCTTCCAATCCTCCCACTTCCTCCAAACCAAAGGAGTAGCCATGGGCACCCATATGGGCCCTAGCTATGCCTGCCTCTTTGTTGGATATATGGAACAGTCCATCTTCCGCAGCTACACTGGCACCACCCCCCATCTTTTCCTCCGCTACATTGATGACTGTATCAGCACTACCTCGTGTTCCCACGAGGAGGTTGAACAGTTCATCCACTTTACTAACACCTTCCACCCCGACCTCAAATTTACCTGGACCATCTCAGACTCCTCCCTCCCCTTCCTAGACCTCTCCATCTCTATCTCGGACGACCGACTCAACACAGACGTATACTATAAACCGACTGACTCCCACAGCTACCTAGATTACACCTCTTCCCACCCTGCCCCCTGTAAAAATGCCATCCCATATTCCCAATTCCTTCGCCTTCGCCGCATCTGCTCCCAGGAGGACCAATTCCAATACCGAACAACCCAGATGGCCTCCTTCTTCAAAGTCCGCAATTTCCCCTCAGACGTGGTTGACGATGCTCTCCACCGCATCTCCTCCACTTCCCGTTCCTCCGCCCTTGAACCCCACCCCTCCAACCGCCACCAGGACAGAACCCCACTAGTCCTCACCTACCACCCAACCAACCTCCAGATACATTGGATCATCCTTCGTCATTTCCGCCACCTCCAAACGGACCCCACCACCAAGGATATATTTCCCTCCCCACCCCTATCAGCGTTCCGGAAAGACCACTCCCTCCGTGACTCCCTTGTCAGATCCACACCCCCCACCAACCCAACCTCCACTCCCAGCACCTTCCCCTGCAACCGCAAAAAATGCAAAACTTGCGCCCACACCTCCCCCCTCACTTCCCTCCAAGGCCCCGAGGGATCCTTCAATATCCATCAGGAATTCACCTGCACCTCCACACACATCATTTACTGCATCTGCTGCACCCGATGTGGCCTCCTATACATTGGGGAGACAGGCCGCCTACTTGCGGAACATTTCAGAGAACACCTCTGGGACACCTGCACCAACCAACCCAACCGCCCCGTGGCTGAACACTTTAACTCCCCCTCTCACTCCGCCAAGGACATGCAGGTCCTTGGCTTCCTCCATCGCCAGACCATGGCAACACGACACCTGGAGGAAGAGCACCTCATCTTCCACCTAGGAACCCTCCAACCACAAGGGATGAATGCAGATTTCTCCAGCTTCCTCATTTCCCCTACCCCCACCTTTTCTCAGTCCCAACCCTCAGACTCAGCACCGCCTTCTTGACCTGCAATCTTCTTCCCGACCTCTCCGCCCCACCCCCTCTCCGGCCTATCACCCTCACCTTAACCTCCTTCCACCTATTGCATTCCCAATGCCCCTCCCCCAAGTTCCTCCTCCCTACGTTTTATCTTAGCCTGCTTGGCACACCCTGATCATTCCTGAAGAAGGGCTTATGCCCGAAACGTCGATTCTCCTTCTCCTTTGATGCTGCCTGACCTGCTGCGCTTTTCCAGCAACACATTTTTAAGCTCTGACCTCCAGCATCTGCAGTCCTCACTTTCTCCTGGGATCAATTAAATGCCAAGAAAAGGTGGATTGGAGTCAGATGAAATGTTAAAAATGTCCAAACTCTCAAACCCAATCACATAACACTATTGACAGATATATCAATGGTGGGTAGGGAGCAGGTGGCCAACCCACTCCCAGATGTGGGTTTCTTTTTTTAAATATTATTATGATGGTTGGAACTTTACCTTTAACCTGCTTTGCACTGTTAAAACTGGTCAGGCAGGTTTCCTATTCCTCAGAAAGGCTGGGAAATCAAGAGAGGTGAGGAAAGCTTCAGAGAGGAATATGTACTCTTGCAGCATAGCTTGTGTTCTGGTGCCTTTCCCCAAGCCCACCAATCTATCTTCTTCATTGCCTTTGCAATCATGTTTACCACCAGCCTTTATCCCCAAGCAATGGGCTCATCTATCCAAAGAATACAACAGGTGCCATGTGCCCTCCTCCTACTCAGGGATCAAACCTTCCTTCCAGATTGGAATATTGGTTTATGTCCACACTCAAACACAATAACTCAGCAGTATGCTTCCATCCATGCTCTGGAGATAATCCAGTAAATAGGGAATCAAATATGTTCTATATGCTAACTTCCAGAAGAGAAAGATAGAAGCAATAAAGGTGCACAATGAAGTGTTAAAAGGTCTTAGCAGAAATCTGTGTTCTCTGCCACATTTCTGTACCTCCTCACTGGGTAAAAACCTGAAAGTGAGACTTTCTTGTCTAAGAAGGGTTTTTTTTATTTGAACATTAAATGCCAAAAACACAGTGCACTGTTCGGTCAAAAACTTGCTTAGAACAATTTATCAAAAGACCAAGAGAATATGACTGGACAGGTATCAGTGATGTGTTGCTAATTTAATAAAGTGTGAATTTCATCCCTTCAGTTAATCAGGATTGGAGATGTCTTTTCTATTTCACCTTTATCTCTTTCTCACTTTATCACAAATGTCTTTATCAATGTTTGTTTTATTGTTTGTATAAAATTTAAATTAAATTTATACTTTCTGCTGATATTTCCTATTTGAACTGGGTTTGATTAGTTTAGTTGTGATGTAGAGTAATGCTAACAAGTATGGGTTCACTTCCTGCACTCGCTGAGGATATCGTTGAAGGTCTCTCCTTCTCACCTGAAGTGTGGTAACCCTCCAATTGAGCCACCATCAGTAGTTTCTCTCAAATGAGAGAGTAGCTCTATAGTCCAGTTGGACAGTGGTAACTTTACCCTTTAGTTCATGGTTTAATCTCTTCTCAGAAAATATTAAACATCAAGAAAAGAATACAGTTGGGTCCAGCCAGTTGTAAAAAGTTTAAAAATCTCAACCCCATTCCCAACTCATTGTCCAATACAATCATCCATTGGTGGATACAATAAATGCAATTACATCACCATTGATCAGAAAATATGGAACAATTGCCTTTTTTTTGAAAAAAGAAGTCTTAACAAATATATTTTAACAAAAACAAATTATTATGGATGCTAGAAATCAGGATTGAAAACAGAACATACTGGAAATAGTCAGAGGTTCTGGCAACACCTTTAGAAAAAGAAACAGAGTTGATGTTTCAGGTATATATACAATTTTGTCATTTTTCATCATTTAAGAAAGGTAAATGAATGGGATAGGTATAGAGGGATATAGGCTAAAATGCAGGCAAGTAAGACTAGTTTTATTGTGACAACTGAGAGCATGGGCAAGTTGGGTTGAAGGGCATGTTTCTGTGCTGTAGACCTCTAAAACTATGAATCTATGACCTATTACCAGACCACGATTCTTTTTCTAACTAGCTCCATTGAGTGTGCTTGGTTTAAAATAGGAACATTTTTGGAACTTAATGTGAGCCAATTGATTTGAAGTATGAAGACAATAAAAGCAAGTTAATATTTCAAACAGAACAATTTTCAAAGTGACCTAAATCCTATATTAACTCTCTGCTCAAGGTACAGTACTTTCTATATCCTTAGTTTAGCTCACATCTAAGCAATGATTATACTATAAAGACTCTTAAGTGCCATGCAATGCAGAACATACATTTTAATGGTGTCAGGTACCTGAGAAATGTAACTATAGCTGTTACATTAATTTTACATAGATTTTGAGATATTATGACAAGCAAAGAGCTCCCTTGATTAGAGCAGCTTGATTAGAAGCTGTAACTAATTAACTTGAAGACCAGGTATTTGGATCTCATCAAACTTCTTATTACCTTTTAGATATTTTTAATCAATCCATTCCGTGGCATTATTACACACCCTGGAGCAGATCTGAATTGAACCCAAACCTTTCCTTCATTTAGAGGTAACGACAGTACCACTATGCCTCATGAATCCTCTCTTATTGCATTATATCATTTAATAATATATCAGCAACAGTAGATGTGGCTGGAATCAATTTCATTTCTACTTACTAATTGTTGATATTTTGTGTTCATCAAGCTGGTCCTGTTTATAATGGGGATGGGAACATTTGCTGTTTGGATGCCTGCAACATTGGCATCAATAGCCTATGTGTCACACAGAGCCAAAGATTCCTCAGAGTTATGCCAACCTCAGGTGAAACATTTCCACTTGTCACACTGTCCAGCCTTGTAGAAAATCTTCTGAAATACTAAAGTTATGTTTTTGAAATTGCACATTTTGTCATTTTTCAGTTTGTGAATTTTTCACAACCATTTGAAAGCTGATCATGGTTATATGACTAGACTTCTGGCTTCAGTAGAATGGGATGTGGTAGTGATTTTAAACTGGCTAAGGCAGAATCTCTGACCATTAAGTATGAATTTAATGTAGATCTAGCACATACCCTCGTATGTTATAGCAGGCAACATAGAAATTGCTAATCGATACAGGATGGAGGTCAATCAAGTTTTTATTCCTGGTAGTTATATGACGCTGTTGACCCAAAATGTTTAAAATTCTATTTGGAGAGAACGAAAGAAATGCCCTCTTACAGTGGCTTTCCTTAAAATACCGACAGTAAAAAATAAGAATTCAAGTCACGAGAGTCAACTTGTTTCATTCAAGACTGAAATCAAATTATATTCTCAAATAACTGATTTACAGGAGGGCAATTGTGCCAAATAAAGTAATAAACTCTTGGGCAGGTATAAAACTGATAGCTGATCTCCACATCTGGGAAGAGATTGAATAATAGCCTTAAACTTAAAATAGAATATGAGTACTTTTGCTAATATGACAACTTGTCCAATAAATTATATTCAGAAAACATGTAATTTCAAATTTAATTCTGTTGAGCTGGCGAGACATATTATAAATACACATTAATCACTCATCAAGGAATGAGTCAATTCATAAATTCAATTTTTGTTTTGCAATTTTCTTTCAGTTCAATGAGTTCATTGAGTAGGTGAGCCATCCAGGCAATGCAGATCTCATGTTTATTCTTCTGTATGTATTCTATTGACTGATCTCAATTACAACTGGTTTCAGACCTCTTGGGTTAGGAGGAGAAATTCACCAGGCCTGGTGATCACTACTAAAATATGTGGGCTCACACCATTTGGAGAAATGCAATTGTACTTAATGTACTAGCTGGCTTGTTGTCGTCATGTGTCGTCTGTGGCAGCTTGCTTTCATTTTAGTTTGTGGAAGCCATGAAATATACCACATGACGTTGGAAGCACCCAGCCAAGGTTGAGTGCATTTTCAGAACTGGAGGACAGTTAACTGCTGTGAAAAAGGGTAGCAAGCAAATATTAGAACTGCATTGTGCACCTTTAAATGCTGGATGCATCAAAATGGCCGTGAATTTTCTGTTCCCTCCTATCATGGAAATAAAAGTTGATATGATGTAGAACAAGAATTTCCTTCAGTCTCAGTGAAAAAGTATAAAATAGCTATGGAACTAAATAAAAATGCCTGAGCAAATAAGAATTAGAATCCTGTTATGAATGCTTGGGAAAGAGTGCTAGAAAGTGCATTGCACCTATATCTCACGAAGGAACAGATAATCCAGACAGGTTAGATTGAAAAAAAATAGCTTGAACCTCAATTAAAGAAAATTATCAATATTAAGATGCCAATATCAAAGTTCAGAGGAAGAAGAAGCCTTTCAATCAGTATATAACAACACTGAGATATTTGGCTGAATTCTGTAAGTTTGGACAACCAGAAGATGACATTATTAGAAATAAGATTCTCTGAAGAATAAGAGATCCCACCATGAAAGCACATTTGTTGAAAGAGTAGAAAAATACTCTCAAGAAAGCTATAAGAATGTGCAAAGCCTTTGTGGTTGTCAATCATCTGCTAGAGTGTATTATTGAAGAACTGGCAAGATTTTGCATCATGCTGAGAGATATTCTAAGCTAAAATGAGAACAACATTTTGGAAGAAAGGGACAAACATTTGCAAAAGTGCCAGATGAAAGCATGTACATATTGTGGGCACATCACAGAAGATAAAGAAATCATATTCAGCATTGCTTTAACTCCAAGAAGCTAAATCACTTTGTGCGCAAGTGTTTAGCTAGAAAGAGATGAAGCAAACTGGTAAAGATGACGGCTGGAGAACTGTCAACTGGTGATTCTGATAAATCACATCACACCATACATCAGGTTGACACTGTCAGGTGTACAGACGACAAATACATTGTTACTATCAGAGTGCTAACTGCAAAAGGAGACCATAAAGTGAATGTGAAGTGTTAGATAGACACTGGTGCTTCAAGCAACGTCATGAACTTTGCAATCTAAGTAAAGTGGCCTCAAAATGGTGACCCAGAAATGAAGCCCTCTAAAATAAGGTTGAGTCTATATAATGAAAGGATACTCATCCGACCAGTGGAATTGAAGTTGAGAGCATAATGCATTAGGAAGAATTTCAGGTAATAGATGTTAAGCCACATCTACCTAGGTTTGTTGAAACTAGTCTAAAGCTTGGATTAGTAATTCTAGATGAGACAGAAGCGTTTTAGTGATATTTCAAATCTTAACAGGTTCCAAAGATGTTCTTACTGGTCTTGAATACCTTCCTGGTGAACATCATCTGAATATATCTGAGAGTGTGAGACCAACTCAGCCTCTGCCAATGTGAGTTCCATGTGCCCGATCCAGACAAGGTGAGAGCTGCAGCAGAGATGCAGCAACCATAGATATGAAAGCAATGCAACAATTTGTTAGATTTGTAAACATTCGAGAAGACCTTTTGCCTAAGTTGTCATCAAAATGTGGACACCTACATGTGCTCACTGCTAGGGATCCACTGCGGTATTGGGACATGGAACAAAAATCAACTTCCACTCAAATCAAAAAAACTAGCAACAACAGTTTGACATGGTCTGGAAGTCATTGACTCAAAAGAGACTTTGAATCTGAATGAACTGTGTATTGCCCAGCTCAAACAAGAATAAACAGATAACAGACATGCTGACAACAGCAACTTACATGCTTATCATTAAAAGGCTTTAAGAGAGCATGGGTAAAATACATGTGCAGATACTGATGAATGTGGAACAGCCTAGAATCAATGCTGTTTTGTTCTTGAATTATATTTTTCTTTAATCATGTTTATTTGATAACATGGTTTACTTGGTAACTGTAAATGGTAGTGCATGCATTTTTTAATGAAAAGGTGGATATTTTAATAAATGCAACTGCGTATAATTTCTAGATGGCTTGCCATAGTCATATGAGCTCTATCTAAGTTGTAACTTGCTTTCTCCTTAGTTTGAGATTGCTATTAAACACAATACCTGTAAATCTTCTATTGGTGACAGCTGGACTGAGCAAGATCAGAAGGGATGATAAATAGATATGTTTTGGGTTGGCTGGAATGTGGGGGTACAGATGAGCTAAAGTCATTGATCGAAATTACTTGAACACAGCTATGAAATGAGTGACATTGAAAATTTAGCAGAATAGGATGGTAGATTGCAACTGCTGTTATAAACTGGTACATTTTGTGAAAATGAACAGTGTAAAAAAGTACACCCTAGCTGTAAGACCCCTAGCAGCGTAATGGAACACAGAGATCTAAAACTGCAGGCACATTCACATAATTCAAGTAGAAAAGACCAATACAAGCAAAATACTGCAGATATTGGAAATTAGAAATAAAAATAGAAAATGCTGGAGAAAATCAGTAGGTCTAGCAGCATCTGTGGAACAAGAAAGTGTTAATGTTTCAGTCTAAAATGGTGAAGAATCGTGTGATTGTGATTCTGGGCTATGGATTATAATAAACATAGCTAGCTCCACAAGGGAGTGAGATGTTTCCATTTAATCTGCTCAGGAAAAGCCAATCTTCTTTTTTACCAGAATAGGTGAGCTTTACAGCTTACATTTTGTGCTCAAGTTTCTGAATGGGATGTGAAACCACATTTTTTTGACTTCAGAGCATGAGTGTAACAACTAATTCATATCTGACACAGTTGAAAGTAAAAACCTTGTAGGACACTGAGTCTACATCCATCTCTACTACACTATCACATGTTGGAGTTCAATGTGTTGTACCACACATTGTTATTGCTTCTTGTTATTAATCCTTTAACCTCCATCCCAAAAAAAATAACAGGAGTTTCTCCAAAGTCTTTAGTCTCTGTTAGGCATGAAATGTTTAGTGTGTACAGCACTGATCACCTCTTCGCAAAACACTCAAACTATTACTCAGTGGCAGGAATTGCATACTATCTGTTGTTTGCTTCTTTTTGTGTACATTCCTAAGGCATTGTAGATTTTCATCTGAACGAATTGAGATTGAAGATTTTCTAGGACAACCATAAAGAGGAGAGTTGTGCAATGAGAATTGTACATGTGCGATAGAAGCCCATTCAATGTTCCAGTGATAATTCAAATTAAAGAAACAGGAAAACTCCTTTATGTCCACACCCAGTTTTGTTCCTACTCACACCCAGCCACTGCTTTTCACACAAGCAATGAAGGTGAAAAAAAAATCCCATGGCATTCATTTAACACAGTGCAGAAGGATCAAAAACTTGAGTATAACCTTTTGGCCTTGAGTTCAGATCGGAATATTTAATAATTTTATTTATAGATCGTTGATTTCGTGTTACAGAAGGTATTTATCACTCAATATATGTTAATAAATGTTAGTGATATGGTGAATGCCTAAGCCTGTGAACACGTTGAAATAATCTGAATAATATTGCTAATCTCACAGTAATTACAGCCTTTTCGATGACATAAATCACCATTAAACCATATTGTTTGGGAGGAATTCTGAAGGTATATTGTTACTCAATGGAAGGTTATGAGGTTGCTCCTAAAAAATCTTCTCATGCAGAACCTTGGCTGCAGGCTATCTGGCACCACAAATCTTTGCAAAGCAGTTTGTTTTGTATAAAGTGTTTGGAAAATTGTAGCAATAAAAACTAAATGACAATGTAATAACAGCATGGTATCAACACAATAAAAAGACTTGCATTTATATATTCTTAACAGGTTTCTGCATTAGCATTTGCAGACTGTTTCACGAGGAAATTTTAACAGGCAGTTTGCATAGAGAAAGTTAAAAAAACAATCTATTTATGTCCTATTGATCAAAGGTGTTTTCACTAGGAGACTGGGCATTCTCTGTTTTGTTTCAAATAGGATCATGGGACCTTTAAAGTCTAGCAGAACAGGTACACAGAACATTGCACTTTACTCCATTTGCAAATTCATGAATATGTTTTCTTCTGCTTATCTATATCTGTAGTGAATGGCAGATATAATAACTGTGAACTGTTGTCTAAGTGACAATAGGCTAGAAAGCATTGCTTCTCTAATGATTCATAGATGTTTATGGTTATGTAATTTCTTTAAACATAATGACTCATTTTACATATGTTGGTACATCAATTTCAGAAAGTCACTGTTAGGTTAATTTCTTTTTTTAAGACATTGACTTTAATATTATAATATCTCAAATTCGTTCATTTTTATTGTACATGAACTGAAATCAAGTTATGATTTCAGTCTCAAAGCTTCATTGAGAATAAAATATAATGCACTCAAAATGCCTTGTCTCACATATGGTGACTTTAAATGACTGGTTTCAACAAATAAATCATCCAGCAAGTGAAGGTTTATTGCAGGGCAATCAACTCCAATCTGTCATGGTTCATTACTATTTGTTGTCTGTGGTACTGGCAGGGTACTTTGGTATGTTTTCATCGTCACATTGGTAATTTAGCATGACACTACAAAAGAAAACTTTTGGGACTGACCACTTGTGGGAACCGGTTGGCACAGTGAATTACAATGTTGCCCTTTTACCCCTGGAACCTGCATTCAACTCTGATGCTGAGAAAACGGATGGAAATCTCTTGCTGCAGGTTGCAAACAAGTGTAGGATTTTCATTCAAATTGTATTTCTGACATTTGAATTCAAGGAAAATTGTAGGGATGGCATGGACAAAGCTTTACACTGCATCTGACAATGCTGCTCCCGAACAAGGATAAAAATCACACAACACCAGGTTATAGTTAAACAGGTTTAACTGGAAGCACACTAGCAGAAAGATTGTTTGAATTACAGGACAAAGTGTCTTTAATGGCTCTCAATAAAATACATTTCAGAATATGTCTCAATCACATTCTTTTTGGTTTTGCTTTAGATCTAACTTCATTGAATGCTTTTATCTATCCCAAAACAGGGTGGCTCGCAGCATCAGGGACCCAGGTTCGATTCCCATCTCATGCGACTGTCTGCGTGGAGTTTGCACATTCTCCCCATGTCTGCGTGGGTTTCCTCTAGGTGCTCCGGTTTCTTCCCAGAATCCAAAGATGTGCTGTTTAGGTGAATTGGCCATACTAAATTGCCCAGAGTTTTAAGTACATTAGTCAGGGGTAAATATAGGGTGGGTTACTCCAGAGGGTCGGTTGGGCTGAAGGGCCTGTTTCTATGCCGCAAGGAATCTAATCTAAGCAAATCATGTCAGGAGTAGGGAATGCTCTGCGTGCCTGTTCTGCTAGATTTTAAAAAAAGGCAGGAAGGGACTTTCAACATAAAATATCCTCAAACATCAATATTATCATGTTGATTCAATTCTATTTTCCTCTTTCCAAACATGTCAATTTGGCATTAACTCAATCATTAAGTAACTAGACATACCTTTTCATTGCCCCTCCTGATAGTTGATTCTCAGACAATGGATTAGCTTGGGTTTGAGCCTTCACTAGGAGGGTGACAGATACTATGAGTTCACAAGTATAATGATAAGAAACATGACTCATTATTGAAAACCTATTTTCCCATGTTGACTCTCCACTGAACAATGACTGACTGCCAGACAGCAAACAATCCAGACTTCTCAATAACTGACCTCCAAACCACTAGAATCATTATCATACAAAGAAACATTATCGGATGACTGAGGTTTTCATTGAGATTTATTCTATCTTGATTCTTTAATTTCTTCAGTTTTTCACTCTTGTGCCTAATTTATTCCATCTCTATCATAACAAAATGTTGGAATGACCTCTGAGGGTCAAAGGCAAAGAAATATTTAATGTCTTGAAAATTGGGAATAATTGTTTGTTCAATAATGTACAAATACAGACGTTACCTCTGACTGTCAGAGGCCATGACTATTTCCTCTAATAATATGAGTGGAAAATTATACATTCTGTACAAAACTGAACAGCAATAATCATAAAAATGTAAATTCATAATTATCCTCCACAAGAAATTGCTGAGTGCAGTTCTGTATGATTAGTTCATAGTTTGACCTCCTGACAAGCAATGATACATCTCCACAGAGAGTGTTTGTCCAGTAACACTGAAAGATAATACCTAAACTCCACACTTTAGAATCTAAACCATCCTTGACAAAGACAAGAGAGACCAAATGGACCATGATCACTTTGCATGTCGTTAAAATGCCTTCAGTGAATTTTGTTTTCATCAAGAGGAAAAATTAAGATCAACATTCTCTCTTATTTGGACACAAAATCATTAAAAAACAAACTCAATGCTTAACTCTTTTTCATTTGGTGTGAAACTCTTCCTCATTAAACAATACTTATTGTACCAGTTGGTGCTGAGCATAAGGAAAAATATGGAATAATTTAATTTCCTACAGACTGAACTGATTCTAATTTACTTTACGTTACTTTTTTTGACCACATATGTTTTAAAGTTCCACTTCCCAAACTAGCTATAGCGTTATGGATTCAATCCATGAGTTTTCAATTTAATTTCACCTCTGGTTTTATTAGTATAGTGGCTAGAGACTTTCATCTGATTAGTCTAAACCTAGATGCCAAAAGTGAAAGGACAGAGGGAAACCCAAGTTCACCACTCAATCCTTTCTTTCACAAAGCTTTTAATGTGCTCTGTTCAAAATGAGGAGTTGGACAAGGGAAGGCAAATCACATGAAAGTTTTACTTTCCTGCAATTGATGTTGTTAATTGGTCATAAATCAAAGGTTTAATTGCTACAGAAAAATCAATTGGTCATTAAAACTGATTGTTTGCATTGGATTTCTTTCGGGAGAAGCAAAAATGTATTGATTGCCATGAGGTTAAGTGAACTGAAGTGTAAATACTGACAGAGATTGTTTATATTATCAGACTGATGGATGATTTTCCATTTACCATGTAAACAAATAGAGGAAACTTTATCTCTATGACATTCAACACGTCAAGCTAATATTATATTTAGTTGTATCACTTATTGTGCTTCTGAAGGATAAAATGTCTGTAAGGCAATTGCACTTCTACTTTCACTGATTCTATCCTTGAATAGAAAATCAAAGTTTGCAGCTGAATTATGCCAGTTCTACTGTGGTTAATATTTTGAAAACTAGCTTCCTCAGACACATCTCTGGGATCGGTAGAGATTTGACTGGACCTTCTACCTCAGAGGTGGGGACTCTATTATTGCAGCACAAGGCACCTGGCCAAGTTGAATTTAAATTCCACCAGTAGCCCTAGTTGGATTTGAAACTTCAGTGCTAGTCCAGAGACATTACCACTACAATAAATTCTCCTTTAATAGTGCCATAGTGATAAGCTGGGAGTGCTGTATAACAAGCCATGAAGGTGGTGGTCCAGAACCTGCTGTCTTCTTGCTGCTATGGTATTTTACCAGCAATGGCAACTCAATGGCACGACCACCAAGTTGCAACCATTTGAGCCACTGATCAGCTCAATTTAAGGATTACTTCCCACCATGGTGGCATTTTACCGATAGCAAGCGAGCCTGTTGCCACATGAAGAAACTGCCAGGTGAATTAGGTCAGTGTCCCAGCCAGTTTCTGAAAGGGCATTACCTCCTAGCTGTCTGCTCAATGGCTCAAGCAGCAATCTCTCATTGGCAAGAAAGAGCTCGCCTTTGAATCAAGGTGCCATGTCTATGACATGATCCAGCCTCTCAGTCACCAGAGGCTGCCAACCTGAACACAATCAGCAGGATTAAAAAAAAAAGTACTGGATCTCCACTGATATTTTGAAATAAGGACAATATGTTATGGCATAATGGCTACTACCTACTACATGTAGTTCTTCGATAATGCGATGGTTGTGTTCTTGTGCAACCCCGTATTATAGAAAAATCTCACTTTAGAACAGTCACAGAAAGTGTTGGCGACGTAATCGCATTACAGCCAACACATGTTTAAAAGTTTTCGCTTTACAGTGTCCCCAAGAAAGACCTGTAGTTAAAAACCAGTTGTAAAATGTCACTCCAGTGTCGCACCATCCATTATCACTGGTTACCTCTCATCTTGATGGCCAAACTTTCAAAGCAGATGGGAGAGTGAGGTCTGCAGATGCTGGGGATCAGAGTTGAGAGTGTGGTGCTGGAAAAGCACAGCAGGACAGGCAGGATTTGAAGAGCAGAAGAATCGAAGTTTCGGGCACTAGCCCTTCATCAGGACTGCCCTTCCTGATGAAAGGCTTATGCCCAAAACATTGATTATACTGCTCCTCGGATGCTGCCTGATTTGCTGTGCTTTTCCAGCACCACACTTTCAAAACAGATGAACTAATGTAAAATCATAAAGCCACAGTGTATTATAATACCACTGTGTAGAATATAAAATGACAGGAGATCAGTCAACAAAGAAAATTTGCTTTTTCAAATTGTTGTGTGTGAACCTTTGCTCATTGAGGTCAATGCTACAAGTGAAATGTTTTTCCACTCTGGTCACACAGGGTCAATGTCAAGTGTTCCCAGGTGAGGTATAAATCAGTCAGCCACAAACTAAAGATGTTTTCATGAGTCACCGAGAACATGGGAAACCAATGCACAGATTCATGAGACCTGAACTAAAAAAACGTTAAATGCAAAAATACCTTAAATCTTGTTTGACTTTTCCCCATAAAGATTGTTCAGGAAAATGTGCAATCTTCATCCTCCTTTTGGAGGAATTTGGCAGGTAAACACTTGCTCTCTCAGTTGTCATCAATAGTGAGGAGAGACTGAAAATAGAGTGAGAAGTATGGTTGGAAAGCTAATAGAAACAGAAAGGAATGAGAAAAGAAATACAGTAACACTGAGATGAGAGGCAAGAAGAATAAATAGAGAATTTGGATTAGTTGCCCTTTTCTATTTATGACATAAAGTATGTGATTGTGCTTCACATTTACTTCAATGTGTTACTTGTAATGCTGCCAGTGGCATCCTACTTGCAATAAATTCCCATAATTAGTAAGACATTGAACTGCTCTTCAGTTATACTTCTTCCTGCAGAACCATGAATTATTACTTGGAGATGCCGGTGTTGGACTGGGGTGTACAAAGTTAAAAATCACACAACACCAGGTTATAGTCCAACAGGTTTAATTGGAAGCACACTAGCTTTCGGAGCGACGCTCCTTCATCAGGTGATTGTCGCTCCGAAAGCTAGTGTGCTTCCAATTAAACCTGTTGGACTATAACCTGGTGTTGTGTGATTTTTAACTTTGTACACCCCAGTCCAACACCGGCATCTCCAAATCATGACTACTATCGACACCACTAACCGCCGGCTTAAAGTGGAGAGGATCTCCAAGAAGATTGCACATATCAACACAGACATCAATTTTCTACAATCACCTGATGAAGGAGCGTCGCTCCGAAAGCTAGTGTGCTTCCAATTAAACCTGTTGGACTATAACCTGGTGTTGTGTGATTTTTAACTATGAATTATTACAGCATTGAAGGAAGCAATTTAGCCTCTTGTGACCAGACTGGCTCTCATTGAGGCATAGTCCCATTTCTCCACATTTCCCCATATCCTTGCTTGATTTTTACTTCAGGTACATACCTAATTTCTTATTGAATCTTCTCCCAAATGTTTAGGTTCGGCATTCCACATACTAAATATTCACAAATTAAGAAGTTCTTCCTCATGTCTGCATTGCTTCTTTTGCCAATCACTGCCCTCTATTTTTTGACTTGCTTTGAACAGGCATGGTTTCTTGTTATTTGCTGTATGTATGTTATGCTTTTTCATAGTTCTACCAGTTCAACCTCTTTTCACAGCATCCACACCATGTCGCGCCGTTCTATTAGTGTGTTAGTGCTTCAGCCAGAGTCCTGTTTCTAACACCATTTAAGGCAGTGAATTTTGGATTTCCACAATTCCCTGGGTAAAAAGATCTTTCCTCAAATCCCATCAAAAGCTTCTGCTCCTTACTTTAAAACCGTGTCCATTGTTATGATCCCTGTACTAAGGGGTAAAGTTTCTCCCCGTTTACCCTGTCTACGTTCCTCATAACTTTGTAACTACAATCAGATCCCCCTCAGAATTCTCTGCTCGAAGTAAACCAACTGCAGCCTGTTTAGTCACTCCTCATAGCTGAATCACTCCAGGCCAGGCAACACTCAACATTCTCTTGAGTGCAATCGTGACTAGAACTACAAAGAGCACTTTAGTTATGGCCGAGCTTTATATGCAAATCCATCACAACCTCCTTGCTCTTGTATTCAATGCCTTGACTAATATAGTTAAAAATCACACAACATCAAGTTATAGTCCCAACAGGTTTATTTGGAAGTATTAGCTTTCGGAGAGTTGCTCTTTCATCAGGTACCTGTCGTTCCTGATTAAGGGCTTTTGTCCGAAACATCAATTCTCCTGCTCCTCAGATACTGCCTGACCTGCTGTGCTTTGCCAGCACCACACTCTCAACACCGTCACCTCCAAATCTTGACTAATAACGACAAGTATCCTATATGCCTTGTTAATACCTTTCCTACTGCTTTCAAGGATCTATAGACTTGCACACCAAGGTTCTTTTGATCTGCTGTGCTTCCTAGGCTCCTATCACTCACATGGGCTCCCTTGCCTTGCTAGTCTTTCCAAAATGCATCACTGCACACTTTTCAAGATTAAGTTCCATTTGTCTCTGTTCAGTCCATCTGACTAGCGGCACTGTGGCTTAGTGATGAGCACTGCTGCCTCACAGCACCAGGGTCCAAGGTTCGGTTTCAGCCTCGGGCGACTGTCTGTGTGGAGTTTGCACATTCTCTCTGTGTCTCGTGGGTTTCCTCCGGGTGCTTTGGTTTCCTCCCACAGTCCAAAGATGTGCAGGTTAGGTGAATTGGCCATGCTAAATTGCCCATAGAGTTAGGTGCATTAGTCAGAAATGGGTCTGGGTGGGTTACTCTTTGGAGAGTTGGCGCGGACTGGTTGGGCCGAAGGGCCTGTTACCACATTGAAGGAAATCTGTAATCTAACCTGAAGTCCCTACTTACATCACCAATAGTTCGTTGTGTCAGCTGTGAACTTACTGATCATATCTCCTTCATTCATGTGTAAATCAGTACCGTACACATTAAACAACAAATACACTGCAAAGGACCCGGCACTAAGTCCTGTGGGATGCCAATGGACTGAGGCTTCCAGTCACAAGTACACAATTCAAACATCACTTACTCCTTCCTGCATTAAACCAAATTTGACAAGTTGGATCCGATGGACTGTTAGTTTCATAACCAGCTGCAATGTGAGACCTTGATAAATACCTTACTAAATTACAGCCAACCTTTTACCTATGGCACCTATGGGACCAGGAGTGTACTGTTTGATCAGATATTCTAGATGATCAAAGGATTCACATAATTAATGTAAAAACACACTAAGCAATAGAAACATAATACAGGGAGTATACACATCACTATTATACTTTATTTACAGCATGAATCACATATAATAATTTACATAAACCTTAACATCAGCATGCCTCTCACTCACACCTTCATCTGACTACTTGGGTATCGTGGAGACTGCAATACTACAGTAAACTTTCAGTATTTCAGGTATATATATTTTTATCGAGAGAGCCAGTTCATTGGGTGTCAGTTAAAAAAATGTTTGTTCTACATATAGATGATGTCAAGTGCATTATCTTCATTTAAATATCTTGTCACCTTCTCAAAAAAATTCCATTAACTTTCTTAGACATGATCTCCCCTTACAAAGCCATGTTGACTGTCCTTGATTAAGTTGTGTTTTTCCCATTGGAGATTAAGTCTGTGTTAGAAATATTTCCAGTAGTTTCCCTATCACAGATGCTGGTCTTACTGGCGTGGAGTTTCTTGGTTTATCTCTACCACCCTTATTCAATAACATTAGCTGATCTCAAGCTCTCCTGTAGCCAGAGAGGTTTGAAAATTATTGACTACTCCTGCAATCTCCTGCCTAGCCTCTGCTAGCAACCTGAGATGCACCTCACCTTAGCCTGGGATTTATCCACTTTCAAGCCTGATAAAACAGCTATTATCTCCTCCCTCTCAATACTATTTCATTCAAGTATATCACAGTCCACCTCTCTGATTTCTATATGTACACGTAATGATAACAGATATAAAGTACTCACTTAATACCTCAGCTCTTTCTTCCTGTTCAACACACAGATTGCCATTTTGGACCTAATAAGACTTACACTTTCCCTGATTATTTGTTTGCCCTGAATATAAAATGGCTTTGGATTTTCTTTAATATTACCTATCAGAACTCTTGCTCTCCTAATCTGTTTTTCTATACTTCTCTCGGGCATCTGTCACTTTGAGGTCTTAATATGTACCAAAAGCTTTATTTCTTATCCTTACCCAATTCTGTACATCCTTTGAAATCTAAGGTACTCTCAACTACTGATGCCTCAACATGGTCTGTATCTAGGTAGAAACAATGACTGCAGATGCTGGAAACCAGATTCTAGATTAGTGGTGCTGGAAAAGCACAGCAGTTCAGGCAGCATCCAAGAAAGCAGGAAAATCAATGTTTCGGGCAAAAGCCCTTCATCAGGAATACAGGCAGAGAGCCTGAGGTGTGGAGAGATAAGTGAGAGGAGGGTCTATATCTTTCTATTCCCATTCTATCCATGTACCTATCAAGTTGCCCCTTAAATGTCACTGTTGTATCTGGCTGCACCATTTCCTCTGGCAGCGCATTCCAGACACTTACCACCCTCTGTGTAAAAAACTTGTCTCATTCTCCTTTCAACTTACTCTTTCTGTCTTGAACCTATGTCCCCCAGTAATTGATATTTCTACCCTGGGAAAAGGACTCCGATGATCCATTCTACCCAAGTTCAGGGGTGCAAAACTCTGTTGTCATAAGATTACTTTCAAAAGAAAGACATAGATTTCTTTCAAAAGATAATACTTTGGAATATGAGTAATTTGGGATATTCACAGGGTGAGTATAGTATGCTTATGAGGAAGAAAATGAAATTGGAACTCTGTTTCCGAAAGCTGTCCACCAAAGTATTTTTGGATCTGTTGTAACCTGATCGATAGAAAGTTATTGCTAGGATTAGTTATGAACTTCAATATCATCATATTAAGTGATCATTCGGCTGATAGAAGATGAACCAGGTGAACCTTGATCCTTTCTCTTATCTAAAAGTGACTTTGTTCCTATGAAAGTCATTCCTTTGCAACTGATCATAATGAACTGAACCCTTGGTTCTGTCATCATGCCTCAATACCTTTTATGCATTTCACAAAATTGTAGTGTTATTCATTCCAATAACATCTCAACACTGCAACAATTCCCATACTTGCTTTAGTCTCTTTCCTTCTCTATCCTTATTCCCACTTTCTCCCTTTCATTATTCAATATTTTTTTCTATGCCTGATTTGATTCTAATTTTCTGCATATCTGTCAGTCCTTCTGGTTCTTTCTCTGTCCTTTGCTTTCGTTGATTCAGGAGTTAGATATTCCGGCACAACATTTAAGAGGTCCCAGACATAGTGTGGACATTGTTATCACTTCAACGTTTTAAGAATTTCACTTGCTACGACAATGAAATCTGATCCATAAAGTAGAAAGTCAGTTTAAGATTGCTCAACACAAACCACATCCGCATAGCAGTTTCTGTTGGATTGTGCTTTCTGAACCATTCAAAGTGCTGCCTCTGCCTCACAAATGTCTCTCCTATTACTTACAATGATAATGTGTGCCTCTCCTTCAGTTCCATACCACTTATCAACCACCATTTATTTTAAAGTCGTGACATCCCACCCTACATGAGAGGGAAGGTCTATTATATTCTCCATTCAAGTCAGCAATATATTAATTTTGTAAAAATAATACACAGAGCAAACAGGAAGATGAAAAGACAGCATTGTACCTTGGCTGATAAGCCTCAGGGTGTTTTCTAAATCAGACAAGATTCCCACATATCAGGAACCAGGAATGTTAAAAAAATTAAGGAGCTTCCTTCACGGTGGTTAGTTGACGAGTGGTTAGATCTTGCACCCACATGATTTCATTCTGCAGCTGAATCAACTGCAGCTGACTCGTCCCAACCAGTTTTCTCTGATGTTTGAAAGATGACGGAACCAAACAAATAAAGTTTTGTTCATGCTATGTTTAAAAATGAGATAATTGAATAGCAGAGGGTTACAGTGTCTTTATAAGTTCACGTTACTGGGGATGTGCAATCATCCTCACTTTCATAAAGCTATGGTTACATATGACATTTGAATTGGCTGTTGATACTCAAAGTCTTGTTAAGAAAAAGCTCCTCTGAGGACAGAAACAAACTACAATTGCTGCATCCCCTACCACAACAGTACGCATTGATATGTTCAATAGAAATAATGAGCAAAGCTATGAGGAAAACGCAGGAGATTGGCAATAGGTTATAACACTCATTTGAAGAACCAGTGCAGACAACAATGGGCTGAATGCCCTTACCCTATGGCTTAATTTTTCTATAATCCTCTGTGAAACCTGATGAATTAAAGTGATAAGTAATTTTTCAAATCTTACTTTGAGCCAGCTAGGAAGAACAAAGTATGTGGTGGGTCTGCCAAAGGATGCTCTCAGTAGGTTGAGCAGACACAGACCCAAATGAGTATTGAATATTTCAATTGGATCGTGATGCCAGAAATGACATCCAGACTGGGAAAAGTGCCAATCCTCACTAAATATAACAAGAGTCAACTGAAAACAGATTTATTGTATACAATAACACCTGCGCAGGGCTTTCTTACATGGCAACTCTCCAACAAGTTGTTTTCTTCACAATGGGGTGGTAGAATTTCTCTCCTCAGCTGGAAGAAATGGCACAGTTTTCTTCATGGTGCTTAGTGAGGGGAATGGTACTTTAAATTGAAAGCTCTGCTCATTTGGACATAATCACTATTAAGTTGTGTGTTCAAGCATTACTCACAGGTGTTAAGTGGATCTTCTGGACTAGCACCTGAGCATGGCATTGAGGAAGTGCATCTTTTTCAGAGATGGTGCCTTCAGCTGGGCATAAAATGGAGTCCCTGTCCGCATGACTCAAGTATATTGTAAACAAGCTATTGCACTATTTATCAAGGAGCAAGGAATTGGCCAAAACAAGTTAATGGTTATTCTCTTGCATTGAGCTGCAGAAGGCCATGGAATTTGCCTTTTTGAGACCAGTACTGCTCTGTTAAATTAATTGCTGATATGTTAAACTGCTTGGGATATCATCAAAAAAATGAAATAATGTGCTGTATATATAGAGGGAGACGCTGATTTACAAATGTCAGAATTACAAAGACTTGTAAATACAAACAAGAACTCATACAGGAATATAATTTTAAAGATCCTATGAATGAACATTTCCTTCACTTAGGAATGGCTGCTTTATGTTCTCCTGCATTATGTTCCAGCTTGCAAATGGGCTCAAAAACAGAACGCGTTCATTACCCAGGGACTGTTCATAGATACAAAGTGAAGGATAATCTTAGCTCCTTACTGTGCTATCTAAGCTTATTTTGATCTCCTGAGGACAAAAAAGCAGTTAGCCTAGCTTTCTTCACTGATATCATTGAAGGATGTCATGTGCAGCTAGCAACCCACCCAAGTGAACTCACTTAACTCTATTTGACACTACTAAAAGCAATTCTACTCAAACAAATTTCACCCCACTTGCCTTATCTGTGTAGGTGCTGTAACATGATCAGCCAGGTAGACCTCATACAATATGAATATAGAACATAGAAAAGTATAGCACAGAACAGACCCTTAGGCCCACGATGTTGTGCCGAGACTTAATCCTAATGTAAAATATAGTAACTTAACCTACACACCCCTCAACTCAGTACTATCCATGTGCATGTCCAGCAGTCACTTAAATGTCCCCAGTGACTCTGCTTCCACCACCTCAGCTGGCAACGCATTCCATGCATTCACAACTCTCTGCATAAAGAACCTACCTCTGATGTCTCCTTTATACCTTCCTCCTAATATCTTCAAACTATGACTTCTCGTACCAGTCAATCCTGCCCTGGGGAAACGTCTCTGGCTGACAGATGAAAACAGGAGTGTCAGAGGTTCTGCTCACTCTGAGGGAGCTGGATCAGTGTTAAAGACTCTCATCGTGTAAATAAAGGGTGATTTGGTGATGAGATCCTGGCCTCTGTGGAGTTATTTCATCTTCTCTTGTGCTGCGCTCTCTAAAGCACTGCCCTCTTTTAAGTGATGCTGTAGAGAAGGGAAGGAAATAATAGCAAAAGGTTAACTGCAGTGTATTTAATATATGTCCCACATGAAAATAGAATTGAAGTTTAGATGTGGTTATAAGTTATCAAAACATTTCTTTTTCAACTCAGAAACTGAGCACTTTGTGTGAATTTTTCTTATAGGTTATTGCTGGGAATCCTTGTTGAACTGCAATGTTATTTTAACCTTTGTATGGCTTTTGAGACCTACAGCTTGCTTTCCTGCAGTGTGTAATTTCAGGACATCACTTGAACGATGTTATCTCTGGCTTTTTAATTGCACTACACTGGTAGGTGTAGTTGCCATATTGTGCTTTTACCTAGCAGCTAAGCTTTTATAAGGTTTGTTAATGCATTTAGTTGCAGCTGTAACATTCTGGATGCACAATGTTAATAAATCAACTAGTGAAAATTGCAGAAATGATCAAAAATGTGACGAAGATTTGTGCTGTCAATCTGGTTATCGCAATGGATTTGTAAAAAGATTCGGACAGGTAGCTTCTCTGCGTTACCACTGAAAGCAATATAGCAATTATGTATGAGAAAGGAGAGATAATGGGAGGAACAAAACATGCTTTGGAAAGATTAATTCAACAAAAGAAGACAGTGGTGCTAGTAGTCAAAAATGTTACTACAGTAGTGCCTCGACTTACAAACTTAATTCATTCCGGGACCCGGTTCGCGAACCGAAATGAATCAATTTTTCCATTGTTCAGATATTTCCGGAGTCTTTTCTATTTTTTGTCTCTTGGAGGTTGGTGATGCCACAAGAAAACGATCCAGAGAAAGTTGTTTTTTTCCTTTGTTGCAGAATTTTCCAAAAATGGGACATCACATTGTCATTTAAAATGTTCACTGCCCTGTTGGTCACAGTTTTGTAAGGGTGATGCCTCTCAACAAAAGCCTGCACTTCACTACATTTGCTACAAATGTCTTTGATTTGAACACTTGATACATCTTCCCTCTCTTCTTCCTCCTCTCCAGACTGAATGAGCTCACGCGGGACCCGAGAGCTTTTGCATTCAAATCGCGCGTAGCAAAGCTGAACAATGAAACCACATGGTCGCACACGGGCTTTTTGCGTTCGTACCTTCGTTCGTACCTTGAATTTGTACGTACGTTGAAGCAAAACTTTACGTACAATCCTGTTCGTAAACCGATTTGTTCGTGAACGGGGTCGTTCGTATGTCGAGGCGCTACTGTACTAAAATATCTTGTTAATAGGAGAAACAATAAACAGAATGTTTCACTTAAATGCTTTAGTCTTTTTACTGTAAAACATGGTGTCAATTTGTAATCAAGTAAAACTCATATCAATAGATCTGTTATATTATCAAAAGATCATTAAGATGCGGGTCTGTAAGCTACTTTTACTTCATATTACTGTAGAAATTACATGAGTGGTAGGAATTAGCCATTATTTTTTGAATCCACAAATTATTGAATGGATTATTTGTACAAAATACCTATTTGCATGACAGTTTGTCTGGGGTAGGATTTGATGCTACTTCAACCATTCAGGATAGAACTAATAGTAATGTGGACAAATATGGTTCAATTAAAGAAGGTCAGCATGATTTCCTCAGGAAAATCATGTTCAATTTCTTGAAGAAGTAATGGAAATCTGGATGAAGGTTTGCTCGCTGAGCTTTAAGGTTCATATTCAGACATTTCGTCACACACTAGGTAACATCATCAGAGAACCTCTAGATGAAGCACTCATGGTATGGCCCATTTTCTCTTTATATGTTTAGGTTTCCTTGGGTTGGCGATGTAATTTCATGTGGTGACATCATTTCCTGTAGTGACTCCATTTCCTATGGTGATATCATTTCTTGTTCTTTTCCCCAGGGGGTGTTAAATAGGAGTCAAGTCAATGAGTTTGTTGATAGAGTTCCGGTTAGAATGCCATGTTTCTAGGAATTCTCATGCGTGTCTCTGTTTAGCTTGTCCTAGGATGGATTTGTCCCATTTGCAGTGGTGTCCTTCCTCAGTGTATGTAAAGATGCTAGTGAGAGTGGGTCATGTCTTTTTGTGGCTAGTTTTCTGTCTACTTGTCCAATGTATTGTTTGTTACAGTTCTCGCAAGGTATTTTGTAAATTAGATTAGATTAGATTAGATTAGATCCCCAGCAGTGTGGTAAAAGGCCCTTCGGCCCCAGGCCCACTGACCCTCTGAAGAGTAACCCATCCAGACCCATTTCCTTCTGACTAATGCAACTAACACTATGGGCAATCTAGCATGGCCAATTCACCTGACCTGCACATCTTTGGACTGTGGGAGGAAACCGGAGTACCCAGAGGAAACCTACGCAGACACGGGGAGAATATGCAAAATCCACACAGACAGTTGCTCGAGCCTAGAATTGAACCCGGTCCCTGGCGCTGTGAGGCAGCAATGCTAACCACTGAACCATCATGCCACCCACCGACATTAGTTTTGCTTGTTGTCAGTATAGGGTCTTCCAAGTTCATTAGCTGCTGTTTTAGTGTGTTAATGGGTTTGTGGGCTACCATGATGTGAAGAGGTCTGAGTAGTCTGGCAGTCATTTCTAAGACGTCTTTGATGTAGGGGTGTATCACTAGTATCTTTACACACAGATGAGGAAGGACATCACTTCCACTGGGACAACACATCCATCCTAGGACAAGCCAAACAAAGACACACATAAGAATTCCTAGAAGCATGACATTCCAATTGGAACTCTATCAATAAACACAGTGATTTGGAGCTGAAAATGTGTTACTGGAAAAGCGCAGCAGGTCAGGTAGCATCCAAGGAGCAGGAGAATCGACGTTTCGGGCATGAGCCCTTCTTCATGACCTGCTGCGCTTTTCCAGCAACACATTTTCAGCTCTGATCTCCAGCATCTGCAGTCCTCACTTTCTCCACAGTGACTTGGCCCCCTGAGAAAAATAACAGGAAATAACATCACCATAGGGAATGGTGTAACCACAGGAAATGACATCACCAACTCAAGGAAACCTAAACACATAAGTAGAAAGCTGGCCATACCACCTGGAGGCTCACTGATGATGTGACCTAGTATGGTGATGAAACGTCTGAAAATGAACCTTCCAGCTCAGTGAGCAAACTTATACCCACAACCTCAACCTGAGCTACAAATCTTCTGAAAACTCACTAATCAATGGAAATGTTTGATGAGGACAGTGTTGTTGATGTGACATATATAGCCTTCTGTACAGTGTCACGCAACTGACCATGAGGAAAGTTAGAGCTGATGGAATAAAATAGATGTGAGTAATGTGAGTACAAAATTGACAGAGTGATTGGAGACAAAACATAATGATTCATGGATATTCTTTGGGCTGGAGGAAGATTTGCATCAAGGTTATCCAGATTTAACGATTAGGACTCTACCTTTTTTGATTTGTATTAATGATATAGATTTTGATGTATCGGAGACAATTTCAAACTTTGTGGATGCTCCCAAAACTTGGAAACATTGTAAACTATGAGGCAGGAAGTGTGGAATTTCAAAATAATATTCACAAGTTACTGGAGTGAGTATAGATTGCAGATGAAGTTCAATGTGGAGAAGTATGAGAAAGAAAGAAGGTAGGAGACACTATAAAGTAGAGGGTAATATTCTAAAGAGGTTACAGAGAGAGCTGGGTGTACATGTCAATTAAAGGTGGCAGCAAAGGTAGAGTTTGAAGTTAATAAAGCATACAGTATACAATACTAGGCTTTATTAATAGGGTCATGGACCCCAAGACCAATGAGGTTATGCTGAATCTTTATAAGATAAGATGCTCCTGCAATAAAGAAAGATTGAAGAGTTTGGGACAGTTTCCCTTGGGGGGGGAGAAGGCAAAGAGGAGATTTGATAAAAGGTTTTAAAATCAAGAGAGGCCTTGACAGTGTAGATAGAGAAACTGTTCACACTCGTAAAAGAATTGACAATAAGAGGCCACACTTGTCAAATTATTTCGATGAAAGTGAGGACTGCAGATGCTGGAGATCAGAGTTGAGTGTGTGGTGTTGGAAAAGCACAGCAGGTCAGGCAACATCCGAGGGGTAGGAGAATCAACATTTCAGGCATAAGGCCTTCATCAGGAGGCCCTTCTTCTTGATAAGATTATTTGCAAAAGAAGCAAATGAGATGTGAGAAAAAAACTGCCAGCAATTAGAGTCTCCTAACTGCCTGGAAGAATGGTAGAGGCAAGGTCAATTTTAACATTCTTTGGATGATTGATTGAATAGAAACAATAGGCAGCATTGTGGGAAAATGGTGGGAAATTGGCACAAAGTTAAAATGTTCATTTGGAGAGCCTGTGTAGACCCAAGCAGCCAAATGGCCTCCTTCTATACCATAACACTTCTAGAATTTGACTCTGTCCTCTGTCCGACCTGTCTCACCACACCTTGTCAATCTTGATTGTTCTGTCAGTATTCATTTGACTATACTCCAGCTCCCCCACCCTGACCTGCACCTCCCAAACCTGACCTCTCCTCGTCTACCTCTTCCTCCTCTGCCTCAACCCTTTCTCTCTCCTTTGGTCCTGGCCCCACCTGTCTCCTTACCACATTCTATGATAGCACCATCTCAGTTTTAGAGATGTTCACTTTAAAATGGACTTTCACTGTATATTAGATTAGATTAGATTACTTACAGTGTGGAAACAGGCCCTTCAGCCCAATAAGTCCACACCAACCCGCCGAAGCGCAACCCACCCAGACCCATTCCCCTACATTTACCCCTTCACCTAACACTACAGGCAATTTAGCATGACCAATTCACCTAATCTGCACATTTTTGGATTGTGGGAGGAAACTGGAGCACCCGGAGGAAACCCACGCAGACACGGGGAGAATGTGCAAACTCCACACAGAGAGTCGCCTGAGGCGGGAATTGAACCCAGGTCTCTGGCGCTGTGAGACAGCAGTGCTAACCACTGTGCCACCGTGTCGCCCACTTCTCCCCTTCATCCTTGATCTGTAAATAGCAAATGGGAAACATCTACCTTCCAGGCATTAGATCTATTACAGAGGAGGACTTGACCAATGACCACTCCAGGAAGTTATGCTGCACAGTGATAGATCAAGAAACCTCAATTATAAAACAATAAGAGTATTCTTCAACAAGAGTAAAATGGTGGAGGTACTGGAAATTTGAAGTGAAAACAGAAAATTAATGAAAATATTCAGCAGTTCTGATAGTATCTGTGGAGAAAGAATTGGATCTCATGCTTTCGGTGGACAACATTTTATCAGAACAGATATTTGTTGCATTGGTTTGAGGAGACCTTACAGCACATCAGTAGTTCCAGATAGTCTGATATTTAACAGGAAAATCACTTGATATGATACATAGGAAACCAAGGTTGACATTTTCTCTCTGAGGCTGAGTGTGAGGCCAGGCATTTTAAGTGTCAACTAACTCATCACCCCACTATCAAAAAACCTGCTGCTGCATTACTCACCAATCAATGCCTTAAGAGCTGATTGGTGAGCTTTGGTGGGCCTTTTAACCTATCACCTTGCCAGAAGCTCCTGACCAATCAGATGCCACTAGCTCTGTGTAATGAAGGTCATTGGTCAAGTCCTCCTCTGTAATAGATCTAATGCCTGGAAGGTAGATGTTTCCCATTTGCTATTTACAGATCAAGGATGAAGGGGAGAGAGAATGCCATGGGGTTCATAGGAAAGAACACTAGAGATGGCATTTAGAAGTTATCCTCTTGCATGCCATCCATCTGTGCATCCAATTATCCTGTGGTACACACAATTAGAAGTTCCCTTCTCTCAAAGTAATAAATGATGCAGTGATGCAAACAATCAAGAAGGTAAGGGACAGGATAAAATTAAAAGAAAGGGCTTATAAATTCACAAAGAATAGTTAGATCCCACAGAATGGAACAAACACAAAGAGCAACAGAAGGCCTCAAAATGACTTATAAGAGTGACTATAAAGGATTATGACAGGAAACTTGAAAGTGACATAAAAGACAACAAGAAGAGATTTTATAGTTCTATAAAGGGAAAGATTGAGATTCATTTACTGCCATGAAAGAGCTGTAGGAATCTCAATTGAATGATTCATCCAAAACAGGACATATCCAATAGTGTTGCCCTCCCTCAATACTGAAGTGTCAGGTTAAATGTTGAGTACAAGTAGTGTTTAAACCGCTAAAACTACTGCCTCAGAAACGTATGTGACCCATGGCTGGCACAATGAAGCAATTAAACAGTCTGGTGACTCCAAGTATAAACCTTAATAATGAGCAGCTTAGTGAAAAACATGGGGTCTGACCAATGTTTCCATGTTTCAAGATAGGAATGAGCATCAGACAATCTGAGTTTAAAAACAGCAGAGGCTGAGGGCTAGTTGTAAACTGGCCATCTGCCTCTTGGTGAACAGCCCCCATGTTTTTCACTAAACTGCTCATTATTAAGGTTTATACTTGGAGTCACCGGACTGTTTAATTGCTTCATTGTGCCAGCCATGGCTCATACTCATTTCTGGGGCAGTATTTTTAGAGGTTTAAACACTATGTGCACTCAACATTTAACCTGACACTTCAGTACTGAGGGAATGCAGCACT
The DNA here is from genome assembly GCF_037043375.1 of Chiloscyllium plagiosum. Taxonomy (NCBI): domain Eukaryota; kingdom Metazoa; phylum Chordata; class Chondrichthyes; order Orectolobiformes; family Hemiscylliidae; genus Chiloscyllium; species Chiloscyllium plagiosum. Next base: position 94,120,052 of record NW_028270145.1, on the reverse strand, counting down.
ATTGGAGATGTAATGTTTTGAATGAATTATTCAATTGAGGTTCCTACCGCTCTTTCACAGAAGTAAATGAATCTCAATCTGTGATTCAAAGAGGAGCAAGAGAGTTTTCCTGGCCAATGTTTATCTCTCAACCAACATCATTGTTAAATCACTGATCTGGGGGTCATTATCACATTGATGTTTATTGAACCTTGCTGTCCAAACTGGCTGCTTCATTTCTTACATTAAAACAGTGACTTCACTTCAAAAGCATTTCATTAGCTATAGAGCACTTTGGCACAACCTGATATTGTACTGGGGTTGTCAAAATGCAAATCATAGTTTTACTTAATTTTTCATAAGGGCATGCTCTTTTGCTTCATTCTATGCCTGTCTAAAATCGATTCATGTTTCACACTGTATGGGCAACAGTCTGAGACCATGTTTCTTTTTCCATTTAATGGCAACTGCAATATCTGTTATTACTACCTAGGTTTAAATTAGTCTACATAGGATAGCAGTTAAAGTCCAAATCATCTTGGCTTCCAGGAGCCATATGTCATTCAATAACCAGCTGAAATACTCAGGGATGTTTGCCTCTGCTGCTTCGAAATCAAAAAGAAAATGTTGTACTGTGAAGCTACCTTTTAAGGATTTGTTCTACACCTTATACATCACTCCTTTGCCACACACAGTCCTCTGTAGTAGTGCCTGATGGTCTTCAACCTTTGACTAACCCTCTACCAGCTCATAACCAAGCAAGAGAGCAAGAATAATCTTGAAATATTTCCCTTTCCAACCAAACTGATGCACACTGCTGGACATTACAGAAGATGATTCCTGATTTATCTAGATATGATCTTTAAACTACAAGGAAACCCAGCTCCTGTTACTTATAGCAATCATGAAGGTTTTTGGATGCCATTACATTCATCCCTTAAAAAAAACAATTTTGTAAGGAATGCTTCTACACTATTGTTATTTCAGCATTTATAAAACAAAATATTACAGTAAATATTTTCACCCTTTGCTTTTTCTTCATACCTGCTGAACAGGTATCAGTTGTTGCTGTTCAGCTATGCAGACACCATAATTTGTTGTGATTTACACACCCATGGGGCATACTTAGCATTTTCATATCTTATTCTCGTGACTTCTCCTGATCTTGTTTTTGAAGCGAGTAGTAATAAATTTTTCATGAGAACCTCCATCAAGCCTTTAATAATAACTTGCATTATTATGTTCACTTGGAGGTAAAAAGAGACAGAGTCTAGACTCCCCTTGGCTCCTGGAAAAACATTAGCTTTCATGAGTTCATGTGATTGTATTCAGTGGTTCACATGTGTCTCTTGGGAAATCTTCCTGCCCATTTTGTGCTGGTGAAACTGCATAAAATGGCTGCAGTAGTATACACAAGTATGCATACTGAAAATCCTCTTGGGCAGCCCACTAGGTATAACCTTGATCCTGTCAAATTGTGAAATTCATCCAGAGTGTTCTACAGATACATAATTCATGTGGTCTCTAACCTGTTTGATTCCTAATCCACAGTTTTAAAATTCTCATCCCCAGATTAGCATCTCTCCATGGCTTCAACAGCATCATTCTCTTCCCACCAGCACCCCCCCCCCATCCCTTCTCTGTAACTTTCCCTAACCCTACAACCTTCCGAGTGCTCTCTCTGAGCTCTATTCTAATCTCCACCACATTCTTCCTTCTCTCTCTCTCTATCCATTTCCCTTTAGCTCCTCCCCCTCTCTTCTCCCATCCACTTCCAGTGATAGTCAGATCTTAGTCATCTTCTTGAAATTCGTGATGAAGGGCTTATCCCCAAAATGTCGACTCACCTGCTCCTCAGATGCTGCCTGACTGACTGTACTTTTCCATCACCACATTCCTCGATTCTTGAATAAGGTGCCCAGGTAACTTTCCTCCTCCCTGATGTGACATAGAGACTGTAACTCAATAGCTGTGAGCGAAAGATGCTGCAATCACAAGCACTTACTGCAGATGTATTTGCCCTGGATCACACAGATATCCAGAAGCTTTTCAAATCCTGAAAGCTCAGCACACCACCTGCCCTATGATCTCTAATATGTGTTAATTAATTAGTACATGCCAATTAATTAATTTAGAATTAAAATAGCCTACACTTTACAAAATGTTTCAGCACCGCTAATAAATGTTATAATGCTGATGAACCAATGCAATACATTCAATATTGATAAAACTTACAGTTTCTAACAACACGAGTTATTGATTTAGCTGTTCCTTCGGCTGCACAAAATTGGAAATCAAGCAATTGAGGCTGAAAAGTAGCAGAAAGAAAACACCTCCTCCTCACCTTTCACTGAACTCCCACTCAGCATGCTTTCATATTGCAATATTTTTCATTAAAGCTCTCCTTTCCCTCATGCACCAAATTCCCAAATATACTTATTCTGTCACTGACTCAAGTAAAGTTGCCTGCACACAGATTGTACTACTTAGTGATGAGCTGTCTTATTTGGTGTCTGCTCTCCTTCTCTCTTCTTCTAATGTTCACTCTCTCTTTCTTGTGCGTTGTTTGATCTGGTGCCTGATTCAAATCTCTTTGACCAATAATTGCTTGGTCACTTGTCCTAATGACTCCTTCTTTTGAGTCTCATTTTTCATTTGATTTCTCCTCAAACAACTGAATAGCCCTCAGGAGACTGTAAAAAGAGACAGTTCCTATAATCCAACAAAAGCCTACCTTGATATTAGGAAGACATTAAGAAATGCAACATACTTGATGTTAACAGAGTGGTTGTCACAGACAGGCTTGTACAAAGACTATCTTGGAAATATACAACATAGCCTGTGCTTCAAGAAGGTTCTGAGGGCACTTTTGGCAGATAATTAAAGAGAATTTGCTGACTGCATTTCTCATTCTGAAGAGGTTAGCTTCCAGTTCTAACAGGAACGGTGACAGAAGAAAATCACAGAACCAAGAATGTTCAATAACTGTTGCAATTAATTTGATTGGCTGCCTCCAAGAAACCAACTAATCAACATTGGTCTCAGGTTAAAGCATTTTACCTCAAAGACTCTGAATTGCATATTCCTTTATTTTACTTTTTATTGGACACTATTTGCCCTTTAACTGTGTGTGTGTATATTCACACATACATGAATGCAGGTACAAACAACAGCACAGAGGTACTATCATTGCTTCATGCTTTTCTTTTTCATCAGGATTAACAGTTGATAAATTGGCTCTCTTTTGGTCTCAAGAGAACTTTATTGATTGACTCCTTATTGCTTAGAGCAACAACAGTTAACAACAGGTTTTAAGAGATAGCCTCATGCAAAATGAATATAATCATTTGTTATGATCTATCAAGGAAGCTGAAACCTCTTACAACCTGGTCATAACAGCATAGTTGTTAACTGATTTCTAAATCTCATTATCGTTGTACTGCACTTATCACAAACTGCAGTAAACTATGAATACTATGATACTATGAATGTATACTGAATTTTAAATTACTTCCAGCTCACATTTCCTACATTACTTTGATCCATGTTTAAACTATCAATATTTGAGATCCACAGTCACTAGCAATTCATAGGTGCTAGTGTCTTTATTTCGGGTGTTGGTTTCTTTGGGTAGACAAAGCTTGGGATAGTAATGGCTCTTTCAGTCGCCAAACATTTTCTGGAAGTGGATGCGGTGACTTTGGAAGTTTTGCAAAAGGTGAATAAGACCAAGCTGCAGGAATTAGCAGACCAACTGGAATTGGAATTGCCTGCTTCTGTGAGGAAAGGAGAGATGATTACAGCAGTAACTCAGCATTTAAACTTGCTGAAGAAACCATCAGAATCTATAGAGATGGCAAGAATTCAATTGCAAATGAAGCAACTTGAGTAAAAGGCCAGAGATAAAGAAAGGGCAGCAGAAATGTAACAGTTTGAGTTACGATTAAAAGCAGAAGAGAGGGAAAAAGAGAGAGGAGCAGAAGAAAGGGAAAAAGAGAGGGCAGCAGAAGAGAAAGAAAAAGAGATTTTGAACTTCAAAAACTGACACTAAAAGAGGAAAGTCATCTGAAAAGGCTGGCGATAAAGGCTGAAGGTAGACTTAGTGAGGAAGAGAGTGAGGAGGAGCAAGACCCTGGTTAAAAAAAACCCTAGTGAGAAACTGTTCAAGCATTGCTGAGATTTGATGAGAAGGATATGGAAGCTTTTCTGATCTCATTTGAAAAGGTGGCTAAACAAATGCAGTGGCCAGTGGCAATGAGGGGTTTTGTTAATCCAAACGAAACTTGTAGGTAGGACTTGTGAAGTTTTTGCATTAATATCATAGGAGGTATCTGGTGAGTATGAAGAGGCGAGAAAAGCTATTTTAAGCGTATATGAGCTTGTACCAGAAGCCTATAGACAACGTTTCAGGAATCGAAGGAGGGACCCAGGTCAAACCGACATTGAGTTTGAAAGGATCAAGCAGAGTAGTCTCGATAGATGGATAAGAGCTTTAAGAATCGAGCAAACCTAAGATGCCCTTAGAGAGGTAATTATTTTGGAGGAATTCAAAAATTCACCGCCTGAAGTAGTGCAAACATGTGTGTAAGAGCAGAGAGTTAAAACAGAAGGTTAGAAGCCGAAGTGGCTAATGATTATGAGCTGGTCCATAAAACATGATTTGGCTTCCAGAATCAATTTCAGTCCATGAGGGTTAGAAACTGGGGCAAAGAGAAATTCTCACATGGAAAGGGAAAGGTAGATCTCAGTGAAGATCATAGGGATAACTTACCACAGGGTAAAAAATAAGCCCTTGAGGGGGACAAAGAAGTTAAAAAGCTCCGGTGTTTTCATTGTAATAAAGTGGGCCACACAACATCACAGTGTTGGTGGGATAGGAGAAAGCCAGATGTAGGAAAACCAGACAAGCCTGGAGGTTTTGTCGGACTAATAACAAAAAGCACAAGGGATGTTAAAAACTGCCTCAGTGTATTTAAGATGGTCAGAGGTTGATTACGGAAGATATGCCAGATCTGCTTAAAAAATATACATGCAAGGGTAAAGTTTATTCACATGGGCCAGGAGTAAGAGGTACAAAGGTTACAATATTAAGAAACACAGGATTCTCTCAGTCTGTAATGCTGAAAGATGAGGAGATGTGTACTCCTGAGGGGCAATTGCCAGAAAGGTACTGATAACAAGAATTCATGGTGAGACAAAAAGTAGTCGATATGTAAAGTGAAGCTAGATAGTGTAGAGAAGAGTGGAGAATTTGTGGGAGGAGTACTGGACAAACTCTCAGCCCCAGGAATACAATTTGTTCTTGCAAATGACATAGCTGATTCACCAGTAGGTGTGTTGCCGACTCTAGTTGAAAAGTCAGTGGAGACGCAGGCAAATGAAGAAATGAAGGGTCTTTATTCAGGAATGTTCCCTGATTGAATGGTCACAAGATCACAGAAGCACAAGCTGAAGCAGGAGAGTTCAAAACACACAGATAAAAAAAATCATAGCTTTATCCAAGACTTTTTTGATCAGATAAGTAGCACAGAGAAGGAGCAAATAGGTAAACATACAAGTATCTTTATATCCACTAAGCTGATCGAATTATAGCAGAAAGATGACAACTTTAAACAATGATATCCAAAAGACATTTACAGAGAAGGAAAGTGAATGCATCCCTGTGTGTTAGTACTTAACAAATGATGTCTTAATAAGGAAATGGAGACCATCACACATTCAAGCAGATGAAAAATGGACAGAGATTCATCAAATTGTTTTGGCAGTAGGGTATAGAAAGGACGTACCACTTGGAGGTCATTTAAGGGTAAGGAAAATACAGGCTAAAATACAAAAACGTTTTTACTGGCCTGGACTACACAAAGATGTTGTTGAATTTTGCCAGATGTGTCATACATGTCAGCTAATTGGAAAACCACAGACAGTAATATAACCTTCACCTTTAATTCCTATTTCAGCATTTGAGGAACCTTTCACAAGAGTCTTGATTGGTTGCATAGGTCTTCTATCTCAAACAAAAAGTGGGAATAAGTATTTACTAACAATAATGGATGTATTGACTAGATTTCCAGAGACAATCTGGGCAGCACGGGTGGCACGATGGCTCAGTGGTTAGCACTGCTGCCTCACAGTGCCAGGGACCCAAGTTCGATCCCTGCCTTGGGCGACTGTCTGTGTGAAGTTTGCACATTCTCCCCGTGTGTACGTGGGTTTCCTCTGGGTGCTTTGGTTTCCTCCCATAATCCAAAAATGTGCAGATTAGGTGAATTGGCCATCGTAAATTGCCCATAGTGTTCAGGGATGTGCAGGTTCAGTGCATTAGTCAGGGGTAAATGTAGGGAAATGAATCTGGGTGGGTTACTGCTCGGAGGGTCAGTGTGGACTTGGTGGACCAAAGGGCCTGTTTTCATACTGTAGGGAATGGAATAAAATCTAATCTAATCCCATTACGCAACATCACAGCCAATAGGGTTGTTGAAGAATTACTTTCAATTGGCATCAAACATTAAAGACCATGCTGCGGGTTTATGGTCAGGATTATCCAGATGATTGGGATAAGGGAGTTCCATTTGTACTTTTTGCAATCAGAAATGCACTAAATGAATCGACCAAATTCAGTCCATTTGAATTAATTTTCGGGTATGAAGTAAGAGGATCATTAAAATTGATTAATGAGAAATTAATAAATCAGAATTCCAAGACCACTCACTTGGACTATGTGTCAAATTTTAGAGAATGATTAAATAGAGCTGGAGAGTTGGCTAGACAGTATTTAAAAGTATCACAGCATACAATGAAACAGGAAGCGGATAAGAAAATACAAATTCGCAATTTTGCAATTGGGGATGAAATATTGGTGTTACTTCCAAAAGCAGGTGAACCATTAAAAGCAAGGTTTAGTGGACTTTATCAAATCAAGAGGAAATTGAGTGAGGTGAACTACTTGATAAGGAATCCACACAGGAAGAAATCTCACCGAGTGTGTCATGTGAATATGCTCAAAATGTATTTTGATAGGAAAGGAAAGCAAGAGGAGAAGGTGTTAATGATTACAGCAAAAAAGGAAGAATCAAGTTCAGAGGATTCTGAATTGGACATTCCTCAAATCAAATTGGACAATGAGGAAGTTGTCAAAAATTGGGATAACTTATTGAGTTACCTTCCACAAGAAAATCAAAATGACCTGAAAGAGTTATTGCTATCAAATAGGGAGATATGCAGAAATAAACTGGGAATTATTAACCTAATTGTGCATGACGTAGATATAGCTGATTAAGTAACATCCTTATAGGCATAACCCTCTAAATTTGGCACAGGTTCAGAAGGAGACAGAGCGCATGCTTCAAGATGGCATAATTAAAGTGAGTTACAGTGACTGGAGCTCACCCATAATCATGGTGCCAAAACCAGATAGTACCCACCAGCAAAGTCAACATCATTACAAAGACTGATGCATATCCAATTCCATGGTTGGAGGACTGTATCAAAAAAGTGGGACAAGCAACTTACATTTCTAAGTTGGACTTGCTCAGAGGCTATTGGCAGGTACCTCTGTCAGAGACAGCAAAGGCAGTTTCAACTTTTGTAATGCCAAATGGACTATATCAGTTCAAAGTCATACCATTTGTTATAAAAAATGCTCCAGCCACATTACTGGATTACCCAACTGTGTGGTGTATATTGATGACCTGGTGATTTTTAGTCACTCATGGAAGGAATATTTACAGCATTTATCGGACTTGTTTGATTGACTTCGGAAGGCATGCTTGGAGGTAAAACTAGCTAAAAGTGAATTTGCCAAAGCCCAAGTCACCTTCCTGGGCCATGTTACTGGATATGGGCAAATGGTCCCACTGGATGCAAAAACAAAATTAATTGGGGAATTTCCCACATCGTTGACGAGAAAAGCAGTACTATGGTTCCTGGGATTGAGTGGATTTTACCAAAAGTTTGTGCTGAACTTTAGCAGTGTGAGTGCTCCATTCACTGAATTAAAAAAGGACAAGAAATTTCAGTGGACAGCGGGCTGTCAAAATGTATTTGACAGCCTCAAAACTGTGTTAACCACTGCTCCAGAATGAGCCACACTGGATTACACAAAGCCTTTCAAGGTGCCTTCGACGCCAATGATGTGGGTGTCAGTGCAGTGCTCCAACAGGAGGATGCCGATGGAATAGAAAGACCCATCGGGTATTTTTCCAGGAAGTTGAACATTCGTCAACAGAAATATTCAATGGTGGAGAAAGAGACTTTAAGCTTGGTGTTGGCATTAAAACATTTCAGTTTATTTTACCAGCAATGCATCTAAGACAATCGTATACATTGATCATAACCCATTGACATTTGTGGAAAAGTTTAAGGACAAAAATGCCAGACTGTTTAGATGGAACTTATTGTTGCAGCCATTCAATTTGACAACTGTGTATGTGGCAGGTCACAAAAACTTGATTGCCAATGCGTTATCGAGACTCGAATGAGATACGGATGCATTCGGTGCCGGGTGTGCCACAGCCTGTATTTGCATGACGTTATGTATGTTTACATGATTATAATTGTATAGTGTACGAACAAAGTTTTTGAAGGGTTTAAAAATGAAGCCATCTTTTGGTATTGATGGTTCTTTTTTGAAGGACGGAGGTGTCACAAAGCTGGTTTCTTTTTTCTAAAAGCAGTTCCTTCTCTCAAGGCTACTATGTCCTTGGCTTTTCTCAGAATGGTTGCAAATGCTGCTGGTGCTGATTAGACTGGTTTGGTACAGAGATTAAAGGGTATTGAGAGGTTTTTTTGTTTATATGTAAACAGATGAGACTTCAGGTGAAAGTGGTCATGTTTTAGAAGAGACCTTCATAATGAAAGGGGATTGGTCAGCTCTCCAGCTGAGCAGTTCAGACCAAATCTAGTTGGGAATTCAACAGTGAGCTGTGAGAAAACAGACTCTCTCTTTTCTCTCTCTCTGCCCTTCTAACTTCAACCTGCAAGCATCTGATCCTTTTTTAAACTGTGTTTATTTAAGCGGGTTTGCTTATTGGGACTGTTGTGTATATTCAGACCAGTATAATTAAGTATATTTTGGATAGACTGAGTGCTGTGGGGGTTCTTTATTTTGTTCTTTGTGTTTCATTGGGCAATTTTGTGAATAAATTTCTGTCTGTTTTAAAGCCTAGTACTCAACCAAGCTAGCTTACTCTGTTAACTTACCAAAACAAATCGCAAAATTGTGGTCTGGGTTGCCTGTTCAAGAATGTTTTGAGTGCTCTGGCCTAGCCCATTACAATATATTTATTTTGCCTAAATCCCAATAAAATGAGGATTGTACTGACTAACCAATATTCCTCATTTCTATTATAATCTCAAGTACTCATGAAATGAACAAATAAAATTGGGTCTCATTTCGCAGCTCTGGTCGTTTTGCAAATTGGCTCCGGACTGTTAACTGAATGGGCACACAGCAGGACTAAGTGGAATTTCCGTACTTTATACATGAAACTAAGGCTACTATTGTGAGTCAAATTTATATACTGAGAAATGATATTAAATGCAATAGTACCTCTTATAGTTTCCCATAAAAACTGAGAGAACTGCAGATGCTATAAACCAGCAACAAAAACAGAAGTTGCTGGAAAAGCTCAACAGGTCTGATAGCATCTCATAGAGTCATTGAGTCACAGAGATGTACAGCACAGAAACAGGCCCTTTGGTCCAACCCGCCCATGCGGACCAGATACCCCAACCCATTCTAGTCCCACCTGCCAGCACTTGGCCCATATCCCTCCAAACCCTTCCTATTCATACACCCATCCAGATGCCTTTTAAATGTTGCAATTGTACGAGCCTCCTCCACTTCCTCTGGCAGCTCATTCCATACACATACCAACCTCTGCATAAAAACGTTGCCTCTTAGGTCTCTTTTATATCTTTTCCCTCTCACCCTAAACCTATGCCCTCTAGGTCTGGACTCCCCTACCCCAGGGAAAAGATTTTATCCATTTATCCTATCCATGCCCCTGATGATTTTATAAAGTTCTATAAGGTCAACCCTCAGCCTCTGACACTCCAGGGAAAACAGTCCTAGCCTGTTCAGCCTCTCCCTATAGCTCAAATCCTCCAACCCTGGCAATATCCTTGTAATTCTTTTCTGACCCCTTTCAAGTTTCACAACATCTTTCCGATAGGAAGGAGACCAGAATTGAACGCAATATTCCAACAGTGGCCTAACCAATTTTTTGTATAGCCACAACATGACCTCCCAACTCCTGTACTCAATACTCTGACCAATAAAGGAAAGCATACCAAATGTCTTCTTCACTATCCTATCTACTTGGGACTCCACTTTCAAGGAGCTATGAACCTGTACTCCAAGGTCTCTTTGCTCAGCAACACTCCCAAGGAGCTTGCCATTAAGTGTATAAGTCCTGCTAAGATTTGCTTTCCCAAAATGCAGCACTTCAGATTTATCTAAATTAATTTGCATCTGTCACTTCTCAGCCCCTTGGCCAATCTGATCAAAATCCTGTAGTAATCTAAAGTAACCTTCTTTGCTCTCCACTACACCTCCAATTTTGTTGTCATCAGCAAACTTACTAACTATACTCTTATGCTCACATCCAAATCATTTATATAAATGATGAAAGTAGTGGACCCAGCACCGATCCTTGTGGCACTCCACTGGCCACAGGCCTCCAGTCTGAAAAGCAAACTCTCACCACGACCCTCTGTCTTCTATCTTTGAGCCAGTTCTGTACCCAAATGGTGAGTTCTCCCTGTATTCCATGAGATCTAATCTTGCTTACCAGTCTCCCATGGGGAACCTTTTTGAACGCCTTACCGAAATCCATATAGATCACATCTACCACTCTGCCCTCATCAACCCTCTTTGTTTCTTCTTCAAAAAACTCAATCAAGTTTGTGAGACATGATTTCCCACACACAAAGCCATGTTGACTATCCATAATCAGACCTTGCCTTTCCAAATACATGTACATCCTGTCCCTCAGGATTCCCTCCAACACTTTGCCCACCACTGAGGTCAGGCACACCAATCTGTAGTTCCCTGGCTTGTCTTTACCGCCCTTATTAAACAGTGGCACCACGTTTGTCAACCTCCAGTCTTCCGGCACCTCACCTGTGACTATTGATGATACAAAAATCTCAGTAAGAGGCCCAGCAATCATTCCCCTAGATTCCCACAGAGTTCTAGGGTACACCTGAAGTGCTGGCGATTTATCCACTTTTATGCGTTTCAAGACATCCAACACTTCCTCCTCTGTAATATGGATATTTTTCAAGATGTCACCATCTATTTCCCCACATTCTATATCTTCCATGTCCTTTTCCACAATAAATACTGATGCAAAATATTCATTTATATCTACCCCCTCTCCTGCGGCTCCACACAAAGGCTGCCTTGCTGATCTTTGAGGGGCCATATTCTCTCCCTAGTTACCCTTTTGTCCTTCATGTATTTGTAAAAACCCTTTGGATTCTCCTTAACTCTACTTGCTAAAGCTATCTCATGTCCCCTTTTTGCTCTCCTGATTTCCCTCTTAAGTATACTCCTACTGCCTTTATACTCTTCTATGGATTCTAAGGATTCACTCGATCTATCCTGTGAAGAGAAATTACAGTTAACATTTCAGGTCTGGTGACTCTCAGAACTACTGAGGAAGACCTGCTGAGCTTTTCCAATAACTTCTGTCTGCATTATTTTTTTCCATGTTGACTAATGTGACTTTTTTTATTTCACAGTATTTTTCTATAACCTTCAGTCTCTTTTGCAACTGTATAATTGAGAACAATACCATTCACTTTACAGTATTTCAGTATATATCATATTTTTGTGACATAGGGATCATTGTAAAGAGTTACTAGTTTTCACGTTCTATATACATTGTGAGTTTAAATGCTTCCATTTGCTGGGTCAGGTTGCACCAATATTATATTATGAGATAATTCATGCTTGATGCTATGAGTGCCTTGTCTTATACCAGTACAGTTAATGTGTATAACACCATCATTAAATTTGTCGAGACTGATGCAGGATTAATCAAACCTGCTGCTCCTCACTTTTGTCCCAAAATTGCTTTTTCAATCCAAGTCAATGTGTTGGAAAGTTCTTCCTGATGTCTTGGTTAATATTTAGAATACAAGAGAATATCCTTTATTGTCACATATTTATTCCGTCAGTCACTGCAGTATTAGCATGACTGGGATTTATATGTCTTTGTTGGATGACAGCCAGAACCATAAAAAGATAAGAGCTCACTGTGTTGGGGGTAATGTATTAGCATGGGTAGATAATTGGCTAACAAATAAAAAACAGATAGTTGGGATAAATGGTATTTTTCCAGGATGACAACCTGTGTATGGTGGACTGCCACAGGGATTGGTGGTAGCAGCAGAATTATTTACTATATATACCTGACTTGGTTAAGGGAAGTAAATGTAGTGTCACCAACTTCACCAATGACATGAAATTGGTGAGAAATCAAGTAGTGAGGATGACAGAAAGTATCAACACAAAGATATAGACAAATTAAGTGACTCGGCAAAAACTCGGCAGATGAAATATAATGTGACAAAATATGAAGTTACACTCTTGGGCAGGAAAAATAGAAGAGTAAGTATTATTTAAATGGGGAAAGACTGCAGAAATCAGGCTTTGTACATAAATGAGAAAAAAACTTGAGTCCATTCAGTAGGTAGTAAGAAGATAAATGCCTTTATTTCAAAGGGAATGGAATTTAAAAAAAGGGAGGCCATGCTAAAACTATAAAAGGCAGCTGTCAGGCCATAAAAACAGGAGTTGCTGAAAAAGCTCATCTGGTCTGGCAGCATCATTGAAGAGGAATCAGAGTTAACATTTCAGATCCAGTGACCCTTCCTCAGAATTGATGGTATCTAGGGAAATGCTGGTTTATGTGCAAAGGTAGGGTGGGGGGAGGGAGTAAGGAGTAAATGATTAGTGGGGTTGGAGCCCAAGGAGAGGGAAGAATGGTTGGACAGATAAAGGAGTAGTTAAAGATCTGACTAGGAGGGTGAATAACTGTTCATCGAGATTGTTAATGGCTAACAATAGGTAGTGTGTATTGGCAGTCTATGTGATAACAATTTCTGGTGTGTTGAGTGTGGGCCTAGGACATGTCCCTTAAAATTATTGAACTCAACATTGAGGCTGGAGGGTTACAGGGTCCCCGAGCAGTGAATGAGGTGTTGTTCTTCCAACTTATGCTGAGTCAAGGCGACCAGTCAGGCCATGGTTGGAATACTGTGAGCAGTTTTCATCCTTAACTAAGAAAAGCTATACTGGAATTGAAAGCAGCCCAGAGAAAATTAATTAGGTAGATGCAAGGTATGGAGTGATTTATGAGGGATGTTGACCAGATTAGGATTGTATTCATTGGAGTTTAGAAGACTGAGAGGATGCCTTATTGAACATTCTTTGGGCATTTGACAGGGTAAATGCAGAGAAGTTGTTTCTCCTTCTGGGAGAGTGTTGGATCTGAGGGTATAATCTCAGAGTAAGAGATCATATTTTTAAGATATAGATGAAGAGGAGTTTTCATTTCAGATGGTAGCTGATCTATGGATATCTTTACCAAAGTGCCTGTTGAGGCTGTATTATTAATTATATTGAAGGTGAAGTTTGACAGATTTTTAATTAATAATGGAGTCAAGACTTATGGGGATAAAGCAGGAAAATGGAATTGATGAGCTATGATAATCAGCATAACTCCTTACACCAGAATCACCATCACAAAAATCCCAGATGAGCTGCTTCCATGAGATTGCTTGCCATGTTTCCATGCTTTGCCACAATCTCTGTACTTCAAAAGTACATACTTGCTGTACATTAATACATGGTATCCTGCTGTGTGAAACGTAATAGTCCTTCATTTTCTTTACATTTCAGCTTTGTAAAGATTTGCTGCCTATGCTATCTATTAAAAAAAAGGTTAATTATCTCTATGAACAAAATAAAGCACAGAAACCAGCCTTTATGCTATCTACTTTTTCTCTTGAAAGTACAATGTAGAGATATAAATCTTTCAGGACATGTTCACTACAATTTTAAGGATGATGCCGCATGGAGATATGTGATATTTGGCTCTTCAAGCTCTCCTTCAAGCCCAAAATTCATTCAAATTCTATGAAGTTCTTGTAAACAGGACATAGTGCTCAGTTCATTGCAAGGTCAGAGCATTCCAGTGGGTTGTTGAATGTACATTCTCATTCCGTCAAGCTGAAAATTATTTTCTTTCTGTTTTACAAGCAATGACTTGTGGATCAATTTTTATCTTCAGCATACCTGACACAAGCTCATCATGTGAAGGCTTAGCATAAATTAAGGCTTTTTTCCTCTCACTATTTCCATGTTGGTAGCAGCTAAAAGTATCTTTCCGGTTTTGGAAAATATTGTTAATTGAAATCATTAATATTGCTATGTGATAGCAATTAGAAATTTCTTATGCACTGTACAAAACTTTCAAGAACAGAATATAGAGCACATAAACAGACCATTCAGCCTATAACCAGTCCACCGTATTAGATCTTAACTGCATTCTGGCTAATTAGGGATGGGTAATAGGTCCATATTTTAAATCAACTTACTTAATTGACTCTAAAGTTGACATAAATGGTGATACAGATGCTTAAGAAAAGCAGTATTGTTCTCCCAATATTCTGGCTAATACTTATTCTGACACTATGGTAAGATTCGATCCACAGTCTTGTTAAATGAACATCGAAATTTTTATTAAACACATCTCAAATAAGCGACAATTTAACCACTGTCCCTTGATAGTCAATGGCATTGCCATCACTGAATCCTTACTATCAACATCTTTGGGGTTACCATCAACCAGAAACTCAATTGAACTTGTCACATAAACACAGTGGCTACAAAGCAGGTCAGAGGTTATGAATACTATGATGACTAACTCACCTCCAGACTCCCCAAAGTCTGTTCACCATCTACAAGGCACCAATCAGAAGTGGGATGGACTACTCCTCACGTACCTGAGTGCGTGCAGCTCTAATAACACTTCGAGAGTTTGGCACCATCTCGTATAAAGCAGCTGCTTGACTGCCACCACAACCAGTAGCATCCATTCCCTCCACCACTAACACTCAATAGCAACGGTGTGTACTATCTACATGATGTACTGCAGAAAATCACCAAAGATCCTTAGACAACATCTTCCAAACCCACATAGAAGGACAAAAGCAGCAGATACATGGAATATCACCAAATGCAAGTTCCCCTCCAAGACACTCACCATTCTGACTTGGAAATATATCGCTGTCGCTCGGCCAAGATCCTGGAATTGCCGCCCTAGGTGCAGTGTGGTTCAACCCATAGTAGATGGACTGCAACAGTTCAAGATAGCAGCTCACCGCCATCTTCTCAAGGTCAGTAAGGGATGGGCAATAAATGCTGGCCAGCTAGCCACACATATGCCGCATAAATGAATTTTTAAAAAAATATATAAAAGGAACACCATCAGAGACAACATTTTCTGGAATCTTCAAGACTCAAAGTCAGGAGGGGCATGGATAGGATAAATAAACAAAGTCTTTTCAATGGGGTGGGGTGGTCCAGAACTAGAGGGCATAGATTTAGAGTGAGAGGGGAAAGATATAAAAGAGACTTAAGGGGCAACTTTTCAACGCAGAGGGTGGTACGTGTATGGAATGAACAGCCAGAGGCAGTGGTTGAGGCTGGTACAATTGCAACATTTAAAAGGCATTTGGATGGGTATATGAATAGGAAGGGTTTGGAGGGATATGGGCCGGGTGCTGGCGGGTGGGACTAGATTGGGTTGGGATACCTGGTCGGCATGGACGGGTTGAACTGAAGGGTCTGTTTCCGTGCTGTACATCTCTATGACTCTATGTCTCTGACTCAAGTTCCAATTCCATGTGATCTTATGTCAGTATAAGAAATCTCCTTGAACCCAAGCTTGACAACGGTGCCTCGAATAAAGAAAAAGTTAATCCTTTTCTCAACATCAACTGCATCACCAGAACAAATTAACTGGCCATTTAACTCATTTGCTGTTTATCGGTCTTACTGGGCCCAACATGCCTGCTGTGTTTCCCTGTGATATTTTTTAAAAGTGACTGCACTTGGAAAGCTGTTTATTTTCTCTAAAGTGATTTAGGATATTCAGAGTTCATGAATGCGATGCAAACTAAACATATAAATGCACATTCTTCCTGTGCTAAATACCAATCAAACTTCTTCTAATCTAAAAAAAAGTCTGAATTCTTACAGACTGAGAAGCTAGACTGTCCAGTGGCTTGTGTTACTCTCCAGTCGGAAAGCACTGTAGAATGTTATGTTAGAAGAAAAGCAAGGAAACTTAGCATCCAAACAAGACTCATTATGGTATCTAAAGAGTCTTCATGGTCACTGTCGGACTAGAAAACTTTAGCATAGCATGTTGTCATATGACTGGTTGCTACACAACACTCTGTTTACAATTACCAGGCAGAAAGATTTGGTTCACATAATATAAATCTACATTTACAAAATTCAGCAAAATTCAAAAGGTTGACACTGGTATTTTGTTAATACCTCAGAGCTGTTAATGCTTTTTCTAATTATTTCATGTTGTACATAACTGGGTGGCCTTTATTCACTTCTCTATCATTTTACAAATCAGGGGCTCATTAAGTTGAGTTATACATTGTAGTAATGAACATTTACTCTGAAGAGAGTCGTACAGTGCTTGATCAGGGATGACGCGTGTAGATGCTTAACTAATCAGGAATGCTTACTATTTACATTGCTAAACTATATAACTTCACTCTCATCCCAATTTCCTGGCTATATAAGGAATCTCTAGAAACTACTCATTACTCCTGTTTGACGTGTATGCTATCCATCGTACACAAATATGCTGAAAAATAGATGAATTTAATGATATTTTCATGTAAACGCTAACTGACAGAGGTATGCACTCTAAATTATTAAATAGATGACAGCTTATGAGAAATGTGGTTTGAATTCTTATGCTAAAATGACAAACAGTCATTGAAAGATTTTTTTGCTCCCAGCCATTTTCCTATCAAGACAATGATCCAAAGAGTCTGCAAAGCAAACATGCCCTAATTTAATTTTAGCATTCAGTTTTTATTATGGTAATAGAATAAATAGGGTAAAAAAAAAACAATGCTAGGAATCTGATATAAAACAGAAAACTTTCAAAATACTACGATGTTGGCATCTGTAACGTAAAAACATTGGTTAATATTTCAGACGTGGTCAGTTAAAATGAATATTGACATTAGAGTGGATTGTTTGGCTGCCTGACTTGGCGGGTGATATGTAAAAATAATAACTGGAACTCCAGTTCACAGTTAACAATTCGAAAAGAAAGGTCAACAGCTGCTGAATTTAAGTACACTATGTAAAATAAATGGCTGAAGGTAGCCTATAATTTTCCATGTGAGCAATTTAACAGCCTCATTTGTAAAATAACCATGACACTGCAAAAGAGAAAGTGCTAGAAATGCCCTCCGGGCTTCCAAGGTTAATGGTCTGGTAAAACCAACACTTCTTGGGAAAGCTGTTGGCCTGCTTTGATGAACCCTTGTCATCAAGTCTGAATCTCACAGGTCACCTCAGCACCATCTGGAAGCTTCATCAAAAGGCTCCTAATGTCAGGCGCTGATATGCAAAGCCCAAAGATGATGTGCTGAGAGAGAAAACATGGCATAGACATATTATGTTAATGCTGGTGGTCTCCATACCACCTTCTGTGAAAAAATGCCGCCTCTCCCAGTCTAACTGGACTTGTAATTCAATGCTAGCCCAGTAAGCCTTGGATTAAGCTTTGCCCTTCACAAGAATAACTGGAGGCTGAAGTAAACAAGTACAGGTCACGTCGACCTTTGGGGCATGAGAATTTACAAAGGTGAAAAGGCCATGTGAAGATATCTAGAAACTTTGCATCAAATAACAAGATCTAAACCATACCTAATATCACATTTTCTCTTTGAAATTTCAAATTGCCCATTGACCTCGAGAAGGTCGCCAGTTACCTTTATTTAAATGGTAATTCAACACATGTAAATGTCTTCTATTTCACCTTCTCGTACATCAATGGAGGAATGGCATGTGGAACCTACTGCATTTTGAATTGTGTATGAAATCTACTTTTACTCTTGTCTCATGTTTACATATAGTATTGTTATCTACAGTGGAGGTATCTTCAGTTCTGATATTCAGTGAATGGACAGACAAGAAAATATAGTGCATTTAAAAGATAACGAATACCAGCACAACATTGAAATCAACATTCACCTTGTGTGAAATGAGCTCTATACAGTAGTAGTCCACACAAAGAATAAAGCATTTATGACTTACTACATAGTTGGAAACAACTTGCATTTATGTAGAGTCTTTAATGTAGAATACTGCTCTAAGATACTTCACAGAAGAGAGAAGAAGATCATGTTTACTATTTTGGGGATTGATGGGTAAATATGAAGGACATCTTAACTGAAAATTGCACTTTGAAACATATTTTTAAAGGTGTCAGAGAGGCAAAAGTGTTCAAGTACAAAATTCAGAAAATAGGAACCAGACAACTGATAGCTGTATCAGAGGTGAAGGGGTTTGATTTGTAGAGAGTGAGTGTGGGAGGTAAAGCAGGATTGTCAATTCACAGGAGATCATGAGACAAATAACAGGAGGCTATCACCAAAAAGGAATGAGGAAAAAATTTGCATATGTACATTTGGACAAAGCAATGGAGAGATTTGTAGGTAAGAACACAGATTTCAAAATTAAACCACTGGGGACAGGAAGGTAATGAAAATTAATAGTACAAACAGAAAGAGCTAAAAGGATCGCTACAGGTCTCGGAAGTCTTTTCCTGTACAGATGCTGACAGACCTGCTGAATTCCTCCAGGGCATCTTTTTTTTTTACTGATCTCTTCCATTTCTAATATTTTACTTTTATTCTGATGAAGGTCAGTGATGGTATGGGCACTTAGCACTTGTCCGCAGAAAATATACTTCATGTGCTTCAAGCAAATAACCAAACCTGAACATCAAAGGGTTGTATACTGTGTGGGCTCAAGGCGATAGTCACAGGGCTCATACGATTACAGTACCCATATTCAGTCAGGAGCTTGGTCCTACCAGAATCTGGGATCAACGTCCTTGCAGCATGGAAACTGGGCTGTGGTCAGTCCTGAAGGTCGAGTGCAACCAATCCAAAGATTGCAGGTAGATCAGTCAGTGTGCTGACAGAAAAAAAACACTTGGGGGTTGTCCTACCAAATTAGTGTGGTGAGATAAGTTACAGTTAGTCCTGCAAGTGCAGGCACAAATGATGAGAGGGTTTATGAGGGGCTGGTCCCTCCGTGACTACCTGGTCAGGTCCAAGCCCCCCTACAACCCACCCTCCCATCCTGGCACTTTCCCTTGCCATCGCAGGAACTGTAAAACCTGCGCCCAGACCTCCTCCCTCACCTCTATCCAAGGCCCTAAAGGAGCCTTCCACATCCATCAAAGTTTTACTTGCACATCCACTAATATCATTTATTGTATCCGTTGCTCCCGATGCGGTCTCCTCTACATTGGGGAGACTGGGCGCCTCCTAGCAGAGCGCTTTAGGGAACATCTCTGGGACACCCGCACCAATCAACCACACCGCCCCGTGGCCCAACATTTCAACTCCCCCTCCCACTCTGCCGAGGACATGGAGGTCCTGGGCCTCCTTCACCGCCGCTCCCTCACCATCAGACGCCTGGAAGAAGAACGCCTCATCTTCCGCCTCGGAACACTTCAACCCCAGGGCATCAATGTGGACTTCAACAGCTTCCTCATTTCCCCTTCCCCCACCTCATCCTAGTTTCAAACTTCTAGCTCAGCACTGTCCCCATGACTTGTCCAGACTTGTCCGACCTGCCTAGCTCCTTTTCCACCTATCGACTCCACCCTCTCCTCCCTTCATCCCCTCCCCCACTCACCCATTGTACTCTATGCTACTCACTCCCCACCCCCACCCTCCCCTAGCTTATCTCTTCAGGCTTCAGGCTCACTGCCTTTATTCCTGATGAAGGGCTTTTGCCCGAAACGTTGATTTCGAAGCTCCTTGGATGCTGACTGAACTGCTGTGCTCTTCCAGCACCACTAATCCAGAATCTGGTTTCCAGCATCTGCAGTCATTGTTTTTACCTACCTGAGGGGCTGGTCAAGTTCTGGGGAAAGTGGAAAACTCAAGTCTGGCCTTGAGAATCATTGGACTAGATCACTGAGGGCATGAGGATAGTGAAAAGAGTCAATTCCAGATAGAAGGGTGAGATCTCATAGGCCATAAGAGGGATGGAAAGCTGCAGGATGGGGCATTTTCTCAAGAGACAATCACTCTTCCCTCAACATGGGGAGAGTGGCAAATAAGGACATGGTAATTCACAAAGCTCTGAGCATAAATTGGGGGCACTAATAGTTATACAAAGGGTAATACAAACAGAAATAGGAGGAGGCTGAAAGATCACCAGGGCTGCAGGAACAGGAACACAAAAACATGAAGAATGTGGATATCAGCCTGTATCTCATATCAACATATCAAAATTAAAAATAGGAGTACACCATTACGTCTCTCAAGCCTGCTTCACCATCCAATAAGATGATAGCTGATCTGTTTGTATTATGAATTCCACATTTTCATTTATTCCTGATAACTCTTGATGCCCCTGTTTAACAATAAACTATCTCTGTCTTAAAATATTCAATGACCCCCACCTTCACTGACTTCTGAGGTCGAGAGTGCCAAAGTGATAAAACTTTCACGACGAAAAAAAAATTCCCTTCATCTCTGTCCTGAAAGGATAACATCTAATTTCTAACCAGTGCCCCCTAGTTTAAACCTAACCCACAAAAGGAAATGTTCTTTCCATATCCTCCTTGTCAAGACCATTCAACATCCACTGACAAGCACACAAAGTTGAAACCTTTGACAACTTCAATCCAAGGTCAACTCTCCAGGAACAAGGCAAAATGGCTATTACTACTTGCCATGGTTAAGATGTGCTGAGGATCTCAGATGCTGTTGTCTTCTTGGCAGGTTTCATTGGGTACAGGTCGTTTTGTCATACAAGAAGATAGGGAATTTGTTACTTGAATGGGATAAAAGTTTGTGCAGTTTCAGAATGAGCTAGTGCTGATAATAATGGGAAAGTGGGGCAGCACAACAGAAAAATGCTCATTGGGTTCATCGCCCTGTGCATCCCCACATGAGCTCTCATGCTTTTCTTCAGTCAAGTCTAAAATCTTCTCCACGTGTGAGGATTTGATGGTCTTTCTTCTGCAATGTGACTAAAGACAGTTTGAGTGTGATGTAAGTGGTTGAGATAATCGTTTGCACTGATGCAGGGGTGGGAAAGGAGGTGATGTGTTCCCTGTGAGTTAGTAGGAAGCACAGAGGCAGGAAGGGTTGGTGGTTTGGGAGAATGAGGTGGGCAAGGAAAGTTGAGTGGGTGTGCTGTATGCCATAATGAGAGCTGTAGTCTGTGAGCCTTGGCGAGAAGAGTGTGCAAGGACAGGGTTCGAGTGAGTGGTGACTGTGAGTGTGTGAGGTAGCAGAGAAAAAATGGTGGCACTTGTCTTTATGGATTCACTCTCCTTCCCTCCTGCACTGCAAGGTGTCCATTCTAATCCATGACACTGCACTGATTCAGACTGCTATCTTGGTCCAGGCTGGCTGGTAGTATGGACCTCTTTGCTGATACAGGGAGAAAAGCAGTATTCCTCTCCAACACCTCATCAATCAGCACTTCACTGACCCTGTCCATGATGTGGGAGAGCTAACTTGCTGTCCTGATCCATTTCCTTGGGGTTAATTGTGGAAAACCAAACATTAAAAACCAGTTCTTGGTTAGCAGCACCTGCAGAGCTATAGGTCTAGGGTTTAAGAATGACATCATCAACATGAAGTTTGCAAAGTCCCTGCAGTAGTGAGCACTTCTGCCTCTCCTGGTGCTTAACTTCATGGGACAGATGCCAAAGGCATCAGTTGCATGAAAGAAATTGAGTGAGAAAAATTGACCTGGGTCATGGTAAACTGCCCACCATGAATCTCACTCAATGAAACACCTTTTGCCAAAAACTGAGAAACTTCAATCTCGAAGCGTATGAAGGGTATATTAGGTTTAATGGTAGTTGTCTTTTCCAGCGGATGGGAGATTTCAAGACCAGGCTGTACATGTTTTTAAGGTGAGAGGAAAGAGATATAAAAAAGACATGAGAGGCAAACCTTTTACACAGAAGATGGTTTGCATGTGGAATGAACTTCCTGAGGACGTGGTGGATGTGGGTACAATACAACATTTTAACAACTTTTGGAAAAGTCCATGAATAGGAAAGGTTTGGACGGATATGGGCCAGGAGTGGGCAGCTGGGGCTAGTTTAGTTTGGAATGATGTTTGGACCAACAGGTCTGTTTCAGTGCTGTATGACTCTATACTTCTACTGAGGAAATGCAAACGCAAAATATCAAATGAGTATTTTAATATTTCTTATCAGAACTAAGTTTCTCCAGAGCACTAAATATTGAAACAAGTAAAATTATAAAATGCATTGAAAAGTGTAAGTCTGTCTGTACTTTAGATTGAACTGTACACATCAGCTTTATCTCTCCTGTTGTTGCTGCTGTCCAGGTTCCTCCTGCGCCCTGAATATAGATTAGATTAGATTACATTACAGTGTGGAAACAGGCCCTTTGGCCCAACAAGTCCACACCGACCCGCCGAAGCGCAACCCACCCATACCCCTACATTTACCCCTTACCTAACACTACGGGCAATTTAGCATGGCCAATTCACCTGACCTGCACATCTTTGGACTGTGGGAGGAAACCGGAGCACCCGGAGGAAACCCACGCAGACATGGGGAGAACGTGCAAACTCCACACTGTCAGTCGCCTGAGGCGGAAACTGAAACCAGGTCTCTGGCGCTGTGAGGCAGCAGTGCTAACCACTGTGCCGCCCAATATACTTAAAGTTAGGATCAACCCAAAACGAGTGACTGTTAAGCAGCCAATTGGATAATGGTTTTTGTTGCTCCTGATTCTGCAATAAACCCTCTGTTGTAGTATAATGCTGGTTTGACTGAGGATGATTGAAATGTTGAGGTTGTGTGTAAGATAAACATCTCCAGCAAATGAAAATGTTGATGGCATGTGATTTTACAGCAGCGGGTACCATCTGGACTATCCACCTGCACCAGTTCTGAGATGCAGTCCTCTGCATTTTCTTCTTATCTTATATAGCTTTTATTTTAATCTATTGCAGGTTATGCTTCAATCTGTGTTTCAAGAGAAATATTACATGCCCTTCTATATTTCAAAAAAGGTCCTTTGTTGATTTGCTGACTGCTCTTTACTCGTCTGTATCAAAAATAAATTTTTCTTCTCATCTTATCAAAATGCCATAGCATTTTCAACACTAATCAGACGTTTACTTAATCATAGAACTCCTACAATACAGATAGAGGCCATGTAGCCCACCAAGTCTGCACTGACCTCCAAACAGTATCCCATCCAGATCCACCCTTTTTCATAGCCCCACATTAAGTATGGCTAATCTATTTATCCTGTACATCCCTGGACAATATGGGCAATTTGCATGGCCAACCCACCTAACTTACACATCTTCGGACTGTAGGAGAAAACCAAAGCACCCACACAGTCACCCAAGGCTGGAATTGAACCCAGGTCCCTTGCATTGTTAAACAGCAGAGTCAAACATTATGCTGCCCATAGTCACATTTGTTTAAGTGGAAAGTGCCTTAGCCTTTCTAACCTGCACTCATAACTAAAGCATTTTATCCTTGATATCAACCCATTATGTTATGTGGAAAAGGAAGGATTTTAGGGTTAGGGGAAGAAGACTAGGCATTGGTATGAGATTAACTGTTCATTTAGAGAGCCAATGCAGACATAATGGCTATAACAACTCTATTATTCTGCAGCTGTTCCATTGGCAAAACAGAGCCTGGTCACATCTAGAACGTGACCATGAAAATCGATAGAATTTTTAAATCTCAATTCACTGGCAGGACGACAATCTTTGGGAATAGCTTTCAATCAATAAAGAGTCATCTGTTTCTCCAGCCACCATTGTGGAAGTTTGAATCATGGGACAGATAATATAATTCATTCACAAGCGTTGATAATAAGCACAAAAATACCATTAAAACAATGCAAATTTAAAGGGATAAAAATGTGTGTATTGTAATGGTGTCCACATAATGTAATGCTGTATGTATGTATAAAAGAAATACAAGTTGACATGACGAGAGAACGGCATGAACTTCTTAATCTAAACAGCAGGACAGTGAAGAAAATGATTTAAAGGGAAAATATATATATATAAAACCAGCAGAAAAAAAAGCATTGCACTTTTAAAATACTGTAAGTCTTCATTTGTATAGCAATGGGATAGTATTTAACAATGAATACGAAATAAAAAAGGAGCAGGAGTCAGCTATTCAGCCCCTTGTTGTGTAATTCAATAAGAAGGAGAAAGTGAGGTCTGCAGACGCTGGAGATCAAAGCTGAAACTTTATTGCTGGAACAGCACAGCAGGTCAGGCAGCATCTAGGGAACAGAAGATTCGACGTTTCGGGCACATGCCCTTCTTCAGGGCTTTCCCTGAAGAACGGCATGTGCCCGAAACGTCGAATCTTCTGTTCCCTAGATGCTGCCTGACCTGCTGTGCTGTTCCAGCAATAAAGTTTCAGCGTGTAATTCAATAAGATCATGATAGATTTTGTGGCCCTTTCCTATCTCCCTCCTCCATAACCCTTGTCC
This sequence comes from Chiloscyllium plagiosum, assembly GCF_037043375.1. Classification (NCBI taxonomy): domain Eukaryota; kingdom Metazoa; phylum Chordata; class Chondrichthyes; order Orectolobiformes; family Hemiscylliidae; genus Chiloscyllium; species Chiloscyllium plagiosum. The sequence continues at coordinate 94,095,248 of NW_028270145.1, read as the reverse complement.
CTTTTGGCAATCAAAAGTCTACTTCTTGACTATATGCAGTGATCCAGTCTCCACTGTTCACTGGAGAAGGGGATTTCAAATATTAACAAACTCTGAGTGAAATTTCTTCTCATTTCTGTCTTAAGTTTGTTAAACATTCCCTATGTGAGAGGATGCATCTCTTCAGCATCAATCCTGACAGGCCTCCTCAGAACCTTATCCATTTCAATAAGATCACCTTCGAAATTCTCATGAGCATAGGCTCAATCTGCTTTAATGTCCTTATTAAGAGGAACTTCTCATCCCAGGAGTCAGCCTGGTGAACTTCCTCTGAACTCATTATTTCTGCCATTCAAGCACATATATAAAAGGAAAGAATTATGATTTGTTCCGATACCAGTATAAATTAAAGAAAAAGTAAATCTATTTCAGAAAGCCTGTCACTTTGAAAGCAAACAGTTGTACCAGAGATCTGAAAGATGAAAAAAATAGGATCTGAAACAAATCTTTCATAACTCATAGACATAAAGCCTTCCTTCTGATTTTAAGGAGTGCTCGAAGATTTACATTACTTGGCAATTGATGCTATTAAACAAGGAAGTCATAATTCATAATTGGCCTTCCAATTGATAATGCATTTGCTTTAATCATAAACAGCACTTTCCTTCATTTATCTGATAGATGTTATATGTAATGGATTGACATATATAATATAGGATGTTTATAGTAGATTTGTGATGTGTCAATGATGTGGTGAAACTGCAGGCACTGTAAAAGCAATTAGTATCTAAGGAATTTGATGCTAATCTTTGTCAGGATGATTTAAACTATAAACTGTAACATAACACCAATGGGCTTGTGATATCAACCCCAATTTTCTGAATAAAGTGAAAATCAGGTTGTGCTCACCGAGGCGTGACTGTGCCTGTGGGGAAGGTTGGCTTCAAAACTAGTGAAGGACAGATCTCTTCCTTTCATTTGAATACATTTTTGAGCAGGAAGAACAAGCACAAGAAAACCAGCCAGTAGGATGGCTGCCACAGAAGAATTCCAGCAAGATGGCTAGCTGAAGCTCTCTAAATGTGCTGAGCTGTTAATTTGTAGAGGTCATTAGTAAAGGTGAGTTTGATAGTTTGATTCTACCACTCACAACCAATGGGGATTGCTACAGATGATGTTTGTCCAATAGTTTGCACAAAAACACACTTACAACACAGTTGCACGACTACAGCATGGCATTCAGTATACCAAGATTTTGTTATTAACTTGTGGGATGTGGGCATCACTAGCTAGCCAGCATTTATTATCCATCCCTAGTTGCCCTTGAAAGGTGGTATTGAGCTGCTTTCTTGAACCACCGCAGTCCATGTGTTGTAAGTTGACCCACAATGCCAATAGAAAGAGTATGTCAGGATATTGACCCAGCGACACTGAAGGAATGGTGATATATTTCCAAGCCACGATGGTGACTAGCTTGAGAGGGGAACTGCAGGAGTTCCCATGTGTCTTCAGCCTTTTTCCTTCTAGATGGAAGTGGTTATGAGTTTGGAGGGTGTTGTCTAAGGATCTTTGGCAAATATTTGCAGTGCAACTTGTAGATGGCGTACACAGCCGCTACTGAGCATAGGTGGTGGAGGGAATGGATGCTTATGGATGTTGTGCCAATCAAGCGGGCTGCTTTATCCTGGATAGTGTCAAGCTTCTTGAGTGTTGTTGGAGTTGTACCCATCCAGGCAAGTGAGGAGTATTTCATCACACTCTTGATTTGCATGTTGTAGATAGTGGATAGACTATGGGAGTGAGGAGGTGAATTACTCACTGTGGTATTCCTAGTCTTTGACCTGCTTATGTGGTGAGTCCAGTTGAGTTTCTGGTCAAGAGTAACTCCCAGAATGTTGTTAGTGGGGAATTTATTGATGGTATCAGCATTGAGTGTCAATGGACAATGGTTACAGTGACTGTTATTAGAGATGAACATTGACTGGCAGTTGTGTGGCACATATGTTACTTGCCACTTGTCAGCCCATGCCTGGATATTTTTCAGGTCTTGTTGCATTTTAACAAGGATTGCTTCAGTATCTGAGCAGTCACAAATGGTGCTGAACAATGTCCAATCGTCAGGGAACATCTCACTTCTGACCTTATAATAGAGGGAAGGTAATTGATGAAGCAGTTGAAGATGGTTGGGCCTCAGTCACTGTCCTGAGGAACTCCTGCAGGCATATCCTGGAGTTGAGATAACTGACCTCCAACAATTATCATTCATTAGCAGAATTGTGTATCAACTCCAGTCTTTTCTAAATTCATCAGTTTATACACATGCACTGCATCCAAGGGCTTTAAATTGTTCAGGTTGCCTAATGGCATGAATATATATTTTTGTTGGCTGTTTGCATAATACCTGCAGTTCCTAGATTGATGTTCCTTTTCTGGGGAGTGACATTCACATAGCCAGTGGTGTTGCTGTGATCCGTTTCCAGTGCGAGGGAAAGGTAGACCTTGGAACTGATAGTCATTCTGTACTCTGTAAAAGCGGTGAGATTATATCTTCCACATCCATGACCTGCAGTGATTATTTATCTGGTCATTCGCCTTCACTGAGTACGATTGAGGTAACTGCTGGTCCACACAGATACCAGGTTACCAAGTGGGCTGTCTTTTATTGTGAGTGGTGAATGTTTATATTACGACTGGCTCTCCAGTGCTCAGCTCTGGCAATGACTTGGCAGTTTGATTTTTTCACACATGCCTGTCATTACTTCTGACTTCAGTAAGAGACATACAACGCAGAAACAAACTCTTCATTCCAACTCATCTTTGCAGACCAGGTATCCCAAAGCGAACTAGTCTTATTTGCCTACATTTGGTCTATATCCTTTTAAATCTTTCCTCTTCACGTACCTTTCCAAATGTCTTTTAAATGTTGTAATTGTAACCGTCCCCACCACTTCCTCTGGCAGCTCATTCCATACATTTACCACCCTCTATGGGAAATAATTGCCCCTCAGGTCCTTTTTAAATCTTTGTCCTCTCACTTTAAAAGTTAGCTTCAGAGGGATGGCAGTGAAGGCAGTGCAATGTTCCTCCTGCAACATGTATGAGGTGAGGGATGCCATCGACGTCCCTGCTGATAACACTTGCAGGAAGTGCACCCATCTCCAGCTCCTCCAAGACCGTGTTAGGGAACTGGAGCTGGAGTTGGATGAACTTCGGATCATTCGGGAGGCAGAGGGGGTCATAGATCAGAGTTATAGGGAAGTAGTAACTCCAAAGATGGCAGATAGATGGGTGACAGTGAGGGGGACTGGGAGGAAGCAGCCAGTGCAGGGACCCCCTGCGGCCGTTCCCCTCAAGAACAAGTATACCGTTTTGGATACTTGTGGGGGGGATGACTTACCAGGGGCAAGTAACGGGGCTCAGGCCTCTGGCACGGAGCCTGTCCCCGTTACTCAGAAGGGAAGGGTGAAGAAGAGCAGAGCAGTAGTAATTGGGGACTCGATAGTTAGGGGCACAGATAGGCGGTTTTGTGGGAACGAGAGAGACTCACATTTGGTATGTTGCCTCCCAGGTGCAAGGGTACGTGATGTCTCTGATCGTGTTTTCCGGGTCCTGGAGGGGGAGGGGGAGCAGCCCGAAGTCGTGGTCCATATTGGCACCAACGACATAGGTAGGAGGAGTGCCGAGGATGTTAGACAGGCTTTCAGGGAGCTAGGTTGGAAGCTCATAGTTAGAACGAACAGAGTTGTTGTCTCTGGTTTGTTACCCGTGCCACGTGATCGAGAGTCGAGGAATAGGGAAAGAGAACACTTAAATGCGTGGCTACAGGGATGGTGCAGGAGGGAGGGATTCCGGTTTTTGGATAACTGGGGTTCTTTCTGGGGACGGTGGGACCTCTATAAACAGGATGGTCTACACCTGAACCTGAGGGGCACCAGTATCCTTGGGGGGAGGTTTGCTAGTGCTCTTGGGGGGGGTTTAAACTAACTCTGCAGGGGCATGGGAACCCAGATTGTAGCTTCAGGGTGCAGGGCCTGGAGTGCAGGGAGGTTAGGAACATGGCATCAATTTCCAAGGAGGGTGTCTGTAAACAGGAAAGTGGCTTGAAGTGTGTATACTTCAATGCAAGAAGTATACGAAATAAGGTAGGTGAATTTGCAGCGTGGGTTGGTACCTGGGACTTCGATGTTGTGGCTATTACGGAGACATGGCTAGAACAGGGACAGGATTGGCTGTTGCAGGTTCCTGGATTTAAATGTTTTAGTAGGGTCAGAGGTGGGGGTAAAAGAGGGGGAGGTGTGGCATTGCTTGTCAAAGATAGTATTACAGTGGTGGAAAGGACGATGGATGAGGACTTGCTATCTGAGGTAGTTTGGGCTGAGGTTAGGAATAGGAAAGGTGAGGTCACCCTGTTAGGAGTCTTTTACAGGCCTCCTAATAGTCCTAGAATCATTGAAGAAAGGATAGGGAAGGTGATTCAGGAGATGAGTGACAGTAATAGGGTGGTTGTTATGGGGGACTTTAACTTTCCTGATATTGATTGGGAAAGCTATAGCTCAAGTTCGTTAGATGGGTCAGTGTTTGTTCAATGTGTGCAGGAGAGTTTCCTGACACAATATGTAGACAGGCCAACAAGAGGTGAGGCCATACTGGATTTGGTTCTGGGTAACGAACCAGGCCAGGTGTTAGAATTAGAGGTAGGTGAGCACTTTGGAGATAGTGACCATAATTCGGTGATTTTTACTCTCGTGATGGAGAGGGATAAGTGTGTACTACAGGGCAAGAGTTATAGCTGGGGTCAGGGAAATTATGATGCGATGAGGCATGACTTAGGATGTGTGGCTTGGAAAATTAGACTCCAAGGCAAGAGTGTAAATGATATGTGGAGCTTGTTCAAGGAGCAACTATTGAGTGTCCTTGATAATTATGTACCTGTCAGGCAGGGAGGAAAGGGTTGTGCGAGGGAGCCGTGGTTTAATAAGGAATTGGAATCCCTTGTTAAATGGAAGAGGGCGGCCTATCTCAAGATGAGACGTGAAGGTTCAATTGGGGCGATTGAGAGTTATAGGGTAGCCAGGAAGGACCTGAAGAGAGAGCTAAGAGCAGCAAGGAGGGGACATGAAAGGTCCTTAGTCGGTAGGATTAGGGAAAACCCTAAGGCTTTCTATAGGAATGTTAGGAATAAAAGAATGACGAGGGTAGGAATAGGTCCAGTCAAGGATAGTAGTGGGAAGTTGCGTGTGGAGGCGGAAGAGATTGGGGAGACACTGAATGAATACTTTTCTTCAGTATTTACTCAGGAACAGGGCATTGTCGTCGATGTGAATACTGAGACACAAATAAGTAGAATGGATGGCTTTGAGGTATGTAGAGAAGAGGTGTTGGAAATCCTGGAAAAGGTGAAAATAGATAAGTCCCCTGGGCCTGATGGCATTTATCCTAGGATTCTCTGGGAAGCAAGGGAGGAGATTGCAGAGCCATTGGCCTTGATTTTTATGTCCTCTTTGTCTACAGGAGTAGTGCCAGAAGACTGGAGGATAGCAAATGTGGTTCCCTTGTTCAAAAAGGGGAGTAGGGATAACCCTAGTAACTATAGGCCGGTGAGTCTCACTTCTGTTGTGGGCAAAGTCTTAGAGAGAATTGTAAGGGATAGGATTTATGCACATCTGGATAGGAATAATGTGATCAAGGATAGTCAGCATGGTTTTGTGAAGGGCAGGTCGTGCCTCACAAACCTTATTGAATTCTTTGAAAAGGTGACGAAGGAGGTTGATGAGGGGAAAGCGGTAGATGTGGTACATATGGATTTTAGTAAGGCGTTTGATAAGGTTCCCCATGGTAGGCTACTGCAGAAAATACGGAGATATGGCATTGAGGGTGAGTTGGAGGTTTGGGTTAGGAATTGGCTGGATGGAAGAATACAGAGGGTAGTAGTTGATGGCAAAGTTTCTTCATGGAGTGCCGTCACTAGCGGTGTTCCGCAAGGATCTGTTTTGGGACCATTGCTGTTTGTCATTTTTATAAATGACCTGGAAGAGGGGTTAGAAGGTTGGGTGAGCAAGTTTGCGGATGATACGAAAGTCGGAGGAGTTGTTGACAGTGAGGAAGGATGTGGCAGGTTACAGCAGGATATAGAGAAGCTGCAGAGCTGGGCAGAAAGGTGGCAAATGGAATTCAATGTAGCTAAGTGTGAGGTGATTCACTTTGGGAAGAATAACAAAAAGATGGGGTACTGGGCTAATGGTCGGATACTTGGTAGTGTGGATGAGCAGAGGGATCTTGGTGTCCATGTACACAGATCTCTGAAAGTTGCCACCCAGGTAAATAGTGCGGTGAGGAAGGCATATGGCGTACTGGCTTTTATTGGTAGAGGAATTGAGTTCCGGAGTCCTGAGGTCATGATGCAGTTGTATAAGACTCTGGTGCGGCCGCATCTGGAATATTGTGTGCAGTTTTGGTCGCCATACTATAGGAAGGATGTGGAGGCACTGGAACGGGTGCAGAGGAGGTTTACCAGGATGTTGCCTGGTATGGAAGGAAGATCGTATGAGGAAAGACTGAGACACTTGGGGCTGTTTTCATTAGAGAAAAGAAGGTTTAGGGGTGACTTGATTGAGGTGTACAAGATGATTAGGGGGTTAGATAGGGTTGACAGTGTGAACCTTTTCCCGCGTATGGAGTCGGGTATTACAAGGGGGCATAGCTTTAAATTAAGGGGGGGTAGATATAGGACTGAAGTTAGGGGTAGGTTCTTCACTCAGCGAGTCGTAAGTTCACTGCCAGTAGCAGTGGTGGACTCTCCCTCTTTATGGGCATTTAAGCGGGCATTGGATAGGTATATGGAGGATAGTGGGTTAGTATAGGTTAGGTGGGCTTGGATCAGCGCAACATCGAGGGCCAAAGGGCCTGTACTGCGCTGTATTCTTCTATGTTCTATGTTTAATCCTATACTGTTTGGTTTCAGACTCCTCTACCCTTGGATAAAGATCTTGGCTATTCACCCTTATCCATACCCTTCATGAATTCATAAAACTCCATAAAGTCTCCCTTCAGCCTCTGACAGTCCAGGGGAAAAAAATCCTAACCTATTCAGTTTCTCCTTATAACTTAAACCCTCCAGTTCCAGCAACAGCCTTATAAATGTTTTTGCACCCTTTCTAGTTTAACAGTGCCCTTCCAATAACAGTGTGACCAGAATTGTATGCAGTATTCCAAAAGTGGCTTCACCAATGTCTTGTATAGCCACAACATGACATCCCAACTCTTATATTCAATGCCCTGACCAATGAAGGGAAGCGCTCCAAATTACTTCTTAACCACCTATCTACACTCAACACCACTTTCAAGGAGCTATGAACCAACACCCTATCATTAAGTGTGTAAGTCTTGTCCTTGTGTGCCTTACCAAAATGAAATACCTCACATTTATCTAAATTAAATTCTATCTACCACTTCTTGGCCCATCTGACCAAGATCTCATTATATTCTGAGATAATCTCCTTCACTGCCCAATATGCCATCAATTATGATATCATCCACAAACTTACTAATCATGCCTCCTATATTCTCATCTAAATTGTTGATATAAATGACAGTGGATCCAGAACTGATCCTATTGGAAAAGTAATTTGGATATGGGGAGAAATTAACCTTTGGATTGGAATACTTCCTGGTGTTCAGTAAGTTTATTTTTTCTGTCACCAATTGCCTTGCATACATCAGTGCTTGATTTACCTGATTTCTTTATAATCTCTTTGCAGATTTTCATTTCCACCTTAGTCTTTCTATTTGTCTGAGGCTAATATAGACATAATGTATAGAGTTAAATTCTTCTATCCTTCATGAACCATCTGAATTCTTCATTCATTAATCAAGGCCGATTATCACTTATCACATTGTCTGCAATGCCATAATGATTGAAGTATGTGTTCAGCTATTCTACAAACTCTGCTGTAATCATTGATATCAGCTGTTCAAACTCCCAGTAATCCGAACTGGAGGCCATGGTCTGTCTGGGATGTCATATGTCATAAGCAGCTCTTCAGCATCTGCTGTTCTTTGTTTTATTAAAGAAATAGATGACCTCAGTGTAGGGGTTTTCATTTAAAAATTCCAGACCAGAAGTGTTTGGTTAGAACAAATGAAGGCCTTATTTGAAGATGAAAATTTTAAAGTTTATTTGTGTGAATAATCAAGGCCAAGTAGATGATGAAAGAGAAGGTATCTGGTGGCCATGCCAGCAACACCAGGATGATGTAGACACGGCTCCATTGCACCCTGAGGTCTCCCAGCGAGTGAGGAGCAGGTTCCAGGCTTAATACCTGGTCCAGCCTTGCAGGCTGAGCTGAGGCTCCAGGTCCACTGCTAGATGGAGACAGTGAGATTGGTCCCAGCACAGGACCCTACAGCACTGGTAGTGGCTGCATTGGTGAGGTTGGCCCAGTGTGAACTCATAGCAGCAGCACTGGTGAAGTCGAGATGATGCCAGAGAGTTGTGACTCTTTGTTCAAGCTGCATCAGCATGGTGACAGCAATGTTGTCGATTTAGCAGCAGGGACTCGAGGCATCAGGATGGAGGGGATCTGATACAGGTCCATGGCTGAGCTAGAAACGGGAGCTTTTCCAAAGATCCCCTAAACTAAGATGAATTTGATTGTCTCATTTTCTGCCTTTATATTCTGTGTTTTGGTTTATTTTCTGTGTTTTAAGACAGTGCTACAGTGGCAACACAAACCAACAATTTTCACCATATTTATAATAAATACACATGACAATGAATCAATCAATCTCTCAAGAGTAGGAGTTGAAAGAAACAGTCAAATCAAAATTCTAAGTGTAATAGAGAAAGGAATTCTCTCTGGTATTATAAAATGATTGTGTTGGGAATAGATAGAATTTTGTTTTGCTGTATGTTTTGAAATTGTTAAAGTTGTATTATATGTCAATAGCTTGGTTTGTTCTATTTTATCACCATATCTTTGTATAATAAATCTCTGTTTTATTGTTACAACCAAATCTGCAGTATTGTGTAAATATATTTCTACAAAGACCACCACTATTAATTTAAAAAATGATCTATCAATTCAGATTTCAGTTTGGTATCTGACTGGTTCAGTAGTAACATCATTTGGGACCATAACATACTTGACTCCAGGTATCTTTAATTGCATCATTTTCTTGTTAAATTCACGTCCATCTGGCAAGCTCACTCTCGCACTCACACTGGATTCTGATTTCAGTGTGCCTTCTTCCACTGTGTCTCCTCATTCAAAGCATAGGATCCACAACAGCCTCCAGTCTGAAAAGATTACTATCTTGTGCTGTTTGCATTTGACAGTGGAAATGCCAAGCAGCATGCACAGCCTTCTCCTGAATGGCATTCAGAATATAGTTAAAACTGCTACTGCTTTCTTCCACCTCACTTGCCAGTATCTGTCCATTATATTGAGGATTGTAAAGATCTTTGCCTTCGCAAGTTGTGACAAAAATTTCTTCAATCATTGTCATGTGGTAAAGAGATCTCTTCAAAGTTTATTGAGATCCTTTGGATCTATGCTTACTCTCAGATTTTCAGGTTAGGTTCTCAGTTTGCTGGAGTTGTCATTTTTAACATTGCTCCCTTCTTTTTGAGCTGTTCTTTCTTGTTTTTCTAGACTGCACTCAGGAGCAGCTTGGCAGAAGCTGAGTTAGTCTCAATTCTGTCTACTTCAGGATGGTATTCATCAGGAAAGCACATGACATCTGTGAAGACACCTTTGTAATTTTTTCAACAGTTAAAGGCATCATGGCCTGCTAAATGCTACAAATCTCTTCTGGTGCATTTAGGGTTGCTAGTCCAAACTTTAGACTTGATTCAGTGTTACATCACAGATACTTTCTCATTGAATGACAGGACTGGCTGAAGAATCTAAATGGTCTACACCTGTTATTAATTTTCCATGATGTGAAAGATACATTCACAAATTTACAACAAGTGGAATTCATTGTCACAGAGGGCTGTGGAAGCTAAGTCATTGAGTGTATTTGAGACAGGGATAGATGGGTTGTTGTTTGGTAAGGGGTTCAAGGGTTACAGGGAGAAAGCAGGAGAATGGATTGAGATACATATCAGCCTTGTTTGGGTGGTAGAGCAGATTCAATGGGCCAAATTGGCTGATTCTACTCCTAAATTAGAGTAGTGCTGGAAAGGCACAGCAGGTCAGGCAGCATCTGAGGAGCAGGAATATCGACGTTTCAGGCAAAAGCCCTTCATCAGGAATGAGGCAGGGAGCCTCTGGAGTGGAAAGATAATTGGGAGGGGATAGGACTGGGGGAAGGTCGCCAAGAGTACAATAGGTGGATGGAGGTGGGGATGAAGGTGATAGGTTGGAGAGGAGGGTGGAGCAGATAGATGGAAGGAAGATTGGCAGGTAGGACAGGTCATAAGGATGGTGCTGAGCTGGAAATTTGGAACTGGGGTGAGGTGGGGGGTGGAGAAATGAGGTAAGTGGTGAAGTCCACATTGATGCCCTGGGGTTGAATTGTTCTGAGGCAGAAGATGAGGCATTCTTCCTCCAGGCGTCGGGTGGTGAGGGAGTGGCGGTGGAGGAAGCCAAGGACTGCATGTCCTCGGCAGAGTGGGAGGGGGGAGTTGAATTGTTGGGCCACGGGGCGCTGGGGTTGATTGGTGCGGGTGTCCCAGAGATGTTCCCTAAAGCGCTCTGCGAGAAGGTGACCAGTCTCCCCAATGTAAATGAGAGGCCTCGGGAGCAACGGATACAATAAATGACATTGGTGGATTTGCAGGTAAACCTTGGATGGAGGTGAGGGGGGAGGTGTGGGCACAGGTTTTGCAATTCCTGTGGTGGCAGGGGAAGGTGCCAGGAGGGGAGGGTGGGTTATTGGGGGAGGGGGTGTGGACCTGACCAGGTAGTCACAGAGGGAACAGTCTTTGCTGAAAGTGGAAAGAGGTGGGGTGGGAAATATATCCCTGGTGGTGGGGTACATTTGGGGATGGCAGAAATGTCGGCTGATGATGCAGAAGTTGGTAGTGTTGAAGGGGAGGACCAGAGGGGTTCTGTCCTTGTTGCGACCGGAGGGATGGAGTTTGAGGGCGGAGGTGCGGGACGTGGAGGAGATGCGTGGGAGGGCATTTTCAACCACATGAGAAGGGAAATTACAGTCTTTAAAGCAGGAGGCGATCTGATGTGTTCTGTTGTGGAACTGAGTATCTGCCACCAGGAGGACCAGTTCCACCACAGAACACACCAGATCGCCTCCTCTCTAAAGACCATAATTTCCCTTCCCATACGGGTTGAAGATGCCCTCCAACACATCTCATCTATGTCCTGTACCTCTGCCCTCAAACCCCACCCCTCCAACCCCCGGGTCCTCGAATTCCACTTTACCAACCTCCGCATAAACACATCATCCACCTACATTTCCGCCACCTACAAATGGACCCCACCACCAGGGAAATATTTCCCTCCCCACCCGTTTCCGCTTTCCACAAAGACCATTCCCTCCATGACTACCTGGTCAGATCCACGACCCCCAACAACCCACTCTCCCCTCCTGGCACCTTCCCCTGCCACCGCAGGAATTGCAAAACCTGCGCCCACACCTCCTCACTCACCTCCATGCAAGGCCCCAAAGGAGCCTTCCACATCCATCAAAGGTACACCTGCACGTCCACCAATGTCATTTATTGTATCCGTTGCTCCCGATACGGTCTCCTTTACATTGGGGAGGCTGGACACCTTCTCGCAGAGTGCGTTAGAGAACATCTCCAGGACACCCGCACCAATCAAAACCAAAGCCCTGTGGCTGAACATTTCAACTCCCCCTACCACTCTGCCAAGGACATGCATGTCTTGCACCTCCTCCACCACCACTCCCTCACCACCCGACGCCTGGAGGAAGAATGCCTCATCTTCTGCCTCGGAACATTTCAACCCCAGGGCATCAATATGGACATCACCAGTTTCCTCATTTCTCCTCCCCCCACCTTACCCCAATTCCAACCTGCCAGCTCAGCACCATCCTCATGACTTGTCCCACCTGCCAATCTTCCTTCCCACCTATCCGGTCCACCCTCCTCTCTGACCTATCACCTTCATCCCTACCTCCATCCACCTATTGTACTCTTGGCTACTTTCTCCCCAGCCCCACCCCCTTCCATTTATCTCTCCACCGCGGAGGCTCCCTGCCTCATTCTTGATGAAAGGCCTTTGCCTGAAACATTGATTTTCCTGCTCCTCGGATGCTGCCTGACCTGCTGTGCTTTTCCAGCACTACTCTAATCTAGACTCTGATCTCCAGCATCTGCAGTCCTCAGTTTTGCCTAGTTGATTCTGCTCCTATATTGTATAGCCTTATGGTTTAACAAAAAATGTTTCCTTCTGCTATTCGATCATAGAACACAGTACAGTACAGCATAATTCAGGCCCTTCGGCCCTCGATGTTGTGCTGGCCTTTTATCTGACTCTAAGGTTAGACTAACCTTCATACCCTTCATTGTACTATCTTCCATGTGCCTATCCAAGGGTCGCTTCAATATCCCTAATGTATCTGACCTTACTACCACTGCCAGCAATGCATTCCATGCACCCACCACAGTCTATGTGAAAAACCGACCTCTGACATCTCCAATTACCTTAATATTATGCCCCCTCATGGTAGACATTTCTGCCATGGGAAAAGGTCTTTGGCTATCCACTCTACCTATGCCTCTCCACATCTTGTACACCTCTATCAAGTCACCTCTCATCCTTTGTCACTCCAATGAGTAAAGCCCTCACTCCCTCAACCTTTCTTCATAAGCCATGCCCTCCAATCCAGGCAGCATACTGGTAAATCTCCTCTACATCCTTTCTAAAGCTTCTACAAGTTTCATATAATGAGGCGACCAAAACTGATAACAATTCTCCCCATACAGGAAGCTTCTGCTGTAAACATTATTGATTTTATGCAGAAGTTTGGTAAATTTACTTTGGCTTTGCTTGCAAGTAAATGGAGAGGCAATGTTACAGAGGAACCACAGCCTGCAGGTGCTCTGGAGTTCCAGGAATGCAACATGACCCAGCCCAGAAATAATTGTTGTCAGGAGGCACTTGCAGGGTGGGGAGGTCACAGGAAAAGGGGGGCAGGAGCAATCAACAAGGACAGAGAGTTGGCACTTAGCTGTCCAAACATTCTCAATGTCATTCTCTCTAACAAGCGCTGAATGCATACCCCAGGAGCTAACAAGCTGTCGTACATTTATAGCTGTTGTGAACACTGACAGGCTCACCAAGGATTAAGCCCCTAAATGGTCATTAATTGGCTAGTTTTAGGCTTTGATTGGTGAGACAGAAAGCTTATAACCTTCTGTCCAAAATGTAACCATAGTGGAAACAGATTGTATTACATTGAACTTCAAAATGAAGCAAAATGTTGGACAAGTGAGTAATTTTCTCTGATTCGGTGAGTTGATCAGGTTAAAACTGCCCACTACAAGTTTATTGCGAAGCCACAATCCTATTAAGGTGAGCACGGCTGCACAACAGTCTACAAGGAACCAGGCAAGCCTTATCCTCTATTAACTGGCCCTGACAAACAAAAATGGCATACACAAATTGAAATAAAAATCTATTGGTGGGAGACAAAATTTTACATCAAACTTTGGTGCAAAGCAATTATTATCTTTGTAGCAGTGTTAAATTGACCGAATCGATTCAGACACAAACATAAAACCAAATCTAACTTCGAAGCACATTGCAAAGCAACCTCTTGAACTTTGGAGAGGGACTAATGTCATACTGAATGAGTTTAACACTGAATGGACTTTGACATGATGTAAATGAGCTGTGACAGGTTACTGTCTCAGTCATGTTTCTTTACAAATGGCACTAAAGTGAAGCCACCCTCAGTTGACCCACCGGTAGGATTTTTTGAATTGAGATAAGCCGTGAGATTGTTGGTGCTAACTTCAAACATTTCATGAGAACTTTTCCACTTAGCTTCCATTCCAAAAGTCATACGTTTTTAACCAATTATGACCAAATCAAGTTAACCTTTTTATTAATTTTTGAGTTTTTGACGGATGACACAGATGTTCTGTGAAGGACGAATCTTGCATTATTGCTTTCCGATTATTTCAGTCTTTGTGAATGAGACAAAACTGACAAATGGAAAAAATGTGGAGTGCTGCATTAGATTTCTTGGTTAATTACTATGAGTGATATCAAACTCTTGCCTGTTCCTCAGCAGGATTGCTGTCTTGGAATATACAACATAGTTCATTATGTATGTGCCAGGTCTTTGCAAGAGCTTTCCAATTAATTAAGCATCCTGCTTTTCCCCTTAACACTGTACATTGTGTGAAATGAACAAGAACATGGCAGGTGGAATGTAAAAGCGAAGTCCCGAAGCACTACAGGGTTACTCTCTCATTAGAGTGAGACGACGAGTGGTGGTTTAACCTGAGGATCACAATGCCTCACATAAGGGTGGGGTTGAGAAGGTAGGTTTATGGTAATCTCAGCTGGTATGGGAATTGAACCCGTGCTGTTGGCATCACTCTGCATTGCAAACGAGCTGTCGTATTTAATGTGAATACGTGTAGCAGAAACAACAGAAAGACTTAAATGGTGAAAGGTTAGGCTGTTCATGTGTCCAATGGGACTGAGAGTCCTTGTTCATTCATTCTAAAAGCTAGCATGCAAATGTAGCAAGCAGTTAGGAATGCTCTCATATACTGGCCTTCATCATGGGGACCTTTTAAGTACAGAAGTAAATATGTCCTGCTGTAATTATATACAGCCTGGAGAAAAACTGTACGGGAGTATGGTGTATAGTTTTGATCTCCTTATCTGAAAAAGGATGTAGTCATCATAGAGGGAATACAGCATTGTTCACCAGATTAATCCTTTCGATTGCACAATTGTTCTCTGAGGAGAGATTGAGAAAGTTGGGCCCTTATTATCTAGTGATTTGAAGAATGAGATGTGATCTCATTGAAACCTACAAAACACTTATAAAGTGTGACACAGTAGATAAGATGTTTCCCTTGGCTGGAGAATATAGAACCCACAGACATAATCTCAGGGTTAAGGGTGGACTGAGATGGGGAAGAAATTCTTCATTGAAAGGGTGGTAAATATTTGGAATTCTCTATCAAGGGGGCTTACAAGCTCAATCATTGAGCATGTTGATGACAGAAATTAATAGATTTCTGGATACTAATAATGCCAAAAGATATGAAGACCCCACAGGAAGATGGCATTGGCATAGATGATCAGCCATGATCTAATTAAATGTTGGAAGAGGTTGAATTGCCTGCTCTTGCTCCTATGATCCTACAGCCCCCTTCCTGTATTTATCTAGCATTATTTTGAATGTTGTAACTGAACCAGTTTGGTTAGCTTGCTTGTACCATCTTGTTAGGCAATGCATTCCAAATCAAAACAACTCAGTGTGTTAGAAGTTAGTTTCTCACACATTACCTCAAGTTGTTTTTGTGACTCACCTTGAATCTGTGTTCCTTGGTTATCAATCCTTGTAACAACTTCTCTCTACTTCCTCGATCATTACTATTCATGATTTTGAGCATCTGTGTCAAATCTCCTCTGGAAATCCATCCCAGCATCTCTTATCTCAATGCATTACTGAAGTCCCTTATCGTGAGAGCTATTCGAGAAAAAAAGAATGTATTCAGTACCTTCCCAACACCTTGACATCTTACCACAGCTTTAGTGGTCAAACTGAACCTAATATTCTTAATGAGAGCTTTTAAAAACATTACACGACTTTGTTGCTTTTATGCTCATTCCTCAATTAACACAGCCAATGATCCCAATTACTTTTCAACTTGCCCTCTTACCTGCAAGGGTTTGTGTACTTACACCAGGAAATGGGCCCTGCATAAAGAGTAATGAGAGCTAGGCTCTAAATTGAAAAGCAAAGCCTCAAAGGTCATAACCTCTGGATCATTACCTGAGCTGTGTGAAACTTGGTCCATGATAATACAAGTAAAGAATGTGAGAGAAGTAAGTTCTGGTTCATGTCACCAGTACTAGGGAAAGTGGGGACTGTATCGTTTTCACCTGAAACATATGGAGTCAATGTTCTTGTGAACTGCATAACCAAAGAAGTAAAGAATCTTTTAAACCACACTGTGAAGGCAAAGGGTGAATTGTGGAAGGAGGACATTTGTTAAAGTGTAGAAACAAGCTGAGAAAAAAAATATGAATACAGTAAAGGATGGTCAGAAAATGGCAGGAAGGGGCAGAGAGAAACAAATTACAGAATATACTAACAATCAAAACAAGATGTTACAGAAATGACAAGCAAAAACTAACAGCTCCATACCTGAATATATGTAACATTCAAAACAAAGGGAACAAGTTAATAGCGCACATTGAATTAAATAAATACAATCTGTTAGCCATTCTGAAAACATGGCTTCAGGAGGAAGAGGAGTGTGTCCTGAACATAAGACATTCAGGAAAAATAGGAAGATAGGTAAAGGTGGAGTCTTAGTATTATTAATCAACAATGCATCATTACAATAGTTAGAGATGACCTTGGTTCAGGAGATCAGGTTGGATAGAAATTGGGAATAACAGAGGAAAGAAATCATTAGTGGGAATGGTCTATAGCCTCCCCTTTCCCACACTAACCTGTAACTAACCATAATGTGGAACAATGTATAGAAGAGAAAATGACTTTAATCTACATAAAAAAAGGAAATATCAGATTGCTGGTACTGGCCTGATTGAAAGGTTCATAGTATGTTTTCAAAATACTTTCTTACAACAGCGTGCCTTGGGCAGATTGGTGTTGTGTCATAGAGTCATAGAGATGTACAGCACAGAAACAGACGCTTCGGTCCAATTTGTCCATGCCGCCAAAATATCCTAAACTAATCTAGTCCCGTTTGCCAGCACTTGACCCATATCCCTCTAAACCCTTTCTATTCATATACCCATCTAGATGCCTTTTAAAAGTTGTAATTGTACCATCCTCCACCATTTCCTCTGGCAGCTTATTCCATACACGCACCACCTTCCACGTGAAACACTTGCCTCTTAGGTCCCTTTTACATCTTTCCCCTCTCACCCTAAACCTATGCCTCTAATTCTGGACTCCCTCACCCCAGGGAAAATACCTTGTTTATTTACCCTAACCATGCTCCTCATGATTTTATAAATCTCTATGAGGTCACCCCTCAGCCTCCGAAGCTCCAGGGAAAACAGCCCCAGCTGTTTGAATATGTTCTTGTGAACTTCATAACCAGAGAAGTAAAGAATCTTTTAAACTACACTGTGGAGGCAAAGGATGAATTGTGGAAGGAGGACATTTGTTAAAGTGTAGAAACAAGCTGAGAAAAAAAATATGATTACAGTAAAGGATGGTCAGAAAATGGCAGAAAGGGGCGGAGAGAAACAAATTACAGAATACACCAACAATCAAAACAAGATGTTACTATTCAACCTCTCCCTATTCAACCCTCCAGCCCTGACAACATCCTTGTAAATCTTTTCTGAACCCTTTCAAGTTTCATAACATCCCTCTGATAGAAGGGAGACGAGAATTGCACATAATATTCCAAAAGTGGCCTAACCTAACAGGATTAATTAATGACCTCAGAGTAAAGTCACCCAAGGTAGCAGTGACCACAAACTAATTGAATTTTACATCTAGTTTGAAAGGGAGAAGATTGGGTCTAATTCTAGTGTTTAAATCCTAAATAAGAGCAAACATGTGGGCATGATAGTTAACTAAGGTAAACTAGCATACTAGGCAATAGAAACGCAGTGGCTGACATTTAAGGGGATACATCAGAGTAAATCTATACCAACAATAAATAAAAAAATACTCATAACCCCCAGTTGACAAAAAAAGTTAGCAGAATTGTCAAACCTAAGAGAAAAAAGTATGCAATAGTGCAAAGATAAATAGCAGGTCTGGTGATTGGTCAAATGATAAAGAATTGCAGAGAGCAACTGGAAGGTTAATCAGAAGGAAGAAATTGAAGTATTAGAGGAAGCTAACTTAGAATTTAAAAATGGTTAACAAGCTAAAAAGGAAAGGAGGAAGTAAAGTGATTGATTTTCCTCTGAAGCATGAAAATGGAGGTTAGTAGAACATAATTAGAAAATGGCAAATGAAATGAACAGATATTTTGTTTCTATCTTCACTATAGAGAACAACAAGGATATACCAGCAACAGTTGGAAA
Source organism: Chiloscyllium plagiosum (assembly GCF_037043375.1). Lineage (NCBI taxonomy): Eukaryota > Metazoa > Chordata > Chondrichthyes > Orectolobiformes > Hemiscylliidae > Chiloscyllium > Chiloscyllium plagiosum. The sequence goes on along the minus strand of NW_028270145.1, from coordinate 94,077,072 downwards.
TCGGAAAATGAAAGAGAGAGAGGAACCCAGCAAAACTACAATTATGAGGGAAAGATTACTCAGCAAAATGATGGAGCTGTGGACTGAGAAGTCTCTTATATCCAGATGGACTTCATCTGAGACTTTTACAGAGGTAGGTAATGAGGTAGTAGATGTGTTGATGTTAATGTCAAAAAGTTTCAACAACTCAGGAAAGGTTCTATTACAGTGGAAAGTAGCAAATATAGCCCTTCTACTCAAACAGGTAGGGAAGCAGAAAACAGAAAATCAAAAAACAGTTAGTTTGATGTCTATCTTGGGGAATGTGTTGGAATTGATCATCAAAGAGATTATAGCGGTGCATTTAGAAAATCTCAAGATAATTGTACAGATACAATCTGGTTTAATCCAAAAAAGTCCTGTTTAACCAATTTACTGGAGTTATTTGAAGGAATAACATGTGCTATGGATAAAGGGAAACTTGTACCTGGATTTCCAGAAGGCATTTGATAATCAGATGCTGCCAAAACTGCTGAGTTTCTCCAGGGCTTCCTATTTTTATTTCAGATCTACAGTTCTTTGTTTTCTTTTTAAGGAACTTGCAGATGGATTTGAACAGATTGAGTGAGTGGGCAAACATCTGGCTGATGGAGTGTACCGAGGGGATGATGTAAAGGTGATGACTTTGACAGAAAGAATAAAAACGTAAAGTATTACTTAAGTCTATTCTATTCATTTTAAAATAGTGATGGAAGAATAGACCAGATCTAAAAGCTGAAATTCTAAGTTGGAGAAAGGCCAATTTTGATGCTATTAGGCAAGAACTTTCGAAAGCTGATCGGAGGCAGATGTTCGCAGGTAAAGGGACGGCTGGAAAATGGGAAGCCTTCAGAAATGAGATAACAAGAATCGAGAGAAAGTATATTCCTGTCAGGGTGAAAGGGAAGGCTGGTAGGTATAGGGAATGCTGGATGACTAAAGAAATTGAGTTAAAAATAACACAACACCAGGTTATAAGCCACCAGGTTTAATTGGAAGCACACTAGCTTTCGGAGCGACGCTCCTTCATCACTACCACCTGATGAAGGAGCGGCGCTCCGAAAGCTAGTGTGCTTCCAATTAAATCTGTTGGAGGATAACCTGGTGTTGTGTGATTTTTAACTTTGTACACCCCAGTTCAACACTGGCATCTCCAAATCAAATAAATTGAGAATTTGGTTAAGAAAAAGAAGGAAGCATATGTCAGGTATAGACAGGATAGAGCGAGTGAATCCTCAGAAGAGTATAAAGGAAGTAGGAGTATACTTAAGAGGGAAATCAGGAGGGCAAAAAGGTGACATGAGATAGCTTTGGCAAATAGAATTAAGGAGAATCCAAAGGGTTTTTACAAATATATTAAGGACAAAAGGGTAACTAGGGAGAGAATAGGGCCCCTCAAAGATCTGCAAGGTGGCCTTTGTGTGGAGCCGCAGAAAATGGGGGAGATACTAAATGAATATCTTGCATCAGTATTTACTGTGGAAAAGGATATGGACGATATAGACTGTAGGGAAATAGATGGTGACATCTTGCAAAATATCCAGATTACAGAGGAGGAAGTGCTGGATGTCTTGAAACGGTTAAAGGTGGTTAAATCCCCAGGACCTGATCAGGTGTAGCCGAGAACTCTGTGGGAAGCTGGAGAAGTGATTGCTGGGCCTCTTGCTGAGATATTTGTATCATCGATAGTCACAGGTGAGGTGCCGGAAGACTGGTGGTTGGCAAACGTGGTGCCGCTATTAAAGAAGGGCGGTAAGGACAAGCCAGGGAACTATAGACCGGTGAGCCTGACCTTGGTGATGGGCAAGTTGTTGGAGGGAATCCTGAGGGACAGAAGGTACATGTATTCGGAAAGGCAAGGACAGATTCGGGATAGTCAACATGGCTTTCTGCATGGGAAATCATGTCTCACAAACTTGATAGAGTTTTTTGAAAAAGTAACAAAGAAGATTGATGAGGGCAGAGCAGTAGATGTGATCTATATGGACTTCAGTAAGGCTTTCGACAAGGTTTCCCATGGGAGAATGATTAGCAAGGTTAAATCTCATGGGATACAGGGAGAACTAGCCATTTGGATACAGAACTGGCTCAAAAGTAGAAGATAGAGGGTAGTGGTGGAGGGTTGTTTTTAAGACTGGAGGCCATGACCAATGGAGTGCCACAAGGATCGGTGCTGGGCCCTCAACTTTCCTGAAGAAGGGCTTATGCCCGAAACGTCGATTTTCCTGTTCCCTGGATGCTGCCTGACCTGCTGCGCTTTTCCAGCAACACATTTCCAGCTCTGATCTCCAGCATCAGCAGACCTCACTTTCTCCTCTACTTTTTGTCATTTACATAAATGATTTGGATGAAAGCATAAGAGGTACAGTTAGTAAATTTGCAGATGACACCAAAATTGGAGGTGTAGTGGATAGCAAAGAGGGTTACCTCAGATTACAACAGTATCTGGACCAGATGGGCCAATGGGCTGAGAAGTGGCAGATGGAGTTTAATTCAGAAAAATGCGAGGTGCTGCATTTTGGGAAAGCAAACCTTAGCAGGACTTATACACTCAATGGTAAGGTCCTAGGGAGTGTTGCTGAACAAAGAGACCTTGGAGTGCATGTTCATAGCTCCTTGAAAGTGGAGTCGCAGGTAGATAGGATAGTGAAGAAGGCATTTGGTATGCTTTCCTTTATTGGTCAGAGTATTGAGTACAGGAGTTGGGAGGTCATGTTTCGGCTGTACAGAACATTAGTTAGGCCACTGTTGGAATATTGCGTGCAATTCTGGTCTCCTTTCTATCAGAAAGATGTTGTGAAACTTGAAAGGGTTCAGAAAAGATTTCCAAGGATGTTGCCAGGGTTGGAGGATTTGAGCTATAGGTAGAGGCTGAACAGGCTGGGGCTGTTTTCCCTGGCAACATCCTTGTAAATGTTTTCTGAACCCTTTCAGGTTTCACAACATTACAACATTGTGAGGGGCATGGATAGGATAAATGGACAAAGTCTTTTCCCTCGGGTCGGGGAGTCCAGAATTAGAGGGCATAGGTTTAGGGTGAGAGGGGAAAGATATAAAAGAGACCTAAGGGGCAACGTTTTCACACACGGAGTGGTATGTGTATGGAATGAGCTGCCAGAGAATGTGGTGGAGGCTGGTACAATTGCAACATTTAAGAGGCATTTGGATGGGTATATAAATAGGAAGGGTTTGGAGGGATATGTGCCGGGTGCTGGCAGGTGGGACTAGATTGGGTTGGGATATCTGGTCGTCATGGACGGGTTGGACCGAAAGGGTCTGTTTCCATGTGGTACATCTCTATGACTCTATGAAGAATTACTGCAGAATTTGTGATGCCGAGGGATTTAAGTTATTTTTGTGGATGCGTCACAGAACACCAGTATGCAATTACAGGATATGGAGCTGTAGGCTCATAAAACATTTTCCTTTATTATGAGATGAATTGAACACTTCACTAAAGTTATTATTTATCAATAATGAAGGACATTGGTGAGAACATATCTTGAGTACTGTGTGCAGCTTTGGTGTCTTTATTTAAGGAACAATGCAACTGCATCAGAAGTGATTCATAGGAGGTTTACTAATTTGATACCTGGAATGAGAGTGTCAACTTATGAGGAAAAGTTGGTCAGGCTGGGCATAATTTCACTGGAGTTTAGAAAAGGGAGCAGTTACTTGATTGAAATGTGTAAGATTCTAAATGGTCTTGACAAGATGGATGTATGAGGAATGTTTCCTCTTGTAGTCTGTCCAGAAGCAGGGAGCACTGTTTAAACGTTAAAGGTTGTTCATTCAGAACATGGTGGAGAGAAATATTTTCTCTTTGAGAGAGTTTTTTGTTCATTTGTGGAACACGGGCATGCTGGCTGTGCCTGTCCTTAGTTGCTCTTAAGCAGCTGGTGGTGAGCTGCCTTCTTGAACTAATGTAGTCCATGGTCTTGTGATACTATTGCTGAAATATTTATTTAGGAAACTCAGATAACTTTCTGAGGGCGAAGGTTCAAATCCCACCACAGCAGATGGCAGAACTTCAATTCCATAAAAATACAAATAAATTAAGAATCTACTGATGACCGTGAAACCATTGTTGACTGTTAGGGAAAAAAAATGTCTTACTAATGTCCTTCAGGGAGAAAAAACCTTGCCATCCTTGTCTGGTCTGGCCTGACTCCAGAGCCTTAGTAATGTAGTTGACGTTCAACTATTGTCTGAAATGGGCCTGCAAGCCACTGATTTCTGTCAATTACTACAAAGTCTCAACAGAGTGTTGTATCTCTGGAGACAAAGTTACTGAATAGTTTTAAGTTAGAAGCAATTGATTTCTTGTTAGGCAGGGGAATTTAGGGTTAACGGGGTAGGTGGGAACAAAGAATTCGGAACACAAACAGATCAGCTATGATCTTATTGAATCAGGGAGCAACGCAATTTACCAGATGGTCTACTTCTGTTCCTATTTCATATGTTTGTATGTATCCCAGGCCCTCCTGTTTCTGTATCCCTTTTAAACTTGTATGGTTTAGTTTGCTATACATTTCCTCATTCTACCTCCCAAAATATACCACTTCGCACTCTTCGGCATTAAATTTCAACTACCATATGTTTGCATTTTACTAGCCTTCTGACTCTTCTTGAGGTCTGTCACAATCTCCTCACAGGAAGTTGTGGAAGTGACCAATTGAGTGGCTATTGTGGCACAGTGGTGGTGTCCTTGGTTCAAGCCCCACCTTTAATAACATCTCTGAATAAGTTGATTAAGAATATCTTTGTTCATATGGGTTGTCATTCCATTTACCTGCTAAGTTTAAATACTCTTGTTGACATCTGTATCCATGATGTTATTTAAGCATTTGTAAAACATAGAGGCTTTTCATTACAGATCTGAACGCTTGGTAAAATCAAATATTGATGGAAGTTACATTCAGCATTAGACTATATAGCAAATTGAGTAGTGTAGGAAACTATTGACTAGAATTTTGTTTTTATTAGTCTGTGGGACTTGAGTGTCACTGGCTGGCCAACATTGATAGCCCATCCCTATTTGCCCTTGAGAAGGTGATGGTGAGCTGCCTTCTTGAATCGCTGCAGTCCACTTGCAGTGGGTTGACCCACAATGCCAGTAGGGATGGAGTTCCAGGATTTTGACCCAACGGCAGTGAAGGAAGAGCGATATAGTTCCAAGTCACGGTGGTGAGTGGCTTGGAGTGGAACTTGCAGGTGGTGGTGTTTCCAAGTACCTGCTGCCCTTGTCCTTCTATATAGAAGTGCTCGTGGGTTTGGAAGGTGCTTTCTAAGAATCTTTGGTGAATTTCTGCAGTGCATCTTGTAGATAGTACGCACTACTGCTACTGAGTGCCAGTGGTGGAAGGATTGAAGGTTTTTAGATGTGGTGCCAATCAAGCAGGTTGCTTTGTCCTGGATGGTGTCAAGCTTCTTGAGTGTTATTCAAGCTGCACCCATCCAGGCAAGTTGGAGTATTCCACCACACTCCTGACTTGTGCTTGTAGATGGTGGATAGACTTTGGAGTGTTGGGAGGTGAGTTACTCACTACAGTATCCCAAGCTTCTGACCTGCTCTTGTAGCCACTGTGTTTACGTGGTGACTCCAACTGAGTTTCTGGTCAATGGTAACCTCAAGGCTGTTGACAGTGGGGGATTCAGTGATGGTAATACTGTTGAATGTCAAGGGGCGGTGGTTAGAGTGAATCTTATTGGTGATGGTCATTGTCTGGCACTTGTGTGGCTCGAATGTCACTTGCCATTTGTCAGCCCACACCTGGATATTGTCCAGATTTTGTTGTTTTGAGCACAGACTGCTTCAGTATCTGAGGAGTCGCGAATGGTGCTGCATACTGTCCAATCATGGCGAACATCTCCACTTATGACCTTATGACAGAGGGAAGGGCATTGATGAAGCAGCTGAAGATTGTTGGGTCCAGGACACTACCCTGAGGGACTCCTGCAGAGATATCCTGGAGCTGAGATCACTGACCCTCCACAACCACAACCATCTTCCTTTGTGCCAGATATGACTAACCGGCAGAGTGTTTGCCCCCTGATACCAATTGATTCCAATTTTGCCAGAGTCCCTTGAATCCATACTCGGTCAAATGCAGCCTAATGTCAAGGGCTGTCACTATCACCTCACCTCTGGAATTCAGCTCTTTTGTCCATGTTTGGACCAAGGCTGTAATGAGATCAGGAGGTGAAGGCCCAGTGGCATTATTGCTTGACTATTAATCCAGAAACGCAGAATAATGTTCTGGGGACCTGGGTTCAAATCCTGCTTTGGCAGATGGTGGAATTTAAATACAATTTTAAAAAAAGACCTGGAATTAAGGGTCGACTGATTACCATGAAATCACTGTCAATTGACCCTATCTAGTTCACTAATGTCCTTTAAGAAAGGAAATCTGCCATCCTTACCTACATGTGACTCCAGAGTCACAGTGAAGTGGTTGACTTTCAACTGCCCTCTGAAATGGCCTAGCAAGCTCATTCGCTGAATGTCCAAAACAGCTTGTAAATTTTCTTAGTGAGTGAACAGCAAACAATATCTTGAAAAAAATAAACAGTATTTCAGTTGAATTCTCATTTGGATTTCGACCACATGCAAGACAATCTCTCGGGTATGTTAATAAGTATGAAACCGTCTGTAGATTTGTGGCGATACTGTCAGGCACTGGAAAATTCTCTGCTCAATTTATATTACACTCTGTAAAGAATTTGGATTGGATTACTTTGTCTTAATGTTGCACACTATTTTTATTGGAATCAAATATTTGCCCCTGAAGTAATCAGAGATTGTAATTTATTAAATAATCTTCAATATTGCGTGCCATATACACCACTTGTGATATGTATCTAATGCTGTAGGAATTCACCCGGAAACACCATCTCAGCTTTAACACTGGAATTAAGGTATGTGTATGTCTGTGGCATTGCAGATGATTCCTGTGGCTTTTACAATGCATATTATTTTCTAAGATTCTGGAATTGTTACCCTATTCAATTTGTAGCATCTGCCATCATTGAGAAAAAGATTGATACCTTCTCAGCGCAAGTAACAGAAAGGCACTTGCTAGATCATTAGCAGTGCATTATAGAATGAGAGACAAAGTGTGGATCCAGAGGGCTGTGTTAGCAGCAAACTTGATATTAGAATTACACTGTTCCAAAATGTGGCCTATATGCACAATACATGTGCAATATTCAGTGCATACCACAGATTACGTAGCATAATGTTCCAAAAGCAAGACATAAGTGGTGATAATAGCCATTAATTGCAAATTCTGCATGATCAACAGTGCAAATTTTAATTGGTTTTTCATTGCAATACCAACTGTAACCTATTAAAGTGTTTTGTTATGGTTGGGATTAAAATCAGAAAATCTCAATCAAAATGCTTTCCCTTAAACAATTCAAAATGCCTGGTGTGCATTTGTTTTGTAGTTATGCTGAAGTTAATTTGACCGGCTTTGGAGCTGAAATCACTGCATTTTTTTGTTTAGTGTGTTCATTAAATTTTAACTTTGTTTAAAGCTGCTTTCAATTTCATTTTAGAAATATTACCATGAACAACTTATGAAGCCAAGCTTAATTAACATGGTTTAAATTACTGCTAAATAACGCACAAAGTCATCACCAGAGTGCTGAGACCATATTTGTTCATGGAAGAACTGTTACTGATGAAATGTCACCAAGTTGAAATATTAGCCCTACCACTCTCCTCCCCACGGATGTTAACAAAATTGCAAAGTGTTCCCAGTGCTTTTTTTTTCTCTAAAAATGATAGGTGGATGTTTTGGGTATAACACTCTGAGAATGTTTCAATGTTTGTCATATCCTTTCAGGAAAATTATAACTGAAACACTGAGGATGAAATTCACTATGTGGAGATATAGAGTGGGCTGGCACCTGTTATATGGCCTGCCCAATTTTCCTTTGCAGTGAAGTCAATGAATAGGAAGATTATGGGGAGAGACATTCAACAGGCAGCTGGTCTGTTCCCACTTATTTGCAATCTTCATTGTTGAAATTCACGCAGACTGTTTCTCTACATCCTTGGCAACCTGTCATACTGTCATAGAAATGTACAGTACTGAAGCAGATCCTACGGTCCAACTCATCCATGCCAACTAGATATCCTAACCTAATCAAGTCCCATTTGCCAGCACTTGGCCCATATCCCTCAACCCTTCCTATTCATATACCCATCCAGATGCCAAATAAATACTGTAATTGTATCAGCCTCCACCACTTCCTCTGGCACCTCATTCCATACACTTACCACCTTCTGTATTAAAAAGTTACCCCTCAGATGCTTTTTAAATCTTTCCCCTCTCACCCTAAACTTATGCCCTCTAGTTCTGGACTCCCCCCATGCCAGGGAAAAGACATTGTCGATTTACCCTATCCATGTCCCTGATGATGTTATAAAGCTCTATAAGGTCACCCCTCAGCCTCTGATGCTCCAGGGAAAACAGCCTCTCCCTATAGCTCAAATCCTCCAACACTGGCAACATCCTTGTAAATCTTTTCTGAACCCTTTCAAGTTTCACAACATTCTTCCGATAGGAAGGAGACTAGAATTTCACGCAATATTCCAAAAGTGGCCTAACCAAAGTCCTTTACAGTCATATCTTGACCTCCCACCTCCTGTACTCAATGCTCTGACCAATAAAAGAAAGCATACCAAATGCCTTCTTCACTATCCTATCTACCTGTGACTCCACTTTCAAGGAACTATGTACCTGCACTCCAAGGTCTCTTTGTTCAGCAACACTACCCAGGACTTTACCATTAAGTATATAAGTCCTGCTCTGATTTGCTTTTCCAAAATGCAGCACATCACATTTATCTAAATTAAATTCCATCTGCCGCTTCTCAGCCCATTCGCCCAGCTGATCAAGATTCCATTGTACTCTGAGGTAACCTTTTTTGCTGTCCAGTGCACCCGTTATTTTGATGTCATCTGCTAACTTATTAACTATACCTCCTATGTTCACATCCAAATCATTTATATAAACGATGAAAAGCAGTGAATCCAGCACCAATCCTTGTGGCACTCCACTGGTCACAGGCCTCCGGTCTGTAAAACAATCACCATCACCCTCTGTCTCCTACTTTCAAGCCAGTTCTGTATCCAAATGGCTAGTTCTCCCTGTATTCCATGGGATTTAATCTTGCTAACCAGTCTCCCATACGGAATCTTGTCAAACGCCTTACTGAAGTCCATATAGATCATGTTTACCATTCTGCCCTCATTAATCCTCTTTGCTATTTCTTCAAAAAACTCAATCAAGTTTGTGAGACATGATTTCCCACACACAAAGCCATGTTGACTATCCCAAATCAGTCCTTGAAATTCCAAATACATGTATATTCTGTCCCTCAGGATTTCCTCCAACAACGCGCCCACCACCAACTTCAGGCTCACCAGTCTATAGTTCCCTGGCTTGTCCTTACCACCTTTCTTAAATATTGGCACTATGTTAGCCAATCTCCAGTTTTCTGCCACCTCACCTGTGACTATTATTATGAAGATGTTGGTGTACTGTACAATTAAGAAAGTTAAAAGCAACAGAAGTACCTGACAGCACCTAGTGTCTGAAAAATGATATAATGTAACCTTTTGGTCCAGCAGTTAGTGTAGCTGGTTGCCTGGGGACAAAAACAAATTTGAATCAGTTTAAATTTTACCCCCCCCCCCCCAAAAAAACAAATTCCAATCAAGTTTAAATTGAGTATATTGACAATCTTAAAAGTCAATGACACAATCCGATGCTTTGGGAGATAAAAGACCAGGGAAACTTGAACAGTTGAGAGGAGAACTGCCAAGCCAACCACTTTATTGATCAGTAACCTATGAAGCAGAATTCCCAAAAAGAAGAAAGGAAGACTAGAATACAGAGAAGAACTGAAAGCTGTCTGGTTTTGAGATAGGTAGTTTTGTTTTGTAAATCTTAATCGGGGGTTTTATCGGACTAATATTGTAGAAGGGGAAGGTTATAGAAAGGAGTTATAAATAATTGTTAGTTAATTATTCTCTGTTATACTTTGAGAAATAAAGTTGTTGATTTTTACTTTAAATAGTTCTTGGCCTCTCGAATTTTCACAGATCACTGCACGGGATAAATCTTTACTGTGTTGCTGCTTTAAATTAAGCAGGAGGGCTTGTCCTTACCACTTTTCTTAAACATCTTTTGTAGCCAACCTCCAGTCTTCCGGCACCTCACTTTGACTATCGATGATACAAATATCTCAGTAAGAGGCCCAGCAATCACTTCTCTAGCTTCCCACAGAATTCTAGACTACACTTGATCAGGTCCTGGGGATTCATCCACTTTTATGCATTTCAAGACATCCAACATCTCCTCCTCCATAATATGGACATTTTTCAAGATGTCATCATCTATTTCCCCACATTCTATACCTTCCATGTCAATGAAATCACAGAAATGTACTACTTTAAAACGTTTGCCTTCTTTCCAGATTAAGTTATTAAATTTGGCATAAAACGGGAATTCACTTTTTTTTTTCATTATTTTTGTGACCTCCATATTCCATAGATGCACTGCAAAAGATTGTCGAATATTTACATCTGTGATCATTTGGGCTTCAGTCCTTTTCTCACTGCGACAGATTTGTCTCAGAACACATCGGGATGAAGTAGGCCACTTGGTGCATTGTGCCTGTACTCCTTCGATGGAACAGCACACTATCCAATTTAAGCTGGTTTCTCTCTGCAACTTATCCCTCTTCAAGTATATGTTCACCAGACGATTAAAAGTTCTTGCAAAATCAACTTCTCTCCCGGTTTTAGGTACCATACCTGACAGCTTAACAACCCTGTGTGTGGAAAAAATAATTTTCCTTGTTTTCCCTCGAGTTCTTCTGTCAGTTAATTTAAATCTAATTAATAATATATTTGCATGGGAAACAATTGCATCCTGCTGTTATACCAAATCCCTTATAATTTTTAACACTTTATTTAATCTCCCTTTAACCTTTTCAGCTCAGGGATAACAATCTTAGCTTCTCCAATTTCTCTTCATATGTGTCTTATCTCCTAACAATTCTAATAAATCTCCTTTGTACCCTCTCCATAGCCTTGTCATCCCTACTAAATTATGTTGCCTAGAACTGTGCACAATATTCTAATTAATGTGGATAAATGTGAGGTTATCACTTTGATAGCAAAAGCAGACAGACAGGTTGTTATCTATGATGATAGATTGGGAAAGGGAGAGATGCAATGAAGTCTGGAAGTTCCTGTATACCAGTCACTGAAAATGAGCATGCAGGTGCAGCAGGCAGTGAAGAAGGCAAATAGTAAGAGTCTTCTACTACAGGAATAGGGATGTCTTGCTGAAATTGTACAGGGCCTTGGTGAGGCCACGCTTGGAGTATTGTGTGCAGTTTTGCTTTCCTTATCTGAGGAAAGTAGCGCAACAGGTTTATCAGACTGATTCCTGGGGTGGCAAGACTGGCATATGAGGAGATAAGGATTGGTTAGGATTACATTCACTGGACTTTAGAAGAAGGAGGGTGGATCTCATAGAAGCCTTCAAAACTCTTCACAGTACATGACAGGGTGAATGCAGGAGGAATGAGTCAGATGACTGGGGAGTCCAGAACCAGGGGCTGACCATTTGGGAATGAGAAGAGGAGAAGTTTCTTCACCTAGATAGGATGGTCTGTGGAATTTTCAACCATAAAAAGTGGTTAAGGCCTAAACATTGAATGGTTTCAAGAAGGAAATAGATGTAGTTGTAAGGATTAAAGGGATCAAGGGCATGAGGCTAAAGTAAGATCAGGGTACATAATTATATTGGATGGTGGAGCAGGCTTGAAGGGGTGAATTACTTAATCCTGTTCTTATTTTCTATGTTTCAATGTAACTGAGTCATAAAACCAGTGATTTGAAATGATTCATGATTTCCTTGTTTTTGTATTCACTGCCCTAGTTACAAAGCCAAACAGTCCACATGCGTTTTGATTGTCTTATCAACTTGCTGTGCTCTTGATGCAATTTATCATTAAACTGCTTTTATATTCTGTAAGACTTGCACCGCAGAGTCCAGTTCGCAAAATACCAATTCTGTGCAGTGGCTGAAAATTGAACTCTTGGAACTTGCTGAGAGTGAGGACTTTGAATATCAATGGGCTTCACACAACACAACACCAACTTGTAAGGGATGTTTGACACAGGGTAACTCAAGTGTACAGCAATCTTGTCAAAGCACAGAAACCCATTATGATGGTGCCATGGCTCATATTGCTCTTGTGAAATCATAAAATAGAAACTGTTACCTTTTTTTAGCATTTCAATTTGATTTAAGACTTTTCATTTGTTCTATGACTGTTTAAATGAATATTTTAAAACAGTAGGATTATATTAGGGCTGTTCAGGTGGTGGTGTGTAGTGGTAATCCAGAGATACAAGCTAATGCTCTGGGTTTTGGGGTTGAATCCCTCCATGGTAGGTGATGAAATTTAAACCCAATAAGAATTTTGAATTTTAAAAAAATGCTAGCCTAATGGCATCCATTATCAATGCTGCAAAAATCCATCTGATCTTTTTGTAATCTGTTGCCTTTACCTGGTCTAAAACTACAGCCATAAGATTGAATCTTAACTGTCCTCAGAAATGGCCCCGGCAAGATATTCAGTCCAAAGAATGAGTAATAAATGGTTGTCCAGCCAGGAACAACTACATCTCAGAGGTGAAAATACTTGGAAATGAGCTTATTTGTCATACTTGTCCTCCATTTTGAAACATATGATTTGAGCCAGTATACTTCATTCACCAATGTTGCTCGTTTTTCTTTATTGAAAACCCATGAATGAACAGAAAGAAATTAAGAAGATACGTGCAGACTTGAATTTCTCCCTGAAATCCTCACTGTAATTTCAAGAGGTGGATGATAAACCACTAAACTTTGGGGTCAGTAATTTGATTGAGCACCTTAATACATTGAGATCAAAGGGCCACAGTAAGTGTTAAGTAATGTAACTTCACCCATTCGCTATTGGGTGTGGATCTGAGTTCATATTTAGCCTTTTACTAACAACTTCCTAGCTCCATTAACTAATGAGTCAATGAGTGACCCTTCAAGACAGAAAAGTATTAGAACCACTAATTGTCAGTTGTCCCTTGACTTCAGAATGATGTCCACTGAGTGTCCTGTGTTTCTGTACTATGACAGAACAGGGCTATTCTCAGCTTGCAGATCTTTAGGAACACAGCAGGATGTCCCAGGAAGTAATGAAATCCAGGGTGCAGAATTTCCTTCCTTTTATTTCTTAAGCCGCCACCGCTTGGACTCATCTTTGAGATATCTGGATTTGTAATGTGTTGCAACTAGCTGGGCAGGTTTTCCTTAATACCTCCAATGTGAGAAAAACAGGGGAAACTATTCAGAAAGTGGCTAGAATATGGTGATTGCAACCATATGGAGTACATGAGGGATTCAGGAATAGGAAGCTACCTTATGTTAGGAGCTGGCAAAGGTTTGTGGGTTGCTAAAACTCCAACAAGGAAATTCTGGGCTGAATAGCCTGGTTCCATGCTGTAAATAGTTTATAATTCAATTTGATTGATCAGGCCACTTTTGGAATACTGCATTCAATCTTTGTCTCTGTGCTACAGGAAAGTTCTTGTTAAACTTGAAAGGGTGCAGAAAAGGTTTACAAGGATGTTGCTGGGACTGGAGGGTTGGAGCTATACGGAGATGCTGAATAGGCTGGGGCTGTTTTTCCTGGAGCATTTGAGGCTGAGGGGTGACCTTATAAATGTTTATAAAATCATGAGGGACATGGATAGGGTAAATAGCCAAGATTTTTTTCCCTGATTAGGGGAATCCAAAACTAGAGGGCATAGGTTTAAGGTGAGAGGGGAAAGATTTAAAAGGGGCCTAAGAGACAACTTTTTCATGCAGAGGGTAGTGGATGTATGGAATGAGCTGCCAGAGGGAGTGGTGGAGGCTGGTACAGTTGCATCATTTAAAACGCATCTGGATGGGTATATGAATAGGAAGTGGTTAGAGGGATTTGGGCTAAATGCTGGCAAATTGAGCTAGATTAATGAAGGATATCTCGTCAGTATGGACAAGTTGAACCGAAGGGTCTGTTGCCATGCTGTACAACTCTATGACTCCATGACATGAGATGTTACGTAACTGTACTCAGAAAGGATGCTTTAGTAGCCACTTGCTCTGGGCATCTGCTTAGCTGTACTCTGGACTCCCTAGCCTCAGTTAGCATTTTAAATCTAGTGAGAGGAGCCGAGGAGTAACACAACAATGACATCAATTTATTTATATAGCCTTCTTAATCTTATAAATGGACCTAAGGCACTTCAGAGAGAGAGACCATAAACCAAAATGTGATACTGTGCCATATAAGAAGATATTCAGAATAAAAACAGAAAGTGTTGGAAATGCTCAGGAGGTCTGGCAGCATCTGTGCAAAGAGAAATGGAATCAAAAGTGCTTTTTGTTCACAATTGACTATTCACAACACAATTCAACACAATTCAACAATTTCAGACAATCATCTTGGTGTCATCTTCTTTGAACGCTTTGTTTCTTTCACTTGTTTTTATGCTTGCGGTCTGCAGCACAAGTGCATGAGTCACATCCTCTGTTTCTTTGTTTATTCTTCTGCTAGATCACCATTCCCTTTGGCTCCAGAGGAATAACTCTTTTGTCAATAAATTTCCCATCATTCATCCCATAACAGAACTTTCTTTTGGCCTTTCTAAACCAAAACTTGCTTAAAGTCTGTTGGATTCCTAACCTTTCCTAGTTCTGACGAAAGATTTTAGATTTTTTTTAGATTACATTACAGTGTGGAAACAGGCCCTTCGGCTCAACAAGTCCACACCGACCCGCCGAAGCGCAACCCACCCATACCCCTACATTTACCCCTTACCTAACACTACGGGCAATTTAGCATGGCCAATTCACCTGACCTGCACATCTTTGGACTGTGGGAGGAAACCAGAGCACCCGGAGGAAACCCACGCAGACACGGGGAGAACGTGCAAACGCCACACAGTCAGTCGCCTGAGGTGGGATTTGAACCCGGGTCTCCGGCGCTGTGAAGCAGCAGTGCTAACCACTGTGCCACCGTGCCGCACATATGGCACAGTGGCAGGTCACAGACCTGAAGCTTAGGACAGAATGTCATAGGAAGGGTGTACATCCCCACTTCCCCACTTCCTCCCTCCAAGTCAAGCCTCCTCCCAAACGCCTCATTGGAAGAAAAATTGGAAGTCAGCCGATAGGTCCCTGGAAATATTCAGCCTCCAGTTGTAGTATGCTACAGGTGAGCTGCATTAATATAGAGTGAGACCTCCATCTGAATGGGAGAAAGTACTACCCTCTGGAGCTGCTGGCCAATCTATTTGTCCAGCAGCTCCAACTGCGAGCTTGGCAATGGGCATTGAGCATTGCTGGGTTGCAATCAGTCCCATATAGAAGGCCCAAAGAATCTTGGGTTCAGATAAGTAGGAGGCATTGGGCAGGGAAAATATGGCTATCTTGGATATGAGGGGAGCAATAAGGAGGTTTGAGGGGTGGGTTTTAAAATCTGTGTAAGAATGAAGGAAACTGACTGTTCTATCATATGGGAGTATGCCCTGATGTGCACAAGGCATTTTCTGAAGATGGTACACCATTCCTTTTTGCATTGTTAAAAGACTTATCCACCTGTTCACCCAACTGTATTATGACACAAGCTGGGGTTGTAGTAAAGTGGCAGCGTCCCTACCTTTGAACACATTCTGAGTTCAGGTACCACCTGCTTCAAAGGTGTATTAATACATCCTTGAATGGATTGATTAGAAATTATCCAAGAAATGGTAATGCTGAAGTCAGTCGAGCTTTCAACGAGCTCAGTTGAACCATAACTATTTATTTATATGTGGTGGGATGGACTGGCAATTTCAATACCATCCCATCATCTGTATTATGGGAGTGAGCTTGGATGTGAACCAGAATGTGATGGACTGGGAATTAATTTCTTACCCCTATGTCCAACCCAACTGGGCAAATATTGTGCCCATTAACTTCTAATCTTACCGCAAAAGATTACCTGCTGAGTACATCCAGAATTTTCAGCTTTTATGAAAGAAACCACCTTGATATCAGACAGACAAACTAATGACATCTGCGAAATCGAAACCTGGACCATTGTGCCACCAAACGTTTGGAGTTAATTTCCTGAGTAGAGTTGTATTTTTTATGGCTTTATTTTTACTTTTGACTTTTTGAAATTGTGCATTCCCATGCCTGAATTTGTAAAATTTGGGACAATGTGGAAGCCCCTCCAAGTTAATCTGAACTCCACTAATCTTGACAATGTTAAAATATTATGTTATTCAGCCTTCAATTGACATTAATCTGAAAATCGTTTCTTTCATTGGCTGTAATATGGTCTGAAAATATGCATCTGTCATACAGTTACATTTCATCAGGGACTCAAAGGTACTAATCCTTATCAATCAAGCAATATGCCTGGAATGTGCAGGTGTAAAGAATTTCTAACATTTTTTTGAAAAGATAATTCTTTGAATAGAAAGAAGTTCTTCTTCTCAGAGAACCCATTGTGGAGTGTTGACCTGATCAAAGAGATTGAATGGGATGCTGAATATGGCAAAGAGGTCTGAATGTTCCTCCCTGCAGCATAATGCACTTCTTGAATAAATATTAATTTCTCCTGCATCACAGAAATTCCAGCACTGATTAATATAGCTGTTCTTTCTCTCCAGACTGATGAATGGAGGCCAACAACAAGGTATCTTGGCTTGGGTTCAACTTTATGACACTGGCAAAATACAAATGAGTAATTTAAATTTAAATGAGTAATATTTTGGAGGGATGAGAATCCACTCCCTTCCATCATCTTACTATCACAGAACTGCCAGAACAGAGAGTGTTCCTAATAACTCTACTCTCAAAAACAACACTTAAAATACCAAACAGTATTTTCAATACTAAAATTTTATTTATAGATAAATATTTTTTTAAATAAGTAAATGCCTCCATGAAGACAGGTGTTCTTCTCTTTTCAAAAACCATATGTACAAATTTATCCAATTTCGTTCAATCTTTTCAGTCTTAAAACTGGGAACAATATTATGTTGATTATCCATTGAATATATATTAAAATCCACAAATATCATCATTCTCATTTTCAGAATTGACAAATTAATCTTAATCTGCTTCTTAAGTAGTATCACATATGGATTCTCAGAATCACCTTCATCCCCAGTTATGTCATCATGGCTTATATCATTTCATTTATAATTATTTTCTATGCCACAACTATCAAATTCCTATAGTGGGTGGAAGTAGACCATCTAGCCCATTGAGTCCAGACCAACCATCTGAATAGCATCCCACCCCTGTAACTCTATATTTCTCAGGGCCATTCCATCTAACCTGCACATCCCTGGATACTACCAGGCAAGTTAACACAGCTACTCCACGTACCCTCACATCTTTTGACTGTAGAAGGAAACCAAAGCACCCAGAAGAAACCTACACAGTTAAAAGGAGAATGTGCAAACTCCACACAGTCACCTGAGGGTGGAATTGAACCCAAGTCTGTGCTACTGTAAGGCAGTAGTGCTGGCCACTGAGCCACCATACAATGAAGCAGTGTGTCAGAATAGCAGGGACATTCTTCACTTTTCTGGACAATGTTTATTCTTCCACCCTACACTGCCAAAACAGATTATCTGACCTTCTAATTCATTTCAGTTTGTGGGTCCTTGCTAATCACAAATTGGCAATTCTCATCCCCATATTACTGTTATAAGTTGTCATTACATCTACTGTGTAGTGTATGGTTCCAGTTTGCAATTAGTTATTTTCTGTTTTTAAGTGATTCGAATCACCCCCAGATTCCTGGTTCCAGACACTGGACTTATTTAGGTGATGAGAAATGAAGAAGGCAGTAGACAGGTGTTTCAGGACAAAAGAATCACTGTGTTTATTTACAATACAAAAGATAAGTATGATACAAGAAATATAATAAATGCAATAAACAGGGAAATTGACACAATCAACGCTACAGAGAACAGGAATACTATTAAATACATTATTAGCTAGATTAAACAGTATTAGAACCTAAAGACAGCAGTTTTTAATCACAGAATCTTTAATCAGGCTTCTTACCCTTGAGGTTCCACGCACTTTCAGCACCCACCTTCCCCTCCTTGCTGGCTAGGTCGGAACTTTGGGGTATCAGAAGTTCCAGCTCACCACTGAGGGAATCGCGGTTTTAAAGTGCACCCGGTTGCTGAGCTTCTTGCTGTCGGTTCTCTTGGTTCAGAACAGGCCAGTGTCTGGAGGCTCTTGTTCAGATGGCGCTTAGTTGGCTTTCCCCCTCTCAGATGTCCTTTGCTCCAGTGATACTCTTGGATTAGCTCCCCGACTCAGCTTCTCTGTTCAGCCTCTGTGGTTCTTGATTCTGAAGCTGCATGTAAGGAGTGGAGCCTGTGGGGAAACTGTTTGTGAAGAAGCTCGTTGTTGAAAACAGCCACCTCCAGGTGAGATTGGGCAGTTATGCAGACTGTGGTGCCTTGTTATCTCCACTCAAATCTGTGTTGTCCATTGTGCTCTGGTGTTTCTTCTGAAGTCAGTTGGTTTCCTGATGGTTAAGAGTATGTGTGAATGGATTTTGATTGAAGTTGAATGTCTAGTATCTCTGTAGGCCCCATATTGTCTGTGCTGGGTAGCCTGAAATACAAAATCTGGAGTCTTGCTAATGTCGGTTGATTGTTCTTTTCGAGTGGAGATGTAAGTTAGAACTGAAAACAAAAAGTGCTGGAGAGCACAGTGAGTCAGACAGCATCCATGGAGAGAAAGCGAGCTAACGTTTCAGGTCTAGATGATTTTTCATCAGAGCTTCACTTCAGCTCTGATGAAGAGTCATCTAGACTTGAAACATTAGATTGCTTTCTCTCCATGGATGCTGCCTGACCTATTGTGATCTCCAGAACTTTTTGTTTCCAGTTCAGATTCAAGCATCTGCAGTAATTTGCTCCTACATTGTGTAAATTGGAATTCCAGAATGAACAATAGCCCCAGACAGAAATCCTCATCCTGTTTGCTCTGTTGTATATTTGTTGCAGCCTGAGTGCAGGGTTCTAACCAGTATTTTAGAATTTGGAAAAGTCTAGGGTCTTGTCTCATATTTTAGATGATGGTGATTTTAGTAGCTGTGGGTCTGTGTAGAAATTAAAACTGGTCTTTTGATAGTGCTGGTGCACTTAGTCAACAGCTGTAAAAATGTGACATTTACTCATGCAATAAGAAGTGACTATGATTCTTAAATAACATGTCATAATTCGTTTCTATTCTGAAAAAAACTTTGTCTTAATATGAAGAGGACTTAATGAAAACAAAAAAGGCCAAGTCATTGACTGTCTTTAAGACAGAGATAGATAGATTCTTGAATAGTAATGGGATTAAAAGGTGACAAGGATAAGGCAGGAGAATGAGGTTGAGAAACATATCGGCCGTGATCGAATGGAGGAGCAGACTCAATGGACCAAATGGCCTAATTCTCCTCCCATATCTTATGGTCTTTCGGTTTTGTGTATTAATGCCTTTTGAAGCAATGCCCCTTTCAGAGCTCAGCATACAAATGAATCAAGTATCCAGATATTATCACATGACCAGAAGACACAGCCTCTCTACATTGTAGCATCTGATGCTCAGGCTGTGTTTGGAGATTACTCAGAATTCTTTACATTAATTTCATTGTAATAAACCAGAGGTCTTCAAATAAACAGAATCAATGTGCCTCATTTGTGTTACATATAGATAACATAAGAAAATTATTACATTGCAAGCCTTTTACAGATTGGGCAGACTGCAATTTTAGGAATTAATTTTAATCACAGGCACTTAATAGTGAAGAACTTTGTTTTGAATATTTTTTAAAAATTACAACACCTTATGGCAATGATTTGCCTATTGTTCCATTGATGGGAAAAAGATAATGCAGGGAGCATGGAGAAGGTTGGAAACAAGGTGATTGGGACACCATTGTGATGTAATGGCTTATTCATTGATAATATTATATAGGGTACACTAAACTAACAGGTAAGACATCATCTTTTTTCTATGAGGCCGAACCTTCCCCAAACCCATATCCCAAGTATCCTTTTAAAGTGTTTTTTCCGCCTTCCGCAAAGACCGTTCCCTCCGTGACTACCTGGTCAGGTCCACGCCCCTCTACAACCCACCCTCCCATCCTGGCACTTTCCACTGCCACCGCAGGAACTGTAAAACCTGCGCCCACACCTCCTCCCTCACCTCTATCCAAGGCCCTAAAGGAGCCTTCCACATCCTTCAAAGTTTTACTTGCACATCCACTAATATCATTTATTGTATCCGTTGCTCCCGGTGCGGTCTCCTCTACATTGGGGAGACTGGGCGCCTCCTAGCAGAGCGCTTTAGGGAACATCTCCGGGACACCCGCACCAATCAACCACACCGCCCTGTGCCCAACATTTCAACTCCCCCTCCCACTCTGCCGAGGACATGGAGGTCCTGGGCCTCCTTCACCGCCGCTCCCTCACCACCAGATGCCTGGAGGAAGAACGCCTCATCTTCCGCCTCGGAACACTTCAACCCCAGGGCATCAATGTGGACTTCAATAGTTTCCTCATTTCCCCTTCCCCCACCTCACCCTGGTTCTAAACTTCCAGCTCAGTATTGTCCCCATGACTTGTCCGGACTTGTCCTACCTGCCTACCTCCTTTTCCACCTATCCACTCCACCTTCTCCTCCCTGACCTATCACCTTCATCCCCTCCCCCACTCACACAATGTACTCTATGCTACTTTTTCCCCACCCCACCCTCCTATAGCTTATCTCTCCACGCTTCAGGCTCACTGCCTTTATTCCTGATGAAGGGCTTTTGCCCGAAACGTTGATTTCGAAGCTCCTTGGATGCTGGCTGATCTGCTGTGCTCTTCCACCACCACTAATCCAGAATCTCGTTTCCAGCATCTGCAGTTATTGTTTTTACCCAGTTACTGGCCATAGCTTGTAACCTAAATCATCAAGAGGTAAAGCAGATTCATTGTCTTCACATTGACAGAACACATTGATATCAGTATCTCCTGTTGTAGCTTTCATCCAAACATACAATGGAACTAGATAATCACTCCTTGACTCAGAATTTAAGAATAGATCCACTTTGATACAGAACAGTAATATCATTCAATTCACTTATTAGTGATATCGCAAATATATGATGAAGAAAACGTGATGATGACAGTTATCACAAATTAGTAAATAATGTATAACAAAGAGATATATAACATTTCTGATTTTACTGTTAATACAGAAGTGGAGATTTATCCTGGATTTGCCACCATTTTCCCATGATAGAGATAACTACAATGTGCTGAACTCTTTACAAACCCTTGACATCTACAATCTCGAAGACAAGGGTAGCAGATGGGTGAGAGGACGACCATTGACAGGTTACTCCCCAAGCCACAAACAGTCCTAATTTTGAACACTGTCATTGTTCCTGCGCTGTCTCTGGGACAATATCCTGGAATTCCCTTCCTAGCAACAATTGTGGATGTACCTACACCACATGGACTGCAATGGTTCAAGAAAGCGGCTCAATACCACCTCCCCAGAGGGAAAAACTATATGGACCAGTCTGAAACCTGCATGAAGCCAGAGCAAGATGTACTGGCATATACTGGCTTTTAATGTGTTGCTGGAAAAGCACAGCAGATCAGGCAGCATCCTAGGAGCAGGAGAATCGATGTTTCGGGCATGAGCCCATATGGTCAGAAGTAGATTCATTCTGGATGTGACCACAATACTGGTCATTCCACTGTTCTGAAATCTGGCACCAGCGGTTTTCAAGACTTTTCCACACAGACTCATATTATTCTTTACCCAAACCCCATACTGCCTCTCTGCATCATTCATCTCAGTGTTAGATTCACCATCTCATTTGTCTTTTTTTTTTAATTTTTAGACTGGTTCTGCTCCACACCAACCTCTTGTGGCCAAGTGACCATGGGCCCAAAGTTTCACATTCTGTATTGATCCAAAACCTGAGAAATTGGGTCTGTCAGGAAATTGGCTAAACTAAGCCATCAGCTATCAGCTACAGAGTACAGTGGAAACCATGGTCAAAGAGGTCATAAAGGTTCAGATGGAACCAGTTACAACCAGCCCAAGGGTTGAAGAAGCTTCAATCAAATTTCTGGGCACCTTGACTTTCAGGCAGTGCCTGAGGACGTGCACTTTACACCTCCCTGGCATAGCAACAGTGATGGGTATTGGTACAACCCCATTGGATGTTTTATACTCAGCTCATGATCCCATTGACCAAAAGGCCACAGAACATTCAGAAAGGTCCAGGGTGAGGAGGATAAAAAGAAACACACCTGGAAACCATTTCCTCAGTGAAGACTCACAGCGAAGACTTACATTGAAGACTTGACCTGGCCCAACAGCAGAGTTCTGACCACTTGGAGAGAGGGAGTGAGAGAAAGAAGATGCACCCTGACCTGCAAGGTCCTTCTTCATGGAAGCAAGCCTGCCTTACATTGGAGAGGAAGATTCCAACAACCACCTCAAACGTGTGGATTGTTACAGGCAATGGATAGAGCTAGGTAAAGAGTAAATATTGTCAGAGTTTGGGAAAAGCTCACATGCTGTTTTTAATAAGGAATGTTTTGTTAATAAAATTGAGTTGAAATGAAATTCTTTGTCCCTTTATCTGTTACACTGACAAGAGCGCTTGGATAAAGTGTTTTTAATATACAAACTAGTTGAAGTGTCCAAAGCATGAACAGTAGATCGAGTTAATGGTAGCTGTCTTTTCCCTAGGATGGGGGACTTCAAGACTTGGAGACACATTGTTAAGGTGAGAGGAGAGGGAATTTTAAAAGGCATGAGGGGCAAAAGTTTTAAATGGAGGATGGTTCATGTGTAGAATGATCTTCCTGAGGATGTAGTGGATGCATTTAAAAGACATTTGGATAAGTACATGAATAGGAAAGGTTTGGAAGGACCATAAGCAGGCAGTTGGGACTAACTGAATTTGGGATGATGTTCGGCATGGACTGGCTGGACTGAAAGGTCTGTTTCCATGCTGTATGACTCTATGACTCTGTCACACTATTCTTTCCACCATAGAAAGCATTCTGACTGGGTGCATCATGGTTTGGTTCAGCAACTGTTCTGCTCAGGATTATAAGAAATGACAGAAAGTTGTGAACACAGCCCAGACCATCATGCAAGCTAACCTTCCATCTGTGAACTCCACCTACACTTCTCATCGCCATGAAAATGTAGCCAACATCATCGAGGAACCCCTCCCACCCCAATTATACTCTCTTTGAACCTCTTCCATCAGGCAGAAGATACAGAAGCTTAAACACACATACCAACAGGATCAAGAATAGCCTCTTCCCTGTAGATTGCTGAATGGACCTCTCTAATTTCAAATTTAATGTTGACCTTGCTTTTGTGCACCTCCTATACACCGTGCTCTATTCGAAACACACAATGATCTGTATAGCATTGTATGTTATGATCTGCCTGTACTGCACACAAAACAAAGCTTTTCACTGTACTTTAGTACGTGTGACAACAATACGTCAAATTAAATAAAATCCTTAATGCGTTTAGTGATAAACTCTGAATAAAAACACATCATGTTCATTGTTGTTTTTCATGCAATTTCAGAATGAGGAGTTGTCAAGTTCATGTTTCCATGCATTGAAGGGGAAGATACCAAAAGGTGAGTACCTTACCTGCAGCCACAGCCATCTTCTGAGAATTCTCAAAGGCAATAAATGTTGGCCTAGTCAATGATGCAAACACCCACTGAGCAAATAAAAAGAAATTCCTGGATAAATATTTGTATCTCATTATTTTCTGAGTGTATATATGATACTTTAAATAATGCTGTTAGAAGTTTAGCTACTGCTTGCAATTCTCTTGTATTCACTTTGGACACAATAGCACTAACAGTTCAAGACTAAATAAACTTCCAAAACCAAAAGGGTTTAAATTAGAAATTGGAAATCAGTTCCTCATGCCCCCACTTTAATTTGCTGCTGTTATAATTGTCAAATGAAAATCCATCTATAATAATTTAATTCTATCACATGTTACCTGTTTCTGCAAATACTGACAACCCTTTAATTGCTAATGCCAGAGACTCACTAATGCCAACATGATAGTCTTAGGTGATGACAGGATCAAGTTAAAAAATTAACACTTGTCAATGAGAATTTTTCACATTTGTATAAATCACAGAGTTAAAAGCTATTCAAAAAAGATCAAATGAATGGGCTCAACTTAATTATCAGGATGTTAATCTGTCCCTGAGAGACAGATGCATGCCATCCACAGATGTTCACGGTGATTGTGCCCCATGCTAAATGATTGCTACTGGCTGGTGAGGGACCTGGGCCAGATTTGCAGCTGTCAACCCATGTGCCTGACATGAGTTGGAGTAGAAAAGAATTGCCTTGACTGCACAGTCAGTCTAGCCTCCAGATATCATGCCTTCGTCACATTGGAAACAAATCACTAAATCCTGTGGTCCACATGTTATGATATCATTACAGCTATTGTCAGCACATAATGGGACTTGTTGGCTGTAATGTTTACACTTTTGTTTCCCACAAGCTAATTAATATAGCTTTCAGGAAATTTTCATAATATTTTGATATGAAGCTTAAGTTTCTATCACTAATATTTTGTGTAATTGTCTGCAATAAGTCCGATGTAATTTGATGTAATAAAAGAACCTAAGGAAATTCAAGAGCAAAAGATCGAAATTCATCCTATAGAGCTTCATCACTCCAGCACTTCCCCATTGTGCGGAGTAATTGCATTTTAATAATTGCAATGATTTTAGAGCAAATTAATTTATGAAAGTGTGAGTCTGCAGGAAATTATATCTTGAACTGAACAGATGTGTTAACATTTAGCTTTCTTTCCCTGGTTTTGCTATATTTAATATCATCTCGCATTGCATTCTCCAATGTGAGTTAGAGGATGGCGTATGATTTGTGAGAATTGTAGTGATAGGGCAATGAATTGGAATGTTGTGAAGAACCTTTGAATCATAGAATCATTACAGTGTGGAAAAAAGCCAAACAGGCCATAATCGGTAAGGGTGCTGTAAAACTTGAGAAAAGATCTACAAGGATGTTGTGAGGAGGGTTTGAGCTATAGGGAGAAGTTGAATAAGCTGGGACTTTTTTCCCTGGAGTGTTGAAGGCTGAGGGATGACATAATAAAGGCTTATAAAATCATGAGGGGCATGGATAGGGTGAAATGCCAAGGTCTTTTTCCTAGGCAATCCAAAACTAGAGGATATAAGGGGGAAGATTTAAAAAAGGACCTGAGGCATAACTTTTTCAGGCAGAGGGTGGTCCATATCTGGAGCGAGCTGCTGGAGAAAGTGGTGGAGGCGAGTACAATTAAAGTCATCTGGATGGGTATATTAATAGAAATGGGTTTAGAGGGTAAAGGGCCAACTGCAGGCAAATAGGATAGGTCAGATTGAGATGTGGTCACTGTGGATATGAAGTTTTTAGAAGTTGTTTCAGGTTTCTTTTAATTTTCTAAATATTGAACTAGGAAAGTATTTGTTCGAATCACTATGTGATACAAAATAGATAGCCTCACAACAGAGTGGTTGTAAAGTACTAAGAAATAGTACATTGTTTAATAGTAGAACAGGGTATCACAAACTCACTTTGAAATAAATTCAATCCAAATGAATAATATGGACATACGGAAAGGCCCCATGCTTGCGGATAACGGGAAATTTATATATATGAATGGGAGCTGTGTTTCACATAGAAATTCACCTCCAATATATCAAAGATAGTGTGTAACCATGGAAAAAGGAAACTAATGATGGACGTTTGACAGCTTAGGAAAGAAATAAACATTTCAGAGAATAAAAATCATTGCTGTAAATTTTCTGGAAATGTAAGAGAAATTCAGAGTTGAACCATGCAATTTTCATGAAGAAAGCAAGAACTTGCATTCAATTGATTAGGAAGGGTGGATGCTGGTAAGTTGTTTCTATTGGGCGG
The DNA here is from genome assembly GCF_037043375.1 of Chiloscyllium plagiosum. Lineage (NCBI taxonomy): Eukaryota > Metazoa > Chordata > Chondrichthyes > Orectolobiformes > Hemiscylliidae > Chiloscyllium > Chiloscyllium plagiosum. The sequence continues at coordinate 94,050,932 of NW_028270145.1, read as the reverse complement.
GGAGATTAACACTCATGGGTACAGCCTTAGAATTAGAGGGGGTCAATTTAGAATGGAAATGAGGAGACATTTCATCAGCCAGGGAGTGTAGGCCTGTAGAATTCATTGTCACGGAGTGCAGTGGAGGTCGGGACATTAAATGTCTTCAAGACAGAGATTGATACATTCTTGATCTTGCAAGGAATTATGGTCTATGGGGAGTGTGTGGGTAAGTGGAGTTGAAATGCCCATCAGCCATGATTAAATGGTGGAGAGGGTTCGATGGGCCGAGTGGCCTTACTTCCACTCCAATGTCATATGGTCTTGTGTTCTTATTTTTGAGGGAGGAATATTGTCCAAGCCAACTGATTTTTTTCTCTTCACAAAGTCATACAATATTATTTAAATGCATCTAAATGAGCAGATAAGGATTTGATTTGACACACGAGGATATTTGTAATTTGGGCCCAACCTGGAAGTCAATGAATGAAAGCAAGCGGTATGATGAGCAGACAATCTGTGTTTTTGCACAAACTGAAAATTACTCCTGAAAATCTGAGAGACAACATCTTGAAACATTCTGTCAGTGCTGCGTTGAAAAATTAGTCCAGACATGGGCCATACTTTACGTTCAGTAATGAACGAAAGATCTCAATCAGAAAACTAGTCCAAAGACCTATGATTAATTTAAAGTCAGTCCCTGTACAAGAAACAAGGACCAAAATGTAATGCATTCTACAGAGAATCTGGGACCACAGTGAACAGGAGCAAGAACTCTGTATTTTTGGAATTAGTTAAATTAGAATCCCTACAGTGTGGGAGCTGGCCATTCAGCCAATCACCAATCCTCCAAAGAACATCCCACCTTCCCTCACCCCCCCCTCCCCCCAAAAACCATGCATTTCCAATTACTCATCCATTTAGCCTGTGGGAAATTTAAGCATGGCCAATCCACCAAACTTGTATATCTTTAGACTGTGCGCGGAAACCCACACAGACACAGGGAGAATGCACAAGCTCCACACAGACAGACACCCAAGACTGGAATCAAACCTAGGTTTCTGGCACCGTGAGGCAGCAGTGCTAATCACTGTGCCATCATTCTGTCCAATGAATTAATGAATCATTAATGAACAGTTGGTGCTTGATCCCAGAAGTGACATTCAGAATGTTGAATTCAATATCAGCTCAGGTACAGGAAGGAAAATAAACTGAGTGAAAGAGAGGTTGGATTAAGAGGAAATAAAAGACATAGAAAGAAAAATAAAAGCATATATTTCATTGTTTTTGAAATCTACAGCTATAAACAAAATCTGGAAGACTGAAACTCCCCACTTTTAAAAAGTGATTTTCAGTGCCTGAAACTTTGATTCAAATTAAATAAGACTTCCTCTATGATAAACTTTGGAAAGTAATTCCCAGATTTCCGCATGTAATTGTGCACATGAAGCCCCAGAAACTGCAGCTTAACTTCATGTAAATGAAAGGGAGCACTGTTAGACTCATACTTTTAATCACAAAATCTTAGGTCATTGTGATCAAATCTTGAGGTAAGACATAAACATTCAAACATCTGGTTCAAAGAGATATTTCAGTGAGCTAAGGTGATATACAAAAGAATCTGTGGAACTTTAACAAGCGTCTTCCAACATTCCATGGAAATTACATCCATTGTGTAGTTTTTTTTCCCTCACTGATTTGGTAATCTCGTGAAAGAATCCCATTAGATTTATGAGACATGACTTATTATTTCTAGAAATATTTTAACAACTGTTCTTATTGTATCTGCATTTTTTAGATAAAAACTGATAGTTTTCCATAAAATCTTTTCAAGCATGTTCTTTGCTACAAATGTTCACTTAACTGGTCTATAACTCTAATTCTTTCTTGCAGGCGGAACAACATCTGAGTGTCTAAGTAAGACTGTAAAATTTAATAGGAGAAAGAAGTAGGCTGTGTCTCCTGACCCCCCAGGAGGGCTCGCCCTGCGCTTGTGGAAGGTTCTGCACAAATAAATGCCTGCCAGTAAAAAACATGGCAGCATCCAAATAAGTGCAATAAATATGACTGAATGGGATGGAAAGATGTCACTGGCAATAGTGGCAGGGTTGGGCACTTGCATGATTAGCACATGCGTGCTGTGAGTGTTTCTGGGCCATTAGCAGACATTCAGAAAGAAATATTATAGTCCTTTTAATTCAGCCTAAATGGGTCGATTTTAACTGCATTCCAAGAATGGACCAGCTACTTGTACAACAATGTCTGATTTTTGTTTTAAATGACTTCAAGAATGAGAAGAGATCGAATTATTAACTAATCAAGTCGGATTCAGAGGATTCAGAGTTGCGGATCAGAGGATGGGGTGGCTAGTGAACAGGCAGATACAGTGTGCAGAAAGTCTGTGAGGAAGAATAGACAGTTGATAGGGCAAAGTGGCAGTCAGTGTGATGGGTTGAAGTGTGTCTATTTTAACGCAAGAACTGTCAGTAATAAAGGTGATGAAGAACTTAGAGCATAGATCATGATGTTGTGGCCATTATGGACACTTGGATATCACAAGGGCAGGAATGGTTGTTGGATGTTCCGGTGTTCAGATATTTCAAAGGATTAGGGAGGGAGGTAAAAGGGGTAGAGGAGTGGCATTGCTAATCAGGAATAGTATCACAATTGCAGAAAGGGAAGTCATCGAGGAGAGTTTGTCTATACAGGCAATATGGGTGGAGGTCAGAAACAGGAGAGGAGCAGTCACTTTAGTGTGAGTTTTCTATAGACGCCCCAATAGCAACAAAGACGCATAGGAGCAGATTGGGAGACAGATTTTAGAAAGGTGCAGAAGTAACAGGTCTGTTGTCATGGATGAGTTCCATTTCCTTAGTAGTGATTAAAACCTCCTTAGTGCAAATAGTTTGGATGGAGCAGATTTTGTTAGGTGAGTTCAGAAAGGATTCCTGACTCCATATGAAGATAGGCGGACTAGAGGGGAGACCATATTGGATTTGGTGCTTGGCAATGAATCAGGTCAGGTGACAGATCTCTCAGTGACAGAGCATTTCAGTGATGGTGATCACAACTCCCTGACCTTTACTAGTCATGGAGAGGGATAACAGCAGATGGTATGGAAAAGTATTTAATTAGGGGAAGGGGAATTAGAATGCTATTAGGTAGGAACTGTGGAGTATAAATTGGGGATAGATATTCTCAGGAAAATGCAGGACAGAAATGTGGAGGTTGTTTAGGGAGCACTTGCTGGATAATTTGTCCCACTGAGGAAAGGAAGGAAAGGGTGGGGTGAAGGATGACAAGAGATGCTGAACATCTAGTCAAGAGGAAGAAAGAAGGTTACTTAAGGTTGAGGAAGCAAGAATTAGATTGGGCTCTTGAGAGTTACAAGGAAGCCAGGAAGGAACTGAAGAATGGACTTAGGAGAGCTAGAAAGGGCATGAGAAAGCCTTGGCGGGTAGGATTAAGGAAAGCCCAAGGCATTCTACACTTATATGAGGAACAAGAGGATGGGTAGAGTCAATAAGGGATAGTGGAGGAAGCTTGTGTCTGGAGTTGGAGGAGGACATAGAACATAGAACATTAGAGCACAGTACAGGCCCTTTGGCCCTCAATGTTGTGTCGACCTGTGGAAGCAATCTGAAGCCAATCTAACCTACACTATTCCATTTTCGTCCATATGCCTATCCAATGACCATTTAACTACCCTAAAAGTTGGCGAGTTTACTAATGTGACTTGCCACAGTAAAGAAACTACCTCTGACATCTGTTCTATATCTATCAACCCTCAATTTAAAGCTATGTCGCCTCATGCTAGCCATCACCATCTAAAGAAAAAGCCTCTCACTGTCCAACCTATCTAACCCTCTGATTATCTTATATGTCTCAATTAAGTCACCTCTCAACCTTGTCCTGTCTTATGAAAACAGCCTAAATCCTTCAGCCTTTCCTCTAAGACCTTCTCTCCATACCAGGCAACATCCTAGTAGATCTCTGATCCCTACCAACATCCTTCCCATAATGCAGTGACCAGAACAGCATGCAATACTCCAAAGGTGGACACACCAGAGTTTTGTACAGCTGCAGCATAATCTCATGGTTCCCACAAAAGCTAACACACCGTATGCCTTCTTAACAACCCTATCAACTGAATGGTAACTTTCAAGGATTAGATTACTTACAGTGTGGAAACAGGCCCTTCGATCCAACAAGTCCACACTGACCCTCCAAAGAGGAGCCCACCCAGACCCATTCCCCTACATTTACCCCTTCAGCTAACACTACAGGCAATTTAGCATGGACAATTCACCTAACCTGCACATTTTCAGACTATGGGAGGAAACCGGAGCACCCAAAGGAAACCCATGCAGACAAGGGGAGAATGAGCAAACTCCACACAGACAGTTGCCTGAGGTGGGAATTGAACCCGGGTCTCTGGCGCTTTGTGGCAGCAGTGCTGACCATTGTGCCACTGTGCCGCCCACAACTATGTACCTGGAGACTGAGGTCTCTCTCTGCTCATCCACAATACCAAGAATCTTACTATTAGCCCAGTACTCTGCATTCCTGTTACTCCTCCCAAAGTTAATCACATCACAGTTCTGCATTAAACTCCATTTGCCATCACTCAGCCCAGCTCTGCAGCTTATCTATGTCTCTCTGCAACCTACAACATCGTTTGTCACTATCCACAACTCTACCAACCTTAGTGTCATCCGCAAATTTACTTACCCATCATTCTATGCCCTCATCTAGCTCATTTCTAAAATTCACAAACAACAGTGGACCCAAAACAGATCCTTGTGGTACACCACTAGCAACTGAACTTCAAGATGAATATTTTCCATCAAACGCCACCCTCTGTCTTCTTTAAGTGAGCCAATTTCTGATCCAAACTGCTAAATCACCCTCAATCCCATGCCTCCATGTTTTGTGCAATAGCCTACCATGGGGAACCTTATCAAACGCCTTACTGAAATCTATATACACCACATCAACTTTACCCTCATCCACCTGTTTGGTCACTTTCTCAAAGAACTCAATAAGGATTGTGAGACACAAACCACCCTTCTCAAAGCCGTGTTGACTACCCCCAATCCAATTTATTCCTTTCTAGATGATTATAAATCCTGTCTCTTATAAGTCTTTCCAATATTTTACCCACAACCGAAATAAGACTCACTGGTCTATAATTTCTCGGTTTGTCTCTATTCCCCTTCTTGAACAAGGGAACAACATTTGCTATCCAGTAGACAATGATGACATAAAGTTCAAAGCCAAAGGCTTGGCAATCTCCTCCTTGGCTTCCCAGAGAATCCTAAAATAAATCCCATCTGGCCCAGGGGACTTAGTATTTTTATGAAATTCTATTTTTAGAATTGCAATTTGGTCGACTGGCCTGTTTCTCAGTATTCTCCTCAACAACATTGTCTTTTCTACTGTGAATACTGACAAAAAGTATTCATTTAGCACCTCCCCAACTCCTCTGACTCCATGCACAACATCCCATTACTATGCTTGATTGGCCCTAATCTTATTCTCGTCATTCTTTTATTCCTGATATCCCTATCGAAAACCTTAGGGTTTTCTTTGATCCTATCCACCAAGGACATCGCATGTCCCCTCCTGGCTCATCTTAGCTCTCTCTTTAGGTCTTTCCTGGCTAACTTGTAACTCTCAAGCACCCTAACTGAGCCATCACATCTCATCCTAACATAAGCCTTCTTCTTTCTCTTGACAAGAGATTCAACTTCCTTAGTAAACCATGGCTCCCGTGCTCAACAACTTCCTCCCTGCCTGGCAGGTACATACTTATCAAGGACCCTCAGTAGCTGGTCCTTGAATAAGATCTACATTTCAATTGTGCCAATCCCCTGCAGTTTCCTTCCACATTCTATGTTTCCTAAATCTTTCCTAATCGCATCATAATTGCCTTTCCCCTGCTATAAATCTTGCTCAGCGGTATATACCTACCCATTTCCATCACTAAAGTAAACTTAACCGAATTGTGGTCACTATCACCAAAGTGCTCACCTACCTCCAAATCTAACACCTGGCCAGGTTCATTACCCAGTACCAAATCTAATGTTGGCCATTCGACATTCAGTGTCAGGAAACCCTCCTGCACACATTGGACAAAAACTGACCGGGCTAAAGTGCTTGAACTATAGTATTCCCAGTCAATATTTGGAAAGTTAAAGTCCCCCATGACAACTAACCTGTCACTCTCGCTCCAATTGAGGATCATCTTTGCTATCCTATTCTCTACATTTCTGGAACTATTTGGAGGCCTATAGAAAACTCTCAACAGGGTGACCTCTCCTTTCCTGTGTTTAATCTCAGCCCATACTACCTCTGTAGATGAGTCCTTCAACGTCCTTTCTGCAACCGTAATACTGTCTTTGACTAACAGTGCCATACTACCGCCTCATTTACTATTTTCTCTGTTCTTTCTGGTACATCTAAGAGTAAGGGGATGTCCTTACTGAATACCTCGCTTCAGTATTCAACAGTGAGAGGGACCTTGTTGTTTGTGAGGGCAGTGTGAAATAGGCTGATATGCTCGAATGGATTGATATTAAGAACGAAGGTGTGCTTGAAATTTTGATAAATATGAGGATAGATGAGTCCCCTGGGCCAGACATGATATACCCAGGGTTACTACGGGAAGACATTGCTGTACATTTGGCATGAACTTTGCATCCTCACTGTCCATTGGAGTAGTACCAGATGATTGGAGGATGGCAAATGTTATTCCCTTGTTCAAGAAAAGGAATAGGGATAATGCTGGGAATTACAGACCAGTCAGTCTCACATCTGTGGTGGGTAAAGTACTGGAGAGGATTCTGAGAGACAGGATTTATGATTACTTGGAAAACCATAGTTTGATTAGAGATAGTCTGCATGGTTTTGTGAGTGGAAGGTCATGCCTTACAAGTCTTATTGAATTCTTTGAGGATGTGACAAAACACATTACTGAAGGTAGAGCAGTGAATGGTGTATATGGATTTTTGCAAGGGTTTTGATAAGGTTGAAAATGTGTTGCTGGAAAAGTGCAGCAGGTCAGGCAGCATCCAAGGAGCAGGAGAATCGATGTTTCGGGCATGAGTCCTTCTTCAGGAATGATAAGGTTCCCCATGGTAGGCTCATTCAGAAAGTAAGGAGGCATGGGATACAGGGAAATTTATTCCTGATGAAGGGCTTTTGCCCGAAACGTCGATTTCAAAGCTCCTTGGATGCTGCCTGAATTGCTGTGCTCTTCCAGCACCACTGATCCAGAATCTGGTTTCCAGCATCTGCAGTCATTGTTTTTACCTCTACAGGGAAATTTGTCTGTCTGGACATAGAATTGGCTGGGCCATAGAAGACAGGGGGCGGTAATAGATGAGAAGTATACATAGGTGTCCAATGGTGTTCTGCAGGGATATGTTCTGGGACCTCTGCTCTTTATGATTTTTATAAATGACTTGGATGAGGAAGTGGAAAGGTGGGTTAGTACATTTGCTATGAAACAAAGATTGGTGGAGTTGTGGATAGTGTGGAGGGCTGTTGTAGGTTGCAACGGGATAGTGATAGGATGCAGAACTGGGCTGAGTAGTGGAGTCCAACCTGGAAAAGAGTAAAGCATTTCATTTGGAAGGTCAACTTTGAATGCTGATTACAGGGTTAAAAGCAAGATTCTTGGCAGTGTGGAAGAACAGAGAGATCTTGGGGTCCATGTTCATAGATCCTTCAAAGTTATCACCCAAGTTGATTGAGTTGTTAAGTACACATATGGTGTGTTGGTTTTCATTAGCAAGGGGATTGAGTTTAAGAGCCATGAGGTTATGTTGCAACCTCTATCAATCCCTGGTTAGACCACACTTGGAATATTGTGTTTAGTTCTGTTCACCTCATTCTAGGAAGGATGTGGAAGTTTTAGAGACGGTCAAGAGGAAATTTACCAGGATGCTGCCTGGACTGGAAGGCATGTCTTACAAAGGAAGGTTGAGCGAGCCAGGGCTTTTCTCATTGGAATGATGAAGATGAGAGGTGACTTGATAGAGGTGTACAAGATGATGAGAGTGAGTGGATAGAGTGGATAGCTAGAGACTTTTTCCCAGGGCAGAAAGGCTACTACAAGGGGGCATAATTTTAAAGTGATTGGTGGAAGCTTTAGGGGAGATGTCAGATGTCGGTTCTTTACACAGAGATTGGTGGGTGCGTGGAATGCATTGGCAGCGAGAGTCGGGTACGTTCAGGACATTTAAGCGACTCTTGGATAGCCATATAGATGATAGTAAAATGAAGGGTATGTAGGTTAGTTTGAACTCAGAATGGGATAAAAGGTCAGCACAACATTGAGGGCTGAAGGGCTGGAACTGTGCTGTACCGTCCTATGTTCTACGTTCTGTGGAATTCAATAAAAGCAGAAGAAACCGTTGGAAAATCTCAGCTGGAATGGCAGCAACTGTGGAGAGGGAAACAGAGTTATGGAATGAATTCTTCCATTTTTTTAGCTGCATTTCTTTTCAGTGAGATTCATGATGAGTAGTCTGCCATGGCACTTGTCAACCGTTTGATTTGATTTGGTTTATTATTGTCACGTGTAGCTAGGTACAGTGAGAAGTTTTGTTTTGCATGCAGTACAGGCAGATCATGCCATACAAACATCATAGAGTTACAGAACAGAGCGAGGAATACAAAGTTAAGGCTGCAAAAAAGGTGCACAAACAGCAAAGTCAATATTGGATTTGAAATTTGTGAGGTCATTTCAGAAGTCTAATAACAGCAGGGAAGAAACTGTCCTTGATCCTGTTGCTACATGCGTTTAAGCTTCTACCTGACAGAAGAGGTTGGAAAAGATTATAATCAGGGTGGGAGGGGTCTTTGATGATGTTAGCTGCCTTTCCAAGACATTGAGAAGTGTAGATGGAGTCAATAGTTGGCTTGCGTTATGGACTGGGTTGCGTACACACAACTTTCTGTAGTTCCTTACAGTCCTGGGCAGAGCAGTTGCCATGTCAATCTATGATGGACCCAGACAGAATGCTTTCCATGGTGCACCTGTAAAGATTGTTAAGAGTAAAGAGTCCTTATGGACTTGCTCAATTTCCTTAGCCTTCCTTTCTCACACGATCGTCCACTCTTCAGTTACCTGACCTTTTCAGCACATGTCTAGTGTGGTCAGCAGCAAAGGAGATGGAAGTGTGGTCCCATTGCTGGGGCTTTTGCAATGTTCATGCCACTAGGGCCATATTTAAACCCCAGCCCCACAGTATCTCAGGTGAAACAACAGGAGCTGGCCTCTACACCAGGGTGCTCCTGCCCCTGAGAAAATGGCCCAGAAATGCAAAGTAGCCATGCACTTTATGGTCAGGGACCTCGACATGCTGGTGGATGGGTTGGTAGAGCAGAGGAATTTCCAGAGGTGAAATATAAAGGAAGACAAGCCACCCTCAGGCAGCCTGAACTGCAATGGCAGCCTGGGTCAGTGCAGTGTATCTCATGTGAAATACAATGCACAATAGTGCTGGGAGCAAATTAAAGATCATCTCCATTTGCAAGGGTATGCATCACCATCAGTTCTCTGATACCTAGCACTCACAGAACCAGCACTCACTCTAACTCAGTCACTGTCACATCACCAAGGCTTATGGATTAGAACTCTCACTAGTACATGCATCATGTCCACTCAACAGTTCTGATCACCTTATCTTCCAAACACCAATCCTTTCCAGATTTCCTACATTTCCTATTCAGTCACAGGCAGCACATAATCATCTCTCCTGCCTCGCATCAGCACTAACTGCTCTTCCTTCCACTATCATCATGATCAGTTCCTCCCTTTGTCTTATTGGCCTAACGCCTGGACGAATTCTCCATAGCACCTCACTAATGGACCTGCAAATGCTGGACTGGTTACATATGACCTGCAGGACCTACTGTGGCCTAATCCCAGACTGCAAGAATATGGATCCTCAGACATTGTTAGGATCAAGCATCTGACTGAGAGTGGCCAATCCCCTCAAATCAGAAGATTCTGTTGACTGTATGGAGTTGCCCTTATTGACAGATAAGCCTTATTTGTGTATTGAACCACAATTTGCACAAAATAAACTATGCCATTAACAATTTTTGCTAACCTGCAGGAGGAATGAGCAAGACCACAGACAGAACACTAAACAGTCCAATTATCTTATCTGAAATCCAATAAAGAATTCAGGAGAAATGTACTTAATCCGATAGTGGCAGAATGTGGAACTTGAATAACAACAGATACAATTAAAGGGACGCTATTCGCAAATGTGAAGGAGAAAATAAGTGAGGGTGTACATAGGTTAGGGTAAAATAGCAAGATGGGAATAAAACCATCGACTTGCATATGTGTTCCACTTTGGGATATCAATCCTTAGGAAACATTGACCCTGGGCGGAGTAGAGCACAGATTCACAATGATACTAGTGCATCTAGCATTAGATTGGAGAAGTTATAAGCTGAGGTAATAATGAAGCAATGGAAAACCATTCCGGGAGGAAATAAATGAGGTACAAGAACTAGACCGATATCTTTCCTGCAGGAAGTCAATGTTAACTGGAAAATAACACACCCTGAATGAGAAAGAAAATAAAAAATTAGAAGAAGACCATTTCTAAGAAATGTCAGGATCAAGGTTCAGTTAATAACCAGAATAGTATAAAAAGTATAGGAGGCAATTGATTCAGTTGGTCCAAATAGCACATATATGTTATTCAACTTAACCTTAAAATGTTCTACAAAAATATATAGTGTAAGAGATTGGCAAGGAAAAATGTTGGGCCCATTAAAAGCCCTTGATATAAGACAGAGGACATAGCTCGAACAATAAAAGGGTACTCTGCATAAGGATGTTCATAAGGATGGTGGATTATATAAAAGTTGCAATATAAGGTGATATTAAGGACAGGATGACAATGGATAGAAAAAGCAGACTAAAAAGGATTAGCATTTCTAAAAGTTGGTAAACCACCAAACCCAGATGAAATTATTCTGACTTGCCTAGAAAGGAAGGTAGACATAGCAGAGGCACTTCTCATAATCTTTAAAACCTGATTGGATACAGAAGTAGTGTTGGCCAGGATATAGGAGCAATGATTAATGTTGTACCTTTGTGCAAAAAAGGATAGATTAATAAATTAGAAAATTACAAACTCACCAAACTAATATCAGAGGTGTAGAAATCATTGGAAACACCTATCGGGGAAAAACTAAAGTAGCATTTGGAAAAATGTGAGATCATCAAAGAACGTTAAAAAAAAAAGGATTGTCAAACATATGTCGTGTCTATCTAGCATGATCAAAGTCTTTGATGTGATGATCGGAAGAGTGGATCAAGGAAATACTGTAAGTGATTGATTTTCAGAAGGAATTTGAAAAAAATCCACACAAAAGGCTTACTAAGAAAATGGAAGCTCAAAGGGTTAAGAACAAAGAGTCAATAAGGATACAGAAATGGATTAGTGACAGGAAGTTAGTGACAAATCATAATGGCTGGATGCCATTCAGACTGGAAGATGATTAACAATACTTCTGTTCAGGGATCAGGTTTGGTCACTATTCTTTTCAAATATTAACTGATCTGGACTCAAGAATAAAGAGATGCATTATAAATGTTCTAGATGATACAATATTGTGTGATATTTGAGAGTGATGAAAAAGATTGTGTAATTCAAATGACATATGCAGATTAGACTGAGGCAGCAGCATGGTGGATGTAGTTCCATGTGGGGGCAGCATGAAACAATGAACTTTAAGAAATTAATATACAAAGACAGAACACTCTAAACAAACATGCTCAAACAGCTTAATGACCTACTCCTGTTCGATGCTCCTGTGTGATTTTGAGAAGTGGAGATAAGCAGAGACCTGGGTATCTGATATCCCAAGTTCTTAATGTGACAAAGATGGTGGCTTGGATTTACAAACCCCAGAATAAAATATAAAAGCAAAGTGACTAGCCTGGAAATGTATTATTTATTTTACTGCAGTATTGTGGATAATTTTGAACATCACAGAAAACATGTAAAGGTACCAGTTATAAGGAATAGGAGAATTCAGTTATGGAGACAGAAACTTTTGGATTTGGAACAGAAAAGGTGACAAGTTGCCCTAACAGTGACGAGAGAGGAAAACAAAAATCTATTCTCTAATGAAAGATGCTAATGAGTGAAATTGTAGCTCTTAAATAGCTGGCAAAGGATCAAGACAGAAGATGGAGAAATGTTTTCAATTTCTATGTTCTACTCGAAAAAGATGTGGAACCAATTTCATAAGCAACTTTAACAGAGAGGTGAACAAGCATTTGAAGATGAGGAACTCCAAGACCATGGACATAAAGGGACTATAGACTGAGCACAAATTGTCCTTCAGAGAATTGGCACAGGTACAATGGAATTAAATGATCACCTGTCAGGCACAAAGTTCATTTTACGATTTGATTTAATTATGATGACAGAACATGATCTAATTTCAAAAATCGAGTGGTGATCTAATCAGGATGACAAAGAGATTTGATACATGAGATATGGAGAAACTATACCCTAAGATGGCAAATTCTAAACAAAGAGATAAAAATCTTAAAATATGAACTTGAATAATTCAGGAGTCAAATCAGGATGCACTTATATTCACACAAAGGATCATACAAATTTGGAACTCTTTTCCCAAAAGGCTGTGGATGCTGGATCATTTGAAATGGAGCAAAGAACAAAAAAAAGAGTAGTCCAGCATATGAACAGGCCCTTCAGCCCTCCAAGCCTGCCGATCATCATACCCTAACTGAACTAAAAAACAAACCTTTGACCTTATTCGGTCCGTATCTCTCTATTCCCTCCCTATGCATGTAGCCATCCAGGTGCTTCCACCACCTCTTCTGGCAGTGCGTTCAAGAATCCTACCACTCTCTGCGTGAAACATTTCCCTTGCACGTCCACTTTAAACTTTTGCCATCTCATCTTGAACCTGTGTCCCCTTGTAATTGAAACTTCAACCCTGGAACAAGCCTCTGACTATCCACCCTATCTCTGCCTCCCATAATTTTGTAGATCTTTATCAGGTCTCCTCTCAGCCACCATATTTCCAGTAAAAACAATCCTAGACTTTTTAACTCTTCCTCATAACCTACGCCCTTGAGACCAGGCAACCTCCCGGTGAACCTTCTCTATACTCTCTCCAAAACTTCCACATCCTTCTGGTAGTGCAGCAACCAAAACTGCACACAACACTCCAAATGTGGCCTAATAATGGCTTAACTAACTGCAACATGGTTTGCCAAACTCTTGTACTCCATATGCCTTCTTAATCACCTTGGCAACCTGTGTTGCCACTTTTAGGGAACTGTAGACCTGCATGTTAATATTCCTAAGGGTTCTGCCATTTTCAGAATAAGTCACACCTAAATTTGATCCTTCAAAATGCATTACCTCGCATTTGTATCGAATAAATTCCATCTGCCATTTCTGTGCCCAAGTCGCCAATCTATCTATATCTTGTTGCATCCTTTCACAATTGTCGGCACTATCAGCAACTCCTCAAATCTTCATATCAAACTTATTAATCAGATCACCCAAATTTTCACCAGTTTGTTTGTATACACAAGCAACAGGGGACCTAATATTGATCCTTGTGGAACACTACTAGTTACCAATCTCAGTTCTGAAAAACACCTTCCACAGCTACCCTCTGTCTTCTATGACCAAGCCAGTTTTGTATCCATCTAGCCAGCCCACCTTGAATTCCATGTGATTTTAGTTTTTGTACCAAATCTTCAACATGCGGATCAATATTTTTTTCTTGAGCATGACAATTACAAGTCAAGGTAAGTGAATGGAGTTGAGGTAAAATTAGCCAAGAGTTACTTGAATAGTAAAAGAAGATCAAGCAATTAATTCAATAGCATACTTCTGGTTTGCATTGTATCAACATGGAAGACACAAATATTCCAAAAAGATCCATTATTATTTTCAGTTTATATAGAAACTTTGTTAGAAAATGTCGGTCTTTCATCCTACCTACATCAGTGATGAGAATAACATGAATAATATTTTGTTAATACTTAGCATATTTCTGCGAATTGTCTGGTATTTTGAGCCATCAGACTGTAGATGGTAAATTATTCGTTTGTTGATAAAGCTAAACTAGGCACAAAATGACTTTGTGGTACTACATTGTCATGTAACATATAAAATCTAGGTTACACAATGTTCTCATCAGATTCCTGAACATCTCAGAAATCTGAAAATCTCAACCAAAATCCTGCTACTCACCTTGTAATCTGCTCACCCCTTTTTTTTTAGATTAGATTAGATTAGATTACTTACAGCATGGAAACAGGCCCTTCAGCCCAACAAGTCCACACCGACCCGCCACCCACCCAGACCCATTTCCCTACATTTATCCTTTCACCTAACACTACGGGCAATTTAACTTGGCCAATTCACCTAAACCTGCACAGTTTTGGACTGTGGGAGGAAACCGGAGCACCCGGAGGAAATCCACGCAGACACGGGCAGAACGTGCAAACTCCACACAGAGAGTCGCCTTAGGCAGGAATTGAACCCGGGTCTCTGGCGGTGTGAGGCAGCAGTGCTAAGCACTGTGCCACCATGCCGCCTTCTAACTCAATGAACCCATGGACTGCAATGGTTCAAGTTGGCTCATCATCACCATCTCAATTAGAGATGAGGAATAACTGTTAACTTAGTCAGTGTCACCCACATACTATGAGAAAATGAAAAAGCAGACACATCAGATGCAGTAAGTGCTGCCATACTTAGAGTCATAGAATCATAGAGATGTATAGCACCAAACAGATCCTTCAGTCTAATTCCTCCATGTCGACCAGATAACTTAAATTAATCTAGATCCATTTGCAAGCATTTGGCCCATATTTCTACAAACCTTGCCTATTCATATATCCATCCAGATGTCTTTTAAATGTTGTACTTGTACCAGCCACCAGAGCTTCCTCTGGCAGTTCATTCCATATATATACCACCTTCTGCATGAAAAAGTTACCCTAGGTCCCTTTTAAATCTTTCGCCTTTCACCATAAACCTATGCCCTCTAGTTTTGGATTTCCCCTGCCCTAGGAAAAAAACTTTAGCTATTCACTCTATCCATGATATTATAAACTTCTACAAGGTCACCCCTCAGCCTCTGAAGCTCCAGAGAAAATAGCCCCAGCCTATTCAGCCGCTCCTTTTATCTCAAACACTTCTATCCTGGCAAGCGGCACGATGGCACAGTGGTTAGCACTGCTGCCTCACAGCGCCAGAGACCCGGGTTCAATTCCCGCCTCAGGCGACTGACTGTGTGGAGTTTGCACGTTCTCCCCGTGTCTGTGTGGGTTTCCTCCGGGTGCTCCGGTTTCCTCCCACCATCCAAAGATGTGCAGGTCAGGTGAATTGGCCATGCTAAATTGCCCGTAGTGTTAGGTAAGGGGTAAATGTAGGGGTATGGGTGGGTTTCGCTTCGGCGGGTCGGTGTGGACTTGTTGGGCCGAAGGGCCTGTTTCCACACTGTAATCTAATCTAATCTTTGTAAATCTTTTTTGAACCCTTTCAAATTTAACAACTTCCTTCCTATAACAAGGAGACTAAATTGAACACAATATTCCAAAAATGGCCAAACCAATGTTGATCACAAGGTGACCTCTGAACGTTTTTCCTTACTTTAGCTTTTCTATGGATCTTAAATAAACATTGATAAAAGAGTGACTAACAATAGGCATTGGGAAAAACTGGTAGCCATCAATCCTGCAGCTTGAGTTAATATCAGTCGATACAATCATTAATCTAAGCTGCTCAAAGAATATCACTTGGGATGAAATGGAATGAGTAGAATTTACATAATTGGGAGAAACCCTCCAGAAATTCATGGTGATCACGAATTTAATAAAAGTGTCTTTGTCCTGATTCTTAGTCATACATATGGTACTGCTTAAGTGCAAATCGCATATAAATCCGCACTTGACTGCAAAAAACACCATGAATAAACAAGTGGCATGGCAAAATATGTTTCCAATGTTTATATTACATGACATTTGAGATAATAACTGATTTGTATTCAAAAAATTACATTAATTGTAGTTAACATCTGGACTTGGAAGTGAAAAATAGGAAAAATGACATGGAAAAACTATGTCTGCCAAAACATTTTAATCAAATTTACTTATGAAGTGACAAAACTATTGTGCATAGACTCACATAAATACTGGACAAAAGTCAGGGAAAATTGCTATCATTCTCATAGCAACTATGGGTGTGTTACTGTCTCGGAATGTAACACACCCTGACTTATTGTGATGGAGGCAGATTTGTGGAGTTGATATTATTCTGTTTTAATCATTCATTTTAGCACTAGTGAATACTACAATACATTTGGATGTCAGTCAACCAGATCACTTGTTCTGTAATTCCAATATTGTAATTATTGAAATTCCAATTAAATTGTATTTAAAAGATAGCATAGTAACATCAACATAAGCACATAGGTAATTTACTTTAATTCTCACATTTCATTTTATTTTTTTTCTCCCTGTTGTCCCACACAGAATTTCTTGAGTGACTGAGCTGCCTGCTGGCTGTTACCACATAAATAACTCGCTCAGATATTCTATTCAGAGTGGAAAATCTATTTCTGTCTCTGAGCAGATTAAAACGTACCTACCTAATTCTAGATATTTTTGGCACTGGGGTTTCTTGTTGTAAACTTGTCCAAAAATTCACATCAGAAAATTGTAACTTTGTATGAATGACACCATCCTTTGCAGCTGACAGTGCACAGTGTTCTCCATGACTTTTGTTTCTCTGGCTCCCTGTGTCTCATCTTCACCATAGACATCCAATCCCTGTACACATCCATCCGCCATGACAAAGGCCTCCAAGTGCTCTATTTCTTCCTTTCCTGCCGACCCAACCAATACCCTTCCACTGACACTCTCATTCGTTTGGCTGAACTGGTCCTCACTCTCAACAATTTCTCCTTCGAATCCTCCCACTTCCTCCAGACCAAAGAGGTAGCCATGGGCATCTGCATGAACCCCAACTATACCTGCCTCTTCATTGGGTATGTGGAATAGTCCATTTTCCGCAGCTACACCGGCACCATTCCCTACCTTTTATACCGCTACATTATGACTGTATCGGTGCTACTTGTGCTCCCACGAGGAGGTTGAACAGTTCATCAACTTCATGAACACCTCACACTCCAACCACACATTTGCCTGGATGATCTCGGACACCTCCCTCCCCTTCCTGGACCTCTCCATCTCCATTTCCAGCGACTGACTCAACACGGACATCTCCTCCAAACCCACCAACTCACACAGCTACCTGGACTACACCTGCTCCCACCCTGCCTCCTGTAAAAATGCTATCCTTTATTCCCAATTTCTTTGCCTCTGCCGCATCTGCTCCCAGGAGCACCAATTCCACCATAGAACATCCCAGATGGCCTCTTTCTTTAAAGATCACAATTTCCCCTCCCACGTGGTCGATGATGCCCTCCAGCACATCTCCTTCACTTCCTGCACCTCCGCTCTTGAACCCCACCCCTCCAATTGCAACAAGGATGGACTGGATACATTGTATCATCCTCTGCCACTTCTGCCACCTACAATATACCCCACCACTAGGGATATGTTTACCTCCCCACCCCTATCTGTGTCCCAGAAAGACCATTCCCTCTGCGGCTCCTTTGTTAAGTCCACCCCCTCACCAACCAACCCTCCACATCCAGTACCTTCCCCACCACCGCAAAAACGACAAGCCCTGCAACCACATCTCCCCTCTACCTCTGTCCAAAGCCCCAAAGGAGCCTTCCACATCCAACAGAGATTTACCTGCACTTCCACACGTGTCATTTACTGTGTCTGTTGCTCTCGATGTGGTCTCCTCTACATTGGGGAGACAGGATACCACGGAATGTTTCAGAGAACATCTCTGGGACACACGCACTAAACAACTCCAGCACCCTGTGGCCGAACACTTCAACTCCTCCTCCCCCCCGCACTCCGCCAAGGACATGCAAGTCCTGGGTCTCCTCCACCACCAAATTCTAGCCATCCGACGCCTAGAGGAAGAACGCCTCATCTTCCCCCTTGGGACCATCCAACCCCATCCAAACAATCCAGGTCTTTTTCAATATATAATTTCAGTTACATCACACTCTAAACTTTTGCTATAAATTCTCTGTCTTAAGATCTTATACTTCACAACCACCTGATGAAGGAGCAACGCTCCGAAAGATAGTGCTTCCAAATAAACCTGTTGGACTATAACCTGATGTTGCGTGATTTTTAACTTTGTCTACCCCAGTCCAACACTGGCACCTCCAAATCAAGAAACTTGCTGATCCACTTGCCAAGTGGATGTGAGATGGAGTGAGATGCCCCTGACATCGAGATCTGCCCTTCCACATTTTTCAGCCATTCCTACTATCAATCTCATCATGGTCCACTTGGCTCAGACGCCTGTAAGATTTTGCTGCTAATGGGCGTTTGCACTGAGCAAGGTACAAGAAACCTCCCAGAATTAGAGATCCAGATGATCAGGGAGAATGAAGAGTCAAAGGAAATTGGCGTTATAAGAAAGTTGGTCTAGAGAAATTAATATGGCTGAAAGTTGATTAGTTTCTGGGACCTGATAATCTACATCCCAGAGCATTGAAGTAAGTGGCTGTAGAGATAATCTAGCTCCCACGAGGAAGGTGAACAGTTCATCAACTTCACCAACACATTCTAGCCCGACCTTAAATTCACCTGGATCTCTGACACCTCTCTCCCCTTCCTGGACCTCTCCATCTCCATCAATGGTGACCAACTCAACACTGACATTTTCTACAAACCCACCGACTCCCACAGCTACCATATCTCCTCCCACCCTGCCTCCTGCAAAAGTGCTATCCCGTATTCCTAATTCCTCTGCTTCCGCCACATCTGTTGCCTGAAGGACCATTTCCACCACAGAACACACCAGATGGCCTCCTTCTTTAAAGACTGAAATTTCCCCTCCCCTGGTTGATGATGCCCTCCAGTGCATCTCATTCACATCCCGCACCTCCGCCCTTGAACCCCAGCCCACCAACCACAACAAGGACAGAACATCCCAGTCCTCACCTTCCACCCCGCCAACCTCTGTATACATTACATCATCCTCCACCATTTCTGGCAACTACAAATGGACCCCACCACCAGGGATATATTTCCCTCCCACCCTATCCGCTTTCCGTAAAGACCGTTCCCTCTGCGACTACCTCGTCAGGTCCACGCCCCCCACCAACCCACCCTCCCCTCCCGGCACCTTGCCCTGCCACCACAGAAATTGCAAGACCTGTGTGCTCATACCTCCCCCCTCACCTCCATCCAAGGCCCCAAAGGAGCCTTCCACATCCATCAAAGTTTCACCTGAACTTCCATTTACTATATCCGTGGCTCCCAATGTGGTCTCCTCTACATTGAGGAGACAGAACGCCTACTCGCAGAGTGCTTCAGAGAACATCTCCGGGACACCCACACCAATCAACCCCACCGTCCTGTGGCCAAACACTTTAACTCCCCCCTCCCACTCTGCCGAGGACATGTAGGTCCTGGGCCTCCTCCATCACCACTCCTTTACCACCCGACGCCTGGAGGAAGAACACCTCATCTTCCGCCTCGGGACCTTCTAACCCTAGAGCATCAAGGTAGATTTCACCAGTTTCATTTCCCTTAGCCCCACCTTATCCCAGTTCCAACCTTCCAGCTCAGCACTGTCCTGATGACCCATCTCATCTGTCCATCTTCCTTCCCACCTATCCGCTTTACTCCCTTTGACCTATCACCTTTACCCCCCCCATCCATCCACCTATTGCGCTCTCAGCTACCTTCCACCCCCAGCCATACCTCCCTCCCATTTATCTCTCCACCCCCGAGGCTCCCAGCCTCATTCCTGATGAAGGGCTTTTGCCCAAAACGTCAATTCTCCTGCTCCTCGGATGATGCCTGACCTGCTGTGCTTTTCCAGCACCACTCCTTGACGCTAATCTCCAGCATCTGCAGTATTCACTTTCACCTAGATAATCTACATAGGCAAGTGATCATCTCCTAAAATTCCATAGATTTCGGTACAATTCCTGTTGATTGGAAGGTAGCAAATTTCATCACATTGTTGAAGAAACAAGAGGGTAATTAGGGAACTAGGTAAAAACAAGGACTGCAGATGCTAGAAGCCAGAGTCTAGATTAGAGCGGTGCTGGAAAAGCACAGCAGGTCAGGCAGCATCTGAGGAGCAGGAAAATCGATGTTTCGGGCAAAAGCCCTTCATCAAGAATAGGGAACTACAGGTCTGTCAACCTTACATTAGTAGTAGGGAACATGCTACAGTCTCTTTTAAAATAGTGATAAATGGACATGGATAAAAATTACCTGAATGGGCACAGTCAACATGAATTTGTGAATGGAAAGTCATGTTTGACAAACTAGTTGGAGGTTTTTGAGAATATTACGAACAGAATTGAAAAACAAGAGTCGATGAACATAGGCATTTTGAATCAACTTGTTTCGACATGTTGTAACATATTTCCAATGATGGGGCTTGAACCTACTAGCTGAGAGGTACAGATGCAACTACTGTGCCCCAAGACTCCTCAATAATATAGTATACTCAGATTTTCAGAAGATTTTTGATAAAGTACCTGGGGGTACAGGAAGAGGTTTAGCAAAGTTAATTGGATTGGTGATTGGTCAATAGACAGAAAACAGAGAGTCCGAAAACAAGTGTCATTCTCACAATTACACACTGTGACTAGACATGTACTGCCAGAATCTGTACTAGGGCCCCAGCTGCTCATAACATATATCAAAGATTTGAACATCAAACCAGTCTTGCCACATCTAGACATTATTGTGGTGGACATTTAAACAACTCAGCTTTGGAGGAAATTCCACAAATATCTGCATCCTGAATGGTGGGGGAGCTCAGCATATCAGTGCAAAAGATAAAGCTGAAGCAGTTGCAACAATCTTTCGACAGAAGTATCAAGTGGGTAATCAGTCAGAGTCGATATGGTTTTGACATAATTCAACAATTCATTGATGTTCTTTGTGGAAATAATGTGCTATGGATAATGGGGATGTATTGCACCTGGATTTTCAGAAGCAATTTGATAAGGTGGCACATCAAAGGTTATTGCAAAAGGTAAAGCTCGGGGTATGTGTTACAACTTACTGGCATGGATAGAAGGTTGGCTAGCTAACAGGTAGCAAAGAATAAACATAGATTGATCACTTTCTGGTGGCAAAATGTAATGAGTGGTGTGCCATCAGGATCAGTGATAGAGTCTCAAATGTTTACAATGTTATATTAATGTCTTGGATGAAGGGACAGAACAAAAGCATAATTACTCAATCTGCGGATGATCCAAAGAAAATAAGTTATGAAGAAGACATAAAGAAACTACAAAGGGATGCAGACAGATTGAGTGAGCGGGCAAAGACCAAGCAAATTGGGTAAAATGTGGGAGAATTGTCCATTTCTGCAGGCGGGATAAAAAAGAAGCATATCATCAAAATTATGAGCAATTACAGAGCTCTGAAATGCAGAGGAATCTGGGTGTCTGACTACACTAATCATAAAAGGCTAGTATGCATGCACAGCAAGTAATTAATAGTTATTATTTACTCCAAGGGGAATTGACGTCAAAACTAGGGAGGATATGCTTCAATTCTACATAACTTGGTGATACCACATCTCTGTACAGTATTTGTCTCCTCACTTAAGAAAGTAATTGCATTAGAAATAGTCCAGCGAAGGTTTGCCAGACTAATACCTGGAATCAGTAACTTGTCTAATAAGGACAGGTTGGACAGGCTAGGCTTGTACTGGCAAGGGCATGAATTATTCTAAGGGCTTGTAAGAGCTTGAGGAGTCTTGACAGAATGCAGATACGAAATTTCTTCTTGTGGTAAAATCTAGAATTAGATATTATGATTTCAAAATAACATGTTGTCCAATTAATACTGAGTTAAGGAAACTTTTTTGTTCAAAGACTGCCATAAATCTTAGGAGGTCTTTTCCTTAGTAGACAGTGAAAGCAGTGTCTTTGAATTTGTTTTATGATCGGGGTAGATAGATTCCTGACAAGTAAATGGGTGAAAGTAAGGAATATTCAGATTCGTCTTGATTTAATGAATGGTGGAGCAGGCTTGAGATGCTGAGTGGTCTAATCTGGTCCTAATTCATTTGTGTATTTAATAGTGTGTATTTGGCCCTTCATATCTTTGCTGGCTGTCTTTTTCTCACCTTCCAGCTCATGATCAATAATTCGGTGTATATCGATACTTTATGGGCGGCACGGTGGCACAGTGCTGCCTCACAGCACCAGAGACCCGGGTTCATTTCTCGCCTCAGGCAACTGTTTGTGTGGAGTTTGCACATTCTCCCCGTGTCTGTGTGGGTTTCCTCCGGGTGCTCCGATTTCTTCACACAATCCAAAAATGTGCAGGTTAGGTGAATTGGCCATGCTAAATTGCCCGTAGTGTTAGGTGAAGGGGTAAATGTAGGGGAATGGGTCTGGGTGGGTTACGCTTCGGCGGGTCGGTGTGGATTTGTTGGGCCGAAGGGCCTGTTACCACACTGTAAGTAATCTAATCTAAGTTCATAAGCAAGTTTTTTTTAACATACTAAGGATTTCCATCTCTATCACCATTCCAGGCAATGAATTTCAGAATCCCGCTATCCTGTGTGAAAAATATAATCCTTAACTCTTCATTCTTTTTTTTTTATTTCAAAATTATACTTTATTCATAAAATACTCTGATGATCTGTACAACTGGACATGCCATACATATGTAAACATTCCATTTGTTTGCATACCGAAAACAGAGTAATCATTCCTATTTATAGGTCTGTACGAGTATATTTTATTGCTGAAGTGTCAGCAGAGCCCAAATGACTGCACGGGGCTCCCTGTTCTTCGTTAGGCAGGCAGATGTTACACGGTGGTCTTTCCCCACCGCGCCTTGGCGGCAGCTGCCCCAAGATTCAGCGCGTCCCTCAACACGTAGTCCTGGACCTTGGAATGTGCCAGTCTGCAACACTCAGTCAGGGTCAACTCCTTCAGCTGGAAGATCAGCAGGTTTCGGACCGCCCAGAGAGCGTCCTTCACCGAGTTGATGATCCTCCAGGCACAGTTGATGTTCGTCTCGGTGTGCGTCCTGGGGAACAGACCGTAGAGCACGGAGTCCCGCGTCACGGCGCTGCTCGGGACGAACCTCGACAAACACCACTGCATTCCTCTCCAGACTTCTTCTGCGTAGGCACATTCCAGAAGGAGGTGTGTGACAGTCTCGTTCCCCCCGCAGCCGCTTCAAGGGCAGCATGCGGTGCGGCTGAGAGTCCGGTCGTGCATAAAGGATCTCACAGGCAGAGCCCTTCTCACCACCAGCCAAGCCATGTCTTGGTGCTTGTTGGAAAGTTCTGGCGATGAGGCATTCTGCCAAATGGCTTTGACAGTCTGCTCAGGGAACCGCTCGATAGGATCCGCCCTCTCCTTTTCCCGAAGGGTCTCAAAGACACTACGTGCTGACCACTTCCTGATGGTCTTGTGGTCAAAGGTGTTTTTCTTCATAAACTTCTCCATGAAGGACAGGTGATACTGAATGGTCCAACTACTCGGAGCGTTCCACGGCAGCGAGGCCAGGCCCATCCTTCGCAACACCGGGGACAGGTAGAACCTCAGTACGTAGTGACACTTGGTGTTTGCGTACCGAGGATCCACGCACAGCTTGATGCAGCCACACAAAGGTGGCCATCAGGGTGAGGGTGGCATTGGGTGTATTTTTTCCCCCGTTGCCCAGATCTTTGTACAGCGAGTCCCTTCGGACCCGGTCCATCTTTGACCTCCATATAAACTGGAAGATGGCCCGGGTGACTGCAGCGGCACAGGTTCTGGGAATAGGCCAGACCTGTGCCACGTATAATAGCAATGACAGTGCCTCACACCTGATGACCAGGTTTTTTCCCGCGATGGAGAGTGACCATAGCTTCCATCTGCCCAGTTTCTGCCTCACTTTGCTGATACGCTCCTCCCAAGACTTGGCGCACGCCCCAGCCCCTCCGAACCAAATACCCAGCACCTTCAGGTGGTTGGTCCTGACGGTGAAGGGGATTGAGGATTGGTCGGCCCAGTTCCCGAAGAGCATGGCCTCGCTTTTGCCTCGGTTTACCTTGGCCCCCAATGCCCGTTTGAACTGGACACATATGCACATAAGCCTGCGCACGGACAGCGGATCCGAGCAGAAAACGGCGACGTCATCCATGTACAGGGAGGCCTTAACCTGCAGGCCCCCGCTATCAGGAATAGTCACCCCTCTCAGGCTCGCATCCTTCCTGATGGACTCGGCAAATGGCTCTATGCAGCACACAAACAAGGCAGGAGAGAGAGGGCAGCCCTGCCTGACTCCAGATCTGACTGGGTAGCTATCTGATTCCCACCCATTGATTGAGACTGCACTGACAATGTTGGTGTGGAGCAGTCTGATCCAATTGCAGATTCCCTCCCCAAAGCCCATTTTGGAGAGAACATCTCTCATATACCTGAGTGATATCCTGTCAAAGGCTTTCTCCTGGTCCAGGCTGATCAGGCAGGTGTCCAACCCTCTGTCCTGCACGTAGGCAATCGTATCCCTGAGGAGTGCGAGACTCTCAGCGATCTTCCTGCCCGGCACAGCACAGGTTTGGTCAGGGTGAATCACCGATCCCAGAGCAGACCTGACCCGGTTGGCGATTACCTTTGACAGAATTTTGTAATCCGCATTCAATAGTGAGATTGGTCGCCAATTTTTGAGTTCCTCCCTCTCCCCCTTCCGCTTGTAGATGAGGGTGATGATGCCTTTCCTCATGGATTCACTCATGGTACCTGCCCGAAGCATAATGACATACACCTCCAGCAGGTCCTGGCCAATCAAGTCCCACAGAGCGGAATAGAGCTCGACTGGTAAGCCGTCGCTTCCGGGAGTTTTATTCTTTTCGAAGGACTCGAGGGCATTAGTCAGCTCGTCCAGAGATAGCGGCCGGTCCAGTCTCTCCCGTGTTCTGTCGTCTAAGGCCTCCGTGATAGAGGACAGGAACGACTGGGAGGCCGCGCTGTCGGTCGGCTTCGCGTAATACAGACTGGCATAGAAGGAGTTACTGATCCTCATGACGTCAGCCTGAGATGACGTTATCGAGCCATCTTCTTCCTTCAGGCTGCTGAGCACGGAGCTCTCTTTGTGCACCTTCTGGAAGAAGAAACGTGAGCACGTCTCGTCCTGCTCCACCGAGCGGACCCTGGACCGGAAGATTATCTTGGAGGCCTCCGAAGCAAAGAGCGAGGCTTGCTGGCCCTTCACCTCCTTGAGGTCCTCCATGACATCCACCCCCATCATCTGCAGCAGGAGCAGGTTCTGCATACTTTCCTGGAGCTGGGACAGTTTTCCCTGCCTCTCTCTCGCCTCCTGAACACCTTTGAGGATGAAGAACCTCTTGATGTTCCCTTTTACTGTTTCCCACCAGTCCGCTGGGGACTCAAAGAGGGGCTTCACGGTTCTCCAACCTGCGTAGTCCCTCTTGAGCTCCTCAATGTTTCCCGGGGTCAACAGCTTTGTGTTCAGCTTCCACATTCCTTACCAGCCCACTGCTCGTCCTGTAGGTGACAGTCAGCCAGCAGGAGGCAGTGGTCAGAGAAGAACACCGGCTTGACATCGGTGGATCTGACCGAGAGCGTTCGGGACACAAACAGGTAATCTATCCTTGAGCGGATAGACCCGTCTGCCCGTGACCAGGTGTATCTACGCTGTGCTCTGTCCGCAGGAATGCTGAAGACGTCGTGCAGCTTGGCATCTTTTACCGTGTCCATCAGGGCTCTGGACGTGGCGTCCAGTTTACTGTCCCCCCGCCGGATCGTCCATCTGCATCAATGATACAGTTGAAGTCTCCGGCCAGAATGACCGGCCTGGCCGTAGCCAGCAACAGTGAAAGCTGCTGCAGGACGGCCAACCGTTCACTCTTACCCACTGGGACGTACACATTAATCAGTCTCAGGGAAGCATTCCTGTACATGACGTCGGCGAGGAGGAGGCGCCCGCCCACCACCTCCTTAACCTCGGAGATGGTGAGGTTGCCTCCTCGCAACAGGATATCCAGGCCGGAGGCGCGGCTATCGTTGCCCCCCGACCAAACTGACGGCCCATGGGCCCACAAGCTCGACCATCTCCTGTAGCTGTTGAGGTGTGGTATCCCACACTCCTCCAGAAACAGGACGTCGGCTTTAACGTTGGCCAGGAAGGCCATCGTAGAAACACATCGCGTAGCCGATTTGATGCTACGCCCATTGATGCTGGCAATTTTTAACCCCATTTTAACAGTTTACAAGGTTGACACTGTCCATTTGTTGCTGGTCTTGCCCCTCTGGGGTAGCTGTGTGCATCCCCGTGGTGACGGTAAACTGCTGGACCCTCCCAGGGCTGAGGTAGCTGTCCGGCTCCAAGCTGAAGCCATTTCCCCACTCTGGTGTCTTCGGGTCGGGCCCAGGGTCCGCATAGTCCAGTTCTCCATCTGACAGCAGGGCTGTCACAGGACCGCTGCTCCCACTTACCTGGAGCTGTGGGCCGGTGGGTACCTCTTAGTTCTCACCAGGTCGGGGGAGGCCTTTACCCGTCCCCTCAGAGGGATCATCTTTTCCTGCTTGGGCGGTGCTGCCCTCCTTTTTCCCTGCGGCGCTCTGTCTCTTCCTCTGGTGACGACCCTCCTTGCGCCCGTCCTCACCGTCGGAAGAGCTGCCTGTATCCTCGTCATGTAGGTGTCGCTTCCCCCTTCGCTGGGTGGCTTTGGGAGCTTTCCTCTTCCTGCTTTCGACAGTAATCCAGTCCTCTGCCTCCTTTGATCCCTCCTCTTCCATTTCCTCCGTCTGTCTTGAAGGAGCTTGGATCGGCTGCTGCACCTCCCCGCTGTCTGCCGTCTGCTCCGCTCCAGCCTGCCCTTCCTTCTGGGTGCCTCCAGACACCGTCCCCTTTATGCTTGAAACGTCAAATCTCCTGCTCCTCAGATGCTGCCTGACCTGCTGTGTTTTTTTTCCAGATCTGAACTCTGATCTGCATCATCTGCAGTCCTCACCACTATCACCTGATGAAGGAGCAACGCTCCGAAAGCTGGTGTGCTTCCAATTAAACCTGTTGGACTATAAGCTGGTGTTGTGTGATTTTTAACTTTGTACATCCCAGTCCAACACCGGCATCTCCAAATCATGCAGAGAAGTTTCGCCTTGTTCCTGTTTCCTGAAGTCCAATCACCATAAAGCTGTTCCCTCTGGATTTAGATCAACGAAAGAGAGATGTCTCCAAATTTATTTTTTTCATAATCCTCATGATTTTAACATTTATTAAATTTCCCCTCATCCCCGCCTTTATCCAAGGAGCACAGTCCCACTTTCTCCAATTTAGCCACAAAATTGAAAGTCCTCAACCATGAATCAATTCTTGCAAACTGCACCCACCCTAGTGGCTTTACATTCTTGCTTAAACGGTGTGTAGCGTACTGGTCAGTTGTGAGACTTTGACAAAATCCTTGCTACGCCAAAACGTGCGACCTATTCTCCTTAGAACCTTCTCCAGAAATGTTTCCCAATCGAACAAACCGGTTCAGTCACACACCGCGGCTAGTGGGAGTCTGTTGTGCAATAGATTAAGGACAAACTTTGTTAAGTTTACCACAGTAACTATACATCCGGAGTATTTCACTGTGTCGAACGTCATTCAAGGCAGAGCACAAATACAAGATTTTTTTCGTTTAATCCAAATATTTGTAATTGTAAGAGTTAGATATTGCTGGAAACACCGGGGTGTTGTCGGGTAAAATAACTGCAAAAATACAGTGACATTTCACGAAATATAGGACTGAGGGTGGACAGTTCACTGGGGGAAAGCAGGATATGTCGTGTGACCCACCCCTTGTGTGATCTGTTCCTAATAATCCCGTTCCCGGCAAGAAATAGCCGCTGGGAGCGCACCTTCCGCTTTAAACTGAATGAAACGGAGCTGGTAATGTTCATGGACTTCGCACTTCCGATATAGATTTAATGACAGAACCGCCCATCAATCGGAATTCCAGAAACATCCTGCTTAAACTTTGCATATGTTCCCGTCATGGAAAATAGACAGTCACTTCCAGTGAAATTTGTTCCTTTCCCCGCCTCCTCAAAATAGATTATTGAGCAGCCTTATTGTTCCACAGATCCCGCCCAGAGTTTATCAGCGGGAATTTCCCTGACCCCCCTGGCGTTCTCAGTGCTACATTGCTGTTTTAATATCAGCATAAAACCAGCGGCTCTTTGATCTCACACTCCCTGACCTCCGTTTTGAGCTTTTACTGTCCATTTCTTTGTTGTGCCTCTTTCGGTGTGACTTCCAACCGAAGTGTTTCGCTCCAATAATTCTTTTCCACTTTTGCTTCTGATTGTTGCCAAAGACAAAGCCAGATCTCTTCACTATTATTGTATTATTACACTTCTTAGCAGATTTCTGTACATACATCGCCTCGCTCCACGAATTAACAGAGCGTCTAATTTACTCTGTTCAACTCCAGCTACAAACAGATTTTATTTTAAACTGAAGAGGGCGTCAGATTAAAATGCTTAGGGACTTTCAGTTTGCCCCTTTCCCCGTACTGTACTGTGGCACAATATATCCGGGGAGGGAACGGTCATTTCTGTCGGACTATTGTTATACTAGCGTTTCAACTCTCAATAAGGTTTCCCCGTCTAAATTTGACCCTTCTGGGAAGGGTTGCAGGGCTGGTCTGAATTTGACTTCTCCTGCATTTAAGACGCGGGAAATGCCTTGTATTCCAATCATGTTTCTTTTAAATTACATTTTTTTCCTAAATCCCTCCACTATCTTCCGCGTCAATGATACAACCGAACGATGAGACCAACAGGCGAAGCTTGGTGTTACAGATCCAGACAATCGAACATTTTTTACAAGTAGAACGGATGATTAGAAGTAAATACGTCAGTTTCTGCTGGAAGAACTCCGCACAGTAAATCTAAACTTTCTAGTGTGAGAAATAACTTTAGGAAGATGATCTGAAAGCCATTGACATTACAACGCCCATTCAATGCGTTACTTAAGCATAGCAGCAGTCTACCATTTCCAATTTATTATGCGCGTAGGTTTCTCCACTCTTCTAGATAACCCCGGATTCATATCAGGATAGATGCAATAAACCAAAATGTTATTGCACACTTTTGGAGCGGGTGGGACTTTAACCCAGGTCTCCTGGCTCAGAAATAGGGACACTACCGCGGCACGAACAAGATGTGTTCGGAATTGAACCAGAGCAGAAACATTTGATCTCTGAACGGGTTAAGAGTAGGACAGAAATGGTAACATGTGGAATCCATGAAGCTGCAGTCCAGCTCGTTTGCATCGCAACGGGGAAAGAAACTGGAAATTCTGCGGTTGCAACATTCAGTTGGTTATGAGTAGATGACCCCTTTTCCCTGCACTGAGCGGCGCTGGATCAATGAACTGGAACAAGGGCCGGCAGCAGACCGCCGGATTCTGGGCAAGGTGGCTCCCCCGATTGACAAGTAAGGCAGCCAATGATAATGCGCTAGTGTGGCGTCACAATCCCACCTTGAGCCAATCGGCGTTGGGGAAAGCCGGCAGGGACTCGCGTCTTCTCAATGGGGTGAGCGAGGGTCCAATCAGCGGTGGGAAGAGGCGGGATCGGTCGGTGCCGTACATTGAGAGGGTTGTAGTTCGGAGCTTCACTCTGGGAATAGAGGAGGCTGTGCTTCTGGACTACAAACACCAGCCTGCTTCCAGCTCCGCCCTCAGCCTGTGTTACTGAACGGGGCTGGCCCAGAGGTCCCCACAGACTTGGAGATGTTATATTAGGAGGTGCACGAACTCAAAGCTGCAGCAGTTGTGGTTGGTGCTTTCAGTGTAGTGGAGGAGGGCAGATAGGTAGATATAAGCCGCAAGGCTCCTCCGCTTTCCGTCCAGAGAAAGTCAGCAGCGCTCCTACCATCACCTTCTACTTTTAATCGGCTGTTTGTCGCCAGCGTTTTGCAAGCCGGCGAAATTTGTGTATTTTTTAACCCTCACTCCAAATCCACGTCAATGAAGGAAAGAAGGCCAAGTCAAAAGCTTGCTAAAAACGCAATGGATAATCAAACCGTGAAATGTAAAATAGTTGTGGTGGGAGATAGTCAATGTGGAAAAACCGCTCTGCTGCACGTTTTTGCGAAGGATTGTTTCCCGGAGGTATGTTGCTGTGTTTGACTGAGTGCCTGTGTGAAATGATTTACGCTCCTTTTGAGTTACGGTTTCTCCAAGAATCCGACGCGTTTTTAATTTTGTCATTTTTAACGAATTTTTAACATATATCCCCTAATCAACTTTACGGCTGGGATTCGTTTTACTCGATTTAATAACTTTTCTGTTCTTCACAACGAATGTTACACGTGCGATTGTTTTAAATACTTGCTCGTTTTGCTTCTTGCGTTCTTCTTTCGCCATCCGTTTTCAAAATGTTTTAGTGTGTTTTACTTTCTTTGTGCCCAGAGCTATGTGCCCACTGTCTTCGAGAATTACACAGCCAGCTTTGAAATTGAAACACAAAGGATAGAGTTGAGTCTCTGGGATACTTCAGGTAAGGAACATCTGAGATCCAGGAACTGTAGTGTGAACCCAGACCAGCGTGTTAAAACACCTTCCAGAGACTTCAGCCGCGATTCTTTCATCGAGCCGTAACCGGTTCAGTAACCTGTCCATTCACCGTCAAGGGAGCCAGTGGTGTTTTATTCCCGGTCTAATGGGAAAGTAGATTTTTATTTTTGAACAACTTGGGGCTGATTTTAGTACGTGGTGGGGTTTATGCAGCTAAGACACTGATAGTTTAATCGAATTCTCTCGGCGTTCCAGGTGTAAAGGCAGGTTGGTCTAACAATGCTTTCTAATGATGAGGATCTTAAAAATAGGTGGCCCGCCGAGAGACGGGAGTGTTCCTCCTGCCTGGCGCGCTGCTGCAGTTGTCTGGCTTTCCATTCAAAAGCATTGAGATCGGGGAATGTGCATTCCTTTCGGTTTTCTGGTTTAATCGAGAAGCATTTAGAGGCACAGCGGGAGGGGAGGGCTAAATTGGGAAGATGCCAGTTTCTTACTCCCCTGGAGGTTTCTTTTTTTCAGAAACGTGGAACGTTTGTAATAAAAATAAAAGCCGCATTCTTGGAATATAAAGAGATGGATTTATCTATGCAAGAATTTAATTTCACCTCAAGTCACGGAAAACATCAATCCACCGCAGCCCCGTTCACGCTCTCGTTATTTACAGATTATACTGATGGTAAAATCCACCCCCCCCCCCCCCCCCCCCCGCCCAAGTGGGCGTATTTCGTGCAACGATTATGTTGCAGTTTCGAAGAATTCGGGAAGCGATCATGGTGCGATGGTCCCAAATTCTTCTTCCAGAATTTGCGGGCATTCAAGTGTTGTTCTGTAAGGGCGCATCAAAGCGCTGAGGCGAATTGAACACAAGGGAGTTTGATTGCTTACAGACTCCTGTGTCCATTTAACTATTCTTTAAATGGTTTTCATCTCCGTGATCCAACAGCGCTGGAATGTTTCCTTTCCAGACTGGTATGTCAGGAATTGTGTTGACGAGCCATCAAGAACTGCTCGCATCTCAAATCCAAGTAAGCGGCTGAGAGACAATGTCGCCCCCTGTAAAGATCAGTCGCTATTTGTATTCTCTCTCCACAATGTCGCTCTACATAGAAGGGAGGTGTTTAATGACTCCACAATTTACACAATCCTTCATCTTTGCTATCCTAAAGTCAAAACCCGAATTGTGTGCAATATGATTTGTTAATTTGGACAGGAATGAAATTCCTCCTAATCATATTTCTTAATTCTGCCACTGTATGAAACCCAACATAATGAAACTCATTATGCAATACCTGATTCCTTTTGGGCAAAGTGATCTTAATTTTGAAATTATGCCTATCATTAGGTTCTGATATCAAAATTCATGCAGTAGGTTTACATCCTATTAGCCTAAATTATATAATAATTTTTTAAAAACACAAAGTCAGTTTTAATGTTTATCTGATTAGCTAGCTGTACACCTGTTTCCTCTAGGTTAGGTGCCTTAACAACTAACAATGTGGAGAGTAGTCAGAGGATTTGGTTTCAAAAATGTTTTGAGGCACCCTGGACTGGGCACTCAGGTTTTATTGTAATAAAATATGAAATTTAATGTGTGCTTAGATTATTCTTCTCTGTTGGAAAAAAAAACTTACTAAAATAGAAAGGAAAAACAGAAATTGCTGGAAAAGCTCAGCAGGTCTGGGAGCATCTGTGGAGAGAGAGAGATTCTGAGGATGGATCACTCAACCTGAAATGTTAATGCTGATTTCTCTCTACACATGCTGAATTTTTCCAGTAATTTCTGTTTCTTTTTCTGATTTACAGCATCTGCAGTTCATTTGGTTTTTACTTTTTAAAATAGGGCAGATATTAAGTGTCTTAATATACCTGCCTAAAGCTGATTTTAAAAAATATATAGTTCTGAAGGTGATACTTTTCTTCAAGAACTGGGAATATCAATGACTTGGATATGCTTCCCACTGCATGTGATAATCTGAGTGTTCCAGATAATACTTGGCTCATTTCTCCTGCTCCACAGCATTGACCATCATGGGCCAGTTAATTTCCTGCCCCTCTTAGGAAATTTAATGACCCAGCACAGTTACGTAGTTTAAAACACATTAAACATCTCCTACTGAAACAAAGCAAAAACTTTCAAACAACTTATGAAACCACGGATGATGATTATTGTTGGGGCCCTTGCTTTCTAATACTAAAGTGATAGCTTTACTCGGCAGTCAGAACTCCCCAAGACAACAAGATTTCTACATTTGTCATTCCCTAATTCAAAGGAGCACTGACATTGGGTTCTGCGATGTATCATTGAAGTCTGAGATCCAGCAGTGATCAGGAAGGTGGTCTGTCCTTTGTTAAATGGGCTCATTTGTGTAAATACACACATTATAATTCATGGTTTGAGAATAAACCACTCAAAACACTGCATTAAAGCTTGTAATTAAATTGTATTTGTTTAGAAATTGTACAACCTCATGACAATGAACATATATCAGTTTCTGGGGGGGCTTTAGAAATGATGTTTAATGTGGTATGTGAATTGACTCTGATTTCTAATGTGGTTGTGCAAAAAATGACAATAAATAATTCCATTACAAGATTCTTGAGCTGCTAAAATGACTAACTTGTTATTTATTGCAGATATAGTGCTACAATTTATAATATTAGATGACAGTTTTATTCTTGGAAATTAGGATACAACTATAGATTTGCTAACAATATTTGTTCAGAAGTATACATTTTTCATGCTGGAAAATTGCAGAAAAAATCTCAATGTTCGTGCCTAAAATTTTGTGAACATGAATCATGCAGAATAAGTTATTGAGATGATTTTGCAAAACTCAAATGTAATCCAGCAACTCTAATTGTTGTCCTTTTTGGCTATGAATATAATGTTTTTGGAAACCATTCCAGAGTAACTTTGGCCGGATGGTCAAAATATGTAATGAGCTAGGCATAGCATTTTTGAAACTGATCCTCTGGCGAGATTTTGGAATTTATGTATAAACTCTTGGACTCTATGCAGTTCATAGAGTATGAAGAGCATACATTTTACTGGCAGCAGCTAATTATTTTTGGAACAGAGGTTCAAACTTTTTTTGCATGTAGAAATAAACCTTTAAATTGCAGACAGATGCAGTTGTTTGATCACTTATCTTGTCTCACTGTCCAAATCAATATTCTCTTATCCACTATTCTGGCAGCAAGATCTTTAAAAAGCATGAGCCGTATCCTATCTTGAAATAGTGTGACTGCTGTGTGGATGGTGGGGTGTGCTGAAGATTCTTTGATCTTCAGTACTTTGAAGTAATTAGCCAGTGTGTACATGATAAGACATTAGAATGTCAACTGCTTAAATTAGTAGTTTTGAATGGTTGTAAATGGATCACTCTTAAATGGTGTGTATAATGCCTTGATGGTTGTAAGGTAGCTTGGAAGCCCTCTTACCTGATGATTTTTATAGCTGCGTTATCATGTTAATCACTATTGGTTCTGAATTTTCTACTGTAATATTTTAGTGCTTTGCAAGTACGACGTGGAACAGGAACAGATGTTCACACGTTTGCCGCACCCAAACCGCAGCTCCAGTACTAGTTGTATTTCATCCAAATCAGATCAAATTATTTCATCTTGGAAGGTTTGCACACTAGTTACACTTAGTTGATGACTGAACACAATTTGATAAGCGGCCTCTTGCAACATTGTTTTGCTCTAAAAATTGAGGAACTCTTATACAATGTGTTAGTATGAATTTAATATGTTGCAGCTGAAGTGTAAGCCTGAAGAAAAGTTAAGAAAAAAGTTCATTTGTATTCTGGCAGAAAATGTGGTATGCCCCTATTTCAGTGCGGCTGTTGCTGATCTATTGATAACACAATTTGTGTGGGTTGCTAAAACTATACCTTAATGCATTGTGCACCCATGCCCTATGCTGCTCCTCCCCCCACTCTCTCTCTTTTCTCTTCCCCCCCCCCCCTCCCCCCCAACTCACTCTCACATTGATTGATTTATTGTGGTATAGTTGGTTCAACTTCAAATTATCAGTTCTAAAGTTTTATATTATTTTTCTTCAACTCATTGCATATTGCTTAGCCATTTGTAGACATAATTCCCAGCTTGTAGTTTGAATTAAGTCTTTAAAATTTGTCCTTGTGTCTTCACATGGAAGTGGGAGGAGATTTTTTGAACTATTTTCACTGAAGTTCCAGGTGAGAACCTGAAGCTTCCAATTCTGATACATCACATTAGAGAGCTCAACTGCTACACTGTAGTTGCATATTATGTTTACACAAGAGTTCCCTAAATCTAAATTCTTTTGATCATCAGTGATGAATTTTTCACCTCCACCCCAATTCCCAGTTTAGTTTTAAGAACTACATAAGCATTATTCAGTTCCTTCAGACCTGTAATTTGATTGAATTCTACAAAGCAGACTTCTTACTTGCGTAAATAAGTTGTTTTTCATTGATTTGAACTTCAGAAGTGCCCCATTATCGGGCTACAAGAGTTTTGCTTGAAGCTTCAAGATAACAAAAGAGATTGTAAAGTATTAGTGCAATCCGGTGTTACTTGGACTCTTGAGTGCCTATTTTATTTTCTTGCTAAAGGCATTTACAGCAGCCATGTGAATCTGTGTTAAATGCTATTCTCAGGTGATTAGTAGGAAAGATCAGGCAATATTTTCATTGTATCATTTAATTTCACAGGGGAACTTCTGTGAAGCATTGAAGTAAATTGGCTTTTGCTTCACTGGGGAAATTCTAATTGGGCCACATAACCAGCTGGAAGGATTGCATTAATTACTAAAGGAAAAAAAATGACTTGTGAAGCATATTTAAACACTGAACTAGACAGGATAATGCACAAATAATGAAAAATGAGATCTCTTGGTGGATTCTTTTTTATTTTTAAAAGAATGAGGTTTTTTTAAAGAAATGTTAATGTCATTTAAAATTAGTTGATTGACACCTGAGTGCTTCCACAGATCATCACCATATCAGGACTGTGTACTAATCAAAACTAATATCTTTTAGTGTCTGTTTAGGAGCTCCAATTGAAAATGGGTAAGAATTATGACGTGTGAGAAACTAGTGAAATTCCTTTCTGGACATTGAACTAGATTTACAGATGGGATGTTTCAGTTCAGCAGCCCATACCTCTGATTTGAGCTGTCAACTTCACTTGTGTTGGAGATTCTCATGGTCTTTAACCACTTAATTCCTAGTGGTTGACGTTCTATCTACGGAATGCGCTTATCTTTTTCAACTGCTCAAACTGCAGCACACCGTACAATAGAAGCTCAAATCTGATTATCATCTCTGTAGTCTTTAAGGAATTAATGAGACTGAACTTTAAAATATATTGAACCATTTGTTTATTTCAGATCCTCAGTTCGATGTGATTGGACATTAAATCTAAATTATGATGCAAGGAGCAAGGGTATTGACAAGAAACAAATGGGATATGTGGGGGGGCTAATTCCCACAACGTAAATCAGTCAGGCAGTCCAATCAATGTTAATAACATGATTCCCATTTTAAGCCCATTACGTTCCGGTGATCCTTTATGCTGGTCTCTTGTTAATCTTGCAGAGCTTGACTTCAGTGATTTTTAACCTTTTCATCCTTTGCCCATACCCTGTGTTACAATAGATATTGAAAGAACTGCGTGTAGTATTACCAATGTCCTTGTTTATCAGAAATTCACTTTACTGACAGAAAGATAAAATACCTTCAGCCATGTCATGAAATTCAGCCTTGGACATAAAAGTATTTATGGGCGGCACGGTGGCACAGGTGGTTAGCACTGCTGCCTCACAGCGCCAGAGACCCGGGTTCAATTCCTGCCTCAGGTGACTGTGTGGAGTTTGCACGTTCTCCCCATGTCTGCGTGGGTTTCCTCCGGGTGCTCCGGTTTCCTCCCACAGTCCAAAAGATGTGCAGGTCAGGTGAATTGGCCATGCTAAATTGCCTGTAGTGTTTGGTAAGAAGGGGTAAATGTAGGGGTATGGGTGGGTTGCGCTTCGGCGGGTCGGTGTGGACTTGTTGGCCCGAAGGGCCTGTTTCCATACTGTAAGTAATCTAATCTAATCTATTCCAGCACAGCATTTTCACAAATTGCCCAAAATTCAGAGCTGTAACCTTATTTAATGGAAATAAAGCTAGAATCAAACTTCCAAACTCCATTGTCATGTAAAGAAGTAAATATCTGATCTAATGCATGAACAGAAATAGCCATGTTGGATTAGAGAAAAACTAATTGAGTGTTGAGGGTTGTTGATATGTTTATTGTTGATAAAGAACTGGGATGCTGGAAATCAGGAAAGAAAAAACAGAAATTGCTGGGAAAGCTCAGCAGGTCTGGCAGCATCTGAGAAGAGAAATTAGAGTTAATGTTCTGAACAAGGGTTACTGGACTCAAAACGTTAACTGATTTCTCTTCACAAATTCTGCCAGACCTGCTGAGCTTTTCCAGCAATTTGTTTATTAAGGATAGTAAGTTTGACCATCTTAATCAATTTTAAGGACCATGTGGAACAAGTGTGCATCTCCTGCTGTAAGATGACAACTTTGATACTTGCCTTAATATAGCATGCAAAGCAATTGAAGTCTTTTTAATTGCTGAAATACCCCATCTGTATAACGATGCTGGTGCAAAAAGTAGGTTGTAAAGGGTTTTCAGCAAAGTTGAGTCCCCTGTACCTAATTTTAATCAAGTTACTCATGCTGCCAAGGTTTACAGTACAATCCTCTTCACTTGTAAATCTTGATGTAATGAGGAATTTGTGGCAAACTACAATTACAATGGCCTTCTGTGCAAAAATAATCTATTGTGTGCTACAGTGATTCTAGTTTGCACAGTATCTGAAGCAAGAGAAAACTGTCTTTGTATTATGTCTTGTGTGCGCAGATGGTGAGAGCAGTTATGGAGTGGAATGGGTTGAGAGAATGTGATTTACTTGCTAGACAGCTCTTAACTTTCAGCCAAAATTGGATGAAAATATCGGTGGTAATGTTCTTGCCACTGAACCTCAATCCATTCCATTAGAGATTTCAATGTACAGTCTTGGCTGACATTTCAGTGCAGTGTTGGCACTGTCAGAAGTGAACGAAGCCATGCTATTGGCAGGCAGTCACATTTGTGCAACACCCTTTGAATGTAGAAAGGTGTCCAAGAGGTGAGTGACAGTACCACCAGTTGTCCATAGCCTGGTCTAACTAAATTAGTTATCATCTCTGCCTGTATCAAAAATAGGTTGCAAACTCAAGAGGTATTCCTGGACAGTGTGATTGAGATTTCTGACATCAGCAAAAAATGCTGCATTTCAGAGAATTGCAATGATCAAGAGGCAGGGAATAAGTACAACTGAAGTTGGGCAGCAGCAGGACCCAGTAATTTGTGCTCTACTGTGGAAGAGTTTTGGTTAATTTCAAGGAGTAGGCAACCCTAATTTATATTTCAAAAATATTCAATTTCAAAAAATTTCATTTTTGAAGTAAGAGGCCTTTGGAAGTTTGTAAAGATGTGAAAGGTGCTATGTAAATACAAGTACTTCTTGCTATACTGTAGAATCAATAATGCATGTAGTAACACTTATCTTCAAGTAGTGTGAATTTGAAGGACTGTTTTCAGCATCAATAGTACATTTGAAAATGTGCAGATTTAAAGATTCAGAAGGCTCTCATTTCCAATGTTCTTTACGTCTGTCTTGCCAGACTTGATTCAAATTGCATTCTTCACCTGAGCTGTCTTAGTTTTAAGTTATTGTGCCTACAGTGAATTGCTTGGGGCATTTTATATTTGTAAATGTATGTTAGAGATATTGAGCTGAAGAATGCAAATGATGTGCATGAGACTTTTTTTTGTGATGTGATATTGTTGTAATATTGTGTTTTGCAAAAAGATTACTGTACAACTGACATTTTGGATTTGTTTTGTATTCAGGATCTCCCTACTACGATAATGTCCGGCCGCTTTCCTATCCCGATTCTGATGCTGTTTTGATTTGTTTTGATATAAGTCGGCCAGAGACACTTGACAGTGTACTTAAGAAGGTATGTGCACCACCAGCTGTCTTAATACATAATTGAATTGAGATTCACAACACAAATACATTGACAGAAAAGGATATCGTTTTATTCAATAATGTAGTTGTCATAACCCACAGAGGAACCAATTTCACACTCCTTGACACCTTGTTTACCAAGCGGAGTTGTATCCCAGCATAGAACAGCTCACCCTCGCTTAAGAATCTTGAGTTAGCCATCTTGCCTTCTCCTTATTTTTTGATTAGCAAGTTAGTCATGGAGACATGCCTCTTTCTATCCTACTGTTCTTGAATATTATACTGACAGGTTGGAACAGTTTCTGAAAAGCTATTGAGAATATATAGTACTATGTCTTTTATATGACATTGTAGCAAATGTGTCCAGTGAAGAAAGTTCTCTCTCGGTAATTTCCACACTGATCCTCTGGCTTGCGGTTTCCAGTGATGTCACACATTTGGGTGTGGATGCCACTCCCTGGAAATGAGTTGACTTCAATGGAACGTGATGATCTAATTGGACTAAAACTTTCAAGTTTGCCTTCAAGCTTGCAATTAATGGTTTGGAGGCACAAAATATTGGAATCAAAGCATTAGATTCTGAAGGAAGGTGAATGTATTGTAAGATTGAGAGCAGACTAAAATTGATCCAAGCAAAAACCAATGGATTTGAAGTCTGCTGCTTCCAATAACCTGAATGAAATTTGAAAGAGGGACTGAGTGATAACATGCAGTGTCACTCTGAATGCAACAACCTTGTGTTCAGGTTCTAAAGGTAAGAAGGCAGCTGTGTCTCTGTTAATAAACATTAGACTAACAGCTTTGTGTACATTTGCTTTGAATTCTGACTGCTGGAGGGGCTCCCAATTGTTTACAGCCTTGGACTTTGCCTCATTGCAGCCCGAAATCAGTGGCTGAGTCACTGGGAAGATTTCATGTACATGAGCAAAGCAGTGAACTCGTTACTGAGTAATCTTCAGTATTTGTGTGAAGGCAAATTATGTCAAGGAAATATTTAATAGTCGCATCCTAAATGGTATCCAGCATTAGAACAGGGGAGTAGTTGACTTAAATTTAAGAGTTGTTAAAGCAGTGTCAAACTGTAAATTTTTACTGCATAACATTTCATCTTGAATGCTATAATTGGATGTTGATAAGAAATTTCTAAAGCTAAAGCCATTGGAGTGAAGGTAGGGGGAACATTGAGAATTAGAGGCCAAAAAAAGTCATGTTGCAATGTTTGTTCTGCTGTCTTAAAAAAATATTGGCTGGTGACCTACCTTTCCATGGAACAGTTTGTTCTGCACCATGTTCTCAAATTGTTGATGTTATTACATTTCTTAACTGTTCTCTATTGGAACGGTTCTAAATAGAATTCAAAATGTTACATTTTTTACGGGGTGACCTGCAGCTTCCACTCCTACTTTGTCCATCTGTGACAGAACATAGAACGTTACAGCGCAGTACAGGCCCTTCGACCCTCATCATGCCGACCTGCAAAATTAATCTGATGCCCATCTAACCTACACTGTTCCATTATTATCCATGTGTATGTCCAATGCCCATGTAAATGTCCTTAACGTTGGAAAATTTACTACTGTTGCAGGCAGGCTGTTCTACACCCCTATTACTCTGAGTAAAGAAACTACAATAGACAATAGGTGCAGGAATAGGCCATTCTGCCCTTCAAACCTGCACCACCATTCAATATGATCATGGCTGATCATCCTTAATCAGTATCCTGTTCCTGCCTTCTCTCCATAACCCTTGATTCTACTATCCTTGAGAGCTCTATCCAACTCTTAAATGAATCTAGAGACTGGGCCTCCACTGCCCTCTGGGGCAGAGCATTCCACACAGCCACCACTCTCTGGGTGAAGAAGTTTCTCCTCATCTCTGTCCTAAATGGTCTACCCTGTATTTTTAAGCCGTGGTTTGCCCCTCACCCATCAGCGGAAACATGTTTCCTGCCTTCAGAGTATTCAATCCTTTAATAATCTTATGTCTCAATCAGATCCCCTCTGTCTTCTAAACTCAAGGGTATACAAGCCCAGTCGCTCCACATTTCCCAGTCTTTCCGCACAAGGTAGTCCCGCCATTCCAGGAATTGACCTCGTGAACCTACGCTGCACTCCCTCAATAGCCAGAATGTCTTTCCTCAAATTTGGAGACCAGAACTGCACACACTACTCAAGGTGTGGTCTCACCAGGGCCCTGTACAGCTGCAGAAGAACCTCTTTGCTTCTATACTCAATCCCTCTTGTAATGAAGGCCAGCATACTACCGCTAATATCTGGCCTATGTTTATTATCCCTCAGTTTAAAGCTATGTCTCCTCGTGTTAGCCTTCATCCAAGGAAAGATGCTTTCAACTGTCCACCCTATCGAACCCTCTGACTATCTTATGTGTCTCAATTAAGTCACCGCTCAACCTTCTCTCCAATGAAAATAGCCTTAGCTCCCTCCGCCTTTCCTTGTAAGACCTCCCTTCCGGACCAGGCAACCTCTTAGCAAATCTCCTCTGATCCCTTTCCAAAGCTTCAATATCCTTCCTATAATGCAGTGACCAGAACTGCATGCAATACTCACGGTGCAGCCTTACCAATGTCTTGTACAGCTGAAGCAAGACCTTGTGGCTCCGCAACTCAATCTCCCTAAACGCCAACACACCATATGCCTCCTTAACAACCCTGTCAACCTGGATGGAAACTTTCAAGGATTTATGCACCTGGACACAGATCTTTGTTCATGCAATGCGTTGCCAGCTGTGGTGGTGGAAGCATAGTCCTTGCGGACATTTAAGCGAGTGCTGGACATGCACATGGATAGTGAGTTGAGGGGTGCGTAGGTTAAGTTACTATATTTTACATTAGGATTAAATCTCGGCACAACATAGTTGGCCAAAGGGCCTGTTCTGTGCTGTACCTTTCTATGTTCTATCTCCACTGCCAAGAATTTTACCATTAACCCAGTACTCTGCATTCCTGTTACTACTGAAGTGAAGTACCTCACACCTTTCCGCATTAAACTCTATTTGCCACTTCTCAGCCCAACTTTGCATCTTATCTATTTCCCTCTGTGACCCACAACATTCTTCGGCACTATCCACAACTATGTCTACCCTTAGTGTCATCCACAAATTTACTATCCCATCCTTCTACGCCCACATCCAGATCATTTATAAAAGTGACAAACAGCAGTGGCCCCAAAACAATCCTTGTGGCACATCACTGGGAACTGAGCTCCAGGGTGAACATTTCCCATCAACCACCACCCTCTGGCTAGCTGAAAGAAGACAATGTCAGATCCAATTTCTGGTCATGATATTCTTTTACCTATCCAAATGACACAAAACTTTCTCTTTTGTTCTAATTCCTCATGATCTGTCCCCATTTCCTTCATACACAAAATCTTGATGTGAATTTGGTAACTTTATTTCACCAGCACAATTTCATTTCACGTAGTCATATGTTCTGTTTTTTAAATTGATATTTGCAGGCAACTCGCAGCACAACTAGGATCATTAATACATTAAATCGTGTGAGCCAGATGAGGGATTGAGCTTAGTTCCTGCTACATTGCCTTAACTTATCCAGCTATCACTTAATCTTACTATCTTTGGTAATGCAATGCAAGTGTATCCATCATTAGAGCTACAACTAGTGCATTTAGGATTCATACAACGCTGATTTTGTTTAAAATTTGTTTCTGTTGTTCAGTTGCCTTGGAGAAGTCACTTGCTCAATGGCTTAGAATGCAATGTATCCACAGGAGTTAACACTGAATTCAAATTGTCAAAACTCACTTGTAGAATATGGAGTTCTGATCTTATGGGGGCCATTTTATTAATACTAATAATAGTTTCATTTTTTGCACTTATTCCTTCCTCTTTCAAAGTCACTGTCACAGACTGAACCAAACTTTGCAACATAAATGTTCTATTTGACCCTGGACAGAGTTCTGAGCCCTATATCCTCTCCACCACATACCCTGTACCTTCATCTCATCCACCCCAGTTCAGTTTCTGCTGAAACCCACATCTGTACTTTTGTTGCCACCAGATTCAACTATTTTGATGTTTTCCCAATTTCTACTCATCTGTGTTTAAACCTGAATGCAGACAAAAATCTTTTCCCTGTATCTGTGTCTCACTCCTTGGTCATTCCCCACAGCCCACAAATTTGCATTGATGAATGGATGTCAGTGCTTTGCTTTTTGAAATTTTTGTTGAACACAATCCATGGTCATGTCC
This sequence comes from Chiloscyllium plagiosum, assembly GCF_037043375.1. Classification (NCBI taxonomy): domain Eukaryota; kingdom Metazoa; phylum Chordata; class Chondrichthyes; order Orectolobiformes; family Hemiscylliidae; genus Chiloscyllium; species Chiloscyllium plagiosum. The sequence continues at coordinate 94,007,958 of NW_028270145.1, read as the reverse complement.
CTTTCTTCAATTGTAATAGCCTTGAACTTCACATCAACATTTCTAGTCCTCTCCACCAACCCACAAATTACACTACTTGTGACCTGTGCTGCTCCCATTGCCTTTATTTCACCAGAAAATATCTGCACTCTTCTTGGGTTTAGGTTTCCAAGTTCCCTCCATTAGCTTCTTTTTCTGTCTTGTTAAGAAGCTCCTTTTTAACATCTTTGATCAAGCTTTTAGTCACCTAATACTTCCTTGGGTTTTATATCCATTTTTGGATCTCTTGGTCAACTCTTATGGCATTCCTTTCAAAATTTTCCTAATTTGAAGACCCATTATTCAAATACACATTATTGATTGAAACAAATACATAGTTTTGAATTGGGCACTTTATGGAGTACATTTCACGAGCAGTAACAACAACAAAAGTATGATAGATTGTGACTTGTATGACGATTATTCTTTAATTTGCAAGCAGCTCGCAAGCAATGAACTTTTGAGATATTTATCCAGCTGTGCATTGTACACATTTTGTGGTAAACAATTCAATGCAAATTGACCTCTAACTTGACCACAAGGCCCTTCTTGGTACTCAGGCCCATAGTGTAGCCCTGTCTGTGTTTGAGTGATATTGCAATGATGAGCTTTTGTGCTTTGTTCATAATCACTGAGCCAAACTATTGATATCATCTGCAATTAACTACTCTTTTATGCACTTGGCGAGTATTATTCAAAGTGTTAACATTCCACCTCTTGCCTTCACTTGTTAAATAATGATGAATAGTTCTTTGTTTAGTGTTTCCCTGAAATGCATGCTGCAACCTCAAACAGTGACTTTGAAAAGAACTGGACTTTAATTTCGTTGTCCTGCTTCCTGTCTTTTCAGTGGAAAGGTGAGATCCAAGAGTTCTGCCCAAACACAAAAACCTTGTTAGTTGGCTGCAAATCTGATCTGCGGACAGACCTGACAACATTAGTGGAACTGTCCAGTCACCGACAAAATCCTGTGTCCTATGATCAGGTAAGTTTCAATTTTTCAAGATTTTAATGAAAGCCATTGTGCTGATACGAAATGGTGTGTTCCTCTTTTTTTTAAAACTTGCGCTTGAGAGCATGGTGATCCCAGAATCTTTAATGCATTTAATTAACAAAGTTGTACCTATTTTAATTAATGTGCTTTGGTCCTGGTGTAGTTAGCAGCGCTGATGCTACTATCAATCCCAAAGCAAGTCATAGTATTGTAAGTAAATTGAAGTGCGTCAGTTGTCTACCATTCCAGTTCTAGCCCTGCTACCTGCCAAAGTTCCACATGATACTGAGGCAATGATTATGTAAACACTACCTATCAATGGCTGTGCAGCTGTCATTTTTTTATTTTGTCCCTTTGTGTGGTTTGTGATAATGGCAAAATGCACATGTAATGTGATAAAGGGGGAGAGCTACATCACCATAAATAAGATCCAGTGCCAAATAAATAAACCTTTTTCTGACAAAGTTATACCATAGGCATTCTGTGAATTGACCAGCAGTAACTTTTCTGCATACTAGTCAGCTTGAAATCTCAAAATTCTCGCAACAGACTATTTGTAATGTTTAAAGTTTTAAATCACACACTGATTGGGTTCAGTATTGTCCTTGTTATATGAAGGGCTGATTTATGAATGAAGAATATCAAACAGCACCATTAGTTATAACACACAATTATTTTGCAATGTGAAGGCTCATGGGAATGATGCATGATGCCACATTGTTGTCCATTGGCAGTTTTAGAATTTATATGTTGTGCAGATATTTAAATATGAACACATTTCATTAAATTTGAATGTTAACTTACAACACTACAGCAAGGTCATGACCATAGTAACCGCATTTTCCTGGCTCCCATGTTAGCTGGTATTGCTAATTGTGTTCTCTTTTCATACTATGTCCCTATCCTTGAAATCAGCTGCTATCGCCCCTCCCCTCAAAAATAGACCACTGACTTTGTCGTCACAAATAATTATCCCATCTAAAATCTGCGTCAGCAAATTGACTCTATGCTATATTTTTCTATTGAGAAGGTTGATTGCCAACTGGCTATATTGATTATTCAAGATTCCACTATGATTGTAATTTTAAATGCAATGATGTCCAAAGTACTGCTTGAGAACATTATTAAATCACAATCTGTCTTTTCAGGGTACAAACATGGCCAAGCAGATTGGAGCAGCGACATATATAGAATGCTCTTCATTGTCGTCCGAGAACAGCGTAAGGGACATTTTTCATGTGGCAACGCTAGCTTGCGTAAACAAGCCAAACAAAAACGTCAAACGTAACCAATCAAAACGAGCCACAAAAAGGATTTCACATGTCCCCAGCAGACCAGAACTATCCACAGTGTCCCCAGATTTGCGAAAGGACAAGGCTCGAAGTTGCACTGTGATGTGAGGATGGTGAGGTTGGGAGAGCAGATGGACACAGTCAGACGAAATTATAATGATGTGGAATGAAAGGCTTTTTTGACAGAAAAGGAAAGGACCACATGCAGTGCACAGCATCATTTACATACCAATGTGTCTCAAATAGCCTTTTGAAAAGATATCCTCCACCTTTTTATGAGTGGGACCCCGGGGTTCACCAAGTGGAATGATCTGAAAGAAAGATGGATGTAGATGCTGTCATCGGAATTTGAGAGAGTGATAATCTTTTGAATCCCTGGAAGTCATAGAGAGATGCTAAGTCAAAAGACTTGAGAGGGCCACATACCAGAAATAGTCACAAGAGCTTGTTGGGTGGGGGAGATGAGAAAGAAAAAACACAGCAAGTAAAATAACAATTTTATACTTCATTCTTTCAAGGATGCTGTATTGATAATGACTTGTGGTGGGGGCAATATTGTCCTAAATTGAACATATAATGGGCGCTTAGTTGCACTTTGTCCATCATCACAGCAAAAAGTAAGGTCACTCCATGGAACACCACTGAACAATTGGTTTCCTCACTAAACAGTGCTTTGATTGGTGCATCATGATGCTTTAGGGTGGTATATAATGGCTGGCAAAAGCTTCTCTGTATTAGGTATTGTAAACTTAAATTATAAAATGTTTTCAAACTGTAGACGTCTTACAATTTCTTTTGAATGTTGAAACTTGTAAGTCCATTCAAATGTTTTTGGCAGTATTTATTGAAGTATAGTATTTTTTTTCCTTGGAAAATGTAATCCAGTATTGATGTAAATTATTGCAATAATTCTTTGTTTTAAAAACCACCAGTTAGAATTATTCAAGCTGTTTATAATGAGCAGACTCTTCTTTACCTGATCACTAAACTGTATTTTTAATCTGAGCTTATTATAGCTTATGATTTATTACAAAGAATACTTATTTCTTTGCCAAATAAAAAAAAAACTCTGATCACAGTTTTGTTTAATAATTTTTCATCTGCGCGTATAATATGTTGCTGATGGAGGCCGGGATGTTGGATACCTTCAAGGTAGAGATTGATAAATTCTTGATCTCGCAAGCAATTAAGGGCTATGGGGAGAGTGCGGGTAAGTGGAATTGAAACGCCCACCAGCCATGATTGAATGGCAGAGTGGACTTGATGGGCTGAATTGCCTTGCTTCCACTCCTGTCTTATGGAAGCAAAAATAGGTTGAAATTAAGCAGGTCTTACCATAAGGAGACAATAGACAAAATTAGATTACTTAGTGTTGAAACAGGCTCTTCAGCCCAACAAGTCCACACCAATGAGTAACCCACCCAGACCCATTCCCCTACACCTAACACTATGGGCATTTAGCATGGCCAATTCACCTAGCCTGCACATTTTTTGTTTTGGACTGTGGGAGGAAACCAGAGCAGTCATGGGGAGAATGTGCAAACTCCACACAAACAGTTGCCTGAGGTAGGAATTGAACCCAAGTCTCTGGCGCTGTGAGGCAGCAATGCTAACCACTGTGCCACCATGCTGCGCCACAAGTTGCATCTGTTCTTGTGATAGCAGAACAATGATTACTTCGAGTTTGAATAATCATGTTTAAAGTTTATGAAGGTCTTTGCTAAAGAAAATAAGGACAGGTTGGTTCCAGAGCCAGGAAGTTCGATAACTAGGGAACAACTATATATGATCATTCACAAAGGAAGCAAAAGTGTAATGAATGTTTTTTTTTGTCAGGGCAATTGGATATATTGAAGTGTAAACAATTCCAGAACTATGTGAAGACATCAGTGAATGAGACAAATCTGTTTAGATTTTAAAAAGCCAGCTCTGGATTATTGTGATTGTAGACTTCAAGCTCATTTTGTCCCAGTCTGCCAAAATACTAACTCCTAGTCTCTTCCTTAGTGCCTGGGGGGGGGGGGGGGGGGAGGGAGAAAAAATATCAGACAATTAGATGAGCGGGCTCAGTGGAAGAGCTCTGACTGCAGCATTCCCTCAGTTGTTCACTAAAGTGACAAGTCCAGCTCCTCCTGCACTGAAGAAAGATTCATATCTGCATGTTTCAAAATTCTGGATCTACATGCTGCTCCCTTCCCAAATGTATGTACTCAACACTCCCTAGCCAACACCGCTACATCTCGCAGAAAACAGAGACCAGTTAAAATACCCTACACAGCCCCTCTGTTCGCTTTTGCTCTCATGATCTGTCATCGATGCTGTGATGAGTGTTTTCTTAGTGGGGTACTTGTACCTGATGAGATGATACTTGTTTCCTCCTGTACCATCAAAATTAGACTTACTGAAAGATTCAACAGACTTTTAATACAATGCCTGTTATTTATGTAGGTTACAACCATAAGTAACGTCTGGAATAATACTGAGCAATTTAGATACAAAGTGGAGCAGATTTCTTCTAAGTTGTCATAGTGCAAGTGGCCCCAGTATAAATGACTGAGAACCTTTAGACCATGAGGTCACATGCCTTGATCCTGTGATATGAGTGTGTCTTTTCAAGGTGTATTGCATGATAATTGACAGTTAACAACACAATCCCTCTGATCCCAATAGAAAGAAAGTCTTAAATTTATATAACCCCTTTCACAACCTTAGAGTATCTCAAACTGCTTTACAGCCAATGAAATATGTTTTAAGGTGCAGTCGCATAGCTGTTCATCATTGTGTACACCAAGTATCAATGTGACACCGATGAGTAATTGTCTTTTGTGGTGTTGCCCTAAAGATAAATATTTGCATAGACATCAAATATAACTAACTTCCTCTTTGAGAGTGTGACATGATCTCATATGTCTACCTCACAGAATGGACAGGGCGTTCTTCGCTTTACTTTTGCATCTGAATAACAATACCACCAAAAGTGCTGCACTTCCTCAGTTCTGCACTGAAGTGTTAGCATAGATTTTGCTGCTCTCTGCAATGGGATTGGTCACATTTTAGTAAGTAGCAGGTGCCCTCTTAAAAACAGAGACACCCAATTATGTCATCAATGTGTGACTCATCTTGACCCTCATGAACATCTTCATTGGGAGAGGAATTGAACGTCATAAAAGGATGCTTCAGTTTTACAAGACATTCGTGAGACAACATCTGAAATGCTGTGTGTACATTTGGTCTCCTCATTTAAGGAAGAATGTATATATTTTGAAGGTGGTTCAGAGAAGATTTTCTAGCTTGATACTTGGGATGATTGGATTGTTGTAGAAGAACAAATTGAACATAGAATCCCCGCAGTGTGGAAGCAAACCATTCAACCCATCAACTCCACACCAACCTTCTGAAGACCATCCCACCCCATCATTGTAACCCTGCATTTGCCATGGCTAATCCACTTACACACTATGGGAAATTTGGCAGAGCAAATCCATCTAATCTACACATCTTTGAACAGTAGGAGAAAACGCACACCAACAGAGGGAGAATGTGCAAACGCTGCACATACAGTCACCCGAGGGTGTTTTTGAACTCAAGTCCCTGGCACTGTGAGGTAGCAGTGCTAACCACTGAGTCACCATGGCACCAATTATGCATCTTATTTTCACTGGACTTGAGAGAAATGAGGAGTAAACTATTTGCAGTGTTTAAGATCCAAATAATTTTGACAATGTGATATCTTGTTTTGTAGATGAGCGCAGGCCTAGGGGCCCACGGTTGTAAAATTTGGAGTCACCCATTTATGACTGAGTCGATCAGAAATTATTTTCTGGAAATCCTATGATTTTGGAACTCTCCCTCAAAAGGCACTGGAGGCTGGATCATGGAATACTTCTAAGGAAGAGGTGGATAGGCAATGGAATGAAAGGTTACTGGGAATAGATGGAAATATGGAATTTGAAACAAAAACAGATCAGTCATTACATTGAATGGTGGAGGACATTAAAGATCCATTTCTACTCCTAATTTGTACGTTCATAAATCTGTGTGAGGGAGCAAACCCAATGATTTGAGGATGAGAGTCAGATCATAAGAGTTCTGGAAGGTAATTTTCTTTAATTGTATTTGTTTTCCAATGAGTCAGAAGGTGCTTTGACCTACATGGTGTCAAGCTTTTTAAGTGTTGTTAGAATTGTACCCATCCAGGCAAGTGAGGAATATTCCATTACACACCTGATGTGTGCCTTGTAGATGGTAGCCAGGCTTTGGGTAGTTAGCCTCAGTATTCCCAGCTTCTGACCTGTTCTTGTAGCCACTGTATTTATTTGAGAAGTCCAGTTTGGTTTTTCATTAACTGCAGTGGTTAGATTGTCTGCTTTTGGAGATAATCTTAGCCTGGCATTTGTGTGGCATGAATGTTACTGCTTTTCAGCCCAAGCCTGGATATTGTCCAAATCTTGTTGCATTTGAATATGGATTGCTTCAGTATCTGAGAAGTCATGAATGGTATTGAGTATTGTGTGACCATCAGTGAACATCCCCACTTCTGACCCCAAGATGGAAAGAGGTAATTGATGGAGCAGCAGATGATGGTTGAGCCTACAGCATTACCCTGTGGAATTCCTGCAGAGATGTCCTGGAGCTAAGAAAACTGACCTCCAACAACCGCAACGATCATCCTATGTGCCAAGTATGATTCCAACCCCTCAATTCCCATGGATGCCAGTTTTGTTCAGGCTCCTTGATGAGACACTAAGTCAATTGTGGCCTTGATGTTAAAGGTTATCACTCCCACCTTGTCTCATCTCTGAACCAAAGGCTGTATTGAGATCAGCAGCTGGGTGGCCCTGGCGGAACCCTCACCAGTGGGCAGGTTATTGCTGAGCAGGAACAGCTTGGTACTGTCATCACTTTAGTGATGATTGAGAGTGCCGGGGTGAATTTGCCCTGCTTTTTGTATACATGTCATACCTAGGAAATTTTCCACATTGTCAGGTACATGGCAGTGTTGTAGCTGTATTGGAATACTTGACTTGGGATGCAGCAAGTTCTGGAGCACAAGTCTTCTGTCCTATTACTGGATGCAGGCAAACATGGTTGCAGATGTAAATTAAGTGAATATTTGGAGAGGGAGAGAAAAAGAACCACAGAACATTACATCCAAAGATGTGAAGAGAATTTAAATCCATGCACTTGTAACACTTCAATGAGGAAACATAGACGAAAAAACAGACTGGACTGTGATCTTGAAAACAAAAGATATCAAAGGGCTGAGAACCCCTGTTTAGCAGCATGCCATCCAGCCTGGTGGCTCAGTGGTTAGCGCCAGGGATATGGGTTCAATTCCAGCTCAAGTGACTGTCTGTGTGGAGTTTGTACATTCTCCCCATATCTCCAAGGGTTTCCTCCCACAATGCAAAGATGTGCAGATTAGGTGAATTGACTATGCTAAATGGCCTGTTTTCACATTGTAGGGGTTCTAACCCTTCCAGATGATATTCCAAACTGCAGGCACATTTTCTGTTTTCCCTTTGAAGAATCCACAAGGACGAATGTTAAAAAAAAACAATTTCAGCACAACTGGAGTATTTTAGTTGGACTGAGTGGTCTAAGGTACCAATGTGTCCCAGATTAAGTTGGAGATAGGATGCTGTGAAGATCACAGTCAACAGGCTAGTCACCCTTGGGTTGCAGATAAAAGGATTCTCTTACTCTGAGTTCTCGAAGTCAGCTAGCTACAAAGCCATCCAAAAGGCAAAAGGACCTCAAAAGGACTGTCTCTAACTCTGAATGATGGGAATCAGTCACAGTCAGAAGAAAGCAGATCAACAAAATTTCAACCAACCTGTAAAACAAAGAATCTCAAATCGACTATACAACTATCAAGGTCTATGCTAACAAGAGTCTCCATTGCAATGATCACAATCTTTAACTTTTTTAAATTCAGAAGCCGAGCCATATATTTTTAAAACGTTTTTAAAATTAAATTGCTTACGTTTCAAGTATAAATTAATTTGCATCTGGCAGAAAGGGATCCATACTGGATCCAAATGGGTGTGACAAAATATAGACTCTCAATAATGCATACTTTGATCAGAGCATATTAATTATGATGAAATTCTTTTTACTTCCTCCACCCCAGTCCAACACTGGCATCTCCAAATTATGATGGAGAAGGTAGAGTTAGTGAAGTCAGCATTCTATAATCAAATGGATGTCAGGTAGACGATAAAACTGAATGATTAAAAGAAGTTTCAGGATATACAGAAGTTTATTCAGCCAGGTTTACAATTGGACATCAGAGAGACAAATAGACTGAATTGAGTTGATTGTAGAAGAAAGCAACTAGAAATGGGTTAAGCTGCAAAGATCTGCTCAGCAAACACAGTTGAAATGCGTTCTTCCTAGAACGGGGATGCTTTCTTGCATTTTGGCTTGAGCTAATTTGCAGTAAAATAAAAAAGTTGGATTAAGACTTTTATATTACAAATGAATTATCAGGGGAGCAGTTCACGGATGATATAAAGCTTTGTGTGGGTTTTAAAAACGTATGAATGCAAGAATTTGTGCTGCTATGCGGGGAATGAGTCTACATCTGTCAGTATACAGTTAAGGTAGATAAATATAGTGTTATACACATGGGCAAAGTCAAGGACAAGAATCTGTCGGGTTGTAAGTTGGAGGCTGTTGAGTAGCAGAAGTACCCTCGTGTTATATTAGAATATAAGGATTTTTAAAGATTCCTTGTCATTCTGGGAGACAATAGAAGCTATGACGTACTGCCATGATAATTAAATACTAAATAAAAAACATACAGTACTATTCTAAAGTACTGTATAAAATATTTATCTGCCTTAAAAAACTGTGTTCAAATGTAGTTCTCATCGCATAAGGGGTGGGGGAAGGGAAATGCTGGTAAAAGGTCAGAAGACAGTGGCTGGATTGATAGCAAGCTTAAAGGAGCTCAATTATTGTAATTAAATTGGAAAGAGGGGGATTTTTACTTGAGGAAAATATAAACTTCAAGACAAATGAATGATATTTTATAAAATGCTGAAAGGATTACATTTGGCCCAAATAGGTTCGTTGAATTAGCTAGATTAGGGAGGATTTGATTAAAATGTATTACACAAAAATAATTAGTTTAGACAGATGTGGAAGATCTTTCTTTCAGGAAATTATTGACTTATGGGCAGAATATTTACTGCTTCAGTAAGTTTGGGGATATGTAAGTTTAAAGGGATGTGTCTTCTTGATCTCCTGATTTTTGCTTATTCAAGGTTAGAGATGAGTTTCCCAAACAACTTGTTTTCTGAAATGATTGAAGGGTTTCATTTTTTTAAACTTTCTCCAGCATGGATGGTTAATTATGATGAAAAGAGATGCAGTGGATCAGATGCCTTCCTTTATTGTCGTGTTCGGATAAACCGAAGTGTAAAATTCGTCTTCTGGACCATTTTGTTCACACTTCTCGCAATAATTTTAAATCGATACCAACCAACACCACCACCATACCCCATCCGGTGTTCCCATGCCTGCTCTCCCAGCTTGAGAAATTTACCACATCAAAATTCCTTGTGATGTTAAATTAAAGTTCACTGAACCTACCCTGTTTTCTCATCTACAATGGAAATAGTCCCAGTGTCTAAATTCTATCATACCCTCTGGGTCCCATCACAATCCTTACCCGTCAAGTCGATGCTACAAATTAGCTGGCTACACCTAAAACCTAATGCTGGCCATACTGCTCTTAACTGTGGACATATGTATGTCTTATATAAATGCATCATAACATTGTATGTTTCAATATACAGTGTACTGTATATGAGAAATATTGAAGCCATGGAGACCAAGCACAGAGAAGCAATGCAGCATCTAGAGAGTGCCAAGGAATTGTTTAAAAGGGAAAGCTTAAAAGAACTGGAACTCATTTTACTTAACAGAAGTATGCATCACTTTATTAGTGGGTAAGAAACTTATGTTTATTTCTGGGTAACCAATCAACAACTGACTACATTTTGCAGCAATCAAGAATGAAAATTATCCTTAGTAAGTGTGCTGTTACAGAAGTACAATTTATTGTATAACTTATAAGAAAACAGGCATTTTTAGGAAATCTGATATATATTTGCATAATGTCCACTAGTTAAATCGAAGATGAAATCAATCAACCATTTAAATCCAGTCCCATTGAGTTCAAATTCAAAAACAAGGTCAAATTCTCAAATTGGAATCTTAACTCACAATCAAGACCTCTGGATCAATTGTAACTTGACCACTACACCACTGCGTCCATGTGTTCTTGTGAAAGCCACAAATAAAGGACTGCTTTCTCATGAAGGAGGGAGAAAGAGAGAGAAAGATGACAAATGGTATTTTAACCTGAGGGTTACTGTGCCTCAGGCAAAGAGGCAGGTTTGAGAATGAGAGTCCTTAACGGTAACCTCAGCCAGTGGAGGAAGTGAGTCCACACTTTTGGCACCACTCTGCATCACAACTTGCCAATTGAGTTAACCGATACACCCTCCCTCCCCACCTGCCTACTCCAATAAAGCCAATTGACACTGATTTAATGAGTACTGGCATTTCTGGGAAAACTAGAATGTATTGTCCACCATGATTGGCTCTCTAAAGATAAGAGTGAGCCAACTTCTTGAACTGCTGGAGTCTATGTGGTACAAATGTATCCATGATGTATCCATGATGCCATTAAGGAGATTGAGGGCATTATTCCACTGGCATATAAGGAACACCATTACACTTTCATGTGAGGATGGTGTGTGAATCAGAGGGAATACAGAGTGACGGTCTTTCCACGAACTCACTCTCTTGTCCTTCTTCTTAGTAATACAGTCAGTTCTCTGTAACGTGATGGTTGCACTCTTGTGCGACCCTGCATTATAGAAAAATCATGCTTTAGAAACAGCGCTTAAAGAGTTGGTGATGTAATCATGTTACAGCCAACACATGTTTTAAAAGTTCATGTTGTAGAAACAGCCTCCCCAAATCTTCAATCGCATTATAACGAATTCGCATTGATGAAACACACTTCATAATAGAACAACCTGTAGTCATAGTTTTTGGCTGTGATGCTGAGCAAGCCTAGGTGAATTGATGAAGTACACCTTGTAAAAGATACATATTGCTGCCACTATTGGTGGTGGTGTAAATAAATATTGAAGATGGTGGATGGGCTGTACATTCTGGATGGTGTTGACATTCTTGAAGACCATACAAACAACATTCATGCAGAAAGTGCACAGCATTCTATCACAATCCATGTGTTTTATAGATGGTACAAAGACTTCGGATGGTATTTCATTAGGTGCAAAATACCCAGTCTCTGATCTGCTCTTTTAAGTATAGTATTTATGTGGCTTATCTCGTCAATGGTGACCCCTAGAATATTTATGGTAGTATGTTTAATGCTGATTATAGGTGGTGATATGACTCTCTTTTCTTTTAGATGGTCAGTGTTTGCCACTTGTGTAGAGTGAACATTCCTTGCTATTTGTTGACCCAAGCCTAGTTATTGCCAGATCTTGTTTTAATATCTGTGGTGTTGTAAATGAAGCTGAACATTGTGCAAACATCAGCAAACATCCCACCTCTGACATTGTACTGCATTTTCTGATGCAATCTTATGCAGCTTTCCCATGTATAAGTAGGATGCCAGCCAGGAAAGAGTTGGGTGCCAGGGGAGGATGCCACATGGATAGGGGATAGGGTGACAGCTCAATAAGGTGACAGGCAGTGGAGTGGCAGGTAAATAGGATTCCAGCCAGTTAGTGGACAGGGTGCCAGAGTGCAAAGTAGCAAGGTAACTGAAGTAGTGTTTATGGTGGGTTAGGGTGGGTCAAGGTGGTCTCGTTGCGAGAGTGTGAGAAATCAGTTTGAGTTAGCTATATATTTAATTGTCTCATTTTTCTTGAGTAGGTATTTTAATTATTTTCATTGGATATATCCAAAATCTCCAATTTCAGGCATGGCGGAATTGCGATCTTCTATCATCAATCCTGACTCCGTAATTAATGAAGAGTCAGTTTTAATGAAGTCTGAGGTTTAAAGTTCAGCAGCAGGGATAAAGAAACAACTCTTTTGATATTTTCAACAGACTGGCTGCATTCTTAAAATCATTTCAAGTGAAAAAAATTTGCAGTAACTTCAACAGCAGACGCTACTTGGATGGATCAGAAAATTATATTGCATTTATATTTGGGGAATAAATACATTTTCGATAGGATGCTGACCTGATCAAGTTACAGTAATAAACGAAAATGAGAGCTAAACATAACCTATTATCATTTTCATATTTTACATATTCAAACTATTCACCTACATTTTTAACCGTTCATGGTAACTGGGTGTTGCTGGCTGGGCCAGTATTTATTGCCCATGCTTAGTTGCCCTTGAGAATGGCAGTGAGCTGCAGAACACAGCTATTAGCACAGTGTATAGACAAAACACACATTTCCACACTATCTACTCTTTTGTGAAAATAAATTAAATGCCTTTGGGCTTTATAGTGTGATTTCTTCTGTCTTTAGTTACAATCTTTATGCAGTAAATATTGCTTGGCCTTGAAGGACCAATAGATTAATAAATAAAAAAATTCAATTGTAGGCTCAATAATGTCATTGTAATTATTAGTGGCTGATGTAATTTAAGTTGACTGATTAGGTTCTGGTACACATCTAGCTGGGATGTTAATATGCTAATTATTGTACAATAGTATAAGTTTTTGTACAACTCAAAGTGGAACCTCAGTGTGTTGTAAAGGGCCTGCTGAAAGGGAGCCTGAAACCTATTCACAAGGTACAACTTAGAGGACATAATTGCTTAAAAGAATGTCACAGCATTGACAGGCTGAAATTCTTGCTCCTTTTAGAAAGACCTGAATTGAATTTCAATATGCTGAAACCCTTTGGTGAACCTGAAGGGAGAGTTGATTTGGGTTGGATTGGCGGGTTTGAGGTGGCGATGAAGTGACAGGCAAAATAGGAGTGATGGCAGATGGTTAGGAGAACTCACATAAAGGTAATTATTAAGTGGCTCTGGATGAACACTGATTGTCTGATTAAACAGCAATGACATTCCCTAGTTTAGACTAAAATCTGTAACGAATCGTTTCCCCATCTTTATATTGGTGGTTGGCTTTTAAAAATCTAGTGAGCGCCATTTAATTAAATTTTATGCTTCAATATAAATTATACCTAGATCTGCGATGACATAATAGGCAGCCATCCTCTAATGGTACACACCAGTCAATAAATTCAAGGGATAATGATGGTAATTAACTGCATATAAACTTCAATACTCCTGATGAAGGTATGCTAAACATCCCTGAAATGAAAAGAATTACTGGAGAAAATTAAATGTAATTTACTAGGTAAAACATGGTTGGTACAAACTACAAATTACACCTGAAGTATCAGGTACAACTGAAATAATGTCAATGGCTTTCAAGGTAGTCCACTCCACATCTTTGGTCCCAGATCCACACACAAAGTTCTTTGATTAATTTCTCTCCAAGATTTAGTATTAAAAACCTTGTTAGTCATAGTAAGGATGATGTACCAGAACTGTTTTTGCCTCCACATGGAGAAAGTGAGGAGTGCAGATGCTGGAGAGCAGTGTCAAAAAGTGTGGTGCTGGAAAAGCACAGCAGGTCAGGCAGCATCCGAGGAACAGGAAAGCTGACATTTCAAGCATTCCTGATTAAAAGCTTATGCTCAAAACGTTGACTCTCCTGCTCGTCAGGTGCTGCCTGACCTGCTGTGCTTTTCCAGCACCACACTTTTTGACTTTTACCACACCATGACCAATTCAGGGCAGTCAATTACTCAGAAGTGAAAGTAAAAGTGACACTACTTCTCAATGTGCTTTCGGATGATTCAGGATTCTATCTCCTGACCTGGCTTGTTGATTGCTCTCCTGTCTCCCACTCTTTTTTTATCCTTCTCATCAGTCAGTCAAACGGCCTCTGTATTTCAACTTCGCCTTTGTTGGTAGTGCTTCCAGGCCAAGGATCACCAGGTGAAACCTTCTATTATCTAACAAAAATAATTCCTTTTATAAGGTAAACTATTTAAAGTCCCTTTCAATCTTTTCAGATAATTTGAAACATTCATTATAGTTACTGCTTCTGGGTCAAAAATTTCATGGGCTACTGAACTGTCAACAGGAGTTGTGTGGGCAGCTCCATTGTGGTGTCATCACCTCTATTTAAATGCAAGCCATTATTTAGTAGATTTCACTAACTGGAACCAACTCTGTAAAGCAACAAAAGTTTTTATTAATTCATACAAGGGCAGGAGAAATAAGGCAGCAGCTATTGATTCCTGTAAACAGATTGGTGGAAAGGTGGAGAAGGTGCTTTTGTATTGCTCAATACCTCTTCTGTTCCATCTGATTAGGAGATAACATTAACTGGAACAGCATGGTTGAGAATAGCAATGATGGAATCAAATCAGTGATAGACAATCAGTGACATCACAATCTACTCTGAACACTCCTACCGTAAGTTCCTGATACCAATATTTGAACACTCACTAAAATGGTATTCGGTGTAGGACATTCATATTTAGGATGTGTGCCAAGGATGCCATTTTGTTAACAAAACAGCATCTATATTGCCAAAATTACTAATACTGTACAGTGTAATTTTGCAGCAAAATCTTTGAAATTAGTACAACTGTGCTAAATAATATATGACTTTCTACTTTTCCACATGTAGTAAAATTATACAATCCAACCATATTTGAATTGTTGTAAGACAAAAAGCATTAAAATTGTTCAGAAACTATTCCATTTGGTTGCATTGCCTGTTGAATATTGGAGCAGTTTGGAGTTTGAAACTAAGATGCTCTTAGGCGGCCATTCTTCTCAAGAAATATTATACACCATAAAGCTGGAAAATTAACCTGAGGTATTATAGTTTTCTGATTATGGAAGTTGTGGTTTCAAAAAGAGGCAATGCAATGCAATAGCAGAATATGCATTTGAGGCTGTAGCAACAGATAGCAAAGCATTCCAACTGCTCCTAAGTCTGATGCAGACACTGTTGTTAGTTAAATCCATATAGTTGGTTACTTGCCAGTAAACTCTTTAATAAGAATGATGCTTCATTCTGAGTATTCTCCTCCCCCATTTAAAAACAGCTGCTGTCAAATGAGGATTCCGCTAAGATGAAAAATTGTCATATTGTAGAATACATTTTAAAAAGGGGCTTTGTACTTAAACACTGTTTCATTCTACTTCAATTGGGACGTACAGTACATGCAAATAATGCTGCTGTTTGAGATGGAAAATTGCTGATTGATTTATTTTAGCCAGTCCATCCCTTAATATTTGGCCTTTTTGGTGATTCTCAACTTCTCCGTCAATGCATTCTCCCCATTATTAATGAGCAGTGTAAAATACTTGTGTGCCCTCATGATAAAAACTGTGGGTTGACATGAGAAATATGACAAGGCTCCCATTTGCAACCCTATATCAGCTTCTGAAAGATTTCTGTTTAATCGTGACCCAACAAACATTTCCTATAAAAACATTATATCCAAAATTCTTACTGGTATTAATAAAAGCAAAATACTGTAGATTCTGGAGATCTAAAATGAAAACAGAAAATGTTGCAGGAATTGCAGCATAAAAGATGAAATGAATATCTCCTGATGTGAAAATGCGCCTCGCTGGAGTTCTTGTCTAATTCTGCTACAAAAGTGCACATAGCCAACACATATGCTGCTAGATGTTCTGAGTTTCTATTGTACTTGCTGTTTTTATTACATAAGATCATAAGAACTAGGAGCAGGAGCAGACCGTCTGGCCC
Organism: Chiloscyllium plagiosum; assembly: GCF_037043375.1. Taxonomy (NCBI): domain Eukaryota; kingdom Metazoa; phylum Chordata; class Chondrichthyes; order Orectolobiformes; family Hemiscylliidae; genus Chiloscyllium; species Chiloscyllium plagiosum. The sequence continues at coordinate 93,991,832 of NW_028270145.1, read as the reverse complement.
TTCGAGCCCGCTCCCCCATTCAATTAGATCATTGTTGGTCTTTTTGTGGCCTCAGCTCCACTTACCCATCCTCTCACCATAATCCCAGTCTACTCAGTATTGTGTCATAAGCCAAATCTCTCAATCCCACAATCAACCTGGCGAATCTCCTTTGCACCCCCTCCAGTGACAGTACATCTTTTCTCAAGTGAGGAGACCAAAACAGCACACAGTACTCCAGGTGTGGCCTCACCAGCACCCTGTAGAGCTGCAACATAAGGTCGTTGCTTTTAAACTCAATCCCTTTAGCAATGAAGGACAAAATTCCATTAGCCTTCACAATTTCCTACTGCACCTACAGACCAACCTTCTGTGATTCATGCCCAAGGACACCCAGGTCCTTTTGCACAGTAGAATGCTACAATTTTTTAAACATTCAAATAATAATCCTTTTTGCTATTACTCCGACCAAAATGGATGACTTCACATTTATTAATATTGTACTCCATCCGCCAGATGTTTGCCCACTCACTTAAACTATTTATGTTCCTCTGCAAACTTTCATATATCCTCTACACATTATGCTTTACCACTCACCTTAGTGTCATCCACAAACTTTGACTCACTACATGTGAACCCCAGCTCCAAATCATCTGTGTAAATTGTGAATAATTGTGGTCTGAACACTGATCCCTGAGGCATACCACTCATTACTGATTGCCAACCAGAAAAGCACTCGTTTATCTCCACTCTTTGCTTCCTCTTAGTTAACCAATCCTTTATCCATGCTAATACATTGCCATGCATCTTTATCGTATACAGTAGCCTTACATGTGGAACCTTGTTGAATGCCTTTTAGAAATCCAGATACACCACATCTACCAGGTTCCCATTGTCTATAGTGATCATAATGTCTTCATATAATTCCAGTAATATAGTTAAGGATAACTTGTCTTTCATGAACCCATGCTGTGTCTGTCCTTTGGAACACGTTCTATCGAGATGCCTTGCTATTTCTTCCTTGATAAAAGACTAAAGCATTTTCCCCCACTACAGAAATTAAGCTAACTGGCCTATAATTCCCCATCTTTTATCTACCTCTATTTTTAAACAGTCCCGTCGCATTTGCTGTTTTCCAATCTGCTGGAACTATCCCAGAGTCTAGCGAATTTTGGAAAATTACAAGTGCATTTGCTATTTCACCCACTATCGCTTTTAGTATTCCATCAGAGCCAGGAGACGTGTCCACCCTTAGCTCCGTTAGCTTACCTAACAGTATCTCTTATGTGGTAATGATCATTTCTAGGTTCTCACCTACTTTCGTCTCCATGTTAATTACTGGCATGTTAGTCGTGTCCTTCACTGTGAAGAGCGACACAAAATACCTGTTCAATGCCTTGGCCATTTCCTCATATCCCATTAATAAATCCCCTTTCTCATCCTCTAAAAGACCAATGTTTACCTTGATTTGGAGATGCCGGTGTTGGACTGGGGTGTACAAAGTTAAAAATCGCACAACACCAGGTTATAGTCCAACAGGTTTAATTGGAAGCACACTAGCTTTCGGAGCGACGATGAAGGAGCATCGCTCCAAAATGTTTACCTTAGCCACTGTTTTTCATTACAACATATCAGAGAATCTGCCTAACCTTCAATGTTTTACTCCCAATCATCATTGCCTCAAAATATCCCTCCATGAGTCTGAGAAAAATCTACTTGATGTCTCCAGTTTATTTCACATTCAAATGCAAGTCACACCCCACACAGAATGCTGACCCACCCTTTGGCTTCACCAGCTTGGACACTTGGATCACAATCAGTAACATCTCTTCCAGCTTCTACACCTCATTGTTCACTTCTAGCTTTTGCATATTCCTCCAGCTCCTAAAGGGTATAATCCTCTACCTCCCACATCGCTGTTCTCTGTATCTCGCAATCCAGTCAGCTGGCCCTCAATCCAATATTATATCAGTAATTTCACTCAATAATTACTTAATAATTATCTTTATTTAATAATTATCTTTAATGCCTCCCCCCTCACCAGATGACAGAAAACAATCCTTATTTACTGTACCCCATGGGACTAGCACATTGTAATCTGAGGGCTGCAGGGAGAGAATATCAGACAGTGTGGACTGGCAATTTCCCAGCTAAATATCCTTTCAGAATACTGGCTTTTAGCCAACAGTGTCTGACCAGCAAATCAGCTTTTGATATTTTGAAAAAAATGAAGAACTGGGACTCTTGGTATCATTGTAATTTTTTAAAAATCTAGTGCATTTAAGTGAAGGCTATTGAACAAAAGAGATCCTTCAGCTTGATGTTTGCAAAATTAGTAATAAAATGATGCCGTTACATGGACCAATCACAGCAATATTTCAACTGCTCCCTTTGTAACTTAGTAAGTTATGATTTTGGTATTTCTGATAAATCTATTGTTGTGTCCCACTGATGAGAAAGATTGTAATGGTGAAATAAGAAGAGAAAATGCTGGAGAAACTCAGCAGGTCTTGCAGCATGGTAAAAACAATGACTGCAGATGCTGGAAACCAGATTCTGGATTAGTGGTGCTGGAAGAGCACAGCAGTTCAGGCAGCATCCAAGGAGCAGTAAAATCAATGTTTCGGACAAAAGCCCTTCATCAGGAATAAAGGCAGAGAGCCTGAAGCGTGGAGAGATAAGCTAGAGGAGGGTGGGGGTGGGGAGAAAGTAGCATAGAGTACAATGGGTGAGTGGGGGAGGGGATGAAGCTGATAGGTCAGGGAGGAGAGGGTGGAGTGGATAGGTGGAAAAGGAGATAGGCAGGTAGGACAAGTCCGGACAAGTCATGGGGACAGTGCTGAGCTGGAAGTTTGGAACTAGGGTGAGGTGGGGGAAGGGGAAATGAGGAAACTGTTGAAGTCCACATTGATGCCCTGGGGTTGAAGTGTTCCAAGCGGAAGATGAGGCGTTCTTCCTCCAGGCGTCTGGTGGTGAGGAAATGGCGGTGAAGGAGGCTTTGTGGTGAAAGAAACAGTTCATGTTTTGAGTCTGATCTTACTGTGCTTTAGAGAAACTGGAAATTGGAAATTGAGAGAGGGGAAGGAGGAGTGAGTGGAACAGATTTTGTGGATACCCTGAATCAAAGACAAAGGAAGTGTTAATGATGGTAAAGCAGAGATGGAAATGTAAAATTGGTGTAAATGTTAAGTGTGAATAGGAGAAAATGGGTTTGCTGTGCTGTGAGTAAAGCTAACAAAACACTAACAAGACACAGTTGAGGTGGGGAAAGAGGTGATACTTTGTTATTAAATTGAGGATTTGTTGAATCCTAGAAGTTGTAAGATGCCTCAGCAGAAATTGAGATGCTATTCCTCCAGCTTGTGCTGAGCTTCACTAAACCACTGTAGCAAGCCCAGGAAGGAAATGTAAGTATGAGAAGAAGATGTTGAACCAAATGGGAGGTGGTGTCATTCTTATGGTCAGAGCCTAAAAGCCACCACAGTCTGCAGAATGCAACTAGTTTCTATCTTCAGTTAGTTCTGAAGAAGACTCTGATAGAATCCCTATAGTGTAGATGCAGGTCATTATGGCCCATGGAGTCCACACAGACCCTCCGAAGAGCATCCCAGCAGATCCATCCCCAATTCCTACATTTACCATAACTAACCCGCACATCCCAAGGCACTATGGTCAATTTAGTTTGGCAATCCACCTGCACATCTTTGGACTGTAGAAGGAAACCAGAGAACCCATACGAAACCCAGGCAGATACGGGGAGAATGTGCAAACTTCACACAGACAGTCACCTGAGAGTGGACTCGAACCCAAATCTCTGGCACTGGCATTCTCCCTGTCGACCTAATAATCATACCACACTCAAAATCTTTTCTTTATTTCTTTCCCCATGGATGCTGCCAGACCTGCTGAGCTTTTTCAGCACTTTCTCCTTTTTATTTCAGACTTCTAGCATCTGCAATATTTTGCTTTTATTCAAGGAAATTTAAGTTTGACATAATAGCTCATGCAGTCAAGCTTTTATTTTCAATTAAAACTTCCCAGTACCAAGGGGATGCTCTATGAATTATGCAAACCAGCTCAATTTGTTTAGCTGTGTTCCACCAATGCTCATCCAGTTTGATGGATGATATCGTCTTGTGGGAGACGGGAAGGGTCCACTTTAATGAGAAGACAGGAGGATAAGCCAACACGCCTGCTCCTTGATTGCAGAGTTCCAGTGACATACACTTTCAGACTTGTCTTACTTCCACTATTCTGCTATCCAATTGCAAGTTAATTGTGTGGCAATGAGTAACTTGTAAAGGGAGAAAAATGTGTAGGGAGGGGCAATTACATATGTTTACATTCTAAGCAATCACACAAAGCATTATCTCCAGAAAACTTTCCACAAGCTCTATGCTCAGAATCCACCATATTACTAATCATCACAACTGGAATAATTCAATGTTATTGCCAGTTAAAGGACTGTGGAATTTGGCAAAGAGAGTATAATTTTTTACAATGTTGTATTTTAACTGTACAGTATGTAAATTTTAATGATATCCTCCAGCAGAAATTCTTCTGAGTCCACACTTTCCATTAATGAATATATGCATGGCGTATGCTTTTTAATAACTCTAGTTTTATTAATAATGCAAATGTCTCTCCATACATCCATTTTATGAAACTATAATCTGTATTATCCTTTCATCTATACATTAGCTATACCATGCTCTGCCTACCATTTATTACCAATTAACAACAAACGAAGCTAAATCAAACAGAATGTGCTTTGCAAGAGGCCATGTATTGGCAAGAGTATTAACCATTTGCCTGAGAATTTAACACGATATTTCATCCTATTGTTAAAAGGCTTTTGAATTTTGAATATATTCCTAATGTCACCAGGAAGAATGCTGAACTACTGTACTTGGTTTCGTCTTACTACTGACCAGTGACTATCCTGTAATATTTATGCTGTGAAACTGCACAATTGTCAGTGTGAGACTTTTTGATCATCCTTGACAGTAATATGTGAGTGAAAGATATGAATTTCAATGACCGGGCATTATAGCAGCCTGATTGAGTCACAGCCAGCAGTGTCTCAAAGCCCCCCAGCAGTGTCATGATCATATAGACAGTAGGTCGGCCAGATGGAGAGAGTGTGAGAACCCTCCTTTATCAAGCTGCCAAGTCAGAGGAGTATCTGTGCTTCCTTCTCACTAGGCAGCTGGCTCTGAACATAATTACATATAGGATTTGTGTGGAGAACTCATTTCTTGCTGAGTATGAACAAACACTTCAGACTTACGCCAGCGTCAGTATATTCTGTCCAAAACGGATCCAACACAAAGCAGAATGAAAAAAAAAAAGAGATGCAGCTGTAAGGAACAACAGCCAAAAGTGCTGAAGAAATTCCACAGGTCTGACAGTGTCTAAAGAGAGAAGTAGAGATAATGTTTCAAATCTGACATGATTCTTCTTATTGAATATTGAAATGATAGCTGTTTCTCTCTCCACTGATGTTGCTGGCCTGCTGCAACATCAGTGGTAACATGTCAATTAGCAAGATTTAAAGCTAGTTAAATGCCTTAATGATGGTCCAACTCACCTCATTCTACTTTCTATCTTACCAAACACAATATACAAACTGGACAAAGGGTCCCTCGACTCGAAAAATTATCCTTGCTTTCTCTCCACCAGACCTGCTGAATGCCAGACCTGCTGAATGTTTCTGGTACTTTTTGGTTTTGTTCTGGATCTTCAGCATCCATTGTACTTTGCCTTGGTTTTTCTCTATTGTGTAACCCCCTCCTGGTGCTTTTCGCAGGGGTGGTTTGAAGGTGGTGATGGTAATAAACCCGAAGGCAGAAGAAACCCAATTAATGTCTTAATGACGGAAATTAGTGGGAGCTTACAGAATTTGGCCGGCAGTGAACAGGCCACATCCCCACTGTGTCTGGAGCTCATCTATCCACATGAGGTGAATGCAGAGCGAGAGGTCACAGTATCAAGGGATTAAAACTTAGTTCATACCAGAAACTGGTGGTATTCCAGATGTATTGCCAGCTAATGAAGGATACACTTCAATATCCACAACAACCGAATCCCATGGAACATAGAAACCAGCAACATTTACTGCTACCTAAAATGATGTCAGTTCCAGACCCAGCCAAGTTCGCTCGGACTTGATGAAGCTGTAAGAGAACTGTAAATTAGAATTTCTGAAGACCATCGAATTCCAGTCAGATCCCTGAAGATATTGATGGGTAGAAAATCTCAGAGAATGTCCTGCATGTGTCAGGGTAATCTGACCAGGGGTCTAAAAGGAGCAATTGGGGCAGGGGAAAAGGAGGTTAAATTTGTCACGGTTAAAATCAAAGTGCATGATAATCTTGAAGTTTGTGCTGTAGTTACAGGCAATGTCCTTCATGTTGTAACCATGACAGCCAGTGTAAGCATCTAATTCATTGTTATACAGAGAAAGGAGATGAGTGGAATTGAGAACCTTGACAAAATGTTGAGTTACCATGGAAGCAAGCAGATCCAGAGCTGAAGGCTGGGTTAACAGGGGCCTGCATGAGGTTGAAAATTATAAATGCCGGCTACAAATCCGTATTTTTGAGAAGTCCTTTGGGTAATTGAGATCGTTTTCCTTGCATATGCACAAATAAAATCTTTGCTTGCTCGAACCACACAGATACAAATTACAAAACTCTGGAAATTATCAAGGGGATGTATCAGAAACAAAAATAGAAATTGCTGGAAAAGCTCAGCAGGTCTGGCAGCGCCTGTGCAGAAAGATCAGGTCTGGTAACCCTTCTTCAGAACTCAGATTCCAAATATTAACACTGATTTCTCTGCGCAGGTGCTGTCAGACCTACTGAGCTTTTCCAGCAACTTGTGTTTTGGTTTATGATTTACAGCATCTGTAGCTCCTTTGTTTTTATTGGGGAATTTAGCTGATGCTTTCTCAATTATTAATTCGGTAAATTAATCATATTGCCACAGGACCTTATGCTGAGTAGTCAGTGCACACTATCATAGACTTGTGTTGGTTGGCAAAGAGGCCTCAAAAGATGATTGAAAAATTACTTTTATGAGGCTAGGAGGAGCATATATTACCATGAGGCTGAGGGAAGGAGTGTTTCTCCAATAAGAATGTGTGCTCTATGGTCTCCTTCCCCCGTGATTGGTTACTTGATCCAAGATCTAACTTCCTGGTGGCACTGCTAGTTTCCAAGCATTCCTTGCAGAATAGCACTGACACCCCCAACTTGCAACACCATCCTCCCTGTCATTTAGATTGGATCTTTGGACTCTACCCTGTGGCGAGCCATGCCAAAAGCTAAAAACTCCCATGCTATGTTCAGAATTATTAACCTCTAAGTCTTTCACTACCAACTTTTAAAAATCTGTCAGACTAGAATCAGAATCTCAAAAGTCCTTCATCATTAATTCAATAACTCATCTAAGTCGACTGCAAGTCTCTCTATTGATTTATCATAGCCAACCCTCTCCAAGGATCGCCACCTTGTTGTGGTGGAGAGCCTTGTGTCTACCTAAGAACTTGAGTGCTAAACTGTCTGGAGCAATGCTCCTGGCAGGATCACGCTTGACGGTGAGGTCAAAGAGGAGGTTCCAGACAAAGTGGGATCCATGAAGACCTCAGTGGTAGAGCAGGTGGAGGATGATAGCTGAACTTAAAAGCAGTTGCGAGTGAATGAAGGCTGCAACAGAGGAGGACCACCAGTCGTCTTGGTCTCCATGCCACTGTGCTTGGACCTCTATTTGCCAAGGCCTGTGCGGTGGCTGTCTGTGCACCAACCTACCCGAGTTAAAAGATGTCATGCACAGGCATCCTCCCAAGTGATATCAGTCCTGCTTACATCCCAGACAAAAGTCCTATGGCGATCAGCAGGTGGGGTAGGGGCCAGCATTGTGATATCTGGAAGCCCCTCGTCACAAACTGACACATTAGGTGGTGGGTGCCAGCTTCAGTCATCTTGCTCGAGCATTTCAGCAGCTGAGCCCCCAGCTGAGCAATCCTGTTTAGGATCTGCTCTGCTCACTGCAGTAAGAAGGGGTTGGAAAAAATGCCTTAAAAACAGCCTGCCTGAAAACGCATCCCGAGGGATCACCCACAAAGAGTCATGAAGGTTTACAGTATTTGAGCAGGTCCTTCTGTCCAACTTGTCTATGCCACCCAGTTTTCACAATTAAACTTGTCCCATTTACTTGCATTGTGCCTAAATCCCTCCATGGTAAAAACAATGACTGCAGATGCTGGAAACCAGATTCTGGATCAGTGGTGCTGGAAGAGCACAGCAATTCAGGCAGCATCCGAGGACAGGCAAAATCGACGTTTCGGGCAAAAGCCCTTCATCAGGAATAAAGGCAGAGAGCCTGAAGCGTGGAGAGATAAGCTAGAGGAGGGTGGGGGTGGGGATAGAGTAGCATAGAGTACAATAGGTCAGTGGGGAAGGAGATGAAGGTGATAGGTCAGGGAGGAGAGGGTGGAGTGGATAGGTGGAAAAGGAGCTGGGCAGGTCGGACAAGTCCGGACAAGTCAGGGGATCGTGTTGCTGGAGTTTAGAAACTAGGATGAGGTGGGGGAAAGGGAAATGAGGAAACTGTTGAAATCCACATTGATACCCTGGGGTTGAAGTGTTCCGAGGCGGAAGGAGAGGCGTTCTTCTTCCATGCATCTGGTGGTGAGGGAGCGGCGGTGAAGGAGGCCCAGGACCTCCATATCCTCGGCAGAGTGGGAGGGGGAGTTGAAATGTTGAGCCACAGGGCGATTTGGTTGATTGGTGCGGGTGTCTGCTAGGAGGCGCCCAGTCTCCCCAATGTAGAGGAGACCGCATCGGGAGCAACGGATACAATAAATGATATTAGTGGATGTGCAGGTAAAACTTTGATGGATGTGGAAGGCTCCTTTAGGGCCTTGGATGGAGGTGAGGGAGGAGGTGTGGGCACAGGTTTTACAGTTCCTGCGGTGGCAGGGGAAAGTGCCAGGATGGGACGGTGGGTCGTAGGGGGGCGTGGACCTGACCAGGTAGTCACGGAGGGAACGGTCTTTGCGGAAGGCGGAGAGGGGTGGGGAGGGAAATATATCCCTGGTGGTGGGGTCTGTTTGGAGGTGGCGGAAATGTCGGCGGATGATTTGGTTTATGCGAAGGTTGGTAGGGTGAAAGGTGAGCACCAGGGGCGTTCTGTCCTTGTTGCGGTTGGAGGGGTTGGGTCTGAGGGCGGAGGTGCGGGATGTGGACGAGATGCGTTGGAGGGCATCTTTAACCACGTGGGAAGGGAAATTGCGGTCTCTAAAGAAGGAGGCCATCTGGTGTGTTCTATGGTGGAACTGCTCCTCCTGGGAGCAGATACGGCGGAGGCGGAGGAATTGGGAATACGGGATGGCATTTTTGCAAGAGGTAGGGTGGGAAGAGGTGTAATCCAGGTAGCTGTGGGAGTCGGTGGATTTGTAGAAAATGTCAGTGTCAAGTCGGTCGTCACTGATGGAGATGGAGAGGTCCAGGAAGGGGAGGGAGGTGTCAGAGATGGTCCAGGTAAATTTAAGGTCAGGGTGGAATGTGTTGGTGAAGTTGATGAATTGCTCATCCTCCTCGCGGGAGCACGAGATGGCGCCAATGCAGTCATCAATGTAGCGGAGGAAGAGGTGGGGAGTGGTGCCGGTGTAATTACGGAAGATCAACTGCTCTACGTAGCCAACAAAGAGACAGGCATAGCTGGGGCCCATACGTGTGCCCATGGCTACCCCTTTGGTCTGGAGGAAGTGGGAGGATTCAAAGGAGAAATTGTTAAGGGTGAGGACCAGTTCGGCCAAACGAATGAGACACTCTCATTCGTTTGGCCGAACTGGTCCTCACCCTTAACAATTTCTCCTTTGAATCCTCCCACTTCCTCCAGACCAAAGGGGTAGCCATGGGCACACGTATGGGCCCCAGCTATGCCTGTCTCTTTGTTGGCTACATAGAGCAGTTGATCTTCCGTAATTACACCGGCACCCACGCTCGAACAATGGCATCCCATGTCTGTGCATGTCACCAGGGCTATGATTGACTCAGATTGACTCAGATGAGTGCTGGACTGATCACCACCTTATCCATTCCAAGATGTCCATCAGGCTACACAGAAAAAGAAGGATTCAGGAGAAGCAGACTGGCCAAGATTCAATATCGAGAGCCTGATTGACACTGTCAGTGTGCAACACCTACAGGCCTCACTTGCTAAAAACCTGCATCGGGAATACCCAGAGGATATTGGAGAACACGGGAGTCTGTTTAAATCAACCAATCTCAATTCCTGTAATAACACCTTTGGGTACAAGTCCTGAAGCAATCAGGACTGGTTCGATCAGCGTGACGTGGGAATTGAACAGCTTATCTCCAAGAATAGGACAGCCTTCTGTGACTGGCTGAATGGCATCAACTGTAGAGCCAAAAGATCGGCCTATACGAAAGCTAAGGCTGATGTTCAGACGAGGTTAAGGGAGCTCAAAAACAAATGTCTGATGAATAAGGCCTTGGAAATCCAGCAGCGAGGCAATGCTGGTGACACAAGAGGCTTCTTCAATGCCACAAGGGAGTATATATGCTAAGTTGCCATGATCTAAACCTCCTGCAATTTAAAAATGGACAAAAACTGCTCAAGGACAATAAAGCAAAAAAACACCCACTTCAGAGAGCATTTCCAAGAACTCCTCAAGTGGAATACCCATACTAACTTGGAAATCATCAACCAACGCCCCCAGTGATCCATGCAAGGTGGCATGGGAGAACCTCCCAGTGCGACCAACATCTAAGATGCCATAAGGAGCCTAAGAAACATCAAGGCTGCTGGTTCTGATGGGACTCCTTCAGAGATCCTAAAGGACAGTGGCCCACAGCTCCATGAACACAGACATATGCTTTGCTGTTAAAGGTTTGGCTGGAAGAAAATCTTTGCTCGGAGCTCAAGGATGCTCTGATTGTGATCATATTCAAACAGGTTGACAAGGCTGACTGTGAGAATTACAGAGGCATCTCCCTTCAGTCAACCACTGGCAAAGTACTTGCACATGTCCTTGCCCATAGTCTCCTACTGTCATCTGAGGAAATACTATCTGAATCACAGTGTGTCTTCCGTCCATCCAGAGGAACAAATGACGTAGTCTTTGCAACATGTCAATGTTGTAAAATGTCAGGAACAGACACAATCACATTACATCACCTTCATCGACCTAACAAAACCCTTTGACATAGTTAGCCACCAAGCCCTCTGGGTGATACTGTCATGATGAGACTGCCCTGACAAGCTCAGCAGAATGCTGAGCCTGCCACATGATGACATGTCTGTGATAGTGCTTAACAGCTGTGGATTGGAGTCTGAGCCTGTCACCATGGCGAGGAGGGGTCAAACAGGGCTGCATCATCACACCCACCCTGTTAATCAACTTCATGGCTGCCATCCTCCATCTCATTGGCCAAGACCTGCCCAAGGAACTTCAAATCCTTTACCCAATGGACAGCAGGCTGTTCAACCTCTATAGGTTCAAGGCCAAAGACAAGGTCTCCATCATCTCCATCTTGGAGCTTCAAATACTGATGATAACACCATTGTAGCACACTCTGCAGTAGATTTACAGAGCATCTTGGATGGCTTTGACAAGGTATATAAGCTCCTAAATCTTGCCCTTAACATGGAAAAGATTCTAGTACTCCATCAACCACCACCCAACAGTACCCCCACCCCTCCTACAAGAAGGATAAACAATCATTCCCTCAAAAATGTGGATCACTTCCCATAACCCAGCAGCCTTCTCCTCCCTGAGGTCAACATCCCTGCAAAAATACAACACCTTCTGAGCTGTGAAAGTGGAGCCTATGCCCTACTCAGAAGAAGGATGTTTGAAGATCACGACTTACAGGCCAAGACTAAACTTTTGGTCTAAAAAGCTGTTGTCTTCCCACACTGCTGTATGGAACTGAAACGTGGGCTACCTACAGCAGGCAGCTTAAAGTATCGGAACAGCATCAGTAGAGATCCCTATGAAAAATTCTGCATATCACCTGGGAAGTCAAGCACGCTAACGCCAGCATCTTGGACGAGACCAACGTAGCCAACTTCGCCACCACCATAATTCAACAGCAACTCCGGTGGACTGGGCATGTCATCCAAATGCCCAACTCATGCCTCCCGGGTGAAGGAAGGTCAGTGTCTCAGTGGTGGCCAAAAGAAATGCTTCAAAGATAACATCCAGACCAATCTCAAAATATTCCACATCAGCATCAATAATTGGGAGGACATGATTACAAACCAGAATCACTGGAGAAATACTATCCAACACGGAGGTGTACGGCACGTAAATGATCTCCACCATGCAGCTGAACAGAAGCAATTCTTGTACAAGGGGAGATTGATCAGCAGGAAGGCCCACCCACCACCACCCCGAACCACTTTTACAAGCCACCAATGCCCACATTATAATAGAATCTGTGGATCCTGGATTGGCATCCTCAACCATCTGAAGACCCACAAATAGACACCTTTATGGAGGACAATCAGACTCGACCCAAGTGACCATTAATATATATAATACAGCCAAAAGGCCAATCCAGCTTTATTGTAGTGCTAATACAATGCTACTGCACTACATCTGATAAATAGACTAGGAGGAGTTCAGAACATAATAACACATTATGGACTGAAATGCTAACAAAAGTACTGTGTAAACTATTTGTTAAGAGCTTTGTAATTGTACATTCATTTTTCCTTTTCAGTGTCTGGCTATATCTGAGCACAATTGCTTCCATCACTCCTGGTACAGGAAATGAACTCTGATAAACAGCTTTCATTAACTCAAGTCAAGATTGAAACCAGCACAGTCTCACCCAACAGAAATCAAAACAGGTCAGGTTTCATTACATGCTTTGTATGAAATATTAGAAGTTCAATTACCCACAGGCTACTCCCTGCACTGTTTCCTTTTGACTGTCACAGAATTTATCCTCACTTCTCGCATATGGAATTTAAAGAAGAGTGCAGACATATAATAACACCACACCATTGGCTTCATATTTTAAGAAGTTTTTTGAACTACTAAGTTCTTCTAAAATTTCCTGTAAAGTTTTGTAGAATCATAGAATCCCTACAGTGCGGAAGCAGGCCTTTCAGCCCATTGAGTCCATACTGACCTTCTGAAGAGCATCCCACCTAGAATCACCCCCGATACCTATCCCTGTAACCCTGCATTCTCCATGGCTAATCCACCTAGCCTGCACACAATGGATAATTTAGCATGTCCAATCCACTTTATCTGCGCATTCCTGTACTGTGGGAGGAAACTGATGCATCTGGAAGAAACCCATCCAGACATGGGGAGAATGTGCAAACTGCACACAAACAGTCACCAGAGGGTGGAATCAAACCTGGGTCCCTACCACTGTGTGGCAAGTCTTACATGCACAGCTAAGTTGGCACTGCAGTATTGCAGTGTGGGAGATCCATGCTGTCAGAGGAGATGTGGCTCAGATATTGCTGTGGTTAGCGATGATTTCTGCGACTGTGATTTTTTGTATCTTATCAGCTGGAACCTTCAATCCTGGCTGAAGATCTAATGGGTCAGTATAGCATTTCAAAGTGAAGATTATTCAGTTCAGGGACGATGGGTGAGGAGAAGACAAACTTGCATTTTGGTGACATTTTTGGGTAAGTTTTTAAAGATCTCAAGACTTTGAATGGATTAAGATGAGCAATCGTGTGAAAGCAATAAGTGAATGATTGAGTTGTTGAGCGGAAAGTCAGTTCAGGGAAATTGTCAGGTTGGGGGTGCTGAGGTGTGGATTACTACTGCCAGTTCAAGGGGTAGGCTGGTGTGGAGGTAACTGGGTCAGTCTGGGTGGGTGCTAGCCAGGTGTGGAGAGTTGGTGGTCAGACCGGATCAGAGGTGTCGTTAAGTGAGGTGGGGCAATCAGGTGAGATGGTATTCAGGTTGAATGAGTTGGGTTGGGATATGGGATGAGTAAGTGTGTGGAGGTCAACTCGAATGGATGTGGGAGAGTTTGTTGGGTCAGTGGATGATGAAGGGAGATGGCTATGGTGCTCACTGGCTGATCTCTGAGTTAAACAAGGTATCCATTAGCATAAAATATCCTGGGTAAGTGTGCAAAGCAATCCCTCAAAGAAATAGCTCAGTTGGGAGAGCATTAGACTGAAGATCTAAAGGTTTCTGGTTCAATCCTGCGTCTTCAACAAAATGAATGTTTCCTGATGGTGCTAGCCTGTGTTTAACTGTGCTGGAGGAGAGTGAATCTGAAGCTCTCCACCTCACTTTGCTGGCTCAATGATTGGTTTGACTGCATCCCTGAACTTGCTGCCCTCTATGACTCTATCTGGCCCAAATCTCTAGTACTGAGGGGACTTTCATGGAGGGTCCCAAAGTATAGAAATAAATCTGTTTCCCAGACAATTTTACCATGTGTGTGTGCATCAAGATTTCTGCAAGGCACTGGTGCCCCAACTCCCAACTTAACTTCAGAGTTCTGGAAGATTTGAGTTATAAATCTGAAAACCTTGAACCATCTCAAATGGATGTTTTGGATAAACTGATGCATTATAGAGAAGGACAGGAAAGGTTTCTCAAAGTCCTGACTAATACTTAACGTGTAATCATCTAAACCGAATAAAAACCGTTTTAACTACACATACACCTCATTGATATTTATAGGGCCTTGCTGTGTGTAAATTGGAAGCTGTGTTTTCTGCATTTGAAACTTAATGGCACTTAATTGGCCATAACATGCTTTGGGAAGTGCTGAATCTTGGAGAGCTAATAAAATCAGAAAGTGCTAGTAATATGCAACGGGTTATAGGCACCAGATGTGGGTAGAGAAATCAAGTCAACATTTCAGGACCATGATGTTGCACCCCTAATGAAAACAATATATAATTTTAATAGATTTTATCATGTGTAGAAGCAGGGAAGTGGAGGGAAGATGAGCCACAGGAGGGAGACTCCAAAACGTATTCATGGGGATAGAATGAGATGCATGCTGGGATTGGGGGGTGGGGGGTAGTAAGTGGATGATAATTCTGAAGGTAATAAATGCATTTCTTAGGGTTAAGGTATTAACTGTAGATCAGAACAGGATAATGCAAGCGAAGGGTTCGTCTATAGTCAGGATCACTTTGGCTTCAAGGAAGGTAATGGTCATGTCATGCCAGGGACTAGGCGTAAAGGTGGGTAGGTGCAGCCTTGTTGTGGATTTACGTTGACAGTTACAATGGAGTGAAGAGTAGTACTTGCATAATTGGCAGAATGTGGATACCTCAGCATTCGGACAGGAGTGATCCTGGTCTTCTCCTGTGAACAACAGAATAGTGTTCCATCAGGCATCTCTCTACCTATTCTGATTTTTTTCCACCCTGTTACAAGCTGTTTTCTTTTCAATTTAATGAAAAGGAAGGATTGAGTGAGGTGAAAATGGAAGGCATGTTAATGCTGGTACAGGTAGACGAAAGGTGATGAGGTGTCACGGATGAATGAGGAGTCAGTGTGGACACCAAGCAGAGTTAGTATCAAAGAGTTACAGAGGGGCTACAGCACTAAAACAAAACCCTTCAGCCCATCGAGTCTTCACTAGTCAAAAACAACCACCTAACTATTCTAATCTCCTTTTCCAGCACTTGGCCCATAGCCTCATATACCTTGGCATCATAAGTGTACATCTAAATACTTCTTTAATGTTATGAGGATTGCTGCCTCTATTATCCTTACAGGTGGTGAGTTCCAAATTCCCACTTCTCTCTGGGTGCAAAGCTGTTTCCTCACAGCTTCTCGAAACCTCCTCTCACATGCCATTGATTATTAATCATTGATCCCTCTAACAAGGGAAAACATTTTTTTATGTCT